>NC_086317.1:483866772-484581272 GCF_036172605.1 Pelobates fuscus
TTATTTTCTTATCTTGATGGGGTGTGGGAATTGTATCGGACAGTTCTGCCAGTGACTGTCAGCTTATCCTGGTATGTGGTGGAACCAGATGGACCTACTGGTGTGGATGAAACTGATGATGCCAGCAACCCATAGGAGGCTCTTCAACGAGGGCCAGTGTAAGTGGGAAGCAACATGCCGTTTAAGCACAAGTGTTCGGGTTGTGGCGAAGCATGCGGCTTTAATCAGTGCTTCAAGTGGGTCCAAACTGAGCCAGCTGGGGTCGCTGGTGGTGCAACTGCACCATCCACTGACTCTGGGGTTCTTGCCAGTGAGGGTGGGCATGATGCTCCCATGGCTAAGCAAATACGGTAACTGTGGGGATGCAGTACTATTACGGGAGGGTTTCATTTGGGGGTTAGTGATCTGTTTCGGGATCGGGTGTGTTAAGACACTCACAGCTTAAATGTATGGAACCACCATTTAGCCGATATTCCCCCTTTCCATAGACACAGGCTCTATGCAGCAGACAGCCAAACTCAGCCGAACTCCTTCCACGGCTAAAACAGGCGAAATAAATACTTCCAAGTAGCAATCCCCCCAAACACGAGGCCAAGCTCCGTCTTGAGGGTAAAACAGGAATCTGTTTAATGAGGGCTACCTGCCCGGTATTTATGCAGGTCTCCCACCTGGTGGACACTCCCCTAGGGGACCAGACTGAGACATATTGTACAGTAGCCAATCACAGTGGCTCAGGTTTAAACACTCCCCTTTACACAAGTAAATCCCTCCTCTCTATCCTGGAGATAATTGGGAAGAAATCCAATTATCTCCAAGTATAGAGGCAAACCGCCATCTTACATGGTATATGAAAAACACATAAAAATACATAACTATACAGATACCGAATACATTGGATTCGTGCAGCGTATCCCCAGATAGCCTGGATCTGAGTGCATATTACTACCGAATAGCACTCAGATCCAATGCACACAGTTCAATCGCCAAGGAGTCAAAGTCTTTCACATACGATTGAGTCCATGGGATGGCTCTCTGGGTTAAGTCCATTCATATCACCCAAACTCCTGAACCAACCGGTGTTCGTATGCCTCGACGAAAAAGGAGGGCGATCGGTAGTTACAGCGGTGTTCGGTAGGAAAAGTGTCCGTTTATAGTTCCATAAGATCTTCATTGAACACCGCTGGTCTTTCGCGTGTTTAAAATGGCCGCCGCCTCGTGGTCGGCATACGAACAACGACCACCCTGCGTACGGTTAGAATGAAGAGGTGTCTGCGGTTAACCACAACGTTCTAATTGGGGCCAAGAGGTTAACCAGCAGCACACTTCTGGGTGGCCGTCCGTTCGGTAGTTTTGTTCGGTATAAGTCTGTAATAAACGAACACGGGCATACGGACAGGTAATTCCACAAAGGGAGGCAAAACAGATGAACCAGCAATACTAATTATACAGATGGATCTGTCACAGGGTGATTATACGCTGTTTGCATAATTTGCAGTCTGTGGCTGGATTTCCAGAAGTAGTGCATGACAAGTTGCTCAAGGAGGTACAATTGGGGCTGATGGCGGGGCCTTTTGTAGAGTCACAGATTCCAGGTTTAAGGATCTCGATAGTGGCCCTTCTTTGGAGCATTCTGGATCAGTGAACTGGTGAGTAATAGCCGTTGTTGTGTGGGGGGCATCATGGCTTCAAAAGTGGAGGTCTTAGGGGATAGGGTTAATATTCATCTTTGTCGTTCAAAAACGTAGGTCTTTAGTAAGGGTTGTTGGGTTGAGTCGTATTATTTACCTGGGTCAAATGTTTGCCTGGTGGGTTGTACGTCTCGGTATTCGGCAGTTCGTTCACATGATGGGGGTACCTATCTCTGTCTAAATATTGTCAGGGCTCCGCGGGCAGCGGTGAGGGGAGGCTGCAATCCTCTCGCAGCACTCACCCTCGGTCCGTCGCCGCCCGCGGTCCCCTCTCCCCTTACCGTTAAGCGAGCGGCGTCCTCTCCTCCTGACACGCCGCTCGCGTCCTCCTCTCCTCCTCCCAGCGGCAGCATGTCTAACGCTGCACGCTGGGAGCCGGCACTATTATCTAAGCGCCGGGGTCACTCACGTGACCCGGCGTTAAAGCTACAGTGCAACAAACACAGTGGGGGGTATAGATATCCCCCACGTGTGTTTGTTAATACTGATTGGTGGTTAGCCAATCAGGATTCAGGCTAGGATTTAAATACTTACCTTTCCTGTCTATCTGTGCCCTGTTGTGGTCTTTGCTTTATAGTATCGATTGTGAACGTGTGCTTTCTGGTTACGTACCCTCTGGCTTGTTATACTGACTTTGTGACTTTCTCCTACCCTTTGACCTCGGCTTGTTTCTCGTTATTCTGTTTTCTGGTTCCCCTTACTCGGCTTGTCTCCTGACTATTCTTTGTGTGCTTAGCCCGGCCACTCTAAGGACCGGTACAGCACACTTTCTGTGTGTGTGTCTGTGTGTGTGTTAGCGTGTTGGGTTCCCCGGGATCGTGACAAATATGAGTTTTCACATTTTTTTCAATTCGGTTTAGGGTGTCTGGGCTTAGATCATTCGTTTCATATTTGGTCAGCAACAGAGGAGGCCAGGCTGGGGCAGGCAAGTGATGAATTAGTTAAAAATATTGGACTGTGGGAATCAGTGAGGTTCTCGTCTTATGTTCGACCTGATTGGTTAGCATAAGTCAGGTATGGGGGTTGGTATTGTGTGTTTTGTCCTATCTCATTCTCTTCTCTTTTAGGATGGGTCTCTGGATAGTAGGCCACTAGTTGGTCTACTGGGCAGAATGGAGAGCCGCAGTTCAACCTCAAGATGTGCAGCTGGGCTTTCTGGCGGAATTTAGTTAATTTATCTTGGTTTGATTTTTGTGGTTTTGGTTGGGGTGATATATGTTCGAAGTTGTTTATGAAGGTATGAAGGTATGACTGCCCCGGTCACTCCTCCCAGCAACCACCGGGAGCCACGCGGTAGGAAGCAGAGGAGAGTTTCAGAGTGGAAACTCTGACTCCCATCAGCCTGAGCCACTGGACCCCAGGGGAAGTCACCCTCCTGCACCTAGAAGGTAGGAAACAAGATGGTGACTTAAACATTTTTGCATGTGTGTGTATATGTGTTTGTGTGTCTGTATGTATATGTCTGTCTGTATGTATTTGTGTGTCTGTATGTATATGTCTGTCTGTATGTGTCTCTGTCTGTATGTATGTATATCTGTGCGTATGTGTCTGTATGTATGTGTGTGGGTCTGTGTGTATGTGTTTATGTATGTATGTGTGTGTGTCTGTATGTATATATATGTGTGTATGTGTTTGTGTGTTTGTCTGTTTGTGTGTGTGTGTGTGTCTGTATGTTTGTGTGTCTGTATGTGTGTCTGTGTGTTTGTGTCTCGTGTGTGTGTGTGTCTGTATGTATGTGTCTCTGTATAAATGTGTGTCTATATGTATGTGTATCTGTTTTTCTGCATGTGTGGGGCGGGCAGAGATATGGGGGGGCGGGGACGTATGGGGTGGGGGGTAAACGTATGGGGGGCCCCAGGTCAATTTTCGCACCAGGGCCCCGTGGTTTCTGGTAACGCCTCTGCCTGGGGTGAATGATTTGCGATATAGATAAGGTAAGGGGTTGGTTTCCGGGTGTGATTATCATTTGGTCTGAAGCGGTGCCACAATTGCAAAATGTTGTAGTAAGATCAATAGGTTGTTGTCTATCTATATTAAGCGATGAGGGGGGTGGTAGTTCGGCATCGAGAGTTGGAAACTATGCTTCCAGGGTATTTCAGGTGTGATGGGGTAGATCTTTCAGATGCTGGCATAGATATTTTGAATTTGGGCTTTCAGGAATGCTTACGGCAGGCTCTGTTTAGGTGGAATGGGGAGCGCTCAGGTATCTTGATGTGGTCAAGCTCTGTGCCGTGGAGGGGGATGAATGGAGAAATTAGGGGGTAGGTTGACTTGGTAAGTGGGGTAGTTCAAGTTCCAGGACCACTTAAGACTGTGTATGTAGAACATGAAGGCGGACAGCTGCCTAGTCAACCAGCACTTTCTTGGAGCAATGCAGGGATTAGTTTGACTCCAGATTGAAGAGAAATTTACATAAAATGTGTCTGTGGCAAATAGGAAGCTGAGCACAGGATATTTACACAATGGATTTAAATGATACCTTTATCTATATCTATATCTATATATATTTTTATATATTTATAACCTCTACTCTAATACTACCTGGTAATTTTTACAAGGTTATTCACTAAAGTCTGATTGGCCTCCTGTTAATGGGGCAAAACCAGACTGCTGTGTATGGGGCCATTTGAACTGCAAAACTGTGGGTGGAATTCATCAATGTCTGGATTTTGTAATTCAGGCCCTGAATGGTTTTGAATCAGTGGGCAATAGTTAAAAAAATCAAACACCTGATGGCACGAGGGGGAATTATGCTATTACCAGCAGCCACGTAAAAAAAGGAAAAATAAACAAATAAATAAGACCCACATATTACTGTAATGGAGGGTATAATGGAGGTGTCTACTTAATGGTTAAAGCTAGGCAGGCATGGGCATTTGATGGGTCTAGTTTAAATATTAATGGGTAAGTAACTAGAAACCTCCCTCCCCCCCAGGTCCCACACATGAACGATGGGTGGGGGTCCTAATATTATCCATAAAAGTGGGGAACTTAGTGTCCAGCCCTGCCCCCATCTACTGTTTTTTGGGTTTTTATGGTGTTTCTTTTTTCACTTGTGCCTTTTTTTTTTTTTTTTTTTTTTTTTTTTTAACCCCTTAAGGACCAAACTTCTGGAATAAAAGGGAATCATGACATGTCACACATGTCATGTGTCCTTAAGGGGTTAAAGGAACACTATAGGTCAGGAACACAAACATGTATTCCTGACCCTATAGTGTTAAAGCCACCATGTAGCCCCCCTGTCCATCCCTTTCTCTCCTAAATATAGCAAAATCTTACCTTTACTCCAGTATGCTGCTGCTGGCTCTGCCTGCTTTCTGACATCATCAGAAGTGCTGATCCAATAGGAATGCACTGGATTGGCTGAGACTGTCAAGAGGCAGATCAGGGGCAGATCCAGACCTGGCCATTCAGCATCTCCTCATAGAGATACATTGAATCAATGCATCTCTATGAGGAAAGTTCAGTGTTTGCATGCAAAGGGTGAAGACTCTGAATGTCAGTCACAGTGTGCAGCACTGCCCCAGGAAGCACCTCCAGTAACCATCTGAAGAGTAGCCAGTGTGGGTATTGCTAGGCTGTAATGTAAACACTGCATATTCTCTGAAAAGACAGTGTTTACTGCAAAAAGCCTGAAGGGAATGATAATACTCACCAGAACAAATAAAATAAGCTGTAGTTGTTCTATTGACTATAGTGTCCCTTTAATTAGTAGTGTTGGTTATTCTGGATTTTGAATTGGCTCTTTGGGGGTTGACGAATAGAAGAATTAGAAGTAATAAAACTATTGATGCTAGGTATATATACAGGTTTTAGATTGATTGCCTCTCTCACTAATATTAAGGTGAGGGGGATAGGTAAAGACTTATATATGGGTGAGTAATGGAGGGGGAAACACTAGGAACCTCTGCTATATTATTAATATTCGGTCTCCCATCCACCACCCATGGGTAGTTATCTACTAAACTGCTGAATGATCAAAATTAAGAAAAGCCATATTCTTAATGTTGCTCTATCAGTTATATAGCAGATGAAGCCCTAATTGTCTATCGTTACGTTTTTGATTGACATATGGATATCAAATTATGGAGCTAATAATTAAGATGAGCCCTTTTCCAAATTTTGCTCTTTTAGTTTTTTAGCAGACAACTCCTTAACAAAATGAATATAAAACAAATCGATTCAAATTATTACAGATCTATTAATTTTAATTTTGTTTTTATTTTTCTTGCCGACTGGACGAATGCATAAAATATATTTACAAGATTCAAAACTCTGTCAGTGTATGTAAATACTGATTTTCGTTGATTTATTTGGTTATATATTCATTGATCGGGTTAGGGGGAAGATTATAAGAAGCTGCTGGCTGTTTTTGCTTTTTATAATAGCTGAATTATTTTATAGGTTTATTTGTCTGGTGACGAGTAGGGATGTGCATGGGCAAAAAATTTGGTTCGTTTCGGCACTTCCGAAATTCGTCACTTCGCCATTTCGGCCTTTCGGCAATTCGGCACTTCGACACTATGGTTCGGTTTGGCAATTTGGGACTTCGGCACTTTGGCACTTCGGGAATGCGAGACTTCGGCAATTTCCTACCCCTAACCCTACACCTAGCCCTTACCCTATCCCCAACCCTAACCCTACCCCCCCTAACTCTAACCCTAACCCTACCCCTAACGCTACCCCTAACCCTACCCCAAACCCTAATGCTCTGGTTATTTCTTGCATGGTTTACTGTAATTCTCTGCTAGTTGGTCTCCCCAGAAGTCGAACTGCCCTGCTACAATCAGTAATGAATGCTGACGCTAGGCTGATCTTTTTCACTTGTCCCTCCTCCCATACGTCCTCCCTCTGTCAATCCTCTGGCTTCCTGTATCCTATAGGTGTAAATTCAAAATACTAACCCTTATCTATAAAGCTCTAACCAGGGCCGTCCTTAGGCCTTTAGGCGCCCCCTTCCTCCCCCCCCCATCATCCATGTATGATGTAATGTTTGTGTTGTCTGTGTATGTGATAGGTGTGATGACTGTGTGTGGTATGTATGCTATGTGTTGGCTGTGTGTGATATTTGTAATGGGTGTATTAACAGTGTGTGAAATGCGTGTATTGGTTGTATGTGATATTTGTGCTGGGTTTATTGGCTGTGTGTGATGGTTATTTAATTCAGATAAAAACATGCATTTAGGCCTGTGTGTGAATGCAGGTGTATATTTTTGCAGAGTTATGTGCACACAGTCCCACAGTCAGATGCACTCAGTTATACATATACACTGTCAAATCCACCACATGCACACAGTCGTAGGCAGATAGTCACATACACAGGATCAGGCAGAAGCACACAGGTTCCTTTTTCCTCAAAGCTTCTAGAAAGACTTGTCTTTACTCGCATGACTCACTTCCTAAATTCCAATTCTCTCCTCGATCCCCTCCACTCTACTGAGACTCTTATTATAGTTCCAAATGACCTAATCACAGCTAAATCCAAAGGCCACTACTCCATACTAATTCTTCTTGACCGTTCTGCCGCCTTTGACTCTGTTGATCAGGTCCTTCTTCTCCAAACTTATCTATACTTATCCATATCTGTCTCTTGCTCTCCTAAAAAGCCATACTCCACTCTCACCTCCAGTTCTGCTACTTTTCCACCTTGTTTGGTGGCTGTCACCCTTGTTGCCCTGTTGTGTATTTGTACCCCACCTCCTCTAGACTGCTCATTTGAGCAGGACCCTCATCTACCCATTGTTCCTGTGTCATTGTGTAAATGTCTCATTTATTGTAAATTTCCCCTCTCCCCTGTTTCATAATATTGTAAAGCGTTGCGGAATTAGTTGGTGCTATATAAATACCAATAATAATAATACCTGATGCAGGACACACAGATACCAATGCACAGAGTCATGCACACATAGATATACACATAAACTGCCAGACACACATGGCCAGACACACATATAAACATTGCCAGATTGAAATCATCAAACAAAGATACATGGTCAAACACACACATGCACACATTGTCAGGCAAACACTATCAAAGACACACTGTCATCACTTCCTCCTCGCATTGCTACATGGATCAACAATGGGGCTACTAGTTGTCATGTATTTATCCGTTTATAAAAATGTGATTAATGGAATTTACTGTTCAGACAGGAAAAGTGGTGCCGAACAACATTACTGTCCTGACAGGAAAAGTTGTGCCGAGCAGCAATCAAATCCACAGGAGGGTTAATGCTGAGCAGAAATTATGCAAATGGACACCTGGTAACTGCTTTGGGATCAAAGGCCGGTTACAGCCTATCAGATCTAGAGGAGGGGTATTTAGGCCCAGTTCTCATCCTGCTCAGTGCCCTGTCGTGGTTTCCCTTGTGGTTGTCCGAGAGCGCGTTATTGATTCTGGTATTCTGGTTATTTGACTTTGGCATTGTTTTTGACTTCCCGGTTTTCTGGCATCCCTGACCCCTGGCTTTTCCTTATCGTTGTGTCTCTTTCTGTATCCCTTGACCTCGGCTATTCCTGACTCGGTCCGGTATACGTTACATATAGGTAGAGGCAGTAGTAAGGAAAAGGAACTCAAAACCAAATGGTTACTAGAGATATTAGACTAAAAATGTGCAGATGAATCAAAAGCCAAAGTATTGTATGCTTTACTCATTTATAAATAGCTTTTATTTAGTTTTATAGAATTAAAGTTAACATATCATGATTATGTCATTGTTACACCACCTTGGTTTGGGTGAGTTTGCTTGAATAATTTTTGGCTCGAACAGGGCTTGATTTCCCTGCCTAGAGGAACATGTTCTGTAAGGTGTGCTTGCTTTTAGAATTTATACTTTGCCTTTTCGAAGCTTAGGTGGGATCGTGCAGAGAAATTTGCATCAGGAAACGTTCCAGTGTCCTCTAAAGTCCAGTCAGTCTTAATAGAAGAGCTGAAACAGTGTTAAAGGGTGTCCCAACTCCTCCAGTGTCTGTGTGAAGCTGGGCAGGGATCACAGCGGAGGGGATCACTTTACATCTGCCCACTAACAGCCTCTCACATAGGAAATGCTGAACCTCTCGTATCAGGAGGGTGACAAGACTAACAAATGGAAAGGGGGCGCGTACTATGCAATAAAACTTAAAATTTCACATACCCTAAAGATCCCTTCTCCATAAACATACATTCAACCCCTTACAAAATCAAAATACCCTAAATTTAAACAATAAACCTGTAAAACAACTTACCGTAATCGTATTATCTTAGTTAATGCCTCTTTAAAACTGTCCACCCCACGTACCCCAATACTAAATTTAACCCAACTCTAACCCAAAACCAAAAAATCAAAAATGCCCCTTATAATACAACTATAACCCCTGTCAACCCTCCATTTACTCTTACCACTTCTAACATTATTTTAACCCTACACAGCTCACTATATGTATATTGTCAAACACAATACATTACACATAGAAATATGCACACACATACATATATACATATGCAGTCATCAAATATTAATAGATGATATTTATGCCTACAATGTCCAGTTAATAGTTCATTCATCTCAGTTTATCTGGCATATAGTTTGAAGAGAAGAGGGTGCCTTAGAACGCTGCCACCTGACGGGTAAATCCAACCCTGGGCTTGAGTTTACCTCGGAAATAGTTCTCTCTTTTTGTGAAACGATGAAGAGTCTTTAGAATTTCTTCTGTCCGGAGACAATATATGATGGGGCTTGCTAAATGAGGAATGTAAGTATAAAGACAAAGGATTAAAATATTCAAGTCAGCATTAATAGCCACACGGAACAGATTACACAAATAAACAGACACACGTGGAAGATAGTACAGACTTATGACTAACAAGTGAGTTGTGCAAGTGTAAAATGCCTTCTGCCAGCTGTCCGATCGAGATGATGAGTAAATTGTCTTTATAATAATGATGTACGAGGCAATGATGAATGACAAGGGAACCAAAAGCACAAACATGGCAATAGTGAAGGATACTTGCAAAACAGTGGAGATATCTGTGCATGACAAGCTGTACATCACGATACTCACACAGTAGCAGTTTTTAATTGTATTGCCACAGAAATTAAACTGAGCAATCATATAAGGGTTATAGAAGTTCAAAACAGCTGCTAGAAACCAGAAGATATAGCATAGAATGGCCGTAACTTTATTGGTCATTATCGAGCAATATATCAGAGGTTTGCAAATTGCGACATAGCGATCCAAAGCCATCAGCATGATGATGAAAGAATCAACAATGCCAAAGAAATGGACAAAAAACAACTGAGTGATGCATCCAGGGAAGGATATTAACCCATCTCCGCACCAATATTTGGCAATGATTTTTGGCAAGGTGATGGTGTCGAAGAGCAGGTCGGAAAGAGCGAGATTTCCAATAAATGCATACATTGGTTGGTGTAGATTTTTCTTATTGACGGTCAAGATGATTACTGTTCCATTTGCAACCAATGACATGATATAGACCGAAAATAAGACTGATGAAACCAGAATCTCAAACTTCGGATTAAGTCCTGGAAAACCGATAATTTCAAAATCTAAAACCCCTGAATGATTAGCCATTGGCGTCCCTGGAGAAAAACAATAAAACAAGAGATATAATGATGTAACCTGTTATGTACCTTCTGTCCGAAATAACGCTATATGTATAAGATTGTTTCAATGTTTTTTACTGTATAATATACCAGGCATCATTGTTATTTAATAAAAACCAAAGAAAAGAGTTACCTGCGCACTACCCCAAGTCTCTATGCATATTTCAACAAATTAAGGGTTTTTGTTTCACTCCAATGGCCATTAGGTGTAAGTCCACCTGCCACATCAAGGCAAACCACTTAGGTGAGTCCTATGCTAATAATTCACCTTGATAATTAATAATAATTCCTTTAACGTCAGGTAAAAAAACATTGTGATGAGACAGAGAAGGGTATTTTTCTAAACCCCTACATACTTATTGTATGTATTGTGTACTATGCTCATTTCTGCCGCCCAGGAGTAGTGGAAGTCTGAGCACCGGACTTATGTGTTATGTATTTATGATTGTTATTTAGTAGATAGTAAATAAGTCTAATGAACTGTAGCTTACTCTATTTCTACCTCTCGGGAAAATATAAGTTTAAACTGAGCCTTAAAGAAAAATTCATATAAACCAACACACGATAATCAAATCAAGTTTAAATGTTTCTGCATTTTGTTTGGAGTAAAATGCCATGAAGCCAACGAGAACATTGTTTTGCTTTTATAGTTGTCATGTTTTTATCCATTATTGAAGAAGTACTTGCATTTTATTGTGTTAGCTTCTTTTACTGGTTCTGTTTTCTGTTGGGGTTAATTCACAATGTTAAGATCTAGAAATTTTACAGAACTGCAAATTTTAGGGCAACATAGCAAAGCTTGAAATGGTAGGTAAATCATGGTTAGAGGACATGGGGACCCCTACGCACTGAGTGAAGGGTGCAAACTATTTTAGAGCAAGAAAATTATCATAATTAACTAATTAAGGGCATGGAAATTAGGAATTATCCAGCTCTATTAACACATCTAGGGCCACAGGGATGAGCACACTCTATGGTCTAACTTAGTAGTATATTGCCTTTCACCAGCAGCCCACACAAAGCAGAGATAGGAGTGGGGGTCACTTATTGATTCTCCATTCCACTCTTTATATACATGGGATATAGGAAAAGGGTAGATCTTATTCTGGGTCATGTCTTTTTGTTATTTATTTAATTACTGATGTTTGGAAGTGCTGGTCAGATCATTTACAGCGTGAAAGAGCAGATCATCTCTGAACCATTTCATCTCACAGCATGTATATTTTTTACTTTTTCCTTTTGTGTCACAGAAAAGAACAGGACATCACGGCATTGAAAGGGTTAACTGTAGTGGTGTCATTGGTCTAGTGAGCCTGGCCTCACTAGGAGTAACGTTTACACCGAAATCAGGCTTATGCATCAGCAAAACTATAACACTATTTAGTAAGTAACAAATGGTGGTGGGGTTGCTTTGATTTCCTATAGAACAATTCAGTAAGTTTTCTTGTAATTGTCCTCTCATAATATTGTAAAGTGCTACAGAATCTGTTGGCGCTATATAAATGGCGATAATAATAATAATCAGAATTGTGCTGAAGTCAATTTGTGCCCACTAGTATATTTTTTGGCACAAATTTGCTCTGATACCAATTTGTTTCAGTGTCAGGCTCTAGTGAGTCAACATGATAACGCAAGCCCCCTTGCCTCCTTAAATGAGGTCAAAACTGGACTGCACGGGTTATTCCTGGACTGCACGGGTTTGATGGCACTACCCCTGCCTCCGATCAGCCTCCTTGGTTAAACTAAGGAGGTAGAGGTGAAGCCAAACACTTAGCTGGCCAATCAGTATTTCCTCAATAAATCAATGCATCTTCACAGGGAAAGTTCAGCATTTTCATGCAAAGCGTGGAGATGCTGAACGTCAATGCTGCACGTTCTGAGTACCTGCCACTGGTTGTGTTCCTAGTGAGCAATGTAAACACTGTATTTTCTCTTTACAGCGTGCAGGATCATACTATACTCAACAGAACATCTACATTAAGTTGTATAATGTCTATTAAGCTGTGGTTGCTCTGGTGACTATTGTGTCTGTATAATTTGCAGATCAGCATAGAGGCAGAAGAAATGAAGCAAAATGTTTTGTATTTATAGATATATATATATATATATTACCTGGCAGTGATGAGGCAGCCTGCAGATATGCACCGATAAATGTCCAGAACCCATTCTAACTTCACTCTCTTAACATTCCCAGTTCTATTTGTGCTGCATTGTAATTGTCCTTTGTCACCTCACCCCGGCTCACTCTCTAATAACTATTCATAATTGCTAAAGTATCCCTTTTTAATATTAATATTGGATTATCTTAACACAGCAATACAAAAATGATAAAATAAGCTTCCCTATTCATTGCATTTAAAATCCTACCACTCCCATTTATTTCCAGGGTAATACAGTTCATGAAATGGCAAGTAAAGCCACTCACGGTTATGTGCTGTCCTCTCTCGTGATGTCAGTCTGTGGCTCCTATATGCTTATGATGTCTTCATATAAACAGTATTTAAACACACGCACCATATGTGAATGAGATCTCCTGGCCCCAAAATATTTTCAAGAGAGATGCTAAATGGTGATAATGAATACTCAAAGGATTTTTCTAATGAGATATTTACATTTCTTTTTATTTTAATGGTAAAAAAAAAAAGCAAAATAATGATGCAAAAAAACAAATTAAGCACACACACACTCATACTGAAATATATTTACTTCACTTGGCGATTTATTTCAGAATAAACTACAATTCATCCAAATTCTGGTGAATCAGCTGATCGACCTAAATTCCGATTTCCGAGTCGCCTCTGCCAGAATATCAGGAGAACCGAATAGTGCAACACTTCTAGCAGTGTAAATTGACTTAGAAATTACAGCACTTTTTATATAATGTTCCCTCATTTTCAACGGACCAAAAGTAATTAGACATTCATCAAAAGTGTGGGCTGTTCTCTCATTATTTAATTTCAATGCAGCAGGTGAAGGGACTGAAATTAATTCCATCTTTGGATCCAAAGAGCTGTCAATGCAGGTAAAACAGGCCATCATTCATCTGAAAAAAATAAAAATAAAAACAAACCCATAAAAATGAAATATTAGAAATGATTAGTTCACCAATATGGAGCATGCTTAAGAGAAGGAACACACTCATGAGCTCAGCACTACCGAGATGCCTGAAACACCACAAAAACATCATTTGTGGAAGATCACAGAATTATTTCCCTGCTGAAAAAATACTCCTTCACACGTCTGCAATCCAGAGAAGACCTTATTTTAGTTTTATTCACTAAAGTGTGAAAGTCCCCATACCAAATTGGGCAAAATCATTTGTTGCTGTACGGGGCCATCTGAACTTGAACATTCGGACATTGTTGATAAAATAAATTTAATGTTCAGATTTTGTAAATCAGGTGCCGGACCTGTATTTGGTCTAAAAGTTAGCCTGAAACTCAAACCAATATAATTTAATTATATCCAACAAGCAAAACGTGCCATTGCAAAGCTTAATTATGTGGCATCTGGACAGTATTTGCTAGCCAGCTACCACATTGAACAAGTTACAAATAAATTAATACAAATCTTCTGGGTTCCATATAAGACCTCCATATTACTATAATTAAGTTATATTACCTCTGTAACGGACCAACGGGCACCTGATTTACAGGCGTATCTCCATTGGTACATCCCCATACTGGGCCACTTGCTTCCTCACCTCGGCCAGCCAAACATCTTAAGAGCCAGAGCCTTCCATACATGTCTGCTCCAAGTCGCTGGATACCTCTGCTCCCAGGGGCACTGCACGTGTGCTAGCGTTGCCCTCAATTTGTAACTCCAAACGTTACCAGTGTCTCTGAGCTGCTTCTCCTCGCACTAGGACACCATCCCACCGCTTGCCACCAATGTAACGGACCGACGGGCACCCCGACTGGGTACCTCCGTTGAAGGATGCTTCTAGTGCTTCCTGAGGACTCCAAGCACTGCAGCAGACACCACAACCACAGAACCGGAGAAGCATACGAATGCTCTCAAGCATATGAATGCTGTAAACAGCTGAATAGGAAAAACATTCAATCAGCTTACACTCCTGGCAATCAGCATACAATCCAATTCCCCCAATAACGAGACGACACTTCGTTTTGAGGTCAAAGCAGAACTAACTGTACTGGCCCATACAGCCTCTTTTATTCCCCATCCACAAACATAGTACTGCACACAGGGTTTTACAGAACAACCAATCAATACGTACAATACACACAGACACTCCCACACAAAATCCTCCCCTCTGCCTGTCATATGATTACTGAACACAATGGGAAATATAATTATCACAGACAGAGAAATACAGTTTTATAAAACATATCAAAGGGACCCCAAAACATCTCACACCCAGTCCCTGTATAATCAACCGGATAAATTGAGGGCCTTAAAACAAATCAATGAACAGGAGATAAATTTTCAGGGGAGACCGAGAGGTCCAAAAGAGAAGACCATCACAAATTATTTCCGCCCCAGAACCGAGACTTGGGAGCACCCCAACAGGTTCACCCCCCTGTATCAAGACTCCCCTCACAAGAGGGTGAGAACAGAGGACTAGATTCAAGTTCCAATTCTCTTTCTTCCCGAAATACGGAAGAAAGGGGCAGAGGTATCTTTAACCTAACTGGTATTCCCCTTACATCAGAGGAAATGGATTTACTTTCAAAGGGGATGAAACTTGCCCCTAATAAAATGGCAAATTATTTCAACTTGTATATAGATCTTAAAAAATGTATCCGCTCGCTAACTATTAAAAGGTATTTTCTCTTACACCCACCTATTATGGAGGGTGATGTAAATACTGTAGATAAAAGAGAGAATTACAAGTTTCAACCTAGGTCCCACTTTTTTCCTGTCCAGAGTAAGGGTCCATTCTTGGAGACCTTTGAGCATATGGTGGACCAGGCTTTTCAATCCATTACTCATGAGAGAAAGAGAGGCACATCCCCCTTTAATTTGACAAAGAAGGAGAAAGCTACTTTACAACAGCTTATGGAAAGAGAAGACCTGGTGATCAGGGAGGCCGACAAGGGAGGAGGAATAGTGTTGATGACGGCCTCTTACTATCTTGAGGAGTCCCTCAACATCTTGGGGGATAGGAAGACATATATTATACTACACAATAACCCCACGCTTATGTACAACTTAGAACTTAAGGAAATTCTGACCAAAGCTAGGGATAGCGGAATTATATCACAAAAGAATTTTGACTTCTTATTTCAAAAGAACCCAGTAATTCCAATATTCTATTTTCTTCCTAAAACCCACAAACGCCTCCCTGATCCACCAGGTCGCCCTATCATTAGTGGAGTGAATTCGCTTACTGCTAATTTATCAGCATACGTGGACTCATTTCTCCAAAAATATGCCCAGGGGGCCCCTTCCTATATACGTGACACAAAGTCCTTTCTTCAAGAATTGGAGAGTATAGAGTGGGAATCCGATTACAGTTGGGCCACGCTGGACGTGACGTCTTTGTATACGGTAATCAATCACCAGTTGGGGCTGGAGGCTCTTGATCACTATGTGTCCCAGGATTCCGATTTGTCCCCAGGCCAGAGGGAGTTTATATTGACTTCGGTGAAGTTTATATTAGAACATATTTTTTTCTTTTTTAACGATCAACATTATCTCCAGATAACAGGTACCGCCATGGGCACCAGGTTCGCCCCCAGTTATGCCAACACCTATATGCGGAGATGTGAAGAACTCTTCGTGTGGTCGGGGCATGGCTGGAGGGAGAGCCTGGTGCTCTGGCAGCGCTATATTGATGATGTGGTCATCATCTGGAAGGGGTCTTCGACCAGCTTTTCGGATTATGTCCGCCATCTTAATTCTAATTTGTTCAATCTTGTGTTTACTCCTGAGTGGAATAAGAGCAGAATTCATTTCTTGGACCTTGAAATTTTTTGTGATCAGGGCCATATCCACACCAAATGTTTTTTTAAGCCCACGGATGGCAATGGTTTCGTTCATCAACGGAGCTGTCATCACAAACCGTGGCTCAAGGGCATAGCACGTAGCCAGTTTACCAGATTAAAGCGCAATTGTTCTCGTCCACATGATTTTCAAACTCAGTCCACATATATAAAGAACAAACTATGTGCAAGGGGCTATAATAAAAACACCTTAGAGAAAGAGATCCGCTCCATAGGCTCTTTAGAACGAAGTAAACTTTTGGAGGATAAACCACCTGGGACGGGGGGGAATGACAATTTCAGGTCCTCTTTTGTTACACAATACAATACTGATCATCTTAAGATAAAAAGAAGTTTAAGTGAATTCTGGCCCATCTTACAACAGGACCCTATTTTGGGCAGTTCACTATCTGAACGTCCAATGGTGATTTTTAAGCGGAATAAGAACCTTAAGAACATGCTCGTTCCCAGCTATGCTATTAAAACGAATAGACCCAACGGATCCTCCGATTCTGGTTGTTTCAGAGGATGCAATAGCTGTAAAGCCTGCACTACTGCCCATATGGGAAGAACTAAGGAATTTAGCAGTGTTGTCACTGGAGAATCTTTTGGGATCAAATCACCTATTAGTTGCCACACGGACCATGTAGTATATTTACTGCGGTGTCCGTGTGGCAAACAGTATGTAGGACGTACACAACGTATTTTAAAGGTCAGAATCTAGGAACATCTAAACAACATACGTAAGGGACTTGTTACTCATTCTTTTTACGCCCATTGCTCCAACTGTCCTTCTTTTTCATTTAGAAATTTTCAATGTATGGGGATTGAACATGTTCTACCCTACTGGCGGGGAGGGGACAGAGTCAAAAAGTTATTCCAAAGGGAAACCTATCGGATACACAAGTTAAAGACCTTGGAACCAAAGGGTCTAAACATCGGGATTGATCTGGTGTGTTTTTTGGAGTAACCACTATGACCACTCTCCTTTTTTTAGAAGTTCTTTTTGAATAAAGAGTACCATTTGTTCATTATATGGGACACTAGGGACACCTCTTTCTTCCCCCTTTTTTCGGGGATATGATTAAACGGCCAAACTCAATGTATATATATATATATATATACAAACTATAAAAAAGAGACCTAAGATAAAAAGACAAAATATAAATAATATATATAAAATAACTAGTTCCAAAAAATTAATGAATGTAGTTCACACTATACAGTTATGTGTACCGATTAGGTATTTATTACCATCTATAATTAATAGTATTGAGGGAACATTTTTTACCGGTTATGTTTTTCACTTTTTTATTCCAATTGGTGCCGGTCACTTTTATGGATTCACAAAGGAGTCTATCTCTTTAAATACACTTGTAGATAAGGTGTCTATAACTTTAATGGACCCTAAAGGAGTCCACTATGTTAATAATTTCTTAGAGTAAGGGCTTGTGACCCTAACGGATTTATGAAGGGTATGTCACTTTAAATAGATCTGCAGAGTAGGTGTTTGTAACTTTAACAGACCTGCAGATACCATATAATGGGGTTAAATCATGAAAATTTGCTATATTATAATTTGAAATTTATTCAAGTAATTAATGATGTTTGTACATTATATACTAATTCATCTCTCTCTCCTTCTAGAGATTTATATCACTTTTAATCATGTTTTAAGCCTTTTGGTGTTAGTTTTCAATGAATGAGGATGTTTCTGATTGAGATAATAATGTAATATCCACTGAGCATGTGCGGACTGCCCTTGGAACGCACGTGGAACGCAAGGGACACGCGGAAGTGAATGAAAACGTCCACTTCCGGTTCCGGCATTTGAAACGCGCTCGTTTTTTGAACACCAAAATGCCGAAAATTGAATCAGCTGGAGGACACCTTCCCTGGACCAATGGAGAGCTGTTTGGAAGACACCCCCACTTCTTGGACCAATGGGACTTTGGGATTAGCCCTATATATAGTGATTATTGTTAGGGTGAGTAGGATGTGTATTTTTTACTATCTGCAATACTGCTGGTGATTTCTTTTATTGTGCGGTCCCTGATGAAGTTCCTGTGTTGAACGAAACGCGTTGGACCTATTGCTGCACTTTTATATTTTATCTTTATGGTGTTGTATCACCTTTTAAAAAAGAATAAAATTTCGATTTTTTCTACTACTACTCACCTGGAGTCCTGTGTCCCATTGGCTGCTCGACATTGGCAAAGGATACCAGTATCCCCCCATATTTCCTGGGGAGGCACCTTGAATGCTCTATCTCTATCTCTATTATCTCGTGAGTGCATCCAATTAAGCGCACAATTCACTGTATATACTGTATCACACTATTGTTTTTTTCTTTGTATGTTCCCTCCATAGACTGTACAGCCGTATCCCATTCTCTGTTTGTGGTTCTATACATATATAACGATCGTTTTGGGTGGATAACGATCTTGGGAGGCTACAGATTTATTGGAAGTTAAGTAATTGATATATTATCTAACACTCTCTACGGTGTTGTTTTGTTTTGGTTGTACCCCAAAACATGCAATAACCCCATATAAAGTATATCCTCGAAACCGGGGGATCTGGGTGAACCACATATCCAAAATTCACCCAGATCCGTTCAGTAGTTTGGAAGATACAGTTTAATGTAGATTCCGCAGAACATATACAAATTATATAAAAAACAATTACTGTATAATGTGTCCCCTGTTGTATAGTTTAAAACTACTGCACGATGTCGTTGTGTACCAAATACCGGCGAGATGGCACCGTGTAGAAAAGTCACAACAGTGTCTGTGAGTTAAAATGGCCGCCATCCATTGTTCTCACCATGTGCTTCATCCATTGTTCTCACCATGTGCCTCTGATACATGAAATGGTGGCCACCCAGTAACTCCACAGTATGTCCCCAGATGGTTCTTAAAGGGCCAGTGGCAGCATAATACAATACAACATGCCCAAATCCTGTATTTAAACGGTCAAATCTCCCAGGGGCCATAGTCAGCAGGCAGGAGACGGGCAAACAGGCTTCTCCAATGCCCAGTGGCGAGGTTGGTTCCGCCACAACCTCAATATGCTAGAAACAATATTAACCTGTACTAGAAAGATGGGAAGATAATAGCATGGAAAAGGGAAATAAATATGACTCATGACATGAAGCATGGACAAGTATGATGGCATGGGTAATTTTTAGTTTGCGTTGTTCTATTATTTGAAAGTGGAGTGTTGACATTTTATTATGTTTTTGTTTTTGTGCTCAAGTTGGACAATGACCCAAAATACACTCTGAAAGCAACCAAAGAGCTTTTTGAGACAAATGAGTGCAATATTCTCATATGGCCAAGTCATTAGTCTGACCTGAACCCAATTGACCATTCCTTTCACTGAAGGTAGAATATCCACAAGCAAGCAGAAAAGTATAACAGCTACAATAAGACCTGACAAGCTATCAATAAGGAGGAAACCCAGAAGTTGGTGATGTCCATTGGTTTTAGACTCCAGGCAATGAGTCGCTACAATACATTTTCCAGCCCATCCGTATTTATCCCTTAACTAGAGTTGAGCGGATACCTCGATGTTCGGGTCCTGCGGGTTCGGCCGAACTTTGAAAAAAAGTATGGTTTCGGGCTCGAACTTGACCCCGAACCCGAACCCCATTGAAGTCAATGGGGACCCGAACTTTTGTCCTAAAAAATGCCTCTAAAAAACTCCTGGAAAGGGCTAGAGAGCTGCAAAAGGAAATAAAATGGGGGTAAGAGTAGGAGAAGTGCACTGCAAACAAATGTGGATAGGGAAATCACTTAAAATAACATAAAAATAAAAAAAACAGCTGAGCCATAAAATAGCACTAGATGGAATCTTTGATTTTAGCTTTGGAAGAACATAAATCAAAATCTAAAGCATGGCTGTCAGGAGGATGAGGTAGGAGGAGGAGGTAGGGTAGCCTTGTGTTTTTTTTAATTGTGGTAGCACACAAAATATTGGAACAAATGAAAAAGAAACATTTGCAGCCTGCGGTGCATTTCTTGCAGTCCTGATACATGGAGAAATGCTCAACTCCTGATGCATGGAGAAAAGGCCTTCACAAGCCTCTGCTATTGTGTACATAGTTTATACTAAGTGACCCATGGCGGTGTAGGTGGAAGTGGCGGTGGAGGAGGTAGCCAACACTGTTTATATATATATATTTTTTTTTATTTTAATTGGGGTTGCCCCCAAAATATTGGAAAATATAAAACTTTTGCGGCCTGCGGTGCATTTCTTGCAGTCCTGATGCATGGAGAAATGCTCAACTCCTGATGCATGGAGAAAAGGCCTTCACAAGCCTCTGCTATTGTGTACATAGTTTATACTAAGTGACCCATAGGTTGAGGAGGCGGTGACCATGGCGGTGTAGTTGGAAGCAGCGGTGGAGGAGGTAGCCAATACTGTTTTTATATATATATATATTAAAGAACACAAGATGGTGAGGAGAAGTCTCTTTGTGAAAACGGGGAATTCTCTTCAAAACCTCTACCCCTAATAGTAAATCAATTTTAGAGCTTACAAAATAATTATAAACTTTATTGACCCTAAAAATTAGAGAGTTAAAACCATAGCACTAGAGACGGAAAATCTAGCTGGCTAGGAGTGACTACAGGGCAAAATCCCTTAACCAAATGGGAACGTTTCCAAAAGTGTAACAAATCTATTCACTTAGATGAAAGTCGAAACAAAGTAGCAGCTAGTAAGGAAACCATTTCAGTAGTACCCCAAGGGAATACAGCCTGTAGATAAGTAATTATTGCCAAAAAAAGGCAGCTTGCCATGCCCTGATAAGTTAAAGAGAGACAGGTCAGTGTGCAGTTTGTAATTTTTTTAGTTCTACATGACATTTAACTGTCAATGTCATAATACTGTTTGCTTTTACTGCAATAAAATACACATATTTGTATTCAGCAAAGTTTCACGTGTAAAACAGTACCCCCTATGTACAGGTTTTATGGTGTTTTGGGAAGTTACAGGGTCAAATATAGCACGTTACATTTGAAATTGAAATTCCCCAGATTGGTTACGTTGCCATTGAGACTGTATAGTAGCCCAGGAATTAAATTTACACCCATAATGGCATACCATTTGCAATAGTAGACAACCCAAGGTATTGCAAATGGGCTATGTCCAGTATTTTTTAGTAGCCATTTGGTCACAAACACTGGCCAAAGTTAGCGTTAGTATTTGTTTGTCTGTGAAAAATGCAAAAAACGCCAATTTTGTCCAGTGTTTGTGACTAAGTGGCTACTAAAAAAGATTGGACATACCCCATTTGCAATACCTTGGGTTGTCTACTATTGCAAATGGTATGCCATCATAGGGGTAATTTTCATTCTTGGGCTACCATAGGGTCACAAAGGCAACGTAAGTAATCTGGCGAATTTTAATGTGAAAAAAATGAAACACAGGCCTTATATTGGACCCTGTAACTTTTGAAAACACCATAAAACCTGCACATGAGGGGTACTGTTGTACTCGGGACACTTCACTGAACACAAATATTTGTGTTTCAAAACAGTAAAAAGTATTGCAGCAATAATACCGTCCGTGTAAGTGCTGTTTGTGCGTGAAAAATGCAAAAAACGTCAGTTTTACTGGCGATATCATCGTTGTAATAAATTTTACTGTTTTGAAACACTAATATTTGTGTTCAGCGAAGTCTCCCGAGTAAAACAGTACCCCCCATGTACAGGTTTTATGGTGTCTTGGAAAGTTATAGGGTTAAATGTAGTGCTAGCAAATTAAATTCCCTATACTTTCGGCATGGGTTGTCAGGCAGGTCCTGCTAATTGTAATTAAATAGGATACCTAATTATGTAAAAATATTACATAAATATATGTGTATAATTAATATATGTATATATATATATATATACATATGTGTATATATACGTATATATATATATATATATATATATATATATATATATATATTTTTTTTTTTTTATATTTTTATTTATATATAGGTATATATATATATATATATATATATATATAGTGATATATACGTATATATTTATGTATATAGATTTATGTTATTTTGTTCTACGTGTATTTTGATATAAATATATATATTAATATCACAATGCAGTTAGAACGAAATAACACACATCTATATATTTTTTAATTATCTATTTTTAATTATTTTTTTTATTTTATTTTTTACGTATTTACATATTTTTTTATATTATATAGAAATATATATAACAATAATTATACATATATTTAATCAGTATCAGTCTACGTGTAATTTGATATTAATATATATAGAAGGCATATGCCTGAAGTTGTGGGAGGGATTTTTAGCCTATTTAAACCCAGCAAACCCCTCACTTACCTGTCTTCGACGATTTCGGAAATTCCCTTGCGCTTCCAGGGCACGCAGACCTCTGACGTCAGATTTTCCGCGACGCGCCTAAACCGACGGACAGCAACTCCACGCGGGAATTCGTGAGTTTAAAGAAACGACCGGGCTAGTCGGCAGTTTCCGCGCAAATTGTATGTCAAACGATTTCGTTTATTCAGTCAAATTCATTCGATTGCGCTTACGTTAGATTTCATTTATTTTAAGTCATTTCTCTCACACTTCGTCCCGACCATTTCGCCTAGACTGCCCGTTCCGCTGCACTTATTTGTCACGATCCGTGAGGGTACAAGGTACAATGTATATATTCCCCCCCGCAGCTGGGGGACAGAGTCTAATTCTCAGCCCTGGCTGAGGCTACTTGCTGTTGCACTCTCCGTTTACAAGTTTCTGGTAAAAGCCTGCTGCATACTCCAATTCCCATGATGCTCAGCCAGCCAGCATTGTGGAATGATTGGTATGAAGAGCTACAGTGCCAATTCCTATTTCTCACTGCTCTGATCGGTGTGTCTGAAAGCCTGTGTAGTTTCAATCCTATCGGGCTCATTGGATACACTTGTTATCACTGCAGTATTATGGCAGGACGTGGGTATAGATATTTTAGGCTAGGTCTCATTCATTACCGCTGTTCACGTACCTGGTTTTATGCGTTACATGACGGGTACGACAAGCACTCGTACATGGTTTTTCGTCAAGTACACTTTTTCATTGTTTCTTGAAGCTTCATTAACCAGTTAACGTTCTGTCTATTTCATTGTATGCTCGTTTACGATGTTGCCATCCGAAAGAATAAAACTGCTAGTATATAGGTGTACCGCATGAAATTATCAAATGGCTGCATGGCCAGGGATTTCACTCGATATAGTGTATCCATTCATCTCTCTCTCGTTATAACCTATTATACAATGTTTCACTTCCTCCGAAAAGTATGGCTTTTTATATATTTGTTATGCGTTTCCTCTCCCTAAGCTGTATCACAGTAACGTCAGGCCATTACTATTCGCATAAAAAAAAAAAAAAAAAAATTCAGCTAGGTCCCCAGCATTTGTATATTTCAGGTTTCACAATCCTGGGTGCCTGGTAATCATGTCATCACGGCAGCTTGACAAATCATCGTTTATCCTGTTCGTTTGAGACTCTTACTATGGTCGGTTTGCAAGTTAAACTACTCACATACTCTATTGCCGATGTCTTTCGGCCGGAGTAGTACGCGAATAGCTTGTGTTTCATGATTACATTAATGCTGCTCACGCCAAGTTCTTACAAAAGCGAGGGAATGTTCCGTTGGTATAATTCAATTTCTCTCCTTTCATTTTAGGAATCAAGTTCGTTTATCTTACTATACTGAATGTCAACATATATAGATAACCTTATTATGTCTATTTAAACACACTTGCTTTCAAGATGCTTTTACAAAAGGTGTTTTATTCGTGGTTATATTGTTTTGAGGTCCTTTTGTTTGTTTCACGTGTAGATATACATTTTAGACTGGGAATCAGTCACCATGCTCTCTAGGTGCAAATGCGTTGAAGTTTAGTGAGTATGAAAGTTAGATGTCTTATAATGAATGGGTAGGGCACACAAGGTCGTCGTCATTATTGGTCATCTTCAGTATAAACGCAGATGCTCTGACTGTTATGCGCATCTTACATTCATCAACTCACGCTTGCAGAAACACAGCCATGCATACTTGACAATTATGCCGCGCATTGCATTGCTAAACCTGTTTAAAGACCCTAACATATTCAGCGTTACATTGAGTCCTATCATTGCCTGATTACCTTCCCTTGTACACCTGCGCAGACAAGCACATATGTTACTAGACGCGTGCATTTGAGTTCACACTGCAGTTCTGGAGAACTAGCCTAGGCTAAGGCAAGTACGCGTTTTTGACAGGACTATGAACGAGATCCGCATATAAAAAAAAAAAAATCGTATTACATTACAAAACAAGGCCACGATATGGCACCACGAGCCCCGAGGGCCATACATACAATCATACACGCATTCTAGTTCATACGTCCCGACCATCTGGACCCCGACATGCTCACAGGGCACTCCAGTTTCGGTCAAGCTGTTCGATCCTGACTCATTACCACCCATGTTTCGTTCCGAGGTATGTCCTCTCTTACTAACTGACCTTCCATCTTAGTTAGCAACTGCTGGCTGTTAGGTTCCTAGGTGTCCACTAGTTGTTATTCCCCCCGGCTTCTCCGCCATAGGTTAGTGGTCCCGCGAGGCCAACACCCATCCTCATACTTGGAGGTACCACGCCCCTCGGGCCAAATCATAGCTAGTCGCCTCGCATTGTGGCATAGAGAGGGCCTCATCTGTCACTCCCATTCTATCTTATGTTTAGCTTTTACAGAGAGGCCGACACCCCGCCACAATGTTCGGTGGCCATGCTACCCCCTCGCGCCAACGCATAGATAGAGCCTCTCAAGCCGCTTGGCAAATAGCAGGGCCTCACCTGTCACCAACCTAGAGTAATCGTTTCGCCGCCTTGCGGCACTAGCTAGTCAGCCAGCACACACTCACACACACTCACGCTCGCACCCATAGTACGCTGGGGGGGACGGCTCACTACAGACCCATCACGCATAATCACTATGTTTTAGATCCTATAACCAAATCAGGTATCCTAGCGCTTTATTTCCCGCTTTAGTTTCGATTGTGAGTTACGTACTCTTACAGCGCTACAACAGTATGTCAGAACTTTCATGCTCGGCTGATCCTGTGCTTTCAATACGTTATCTCTTACAGGCTAAGGGTCCGCTAGATACTTAGTTTTAACAGTACGAGGATGCCAATATATATATTACCCCAACCTGTCACTCGCTGGTGATCCTTAAGTGCCTCATACACTACGCGCCCAGGCCAAGCTAGTTGACACCAAGACCGGCGGTTCCTCTAACTACTTGTTTTAGGCATTTCTTACATATATTCAGTTAAATACGTATGTTGGGTCTCACGTTGCCTTTCACGTTGCACGGTGTACAGGTTTGGCCTTGTATTGGACCATCGTCGGGTCCTCCAGACGCTGTCGTACATACAGTGACTGCTTCCAGACTCATGTATTACAGTTATACTATTTTTTACTTCGCAACATATTAGGGGCATTTGGTACATTGAGTTCTAAATTATCATTTATCGACTCATACTATCACTTAATTTTCACGTCAACGTCACTTATACAAGCAATGCAGGATAAGCTTTAGCAATCTGATTAGACCGGGTAAACAGAATTCCCACTTGTTTCATATCATACATCGAGGCATCACTCTGCCTCCATTTCGACCAAACGAATACCATTCAAATCCTTAATCTACTAATTTGGGACTTGTCTGCATGCTCGACATTCACGGGGTCCTCCATGCGCATTCAATTAATTCTTCACGCGTTGGACGTTGTTCACGTTTCAATTTATTAAAGTTAAGAAGTCCACCGGGAGTTACTTTCGGTCATGCTGGTTGTTTCGATTTAAGTTGTAACCCCTTAAGCATCCTGTAATACAGACATTCACGATCTCATGCCTACCAAGTAACTGCTGTAGGGTACTTGCTATATAAACACTTTTCGTCTTCGAATTTAAACTACAATCAAAGCTCCTTTTCAGGTTCCTCTCTTGTGCAAACATTTCCCTACGGTGAGTCACGGCTTTGCATTCTATTCTTCGGTTCACATCACAACAGTTAGTTTCCTCAGGTGCCTGTTACAGTCCTTTTTCGCTATGGTTTATTGCAGGTAATCACACACGTACGGTCAGGTTAACGCTTGTCCTCAAGAGCTTAACGCCCTGCCGCGCGTAGTTAGTACAAGTCCACATGGCCCAAATCATAGGTAGGGCCTCTCTCAAACGCAGGGCTACTGGCACGGCCTCAACTCTTACGGGATAGTCCTCATCCTCGCCTATTGGTACCCATTAGCTAGCAGCTCTACTACACGAGAAATTCAATGGGCATCCGAGTTTTGCATAATCTGAACAAATTACGTTGCCTTCCTCCTCTCAGCATGCTATAAGAGCTAGCTCCAGGTAACGTTTTATCTTTAATGAACGCTAACCCTGTCGTCCCAAGTCCCCCACAGTATATTCCGCCCTAGTCACTTCCGAAGTCCTGAAGTCGGACCTTGCTTAGACGTAACGGTTGTGATAAAAGAACACGCAGTCCAGATTTCCTCTGCAGGTCAAAAAAGGTATCGTTCGTGCCTGGAGTTAGAGTCTGCGCAGGTAAGATTTGTCTACTAATACTAAGCAAACGTACTCTACGGCTTACGATATGTGTAAGTATAGTATGTGGTTCAAGATAATAAATGCGTTCCGATTATAATGGTTGCTCGTACAATTTTTGCCACATCTCTCAAACGGTTCATGCTATACATTCACTCCTCGTTTATTAGTCTTGGCCTCAATCCAAATTCCTTCTCGGGACATTCATTCCGTATTAGGGCCGCCACAGCAGCCTCAAGTTGTCAAGTTCCAGCTCATCTTGTAGAGAAGATGGGACGCGGAAAGTCCTCGGCATACAACCGGTACATTCCAAATCCAGAGAAGGAAATCAGGCTCGCTTTCCATAATATGTCTAAATGATGTTGTTATGATAAATAAATGTTACATACTTTTTGGCCCTCTTTTACAGGCCTAACCTCGCGTCGGTTTCGGCACACCTCAACCGACTCTTATTTATAAAACTACACACACTTTAATGTGCGCCCCCTTCCATAATCCCGTACACAAATAGAAGGCGTATGCCTGAAGTTGTGGGAGGGATTTTTAGCCTATTTAAACCCAGCAAACCCCTCACTTACCTGTCTTCGACGATTTCGGAAATTCCCTCCCACCACACCCTCTTTATACATCATTATATCTGGGTGGGCCCTCTTTTACAGGCCTAACCTCGCGTCGGTTTCGGCACACCTCAACCGACTCTTATTTATAAAACTACACACACTTTAATGTGCGCCCCCTTCCATAATCCCGTACACAAATATATATATAATTATATATTTGTGTGAAGGGCTCATGATGGCAAAGAGAAATAAGGCCTAATAAGTGTAGGATGGT
The DNA here is from genome assembly GCF_036172605.1 of Pelobates fuscus. NCBI lineage: Eukaryota > Metazoa > Chordata > Amphibia > Anura > Pelobatidae > Pelobates > Pelobates fuscus. The sequence goes on from NC_086317.1 coordinate 483,894,462, forward strand.
ATAAAAGTAGCAAGTCGGTTGTGGTGTGCCGAAACCGACGATGAGGTAGGCCTGAAAATAAAGAGGGCCCACCAAGAAGAAATGTAAGAAAAAGGAGTTGATAAAGAGGTGTGGGTGGGAGGGTGATGCAACGCTGACCTCGAAGGTATGGAGCCAGGTCATACGCCCCTCCCACAAACACAGGCCAAAAGGCCTTACTACTTGTGTGAAGGGCTCATGATGGCAAAGAGAAATAAGGCCTAATAAGTGTAGGATGGTATAAAAGTAGCAAGTCGGTTGTGGTGTGCCGAAACCGACGATGAGGTAGGCCTGAAAATAAAGAGGGCAAAAATAGAAAGTCCAATATTTTAATACAAACTACCAATATACATACTTTTAACAAGACATGTTCTGAAAAGCATTTCTTACTTCTTGTACAGGGTTAGGAATGTACCGTGTGTAAGCGGATGATTTCCAGCGCCCCAGTGTCTTGATAACATGAACCGGTATGTTAACACTGGAGGCTGTGGAGGCTGCTCCTATGCGGAAGGAGTGGCCTGAATAGTTAGCTGGCTTGAGTCCCAGCTGTGTTAGTAATGACCTAACGTGGGTCATGAAGTTGGTAGTAGTGAGAACTGAACCTCGTAGAACAAAAAGTGGTTGTGATGGTGGTGCCTTGAGACTCTCTGTATAAGAGTCCAGTATTGGGACGGGGCACCAACTGTTGTGAGTCGGATAGTATTTAACCTCTACGGGTGGAGCGTGTTTACTGTTTTTGGAATGAGGTAGTGTCAGGATATAATAGTCCATGTGTTTGGTTAAGTGTGAATGAAGCAGTAGGTGAGTGGATTGTGTTGTATTGATGGCGGTAAACTCTCTAGGTCTCAGAAACCCATAAAAAGCCACGTAAATAGCTGTTTTGATGACTAGTGATGTGTTGAAGGAGAAGGGCTTTAGATCTAGTAGTTGTGATAATTTCTTAAGGATATGAAAATCTATAGGAAGCCTCTGTGCTGTATGCGGGGGTTCGGATCTTTGTATACCCCTAAGGATGTTCTTGATTTGGTATGATGACATGAAACTTGAGTTGTTGGGTTGTAAGGTCAGCATGTGATGTTGGATGCCTGTAAGATATAGTTTGATTGTGTTGTAAGAAAGTTTGAGTTTGAGGTGGCAAAAAGAGGCAAAACCTAAAAAAGATGTCATGATGAATGGTTGTAATATGTTGTGTTCCAAAAGGAATCTTTTGAATAAACTGAAAGCTCTGTTGTAGGTTTTCCTGGTATTTGTAGATAGAGCTAGTTGGGACAAAGTTCTGCAATGTTGCATGATAACGTCTAGTCCATTGTTAGCTGATGGAACAGTGGAGTGGCCGTGGCTGTGAGCGCGGCTGATGGGAGAAGTTGATGAAAGGCCTGGAATTTAAAACGAGACAAATTATCAGCTGCCTCGTTACAAATACCTGGAATATGAACACAGTGCAAGAAAAAATTATGACATGCTGCCAACCAAGTGAGTTTCCTCAAAAATCTCATGATAGTAAGGGAGTTGGAGCGACCTTTGTTGATAATGGAACAGGTTGCTTGGTTGTCTGAGTAACACCTGACTGATGAACCTGTCCATAGATGTCCCCATGCCACGGCAGCCGCCACGATGGGATATATCTCGAAAAGAGCTGAGGTAGAGAAAAAACACTCCAGGTCCTGCACCTCTGAAGGCCAGCTACCCCAAAGCCATTCGTTCCCAAAAATTGCTGCAAAACCTGTGGTAGACGCCGCGTCTGTCCAAACAGTAGGAGAAGTGTCAGACAATTGAGGGAGGAACATGCTTTTTCCGTTCCAGGAGTTTAAAAAGTTTCTCCACATGAGAAGGTCTGCCGTGGCTTGGGTATCTAGGGTTAATCTGTGTGCATCATGTAGAAACCGTGGGAACATGCTGAGGAGACGTGATATGAAAGCACGGCCTTGAGGTATAATACGCATGGCAAAATTGAGTGACCCCAGTAAAGATTGTAACTCTTTGCGATTGCAAGTGCGTAGTTGTATATAGAGGTTGATGTTTGTCAGAATGTTTTCTACCTTGGTGCGTGGTAGGCTAGCTTGCATGTTGGCTGAGTCTAGCATGATGCCCAGGAAAGTGATGATGGTATCTGAGCCTTCGGTCTTGGTAGGGGAGACTGGGACCCCCAACTGGTTGAATAGGCTGACAGTTTCTTTGAGGCTAGTGGGAGGGGAAGAATTCTCCTCGACCATTAGGAAATCGTCCAGATAATGTATGACTGTAGGGCATCTGGATATATTGAGTAGTAACCAGCATAGGATTTCGGCAAATGTGTCAAATATGGCTGGACTACTTTTAGAACCAAAAGTTAGTCGTGAGAAAAAGTAGTAGTTCCCTTCCCACTTGATGCCATGTAGGTGCCACAGTGTGGGGTGGATTGGTAGTAGTTTGACTGCATTTGTTATGTCGGTCTTACTGAGCCATGCACCGACTCCTGCCTGTAAGATAGCCGTAATGGCGTGGTCTATAGTGGAATATTGCAGGGAGAATTCCTCCGATGGTATTAGGGAGTTGAGGCTAGGAGTGGTAGAGGTGTGTGGTGCCGACAAATCGATAATAAGTCTCTGCTTGTTGGAAGATTTTCCTGTGACAACCCCGATAGGGTTTGTCCTCCATGTAGTGAAAGGAGGGGATTGAAAAGGTCCCAATAAAAAACCTTCTGACACTTCTTTAGCTATGAGTGTGTCAACAGCTGTAGGGTTGTGTTGGGCGGATTGTAGATTTGGACATTCCAGGATTCCTGAAGGCATATGTATGATACCTGTGTGGAATCCTTCTGATAGACCAGAGATTATGAAATCTACTAAATGTGTAGATGGATGCTGTGACAGAAATGTCGCAAGTAGGGATATGTTGATAGACGTTAGGTACTGTTTGGGATACATTTTATTGGGACACATGATTTTTGCATGTGCCCTGAAACATTTTGAGCATATATGCAATAAACGACAACCGCTGTAATTACATGTACCAACATTAAAGTTATTACATATCTGGGATTTGCCCAGAAACTTGATAGGTCTACCCAGTTTGTCTTTAGCTATTTTCTCCGTAGGACCAGCGGAGCTAGGTCCTTGCACGTAGGTATGCTCGTTAGCAGTGGTGGGACAAAAATTTGCCGAATGAGGCATGGAGGAGCAGTATGCACAAGCCGGCGTCCTTAGCCCTGCAAAGTGTCTGCAGAAAATCACTGTGTCTATCTTACTCCAGTTGGACCTTGTCCCGTACTGTGAGAAGGCGCCTGACACTTTTGCAGAAAAAGATCTATGGTAATCGTAGAATGCCGATCCACCATATTTATTGCCCAGGTCCACCAGCTTGTGCATATACATGTCAAATTCCTCACGCCTGTGTGGGTAAACGGCACATATGACATCCCGGTAGATGCCAAAAGCCAACACAAATTCCGGGATGGTGAGTTTCCTGTTTAGGCGTGCATCCCTGGACTTTACCACCACAGAAATATCCTCATACGCATAAGTTTTATGCTCCACCACATCCTGGGAGGCAATTAGTAGTGCAGCTAAGTTGACATCTTTACCTTCCAGGATGTCTTTCTTAAGGTGCTCAGGTATCATATGGGCAGGGTTAACCTCCTGCTCGTCAGAGGTGGTGGCTGGAGAAACTAGTGGCAACTCGACCAGTGGCGGAGGGGTCACAGTGACTGACCCAGCCAAGGTAAGGGCTGTGGTGACCGATTCCAGTTTCTCCAGCCTGGAGTTTACCTTGCCCATGGATGACATGAGGGATGTAAGCATGCCATGTATATCTGTCGGGTTAGACTGGCTAGTCCCTTCCCCTGCATCAGAGTTATCAGTTGAGGTGTGCAACAGTTTGTATAGTTCCGCTTTCCTGGCAGTAGCGGGGAAAGGAATGTGTCGCCTCCTGAGTTCGTTAGTTATGCGAGGGATTGTCCAGGACCTGAATGATGCAGGACTAGCCATGTCTTCTTCCGGTGGTGGGGAGTTTGGTCTAGCCGGAGTGCTCGGTATGGAGAAATCCTCTACCCCTTCTTGAGACATACTAGATGAGAAAATATACCGTTAGTGTTGAAACCCATGGGATGTACTGGCGGGCTAATTATGCCGTGTGAGGCGAAAAAATTAATCTTGTCCTTTGGTGACAGGTGAGGCCCTGCTATTTGCCAAGTGGCTATGAGAGGCTCTATCTATGCGTTGGCGCGAGGGAATATTGAGGCCACCCATGTAGTGGCAGGAATTCGTAGGCCTCTCGGTGACAATAAAAGAAAAACAGGGGAAGGGAGTGACAGGTGACGCCCTCTCTAAACTTTGCGAGGCGGCTAACTAACGTGTGGCTCGAGGGGTGTATGCCTCCGAAACGTTTGAGGCGGGGTGTTGGCCTCGCGGACCTCTAAACTATAGGCGGTATGCCAAGAGGGGAGATACCTATTTGGGCCTATACCCCTAACTTGCCAGTACTCTACGTCCTATTTAGGGAGAACGTATGTGACACGTGAGCAGGCTTACATACCTGATAGTATGTATACGTATATGGTGCGTAAGGTATAGAAAACCTGGATAAACCTAAAAGGGTAGAAATAGATATGATAGTATGAGAAATGGATCCTGTGATACTAACGTAGACTAGATATGCTGTGGTTGATTTTATTAACCGTATGTGTTGAAGGGGAACAATTAGAGTAAGGAAGTACCCCGCCTGATTTATTATGGAGAAAAACCGTAACGCAGGATTAGCTTGTAGTGTCTACATATAATGTGTATACCTGGTGACCAAATTTAAAATATATATATGGCCGTCCTACTGTAGTAAACGTAGTGCAGGGAGTATGAGTTTAAACTATGAAAATTGACCATATGCAGAAAAGTTGACGTATGAGAGGTTAAACCAAAAGTGTGATTCAAACCTGAAAGTGTGAGATGTTGGGACCGTGTTCTGTATACACGATATATCGTTTGAGTATATGCAGAAAGGTCAGGAAATGTACGTGCCATGTAAACGGGTGTACATGGTAGTGACAACGTAATATACACAATTAAATTAGAGAAAACCTTATCACATATATATATACACATTATACCTATTCCTGATTAATTATCTGAGTTTCTAGTGTATGTAATTTGAGTACATAAAGAAAAGTCAGCATATGACAAGTGCCATGTAATGAAAAGTGTACATGGTGTGTTTAAACAAGGAGGAGAAAAAAAAAAAAACGTTTGTTTAAAACAAATTCCTAAGTGTAAATGGAAGGTACACAAAAAGTAAAGTTGTTCAAGCAAAACTATGTATATGTATACCAGGATAATATCATGAACTAATAATACATGAGCCCTAACCTAGGTATAATTAATGTGACAGCATAAATTATGAAATACATGCTATAATCGTTATATGTATATAAAACAGACTGGTATTTAATGAACTATAATCTGCATTAAAAATGAATAATCCTACTATCAGGTACTAAAACTTATAATATAGAAACAACCTGAAATAAAGGAGGGAAAAAGTAAAGCATAGGAATGCTACATACTTAGTACTTGGTTTCCGGAAACCGGAGGGTTAATTTGCCTGAGACTTTGGCCGTAAAGCGTGTGGCCGTAAAGTGAGGCTGAAATTTATTGCGACGCCGTGGGAAGTGATCCGGGCGACGGACTTACGTTTGAGAAGTCCAGAGGACTCGATCAGCGAGGAAGACCGGGTTTTTTGTGCGTGGCTGGCCGTGGAAAGACCTGTAAGGAGTTCCTGGACACAGCTGACACCGAAGAAAACCTGTGTCCAGGAACTCCTTACGGGTCTTTCCACGGTTTCCGAAAGCAAGATGGCGCCGTCCGTGAACCAGAAGTGGATTCAGGATGCAACGCTGACCTCGAAGGTATGGAGCCAGGTAAGGGGTGTCCCTTAAGTAGGGAAGGGGTGTGTCATACGCCCCTCCCACAAACACAGGCCAAAAGGCCTTACTACATATAATAATAGAGATGTCGCAAACATAAAATTTTCCGTTCGCGAATGGCTGAAAAGTTGTTTCAAGGGAAATAACACCTGGACTGTGGCATGCCGGAGGGGGATCCATGGCAAAACTCCCATGGAAAATTACATAGTTGATGCAGAGTCTGGTTTTAATCCATAAAGGGCATAAATCACCTAACATTCCTAAATTGTTTGGAATAACGTGCTTTAAAACATCAGGTATGATGTTGTATCGATCAGGTAATGTAAGGGTTATGCCCGCTTCACATTGACAGACCAAACTCCCTGTTTAACGCACCGCAAACAACCGCAAACAGTCCATTTGCACAACCGCAAACTCCCCATTTGCACAAGGTTGGATACCAAGCTAGCCATGTCCAGTTCCTTGTCCTCACTGATGTAATTGAAGGTCTCTTCCTCCACCCAGCCACGTACAACACCAAGGGTCCCCGAAAGGTAACAACAAGAACCCTGGGACGCCTGCTGTGTTTGGTGTTCCACCTCCTCAAAGCCACCTTCCTCCTCTGACTCCTCTTCTTCAGACTCCTCTCTCTGCGTTGCCTCTCTCTGCTTTATTATAAGGTGTGTTAAGTAGTACTATTCCTAGCAGTTTAATCCCTGTTACGTCTCCTATCAGGGGATGTGTATATGGCATCGATTTTAGGAACCGGGAGAAGGAAAAAGATGCTTGGTTGGTCCTCCTACTTCAAATTTGGGGCACTGCGCATGCAATCTAATGTGCCACCAGATAGGAGTGGAGTGTTAAAAAGTACTATTCTTATCAGTTTAATCCCTGTTACGTCCCCTATCAGGGGACGTGTATATGGCATCGATTTTAGGAACCGGGAGATGGAAAAAGATGCTTGGTCGGTCCTCCTACTTCAAATTTGGGGCACTGCGCGTGCAATCTAATGTGCCACCAGAAAGGAGGTGTGTTAAGTAGTACTATTCTTATCAGTTTAATCCCTTAAGGCCTTTTTTAGTCAAATGTATCGACCACTGTCAGTCCCTACGGGATCCATCCCTCATTCATCTTAATAAAGGTGAGGTAATCTATGATGTCGCTGATGGTGCCTTCGGTGTGACTGACTAGGTTAGTCACCTCCTCAAAAGGACGCATGAGCCTACAGGCATTACGCATGAGCGTCCAGTAACGTGGCAAAAAAATTCCCAGCTCCACAGAGGCTGTCCTAGCACCCCGGTCATACAAATAGTTGTTAACGGCTTTTTCTTGTTGGAGCAGGCGGTCGAACATCAGGAGTGTTGAATTCCAACATGTCGGGCTGTCGCAAATCAAGCGCCTCACTGGCATGTTGTTCCGCCGCTGGATATCTGAAAAGTGCGTCATGTAGGAACGCCTGAAATTGCCACACACCTTCCTGGCCTGCTTCAGGACGTCCTGTAAGCCTGGGTACTTATGCACAAAGCGTTGTACAATCAGATTACAAACATGTGCCATGCACGGCACATGTGTCAACAAGCCCAAATTCAATGCCGCCAACAAATTTCTTCCGTTGTCACAAACCACTTTGCCGATCTCCAGTTGGTGCGGAGTCAGCCACTGATCCACCTGTGCGTTCAGGGTGGACAGGAGTGCTGGTCCGGTGTGACTCTCTGCTTTCTGGCAAGTCAACCCCAAGACGGCGTGACACTGTGCCGTTGATGTGGAGCAAGACGCAGCAGCAGAAGAGGACTCAGCCGAGGAGGTTATGGAAGAGGATGGAGTAGGAGGAGTAGAGGAGGTGGCAGCAGGCCTGCCTGCAAGTCGTGGCAGTGTCACCAACTCCTCTGCAGAGCCACGCATTCCATGATTGGCAGCCATCAGCAGGTTTACCCAATGCGCAGTGTAGGTGATATACCTGCCCTGAACATGCTTTGCAGACCAGGTATCAGTGGTGCTGTGTGCTGCTTGTACTCATGTGTTGATCCCATAGGTGTTTGTGATGTGCGATCATGTGCCTTCGCAAAGCAGTTGTACCTAGGTGGGTGTTGGACTTCCCACGATTCAGTTTCTTTTGGCACAGGTTGCAAATGGCATCGCTGTTGTCAGAGGCAGACACACAAAAAAAATGCCACACTGCTGAGCTCTGCAATGACGGCATTCTGGTGGTAGCAACAGCATGCGTTGATTGGCGTGCTGTCTGGCTGACCCCGGGTGCCGATGCATGCTGTCTGACTGTGCCACTAGCTCCTTGCGACGGCATCCCCCTGCTTCCAACTCATCTCCTCCTCCTCTCTGTCTCCCCATCTGAACTTACCCCCTGTTCTTCTTCTCTTCTAGCAGGCACCCACGTGACATCCACGGACACATCGTCATCATCAACCGCTTCACTTGTATCTGACAACTCAGACAACATCATCATCATCACACCGTACGTCCATGTGTGTAATGCTGCCTGACTGAGCCATATCCCTGTTATCTACATCCTTTGGCAATAATGGTTGTGCATCACTCATTTCTTCCAACTGATGTGTAAATAACTCCTCTGACAGATCATGTGAAGCGGCTGTGGTGCTAGTGTTGGTGGTGGCGGCAGGCGGGCGAGTGGTAACTTGAGAGGTGCCCGAAGCTAAGCTGGAGGAGGATGGTGCGTCAAGGTTCCGAGCGGAAGCTGTAGAAGATTGGGTGTCCTGTTTTAGCCAGTCAACAATGTCCTCAGAACTTTTCGAGTTCAGGATACGTGGCCTCTGAACACTGGGCATTATTCTAGGGCCAAAGGGAATCACAGCACCACGACCACGACGGCCTCTGCAGGGTGGCCTGCCTCTGCCTGTCATATTTTTTTTGATTAGTGGTACTATGCATGCAAGCTACTGTGACAACAGATATGAGTGGCACTGTGCACTGGCAGAAGTTGGCAGAGTAGACACTGTAGGCCTGACACACACGCTTGCAGACAACTAACTGCTATTCAATCTATTACAGTCAAATTTTTTTATTTTTATTTTAAATGTACACTACTGTTACACCTGATATGAGTTGCACTGGTGTGACACTGTGCCCTGGCAGGCCCTGAAATGCACACGTGTGAAGGAAACTGACTGCTATTATTTCACAGTCAAATTTCTAGGTTTTTTTTAAATGTACACTACTGTTACACCAGATATGAGTTGCACTGGTGTTACACTGTGCCCTGGCAGGCCCTGAAACGCACACGTGTGAAGGAAACTGACTGTTATTATATTACAGTCAAAAATGTTTGTTTGTTTTTAAATGCAAGCTATTGTGACACCAGATATGAGTGGTGGTACTGGGCAAGTGGGCACAGTATACGCTGTGAGCCTGACACACACGCTGGCAGGCAGGCAACTGCAATAAGATTACACAGGGAAAAAAAAAAAGCAGACTGATGTTCTAGGGCTTTTTGGGGTGCTGTCCTTACAGCCGAGATCAGATGAGTCCTTCAGGACTGTAGTGGACACTGAATACACTAGACTAGCTATCAATTTCCCTATTAAATCAGCAGCAGCTACACTGTCCCTCCTCTCACTAAGAATGCAGCTTCCGAATGAATCTAAAATGGATGCTGTCCAGGAGGTGGGAGGGTCTGGGAGGGAGGGTCTGCTGCTGATTGGCTGGAATGTGTCTGCTGACTGTGAGGTACAGGGTTAAAGATTACTCAATGATGACGAATAGGGGGTGGATAGAACATCGCATATGTTCGCCCGCCGTGGCGAACGCAAATAAGCTATGTTCGCCAGGAACTATTCGCCAGCGAACTATTTGGGACATCTCTATATATTAATAGTAAAATACACCTAGACAGTGTATTTGTGTGTATGTATATTTATATATATTAATAGTAAAATACACCTAGACAGTGTATTTGTGTGTATGTATATGTATATATATATATATATATATATATATATATATATATGATCTAAGTATATATTTATTTATTTTTACACTTATTTAACTTTTGTTTTATTTGATTTCAGCCAGCAGGGGGACTAACTGTCATTACAGTTAGTCCCCCTGCTGGCAATGCTGCAGCGAGCTATCCCGGCCATGTGATTGTGAGGTCCTCGCAAGGACCTCACTCTCACATGGCCCGGGGGGAGCTGAAGAGGGCGGACGTGCCGCGGGGGGCTCCCTGGGAGTCCCCCCAACCGCGATCGCCGGCGTGGGATCTCCGGCGACCGGGTAATTAAAAAAAAAACGGAGGGCGTACAATTACGCCCTGCTGCGTTTAGAGACGCTTTAAAAAGGACGTAATTGTACGCCCTCCGGTCTTAAGGGGTTAATAGCCATATAAGAAAACAAAATTGCCACACAAAAGTATGTAATTATTTAAAGTAGACATCATAGGCTATTTACCTAATGATGTTTTTACACTTTCGACATAGCCATTTCACCGCCAACCTCTGCTAAAAATTGGAGTAAAATGTTGTTATTTTTTTGGTTTTTGGCACACAAACTTATAACAAAGAACTTCTCATGTGTATTTTGTAAAGTTGGTGTGTGCTATTCCTGTACAAAGTTTTATTTTATGTTCAGTTACATCTGCTGAGTAAAATGACACCCCCATTGTATGTCTTTGGCACTATTTCGTGAAGCTACAGTGCCATATAGGAGACCTGTCCTTTTAAGTATTCACAGTAGAATTTTGAGAGACGGATTTAATGAGCCTATGCTTCCCTTTGGGGTATTATAGTAGTTTGACTGTTAAAAAAAAACACAAAGGCCTACCATTTGTAAAAGTAGACACTCCAGGGTATCTCATAAGGTGCATATTGTGCCTTAACATGCCCCCATTATTTCACCAATATATGCCAAAGTATGTGGTAAAAAATAATTTTGTCCATTTTTTACATACGGATTGCATTTTTGCTGGGCATTTTGTATATTTCATATGTGCCACTAAGTTCAAATCCCCCAAATGATGCTCATCTAAGTCTTCTGAGTAAAAGGACACCCCCATTGTATGTCTTTGGCACTATTTTGTGAAGCTACAGTGCCATATTTGAGACCTGTCCTCTTCAGTATTCACAGTTGAATTTTGAGAGACGGATTTAATGAGCATATGCTACCATTTGGGTTATTATAACAGTTTGACTGTTTAAAAAAAAAACACAAAGGCCTACCCTTTGTAAAAGTAGACACTCCAGGATATCTCATAAGGTGCATATTGTGCCTTAGCATGCCCCCATTTTTTCACCAATATATGCCAAAGTATGTGGTAAAAAATTATTTTGGGCATTTTTTACGTCCGGATTGCATTTTTGCTGGGCATTTTGTATATTTCATATGTGCCACTAAGTTCAAACCCCCCAAATTATGCTCAGCTAATTCTTCTGAGTAAAAAGACACCCCCAATGAATGTCTTTGTTACAATTTCGTTAAGCTACAGTGCCATATAGGAGACCAAGCCATATCAGTTTTACCGAACTTTGAATTTTGACGCTGGGCTTATGTGCAATTTCCAAGCATCTTAGCAGATTTTAAATTCAAACTACCCCACAAAAGCCTACCATTTCTTAAAGTAGACTCCCCAGGGTATTTTAAAAGGTATATTTTGAACCTTAGTGTGGGATCATTTTTCCGCTAGCTTGTACCAGGTGTAGTGGTAATAAGCGTTTTTTTCTGCCTTTTTGATACACTGTCAGGGTACCTGAGGTCTCTGCCTCCGAGAGAGGTAGAGACTTGAACGTTTATCCGTCCGGACGCCAGGTTTCTCCTGTTCCTCGCGGTCGACCCGGTCACATAAACGTCGGCCGCGAGGGAGTCACTTCCTTATGTAGTATGGCGCCCGGAGACCGACGTCATGACGCCAATCCGGAACGACCTGTCACTCAATCCATTGGAGACTAATCAGGACTCATCGGAGGCGTGTCTATCCCCTCTAGCCAGGGTATTTAAACATACTTCGCTCTGTTGCTCATTGCCCTGTCGTGGTTCTAGCCTGTCTAGTCACACAGTGCTCTGGTGTTTTTCAGTTATCCTTTTGGTTCCGACCCGGCTCGTTTGTCTTACTCTGTTTACCTCTGTTATCCTTGACCCAGCTTGTTACTCGCTTACCTGTCCTCTCGTTCCCTCGACCTCGGCTTGTCTCTGACCATTCTCTATACTCTCCGTACGTTAGTCCGGCCATTCTAAGGTCCGGTATACGTACCCTGTACCTGTTTGTACTTTGCGTGTTGGATCCCTGTCCCGATCCTGACATTACGACAGGGCCAATGGATCCTGCAGGTACAAACAGTCAGGTTGGGTCCTCTGATTCCAGGTTTGACGCCATGGAACACAGAATGGACCAAATGGCCTTAGCACTACAGGCGTTATTATCTCGTGCTAATAACCCACCAGAGGAGACGCGTCCTACTCCAATTTCCTCTGTAAGTTCAGGCCTAGAGGTAGCCACTGTAGGTGCCTCTTCCCGTATTACCCCACCAGTACGCTATGGTGGTTCACCTGAGAAGTGTCGTGTTTTTTTTTTTTTTTAAATTCTTTATTTTGTTGTGCATTAATTAGACAAGGTACATTTTATACTAGCAATGCCACAATAGCAAATGCCAGAGTTTTCATAAGCATAGATGTACAATCATTTGGCATGGTAAGACTATGCACATTTTTTTTGTTATATAAGAGTAAACAACAGTATAATGCTAAGCTTAACTAGAATATAAAAGATTAAACAGGCTTATCTCTAAGGTATGCAATATAAGAGTGTTGGAAATGCTTATCTGAGGGTGCTAGGGTAGATGCTTGTTCCTGATGGGACGATCACTTTGCTCAGTTTAGTTAGTAGGCAGTTAGACAGTAAAATATGAAACTTAGTACTATTTCACCATGTTCAGTGGCGATTATGTACAGGGAAACATTGCCTGACTTGTCAAGAGTTAGATATTAGACATAATAGCATAATTGCCCTTCTTTGGCTCTGTCTCCCAGAGTGGAGAGGCTAGGGAATATATGGGTATGTGCTCAGGATTGTCTATGCGTAGCATGGTTAATTAAACAAAATAAAACAAAATAAAATAATGTGGACGCGTGTGTCTCATAGTATGCATGATGTACATTTTTAGCTAGTCTGATCCAGCAATTATATACCAACATTTCCTGCCGATTTTAGACAGTATCTCAAGCAAACTAAGCGTAGAACAGGCTTAGAGAACAGGCTTGTGAAACAGGCTTACATGGATATCAATACAAGAAAAGTAATTGTTAATCTCAAGCCAGCACTATGTACATTATAGAGTCTATTTTGCTTGGTTAATCATCAGTGAGTATGAGTATATCGGCATGAATGCTATAGGACCATGTGTTGTCCCTCCATAAGTACGGTCCACCTCTGGTGCCTGGTATCCCATTCAGCCGATGCCCGCCCTTGAGGCTCGATAAGTGGGCCATGGGTACTTGCGGTGTCGGTGCCACTGCAGGGGTTCGCCACCAGTAAGTCCTCGAAAGATTCCCCATCCGAGTCCGCCACCAGTTAGAGGCTGAGTTGCTTTCCGGTAGGCCTTGCGGTCGTTTGCTCGTGTGTATGAGCGCTGAGTTGTACCTCTTTGGCCGTAGAATTCCGGCGCTGCCGAATTATAGGTAAGATGTGAAGGCTTGGTCTCTTCATGGCACGTAGGAGGGCGACTGCCGGCGCCCGGGAGGCTTGTCAGCGTTTCCCGCTGCATCGAGCTTTGAGGAAAGCGCTGTCTGGAAGCTCGGTAGGGGCCTCCACTCAGAAGGCGTCGAGTAGTCGGGCGGACCCATGCCGCTACATTTTGCATCGCTTGTTTAAGGTACCGACCCTTTGTGTGTAGCCTTAGGATGTCGTGGAGCCGGTAAAAGAATGTCAGGGTGCACTTGGGCGGTGTGATGAGGGTATTTCTTGCCTCCATCTTGATTGCACCCCTGTATTCCCGTGCTCGTGTGGGTTTAATTGCTTTGGTGAGTCGCGTTGTGGGGGTGATCGTCCCCATCGAGGACCGGGATATCCCCCGCCGGTCCAGAGGGGGGGGTAGCGGGGCAACCTCCGAGTGGGACGTGTGAGCAGAACCCGTGCTGGGGGATCGGCCGCCTCCCCCTCGCCTCAGGCTCCGCTCCGGTGTAGGCCGCATGGTCGGTAAGGTTGCTCTTTTGGCCTGTCGGTCAGGGAGAAGTATCATTATGTTCCCCGTGTGATCCCGCACCGATTTCTGGGCACTTTGAGCTGCTGGCATAGTTGGATTGCACTGGATTGTCGTATAAAAAACTACCAGGGACAAATTGGGTTGTCCCATTATCATTTTTGGTAAATCCCATATTTGTAACAATGTTAATGTTGGTACGTGTAGTTTCAGTGCATGCAGACTGTTGCATACATGTTCAAAATGTTTCTGGGCACATGCTAAAACCATGTGCCCCCAAAAAATGTACCCAAAACCGTACTTAACATCTGTAAACATCAATGCATTATCAGCATTACTGACACATCACCCTTTCAGAAATCTAGTAGATTTCCTTATCTCTGGTTTTTCTGAGGGCTTCCATACAGGTATCGTACATATGCCTTCAGAGAATCTAGAATGCCCAAACTTATAGTCAGCACAACAGAACCCTTCGGCTGTTAACACACAGATAGCCCAAGAAATTGCAGAGGGGTTTCTACTTGGGCCTTTCCAATCCCCACAATTTACAGCATGGAGAACAAATCCCATTGGGATTGTCACAGGGAAATCCTCCCTGAAGCAAAGACTGATCATAGACTTATCAGCACCACACACATCTGCTACCCCAAGTCTCAACTCCCTCATACCCTCCGAGGAGTTTTCCTTACAATACGCCACCATTGATCATGCCATTTCAGCTATCAATCAAGCAGGGGTTGGAGCTTGGTTAAGTAAAACTGATATCACTAACTCATTCAAACTACTACCAATCCACCCCACACTTTGGCACTTACATGGCATTAAATGGGAAGGCAGTTACTATTTCTTCTCCCGCTTAACCTTTTGGTCAAAGAGTAGCCCAAACATTTTCGATATATTCACAGAAACTCTTTGCTGGTTATTATTAAACATATCCAGATGCCCCACAGTCATCCACTATCTTGATGACTTCTTGATGGTCGAAGACAACACCTTTCCCCCTAGAAGCCTCAAGGAAGCCATTTGACCACTTGGGTTTCCCAGTATCCCCCAAGAAAACAGAAGGCCCAAATACTATCATCACATTCCTTGGCATCCAACTTGACTCTGCTTTCATGCAAGCAATTTTACCACAAGACAAAAAAGGGAACATTCTCAACAACATCAACCAACCATATGGTCAGACGCAGCATCTACCACGGGTTTTGCAGCAATCTATGGGAACGAATGGCTTTGGGGTAGTTGGCCTGTAGAAGTCCAGGATTTGGAAGGTTTTTCCACTACCTCAGCTCTTTTTGAGATCTACCCCATTGTGGTAGCTGCTGTGGCATTGGGTAATTTATGGTCAGGGTCATCGGTGTGTTGTTACTCAGACAACCAAGCCATGTGCCATATCATCAACAAGGGCCGCTCATTATCTTTAACGATCATGAGATTTTTAAGGAAACTCACCTGGTTGGCTGCATGTCACAATTTCTTTTTAGTTAGTTTTCATGTACCCAGTGGTGTATCCTGGTTTTGTGCTGCCCTAGGCAGGACAAAACTCAGGCGCCCCCCCCCCCCCCGCGCCACCCCCACCAAACCTTTCCCCCCGCATTATAAATACACACACATACACACATTCACTGACAGATACGCATACACTAGCTAACAGAAGCACACACTCACTAACAGACACACTCACACTCAGTAACAGACAAACACACTCACTAACAGACAAACACTAACAGACACACACTCACTCACTAGCAGACACAAACAAGCAGACACACACACACTCACTAACATACACACACACACTCACAGACACACACAGTCAGACACACACACACACACACACTCAGACACACACACACACACACACACTCACAGGCAAACACACACACTAACAGACACACACACTAACAGGCACACACAGTCAGACACACACACACGCAGACACACACACTCACTAACAGACACACACACTCAGACACAGACACAGACACTAACAGACACACACACTAACAGACACACACACACTAACAGACACAGACACTAACAGACACACACACTAACAGACACAGACACAGACACTAACAGACACACACACTAACAGACACAGACACACACACTAACAGACACACACACTAACAGACACACACACTAACAGACACACACACTAACAGACACACACACTAACAGACACAGACACTAACAGACACACACACTAACAGACACACACTAACAGACACAGACACACACACTAACAGACACACACTAACAGACACAGACACACACTAACAGGCACACACAGTCAGACACACACACACACACACACACTCAGACACACACACACACACACTCACAGTCAAACACACACACTAACAGACACACACACTAACAGGCACACACAGTCAGACACACACACACGCAGACACACACACTCACTAACAGACACACACACTCACAGACACTGACACTAACAGACACACACACTAACAGACACACACTAACAGACACAGACACTAACAGACACACACACTAACAGACACAGACACTAACAGACACACACTAACAGACACAGACACACACACTAACAGACACACACACTAACAGACACAGACACTAACAGACACACACACTAACAGACACACCCACTAACAGACACAGACACTAACAGACACACACACTAACAGACACACACTAACAGACACAGACACACACACTAACAGACACACACACTAACAGACACACACACTCACCCACCCACATTAACACATTTTTTTTTACCTTTGGGAATGCTGGGGGGGGTGTCTCTTCCTCCCTGGCTGCTGGGCGATCGGGCGGCACTGCCTGGCGGGCGGCTGGCGAGGGAGCACTTCCCCTGAGCTGTCTGCTCAGCTCCCTCGCGCGCCTCAGAGTGAGGCTGGGAGCCGGAATATGACGTCATATTCCGGCTCCGCCTCCCAGCCTCACTGTGCGGCGCGGGAGGGAGCTGAGCAGACAGCTCAGGGGAAGTGCTCCCTCGCCAGCCGCCCACAAGCGCCGCCCGACCGCCCAGCATTCCGCCGGCATGTCTGTTAGCCGCAAGGCTAACAAGACATTTGCCTTGGGCATTTGGGGGCGGCTTTTTTTGCTGCCCCCTGGAAAATGCCGCCCAAGGCAAATGCCTTGTTTGCCTCGCGACTAATACACCCCTGCATGTACCCTGTGTTTGTAACATCGCTGCTGACAATTTGTCTTGATTTAAATTCTAGGCCTTTCATCAAGTGCTCCCTACAGCCGCTCAAGCAGCCACAGCCACCCCATTGTTCCAGAATCTAATCATGGAATAGACATACTCATGCAACATAGCAGGGAGCTGTCCCAATTAGCACTTTCGTCCAATACTCGTAGGACGTTTAACAGAGCCTTCACCTTGCTTAAAAGATTTCTGTTGGAACACAACATATCTCAACCTTTTGTCATACCAACTCTACTAGGCTTTGCCTCCTTTTGCCATCTTAAACTTAAACTATCTCACAACACCATAACATTATATCTGACAGGCATTCAACACCACATGCTAACCTTATGGCCAAACAACCATAGCTTCATGTCATCTTACCAGATAAAGAAACATACTAAGAGGTATCCAGAAATCAGTTCCCCCACGTTCCTCACACGGAATACCTATAGACAATCACCTTTTCAAATCATTGTCCAACCTTTTAGATTTAAGACCATTTAATTCCAGTACCAACACAGTAATTTAAACAACCATGTATGTAGCTTTCTACGGTTTTCTTAGGCCAAAAGAGTTTACCACTATCACCACTACTCAGACAGACCATTGTCTTAAATGACCCCAAATACAAAAAATACATGAATCATTACCTACTGGCTCTACCACATTCAAAAACGAGTCAACACACACCACCAGTAGATAACATACTATCCAACCCACAATAAATGGTGCCCGGTTGCGGTTCTAGACTCCTACCTTCAAAATCCCAAATTACAAACTTCACAACCTTTATTTGCGTTACAAGGCTTAGTACTTACTACCCCTACATGAAACATATTAGGTCTCTGTTAACCCAGCTATGCCGCAAAGAGATCCATTTTAGTCCAGGCCCTAGGGAACTTGATGGAATACAGCTGATTGATGGTTAGGGGACAGCCCCTTAATATTGATAACATTCACAGATCACAGAAAAAAAACAATAAAAAAAAACTCTTTGTATTTATCTATGTATGTATCTATCTAATCTGTCTATATGTCTATCTGTCTCTGTATATCTATTAATTATTGTTATTTTGTATTTGATTTGCTGCTCCTCTTCTTTTTCCTTCTATTGGTTACTTCTTCTCACTCTGTGAACCAAATGGTATGAAAATGCACCTGTGTACTATTATTATTATTATTATTATTATTATTATTATTATTATTTTTTGTATTATTGCCATTTATATAGCGTGAACAGATTCCGTAGCGCTTTACAATATTATAAGAGGGCTGTGACTATAAATAGGACAATTACAAGAAAACTTACAGGAACGATAGGTTGAAGAGGGCCCTGCTCAATCGAGCTTACAGTCTATAGGAGGTGGGGTATAAAACACAATAGGACAGGAAATAGCAATCAAATAAAGTGGGAGTGAAGCAGAGCTGGAGAAGAGAATAGAGTGCTGCCCTTTAGGAGAGAGCAAGAGACAGGTATTATTGTTATTATTTTATTCTTTTATTATTTCTATAGCACCATCAGACTCCGTAGCGCTGTACAATGGGTGGACTAACAGACATGTAATTGTAACCAGACATCTGGACTTACAGGAACAGAGGGGTGGAGGGCCCTGCTCAATGAGCTTATTTTCTAGAGGGAGTGGAGTATAGTGACACAAAGGGTAAAAGTAGGGGTATGAAGTAGGTTGTTAGAAAAGTATTAATTGGTAGAGGTTACTCTGGGAGGCCATCAGCTTTCCTAAAGATATGGATTCTGCCTCTTCTTTAAGCAGGGAGGAGGTGTGGAGTGGTGCATGATGGACCCCAAGAAGTCAAACAATTACTAAACAGCTTGACTCCTTAAGTTGAGGGAGGTAGTTTCAGGACACTCCTGTCACCACAACCACTACAGTGCTTTGTAGTTGTTATAGAGCTTGAAATGTTTATTGAAATTATTATATTAAAATCTGTAAATTGATCATTTAGAAAATATTGTTTCTGTAATGTGTTACCATATTTTTACTACCATGAAATATATATAAATAAACAATTTAGAAACGTAACTGCATTTGTTTTCAAAATAGTTTTATATTAGTTTTAAAAAGAAAGTAGTTCCCCTGCTCAAGGTTGCCCGTCATAAAATAAACTGTAACATCCTCATAAATAAGTTGACAGCACGTGTCAGGAGCTCGATATTTTCATTTCAGAAAATATGCTCATTATGGGAGGAATTTACTAGACCATATACCTCTTAGATGTTTGGTTTAACCATGTTGCCTCCGTACCTGATGGTAGTGGCTCTCTCATCTCTACTTACTCCTAGTCCTTTCCCCCTTTAGATTTCTCTTTGTATTGTCGTTTTTACTTTTCCTCTTTCTTAAAGGTTACCTTCCTCCTCACAAATTGATAAACTTCAATGTGGTTGTGCATCTTACCTGTATGCTTTGGTACTATATTTGTTTACTGTCCTCTGACCTGCTGCTTGTACTTAAAGAAATTGGGAAAAAAAACTATATATATTTTTTTTAATATGCTTGATTATTTAACTTTTTTATATGTTACTTGTTATATAAAATATTATTTTCTAATAAGCTGTATTTTTGTATACTCACCTGGGCTAGTTTGCTGAGGGATGGATAATATAGGTATAAGCCTCCTAGGGCTTGACAAGTGAAAGCGAGGCATGGTTTGTACACCTTTTTAAAAGTTACAGAATTACCTTATGCCATGCCACGGATGTCTAAATTATAGGCGAAACCCACAATGTATAAAACCACCATGCTAGAGACATAATCCCAAAAAACACAAAAATTTTGAATGCAATAATGTAATCACCAGAAGGTAGTCACACTGAGCTCTTTTGCCAACACAGCTTATTGTGTTTTAACATGTGAGCATTTTATTAATTTAGTTTTGTTTTTTGCGCATATCACCAATGAATCAAACATCTTATTCCTCTTGCAGAATTTATATTTAAATATGTTAACACGACACAGAGTTGTTAAGAGTATTTGCTTCCTTAGACACATTTTCTAGAGAATATGTTTAACCAGAGCTGCTCAAGTGTAACTTTTAAATAACCCACGTTTGGTCTGATTTATGAATTGATCTTCTTCTTCTTAAAAGCTTTTAGCAGAGTTTGCTTAATTTCTTCAGTTCTGAGACAGTATACAATAGGACTGGCAAAATGTGGCACAAATGTATAGAGACAAATAAGTAGCACATTCAAATCAGCATTGGGTATTAACTGGACCTGGTTGTAGATGTAAACCATGAGTCGAGGGACATAATACATTACAATGACAAACAAATGCGTGGTACATGTGTAAAAAGCCTTCTGCCACGTTTCTGAGCCAGATGTTGATCGGATTGCCTTAATGATCCTTACATATGAGAATATAATAAAAGATAATGGGAGGAGATGAGCAATCATGGCAGTAACAAAACCAATTTTTCTGGTGGGTGCTGAATCTGCACAAGCCAAAACTACAACTGGTGTCAGGCTACAATAATAGTTCTTGATTCTGTTCGGTCCACAATAGGGAAGCTTTGCACTTATGATCGTAACATACATTCCAATAATAGCTGCTGTAAACCAAAACACACAGCATATATTAGCCATTAGCCCATTACTAATAATGGAGAAATATCTCAGAGGCTTACAAATGGCAACATAGCGATCGATTGCCATGAGCATGATAATGAAAGAATCAAGTGCTGACAGATTATGGACAAAAAACATTTGGAAGAAACAAAGATTAAAAGAAATAGAATTGTCACCAAACCAATACTTGGCAAGGATTTTGGGTAAAGTTATAATGTCCATAAGAAGATCGGAGAGAGCAAGGTTTGCAATGATTACATACATTGGCTTGTGTAGGTGTACATTCTTAGTGTTCACAACTATTACTATTCCATTTGCATACAATGATATGTTAAAGATAAAAAATGCTATCATAGAAACTAGATTATATAATTTCAGTGGGAGTCCTGGAAATCCAACAAGTACAAACTCAGAAACGGCTGATTGATTCTCCATCGCCTCATTCCAAAATATTACTAAGGAGAAACAAGAAGAACACACGGTTAATTAAGTTGCAATAACAACTACATCATTATCCTATCTCATCCTTCTCTAATTATGCATCTCCTCTTCTCTACTGAGTATATATGGTAAATTAATATTGCTGCTAAAGAACCCTTCAGCTGTGTAATGCATAGGGCCAAAGCGTTAGTATCCCAAAAATATGTAAATGCCTGTTAAGCTATTTTGGCTCCAATCTTTCTAGGTAGCTATTTCTAATATGAACTTTTAATGGATTTTAAATAGTCTTTTTTTTCTTCAAGTCCTCAGGGTTGATGCACAGCCTTTTTTGTACATATTATGTTTATATGTGCTATCACTAACTATTGATTTTTTATATTGATGTGTAGAGAGGTCCTGGAGCAAAAACATTTTTGCCTCGCTCCTTAGTGCAAGGGTTGCCAAATAGTAGATTTCCACGTGTTGTGCAGACACTGTGAGCAGTGTTTGTGTGTTTGAACGTATGCGATTTTGCATAAGATATGTGTGAACTTAGTGGTCTATTTGTGTGTAGTGTTGGCGTTTGATGCAGTTGTGTGTTTACATGTACTGTTGCCACTTGAAAGCTATTAGCTAGTCAGAAAATACTTTCTGATTAGCCATTATCTGTGACAATAATATCAGGACAAAATATAATACTCACAGGAATAGCTATTGTTACTAATAACTATAGTTATTCAACAGAAATAACTAACACACTATGACAATAACCTCTACAGCTCTAACATATTTTACCTGTGTTTCCCTCGTATTAAAAAAAAAAAAAAAAACTTACCTGTATTGCTCTCACTATTATAGTGATATATTTGCAAGTAGATCTCGGGTGGGTGTCGAGTGCCGTCTTATAAACTGCATTTATACTCTGAGATCTGAATGAGATCTCTTGAGATATCAATATATCATAATAAGTTGTTGGGGTTTTTTTTTAGGTGAGAGAATTTCTGCTAATTAATGAGAACTCAAAGGAATTAATTTCCCAATGAGATACATACAAAATACAGCATACTTAACTTAAAAAAAGTTTATATCGATATATGAACCTGATTTTAAACACATGATTTATGCAAAATAATGGGGGACTTTGTTAAAATTGTATATTGTCTTTAATTATCTAATTGTATGACATAAACCTTATATCCTTGCCATGCCTATCAAAATAAAGCAGTTCTCTAGGATTAATAAGGCAGGCTTATGAATGTTTGAATAATAAAGCACATACTTACCTGGGGCCCATTTGTGAAGCCAAATGTCCTAATGTTCTTAAAGGAACACTATATGGTCAGGAACACAATCATGTATTCCTGACCCTGTAGTGTTAAAGCCACCCCTTGCTGGCTCTGCCCCTGTCTGCCTCTGACCTGCCTGCTGTCTGCTGACATCATCAGAAGTGGTGGTCTGAGCCAATTACAATGCTTCCCCAGGAGTGGCACCAGGGCTGGCCTTAGGTGTTCAGGCGCCCTGTGCGAGCTAATCTTGTGGCGCCCCCTCCTCCCCCCCCCCCCCCCCTAAACATACACAAAGAGGAAAACAGTCTTTGGAACAAACTGTTTTTTAATTACAGATAATTTAAGTACAAGTGCAAACAAGTACAATAATAAATAACTGGATTGACTGGTAACAATAATGTATATTAAATATATTATACTGCCCCCTTCATCAGACCCTGGCCCCCCTTCATCAGATACTGCCTCTATTCATCAGACCCTGTACCCTTCATCAATCCCCAGGCTGCACCCCTTCATCAACCCTTTGCACCCCTTAATCAGACCCTGCCTCCCTTAATCAAACCCCTGCCCCCTTAATCATACCCTGTCATCCATGCCCAGTCCCCTGCCCCCATAATCATACCCAGTGTCACCCATAGCCAGTCCCCTGCCCCCCTTAATTAGACCCAGTGTCATCCATAGCCAGTCCCCTGCCCCCCTTAATTAGACCCAGTGTCACCCATAGCCAGTCCCCTACCCCCATTAATTAGACCCAGGGTCACCCATAGCCAGTCCCCTGCCCCCCTTATATAGACCCAGTGTCACCCATAGCCAGTCCCCTGCCACCCTTAATTAGACCCAGTGTCACCCATAGCCAGTCCCAGTCCCCTGCCCCTCCCCTAATTAGACCCAGTGTCACCCATAGCCAGTCCCAGTCCCCTGCCCCCCTTAATTAGACCCAGGGTCACCCATAGCCAGTCCCAGTCCCCTTCCCCCCTTAATTAGACCCAGGGTCACCCTTACCTAGTCCCCTGCCCCCCTTAGTTAGACCCAGGGTCACCCATAGCCAGTCCCAGTCCCCTGCCCATCTTAATTAGACCCAGGGTCACCCTTACCTAGTCCCCTGCCCCCCTTAATTAGACCCAGGGTCACCCATAGTCAGTCCCAGTCCCCTGCCCCCTTTAATTAGACCCATGGTCACCCATAGCCAGTCCCAGTCCCCTGCCCCCTTTAATTAGACCCATGGTCACCCATAGTCAGTCCCAGTCCCCTGCCCCCTTTAATTAGACCCAGGGTCACCCTTACCTAGTCCCCTGCCCCCCTTAATTAGACCCAGGGTCACCCATAGCCAGTCCCAGTCCCCTGCCCCCCTTAATTAGACCCAGGGTCACCCTTACCTAGTCCCCTGCCCCCTTAATTAGACCCTGCCCCCATTTAATGAAAGATGTTTGGTTTAAAAATAAATAAATAAATAAGAACAGGTACTTACTTTGAAGGCTGCTGCTCCCTCCCTGTCTGCAGAGCACCGTCTGCCGCCCTCACACATTGAGCGGATCCTTCCGCGGCTCTCTGTAAAGGTGCAGCACTTAGACGCTGCGCCTGTGCGGCTGCGCCCCAAAGCTCCTCCTCCACGCTCCGGAAACTGACCGCGGCTCAGCTCTCACACAATCTCGGGCCGGCCAGTGACAGAGCGACTGCGAGCTGTGTCGGCCGCCCGGCGCCCCTGTTGCCATGGCGCCCTGTGCGGCCGCACAGCTCGCACACCCCTAAGACCGGCCCTGAGTGGCACGTGGAGTTATCACAAGGCTGTAATGTAAACACTGCATTTTCTCTGAAAAGACAGTGTTTACAGCAAAAAGCCTGAAGGTATTGATTCTACTGACCAGAAAAAAGGCAATTAGCTGTAGTTGTTCTGGTGACTATAGTGTCCCTTTGAGGGATTAAAACAATTAGCCAAAATTGCACCAACTAATCAAAGTGAGGTCTAGTGATGTACCGAACTGTCCGCCGGCGAACAGTTCCCGGCGAACTTAGCGTGTTCGCGTTCGCCGCGGTGGGCGGACACATGCGCAGTTCGATCCGCCCCCTATTCGTCATCATTGGGCAAACTTTGACCCTGTGCCTCTCGGTCAGCAGACACATTCCAGCCAATCAGCAGCACTCCCTCCCTTCCACACCCTCCAACCTCCCTCCCAGCATCCATTTTCGATTCATTCTGAAGCTGCATGCTTAGTGAGAGGAGGGAAAGTTTAGCTGCTGCTGATTAGATAGGGAAATTGATAGCTAGGCTAGGGTATTCAGTGTCCACTACAATCCTGAAGGACTGATCTGATCTCTGCTGTAAGGACAGCACCCCAAAAAGCCCTTTTTAGGGCTGGAACATCAGGCTGCTTTTTTTTTTTTTTTTTTCCTGTGTAATGTAATTGCAGGTGCCTGCCTGCCAGCTTCTGTGTGAGGTTCACATTGGATACTGTGCCCACTTGCCCAGTGCCACCACTCATATCTGGGGTCACAATAGGTTAAGCTTTAGATTTAAAAGAAATAAAAAATTTTCACTGTAATAGAAGAGCAGTTGCCTGAATGCAAGCTTCTGTGTCAGGTTGGATGCCTTGCCCATTTGCACAGTCAGTGCCACCACTCATATCTGTTTTTACAATAGGTTAAGCTTTAGATTTAAAATAAATATATATTTTTTCACTGTAATAGAAGAGCAGTTGCCTGCCTGCCAGCTTCTGTGTCAGGTTGGATGCCTTGCCCATTTGCACAGTCAGTGCCACCACTCATATCTGTTTTTACAATAGGTTAAGCTTTAGATTTAAAAGAAATAATTTTTTTTCACTGTAATAGAAGAGCAGTTGCCTGCCTGCCAGCTTCTGTGTGAGGTTCACATTGGATACTGTGCCCACTTGCCCAGTGCCACCACTCATATCTGTTTTTACAATAGCTTAAGCTTTAGATTTAAAATAAATATTTTTTTTTCACTGTAATAGAAGAGCAGTTAGTTGTCTGCAAGCGTCTGGGTGTCAGGCCTACTTCAGCGTGTGCTCTGCAGACCTGTGCCAGCGTGCTTTGACAGTTGCCAATCATATCTGGTGTCTCTTTAGCGTGCTTTTACAAAGAAAAAAGGTTTCCAGTGTAAGCTAATAGCAGCCAGTCAGTGTCCTTCAAGCGGCTCTGTCAGGCCTTCCTTCAGTGTGTGCCCTGCACAACCCTGCCAGCGTACTTTGACAGTTGCCACTCATATCTGGTGTCTCTATAGCGTGCTTTTACAAAGAAAAAAGGTTTCCAGTGTAAGCTAATAGCAGCCAGTCAGTGTCCTTCAAGCGGCTCTGTCAGGCCTTCCTTCAGCGTGTGCCCTGCACAACCCTGCCAGCGTGCTTTGACAGTTGCCAATCATATCTGGTGTCTCTTTAGCGTGCTTTTACAAAGAAAAAAGGTTTCCAGTGTAAGCTAATAGCAGCCAGTCAGTGTCCTTCAAGCGGCTCTGTCAGGCCTTCCTTCAGCGTGTGCCCTGCACAACCCTGCCAGCGTACTTTGACAGTTGCCAATCATATCTGGTGTCTCTATAGCGTGCTTTTAAAACCAAAATTTTGTTTCCACTGTAATAGAAGAGCAGTTGCCTGCCTGCCAGCTTCTGTGTGAGGTTCACAGTGGATACTGTGCCCTCTTGCCCAGTGCCACCACTCATATCTGTTTTTACAATAGCTTAAGCTTTAGATTTAAAATAAATAATTTTTTTCACTGTAATAGAAGAGCAGTTAGTTGTCTGCAAGCGTCTGGGTGTCAGGCCTACTTCAGCGTGTGCTCTGCAGACCTGTGCCAGCGTGCTTTGACAGTTGCCAATCATATCTGGTGTCTCTTTAGCGTGCTTTTACAAAGAAAAAAGGTTTCCAGTGTAAGCTAATAGCAGCCAGTCAGTGTCCTTCAAGCGGCTCTGTCAGGCCTTCCTTCAGCGTGAGCCCTGCACAACCCTGCCAGCGTACTTTGACAGTTGTGTCTCTATAGCGTGCTTTTAAAACCAAAATTTTGTTTCCACTGTAATAGAAGAGCAGTTGCCTGCCTGCCAGCTTCTGTGTGAGGTTCACAGTGGATACTGTGCCCTCTTGCCCAGTGCCACCACTCATATCTGTTTTTACAATAGCTTAAGCTTTAGATTTAAAATAAATAATTTTTTTTCACTGTAATAGAAGAGCAGTTAGTTGTCTGCAAGCGTCTGGGTGTCAGGCCTACTTCAGCGTGTGCTCTGCAGACCTGTGCCAGCGTGCTTTGACAGTTGCCAATCATATCTGGTGTCTCTTTAGCGTGCTTTTACAAAGAAAAATGGTTTCCAGTGTAAGCTAATAGCAGCCAGTCAGTGTCCTTCAAGCGGCTCTGTCAGGCCTTCCTTCAGCGTGTGCCCTGCACAACCCTTCCAGCGTACTTTGACAGTTGCCAATCATATCTGGTGTCTCTATAGCGTGCTTTTAAAACCAAAATTTTGTTTCCACTGTAATAGAAGAGCAGTTGCCTGCCTGCCAACTTCTGTGTGAGGTTCACAGTGGATACTGTGCCCTCTTGCCCAGTGCCACCACTCATATCTGTTTTTACAATAGCTTAAGCTTTAGATTTAAAATAAATATTTTTTTTTCACTGTAATAGAAGAGCAGTTAGTTGTCTGCAAGCGTCTGGGTGTCAGGCCTACTTCAGCGTGTGCTCTGCAGACCTATGCCAGCGTGCTTTGACAGTTGCCAATCATATCTGGTGTCTCTTTAGCATGCTTTTACAAAGAAAAAAGGTTTCCAGTGTAAGCTAATAGCAGCCAGTCAGTGTCCTTCAAGCGGCTCTGTCAGGCCTTCCTTCAGCGTGTGCCCTGCACAACCCTGCCAGCGTACTTTGACAGTTGCCACTCATATCTGGTGTCTCTATAGCGTGCTTTTACAAAGAAAAAAGGTTTCCAGTGTAAGCTAATAGCAGCCAGTCAGTGTCCTTCAAGCGGCTCTGTCAGGCCTTCCTTCAGCGTGTGCCCTGCACAACCCTGCCAGCGTACTTTGACAGTTGCCACTCATATCTGGTGTCTCTATAGCGTGCTTTTACAAAGAAAAAAGGTTTCCAGTGTAAGCTAATAGCAGCCAGTCAGTGTCCTTCAAGCGGCTCTGTCAGGCCTTCCTTCAGCGTGTGCCCTGCACAACACTGCCAGCGTGCTTTGACAGTTGCCAATCATATCTGGTGTCTCTTTAGCGTGCTTTTACAAAGAAAAAAGGTTTCCAGTGTAAGCTAATAGCAGCCAGTCAGTGTCCTTCAAGTGGCTCTGTCAGGCCTTCCTTCAGCGTGTGCCCTGCACAACCCTGCCAGCGTGCTTTGACAGTTGCCAATCATATCTGGTGTCTCTATAGCGTGCTTTTAAAACCAAAATTTTGTTTCCACTGTAATAGAAGAGCAGTTGCCTGCCTGCCAGCTTCTGTGTGAGGTTCACAGTGGATACTGTGCCCTCTTGCCCAGTGCCACCACTCATATCTGTTTTTACAATAGCTTAAGCTTTAGATTTAAAATAAATAATTTTTTTTCACTGTAATAGAAGAGCAGTTAGTTGTCTGCAAGCGTCTGGGTGTCAGGCCTACTTCAGCGTGTGCTCTGCAGACCTGTGCCAGCGTGCTTTGACAGTTGCCAATCATATCTGGTGTCTCTTTAGCGTGCTTTTACAAAGAAAAATTGTTTCCAGTGTAAGCTAATAGCAGCCAGTCAGTGTCCTTCAAGCGGCTCTGTCAGGCCTTCCTTAAGCGTGTGCCCTGCACAACACTGCCAGCGTGCTTTGACAGTTGCCAATCATATCTGGTGTCTCTTTAGCGTGCTTTTACAAAGAAAAAAGGTTTCCAGTGTAAGCTAATAGCAGCCAGTCAGTGTCCTTCAAGCGGCTCTGTCAGGCCTTCCTTCAGCGTGTGCCCTGCACAACCCTGCCAGCGTGCTTTGACAGTTGCCAATCATATCTGGTGTCTCTTTAGCGTTTTTTTACAAAGAAAAAAGGTTTCCAGTGTAAGCAGGGGCGGGCTGGGCCGGGGGGCAGGGAGGCAATTGCCCCTCAGGCCGCCCGAAATTATTTTAGGACCGGCCGCGGCGGGCCGGCCCTTTAAATGCTGCAGCCGCCGAGCGCTCTGTAAAGAGCGCTCAGACGGCTGCAGCAGCTTTTCCCTCCCTCCTCTCCCCTGTAGGTGGCCGAGCTGCACTCCAGTCCGCGGTCCCGGCCGGAGTGATGGGAAGGTGCACACTGAGTGTGCACTTCCTGTCAGTCCGGCCGGGTACAGGAAACAGAAACTCCTGTTCCGCGCGGAACAGGAGTTTCTGTTTCCTGTACCCGGCCGGACTGACAGGAAGGTGCACACTGAGCACCTTCCTATCACTCCGGCCGGGACCGCGTACCGGAGTGCAGCTCGGCCACCTACAGGGGAGGGGGTAAGAATAGGGGGGGGAGAGTAAGAAGAGGGGGGAGTAAAAAGAGGGGGGGAGTAAAAAGAGGGGGGGAGTTAAAAGAGGGGAGGGGGGGAGTAAAAAGAGGGGAGGGGAGGGGAGGGGGGAAGTAAAAAGAGGGGGGGAGTAAAAAGAGGGGAGGGGGGAGTAAAAAGAGGGGAGGGGGGGAGTAAGAAGAGGGGAGGGGGGGAAAGTGGGGGGAGAGTAAGAAGAGGGGGGTAGAGTAAGAAGAGGGGAGGGGGGAGAGTAAGAAGAGGGGAGGGGGGAGAGTAAGAAGAGGGGGGAGAGTAAGAAGGGGGGGGGAGAGTAAGAAGAGGGGGGGAGTAAGAAGAGGGGGGAGTAAAAAGAGGGGAGGGGGAGAGTAAAAAGAGGGGAGGGGGGGAGAGTAAGAAGAGGGGAGGGGGGAGAGCAAGAAGAGGGGAGGGGGAGAGTAAGAAGAGGGGAGGGGGAGAGTAAGAAGAGGGGGAGAGTAAGAAGAGGTTAGGGGGAGAGTAAGAAGAGGGGAGGGGGGAGAGTAAGAAGAGGGAAGGGGGGAGAGTAATAAGAGGGGAGGGGGGAGAGTAAGAAGAGGGGAGGGGGGGAGAGTAAGAAGAAGGGGGGAGTAAGAAGAGGGGAGGGGGGAGTAAGAAGAGGGAATAGAGGGAGTAAGAAGATGGAACAGAGGGAGTAAGAAGAGGGGAGGGGGATAATAAGAGGGGGGAGTAAGAAGAAGGGGGGAGTAAGAAGAAGGGGGAAGTAAGAAGGAGGGGAGATAAGAAAAAGAGGGGGGTAAGAAGAAGAAGGGGGGAGTAAGAACAAGAGTGGGGAGTAATTAGAAGAAGGGGGTAAGAAGAAGAGGGGGGTAAGAAGAAGAAGGAGTAAGAAGAAGAGGGGGGAGTAAGAAGAAGAGGGGGGAGTAAGAAGAAGAAGGGGGTAAGAAGAAGAATAGGGTAAAAAGAAGAATGGGGTAAGAATAAGAAGGAGGGGTAAGAAGAAGAAGAGGGGGTAAGAAGAAGAAGAGGGGGTAAGAAGAAGTAGAAGGGTTAAGAAGAAGAAGGGGAGTAAGAAGAATAATGGGGTAAGAAGAAGAAGGAGGGGGTAAGAAGAAGAAGAGGGGGTAAGAAGAAGTAGGAGGGTTAAGAAGAAGAAGGGGGTAAGAAGAAGGGGGAGTAATAAGAAGAAGGGGGTAAGAAGAACAAGGGGGGAGTAAGAAGAACACAGGGAGGAGGGGGGTAAGAAGAACACAGGGGGGGTGAGAACACACAGAGGGAGGAGTGAGAAGAACACAGGCAGGGTGGAGGGGGGATGAGAAGAGCACAGGGAGGGTGGGTGAGTGTGTGAAGAGACCGCTAGGAGAGGGTGGGGGAGAGGAAGGACCACTAAGGGGCAGGGGAGAGCTCGAAGGGACAGAAGGGACAGCTCTATAGGACAGGGGGCAAGACAGGGAGCTCTTTAACACTACGCACACACACACACACACAATGCACCCCTATACATACACAGAAACACACAATGCATCCCTATACATACACATAAACACACAATGCATCCCTATACATACACAGAAACACACAATGCATCCCTATACATACACAGAAACACACTGCATCCCTATACATACACAGAAACACACAATGCATCCCTATACATACACAGAAATAGAACATGCTTCCCTTACACACAGAGAAACACACAATGCATCCATTACACACACACACAATGCAACCCTTACACACAAAGACAATGCATCATTTGCACACATACACAGAAACATACAATGCAAACCCTTACACACACATGCAAACACACACACTGTTTTCTTACATACACACAGAAACACAATGCATCTCTTACACTCAATGCACACACATACAGACACATACCTTGCATCCCTTATGCATACAAACACAGATTCACACAATGCATCCCTCACACACAACCAGAAACACATAATACATCCCTTATACACAAATACACACTGCTTCCACTACACACAAACCCACTGCATCACCTGCACAAACTGGTATCCCTATACACTACATACCATAAGCACACATATTAGATAACACATAACACATCCCCTACACACTCCACTCCCTGTGAGCGAGCTCATGGGTGGGTGGAACATATAAGTGGACTTATGAGTGGGCCTTATGGGCATACTCACCGTCAGGCACTGGGGCCCAGACCTTGAGCTGTGTAAGAGGCCCCCCAAAAATGGAGCTGCTTCCAATTCTCCCAGAACGTTGAATTTTGTGACCACAGTTGCAAACAGCCTCTAGAGGTCCTGTTCTACACCAGACCAGTGGAGCCAAACTGCAGCCCATCATCATCCTCATCTAATTGTAAGTAGGCAATCTAGTATATTATTAGTAACACTAATCTATAATTTACCTCACATTAAAGGGACACTATAGCTTAATGAAGTGGTTCTGGTGTCTATAGCTGGTCCCTGCAGGCTTTTTAATGTAAACACACACTGTGTGCAGCACTGGCGTTAGTTCATATGGCAGATCATATGGGTGGGGCATTGTGATGTCACAATGGGGGGGGCGGCAAATTTATATTTTGTCTAGGGCGGCAAAAATCCTTGCACCGGCTCTGATCCTGGGCAGGTGCACCAGTCTACTGGTGACCCACAGGAGGGGAGTGCACTGATTGCACTGCACTCTCCTCCTGCCCAGACCCGTCTTGACCGCAGTGCAAGTGCCCTCTGCCCCTAATTTACAGTGGCTCACACTCACAACAAGCAGTGCCTGGAGCCCTTTGCAGAGACGGAAACAAAGAGGTTCTGCGGCAGCTGGCCGTCCTGCAAGCATTACATTAAACAGCTGTTCCCCATGCAGCCACAGGTGGCGTTGTGCTGGGAGACTGTGATTACTCTTCACTTACTCCCAGCCTACAGAGCAGCGCATGGGGGAGAGAGGAGGAGGCATGATTTAATCTTGAATAAATCCTCTAAGCAAACCTTTATAAATTTGGGGGGATCAGCTCTGTTTCCACAGTTTATTGGTGTTTACTCTCATCTCTGTATTAATATTGAGGGATGTCTAAGTAGTAACATCAGTGTGTGTCAGCAGGGCCAGCCGTTGGGGTGGGCAAGCTGTGCGGTCACGCAGGGTGCCATGACAACAGAGGCGCCCGGCGGCCAACACAGCTCACAAGTTGGGTACACCAGCATATTTAATTTAAACGTTTCGCTGGTGGTCCACTGGTGCGCACCAGCAGTAGGTGCAGTCAGATCATATCCTCTCCCTCGTGGTTCCGGCGCTCAGTTAGTGAGTCAGAGAGCAGGCTCAGAGATTCTCAGCCTGTGCTCTGACAACATTGAAAGTCAGAGCCGTGAAGGAGCGGGTATGGCAAAGAGCTCCTGATTAGCATAACATCAATATCCGTAATAAAACCAGAAAAAGGTGGGCATGGATGGTGAACTGATTTGGTGGCGCAATGGGCCACTTGACTGGTTTTGCCCCCCAGGCCTAAGGCTGCCAGCCCTCCCCTGAGTGTAAGCTAATAGCAGCCAGTCAGTGTCCTTCAAGCGGCTCTGTCAGGCCTTCCTTCAGCGTGTGCCCTGCACAACCCTGCCAGCGTACTTTGACAGTTGCCAATCATATCTGGTGTCTCTATAGCGTGCTTTTAAAACCAAAATTTTGTTTCCACTGTAATAGAAGAGCAGTTGCCTGCCTGCCTGCCAGCTTCTGTGTGAGGTTCACAGTGGATACTGTGCCCTCTTGCCCAGTGCCACCACTCATATCTGTTTTTACAATAGCTTAAGCTTTAGATTTAAAATAAATAATTTTTTTCACTGTAATAGAAGAGCAGTTAGTTGTCTGCAAGCGTCTGGGTGTCAGGCCTACTTCAGCGTGTGCTCTGCAGACCTGTGCCAGCGTGCTTTGACAGTTGCCAATCATATCTGGTGTCTCTTTAGCATGCTTTTACAAAGAAAAAAGGTTTCCAGTGTAAGCTAATAGCAGCCAGTCAGTGTCCTTCAAGCGGCTCTGTCAGGCCTTCCTTCAGCGTGAGCCCTGCACAACCCTGCCAGCGTACTTTGACAGTTGTGTCTCTATAGCGTGCTTTTAAAACCAAAATTTTGTTTCCACTGTAATAGAAGAGCAGTTGCCTGCCTGCCAGCTTCTGTGTGAGGTTCACAGTGGATACTGTGCCCTCTTGCCCAGTGCCACCACTCATATCTGTTTTTACAATAGCTTAAGCTTTAGATTTAAAATAAATAATTTTTTTTCACTGTAATAGAAGAGCAGTTAGTTGTCTGCAAGCGTCTGGGTGTCAGGCCTACTTCAGCGTGTGCTCTGCAGACCTGTGCCAGCGTGCTTTGACAATTGCCAATCATATCTGGTGTCTCTTTAGCGTGCTTTTACAAAGAAAAATGGTTTCCAGTGTAAGCTAATAGCAGCCAGTCAGTGTCCTTCAAGCGGCTCTGTCAGGCCTTCCTTCAGCGTGTGCCCTGCACAACCCTTCCAGCGTACTTTGACAGTTGCCAATCATATCTGGTGTCTCTATAGCGTGCTTTTAAAACCAAAATTTTGTTTCCACTGTAATAGAAGAGCAGTTGCCTGCCTGCCAGCTTCTGTGTGAGGTTCACAGTGGATACTGTGCCCTCTTGCCCAGTGCCACCACTCATATCTGTTTTTACAATAGCTTAAACTTTAGATTTAAAATAAATATTTTTTTTTCACTGTAATAGAAGAGCAGTTAGTTGTCTGCAAGCGTCTGGGTGTCAGGCCTACTTCAGCGTGTGCTCTGCAGACCTATGCCAGCGTGCTTTGACAGTTGCCAATCATATCTGGTGTCTCTTTAGCATGCTTTTACAAAGAAAAAAGGTTTCCAGTGTAAGCTAATAGCAGCCAGTCAGTGTCCTTCAAGCGGCTCTGTCAGGCCTTCCTTCAGCGTGTGCCCTGCACAACCCTGCCAGCGTACTTTGACAGTTGCCACTCATATCTGGTGTCTCTATAGCGTGCTTTTACAAAGAAAAAAGGTTTCCAGTGTAAGCTAATAGCAGCCAGTCAGTGTCCTTCAAGCGGCTCTGTCAGGCCTTCCTTCAGCGTGTGCCCTGCACAACCCTGCCAGCGTACTTTGACAGTTGCCACTCATATCTGGTGTCTCTATAGCGTGCTTTTACAAAGAAAAAAGGTTTCCAGTGTAAGCTAATAGCAGCCAGTCAGTGTCCTTCAAGCGGATCTGTCAGGCCTTCCTTCAGCGTGTGCCCTGCACAACACTGCCAGCGTGCTTTGACAGTTGCCAATCATATCTGGTGTCTCTTTAGCGTGCTTTTACAAAGAAAAAAGGTTTCCAGTGTAAGCTAATAGCAGACAGTCAGTGTCCTTCAAGTGGCTCTGTCAGGCCTTCCTTCAGCGTGTGCCCTGCACAACCCTGCCAGCGTGCTTTGACAGTTGCCAATCATATCTGGTGTCTCTATAGCGTGCTTTTAAAACCAAAATTTTGTTTCCACTGTAATAGAAGAGCAGTTGCCTGCCTGCCAGCTTCTGTGTGAGGTTCACAGTGGATACTGTGCCCTCTTGCCCAGTGCCACCACTCATATCTGTTTTTACAATAGCTTAAGCTTTAGATTTAAAATAAATAATTTTTTTTCACTGTAATAGAAGAGCAGTTAGTTGTCTGCAAGCGTCTGGGTGTCAGGCCTACTTCAGCGTGTGCTCTGCAGACCTGTGCCAGCGTGCTTTGACAGTTGCCAATCATATCTGGTGTCTCTTTAGCGTGCTTTTACAAAGAAAAAATGTTTCCAGTGTAAGCTAATAGCAGCCAGTCAGTGTCCTTCAAGCGGCTCTGTCAGGCCTTCCTTCAGCGTGTGCCCTGCACAACACTGCCAGCGTGCTTTGACAGTTGCCAATCATATCTGGTGTCTCTTTAGCGTGCTTTTACAAAGAAAAAAGGTTTCCAGTGTAAGCTAATAGCAGCCAGTCAGTGTCCTTCAAGCGGCTCTGTCAGGCCTTCCTTCAGCGTGTGCCCTGCACAACACTGCCAGCGTGCTTTGACAGTTGCCAATCATATCTGGTGTCTCTTTAGCGTGCTTTTACAAAGAAAAAAGGTTTCCAGTGTAAGCTAATAGCAGCCAGTCAGTGTCCTTCAAGCGGCTCTGTCAGGCCTTCCTTCAGCGTGTGCCCTGCACAACCCTGCCAGCATACTTTGACAGTTGCCAATCATATCTGGAGTCTCTATAGCATGCTTTTAAAACCAAAATTTGTTTTTCACTGTTATAGATTGAATAGCAGTTACTTGTCTTCAAGCGGGTGTGTCAGGCCTACAGTGTGTGCTCTGCAGAACTGTTCAAGTGCACATTGCCGATCATATCTGGTGTCTCTATAGCGTGCTTTTACAAAGAAAAAAGGTTTCCAGTGTAAGCTAATAGCAGCCAGTCAGTGTCCTTCAAGCGGCTCTGTCAGTCCTTCCTTCAGCGTGTGCTCTCCAGAACTGTTCCAGTGCACATTGCCAATCATATCTGGTGTTTCTATAGCGTGCTTTTAAAACCAAAATTTGTTTTTCACTGTTATAGATTGAATAGCAGTTACTTGTCTTCAAGCGGGTGTGTCAGGCCTACAGTGTGTGCTCTGCAGAACTGTTCAAGTGCACATTGCCAATCATATCTGGTGTCTCTATAGCGTGCTTTTACAAAGAAAAAAGGTTTC
This sequence comes from Pelobates fuscus, assembly GCF_036172605.1. Classification (NCBI taxonomy): domain Eukaryota; kingdom Metazoa; phylum Chordata; class Amphibia; order Anura; family Pelobatidae; genus Pelobates; species Pelobates fuscus. Next base: position 483,930,069 of record NC_086317.1, read on the forward strand.
AAGTGTAAACTAATAGCAGCCAGTCAGTGTCCTTCAAGCGGCTCTGTCAGTCCTTCCTTCAGCGTGTGCTCTCCAGAACTGTTCCAGTGCACATTGCCAATCATATCTGGTGTCTCTATAGCGTGCTTTTAAAAACAAAATTTGTTTTTAGCTGTTATAGATTGAATAGCAGTTACTTGTCTTCAAGCGGGTGTGTCAGGCCTACAGTGTGTGCTCTGCAGAACTGTTCAAGTGCACATTGCCGATCATATCTGGTGTCTCTATAGCGTGCTTTTACAAAGAAAAAAGGTTTCCAGTGTAAGCTAATAGCAGCCAGTCAGTGTCCTTCAAGCGGCTCTGTCAGTCCTTCCTTCAGCGTGTGCTCTCCAGAACTGTTCCAGTGCACATTGCCAATCATATCTGGTGTCTCTATAGCGTGCTTTTAAAACCAAAATTTGTTTTTCACTGTTATAGATTGAATAGCAGTTACTTGTCTTCAAGCGGGTGTGTAAGGCCTACAGTGTGTGCTCTGCAGAACTGTTCAATTGCACATTGCCAATGATATCTGGTGTCTCTATAGCGTGCTTTTACAAAGAAAAAAGGTTTCCAGTGTAAGCTAATAGCAGCCAGTCAGTGTCCTTCAAGCGGCTCTGTCAGTCCTTCCTTCAGCGTGTGCTCTCCAGAACTGTTCCAGTGCACATTGCCAATCATATCTGGTGTCTCTATAGCGTGCTTTTAAAACCAAAATTTGTTTTTCACTGTTATAGATTGAATAGCAGTTACTTGTCTTCAAGCGGGTGTCTCAGGCCTACTTCAGCGTGTGCTCTGCAGACCTGTGCCAGTGTGCTTTGACAGTTGCCACTCATATCTTGTGTTTCTATAGCGTGCTTTTAAAACCAAAATTTTGTTTCCACTGTAATAGAAGAGCAGTTGCCTGCCTGCCAGCTTCTGTGTGAGGTTCACAGTGGATACTGTGCCCTCTTGCCCAGTGCCACCACTCATATCTGTTTTTACAATAGCTTAAGCTTTAGATTTAAAATAAATAATTTTTTTTCACTGTAATAGAAGAGCAGTTAGTTGTCTGCAAGCGTCTGGGTGTCAGGCCTACTTCAGCGTGTGCTCTGCAGACCTGTGCCAGCGTGCTTTGACAGTTGCCAATCATATCTGGTGTCTCTTTAGCGTGCTTTTACAAAGAAAAATGGTTTCCAGTGTAAGCTAATAGCAGCCAGTCAGTGTCCTTCAAGCGGCTCTGTCAGGCCTTCCTTCAGCGTGTGCCCTGCACAACCCTGCCAGCGTGCTTTGACAGTTGCCAATCATATCTGGTGTCTCTTTAGCGTGCTTTTACAAAGAAAAAAGGTTTCCAGTGTAAGCTAATAGCAGCCAGTCAGTGCCCTTCAAGCGGCTCTGTCAGGCCTTCCTTCAGCGTGTGCCCTGCACAACCCTGCCAGCGTACTTTGACAGTTGCCAAACATATCTGGTGTCTCTATAGCGTGCTTTTAAAACCAAAATTTGGTTTCCACTGTAATAGAAGAGCAGTTGCCTGCCTGCCAGCTTCTGAGTGAGGTTCACAGTGGATACTGTGCCCTCTTGCCCAGTGCCACCACTCATATCTGTTTTTACAATAGCTTAAGCTTTAGATTTAAAATAAATATTGTTTTTTCACGGTAATAGAAGAGCAGTTAGTTGTCTGCAAGCGTCTGGGTGTCAGGCCTACTTCAGCGTGTGCTCTGCAGACCTGTGCCAGCGTGCTTTGACAGTTGCCACTCATATCTGGTGTCTCTATTGATACCGGAGAAACTGACGGAAGCCAAGCACAGAGAGATGGACACAGGTTTCTTCAGGAAGGAAGAGATTCTTTATTGGATCACCGATCGGGACTCAGAGGGACTAGCGTCACCAAAATACCACAAGTTCTGAGCCCCGGACAATAGTGCAGGCTCCTTATATAGGCACATAACTCCTCCCATATTAAGCTCCACCCGCACATTCTCTTAACCAATCAACACAAATAAGAATTAACTTCCTGTTTGGCCGCATGGCTTGTCCAGCACAATGGAGGAGGGGGAATACTACATCCTGTATTCTTGCACATGCTCCGTACACTACTGATCGTATCTTGCCTCGTGCAACCAACTGATCGATACGTCAGCATATGCACGTACACATGCCACGTGGTAATCTCGGCCTACTAAATTTATTTTTACCGAGATTCCACCACACTATAGCGTGCTTTTACAAAGAAAAAAGGTTTCCAGTGTAAGCTAATAGCAGCCAGTCAGTGTCCTTCAAGCGGCTCTGTCAGGCCTTCCTTCAGCGTGTGCCCTGCACAACACTGCCAGCGTGCTTTGACAGTTGCCAATCATATCTGGTGTCTCTTTAGTGTGCTTTTACAAAGAAAAAAGGTTTACAGTGTAAGCTAATAGCAGCCAGTCAGTGTCCTTCAAGAGGCTCTGTCAGGCCTTCCTTCAGCGTGTGCCCTGCACAACCCTGCCAGCGTACTTTGACAGTTGCCACTCATATCTGGTGTCTCTATAGCGTGCTTTTACAAAGAAAAAAGGTTTCCAGTGTAAGCTAATAGCAGCCAGTCAGTGTCCTTCAAGCGGCTCTGTCAGGCCTTCCTTCAGCGTGTGCCCTGCACAACCCTGCCAGCGTGCTTTGACAGTTGCCAATCATATCTGGTGTCTCTATAGCGTGCTTTTAAAACCAAAATTTTGTTTCCACTGTAATAGAAGCGCAGTTGCCTGCCTGCCAGCTTCTGTGTGAGGTTCACAGTGGATACTGTGCCCACTTGCCCAGTGCCACCACTCATATCTGTTTTTACAATAGCTTAAGCTTTAGATTTAAAATAAATAATTTTTTTTCACTGTAATAGAAGAGCAGTTAGTTGTCTGCAAGCGTCTGGGTGTCAGGCCTACTTCAGCGTGTGCTCTGCAGACCTGTGCCAGCGTGCTTTGACAGTTGCCAATCATATCTGGTGTCTCTTTAGCGTGCTTTTACAAAGAAAAAATGTTTCCAGTGTAAGCTAATAGCAGCCAGTCAGTGTCCTTCAAGCGGCTCTGTCAGGCCTTCCTTCAGCGTGTGCCCTGCACAACACTGCCAGCGTGCTTTGACAGTTGCCAATCATATCTGGTGTCTCTTTAGCGTGCTTTTACAAAGAAAAAAGGTTTCCAGTGTAAGCTAATAGCAGCCAGTCAGTGTCCTTCAAGCGGCTCTGTCAGGCCTTCCTTCAGCGTGTGCCCTGCACAACACTGCCAGCGTGCTTTGACAGTTGCCAATCATATCTGGTGTCTCTTTAGCGTGCTTTTACAAAGAAAAAAGGTTTCCAGTGTAAGCTAATAGCAGCCAGTCAGTGTCCTTCAAGCGGCTCTGTCAGGCCTTCCTTCAGCGTGTGCCCTACACAACCCTGCCAGCATACTTTGACAGTTGCCAATCATATCTGGAGTCTCTATAGCATGCTTTTAAAACCAAAATTAGTTTTTCACTGTTATAGATTGAATAGCAGTTACTTGTCTTCAAGCGGGTGTGTCAGGCCTACAGTGTGTGCTCTGCAGAACTGTTCAAGTGCACATTGCCAATCATATCTGGTGTCTCTATAGCGTGCTTTTACAAAGAAAAAAGGTTTCCAGTGTAAACTAATAGCAGCCAGTCAGTGTCCTTCAAGCGGCTCTGTCAGTCCTTCCTTCAGCGTGTGCTCTCCAGAACTGTTCCAGTGCACATTGCCAATCATATCTGGTGTCTCTATAGCGTGCTTTTAAAACCAAAATTTGTTTTTCACTGTTATAGATTGAATAGCAGTTACTTGTCTTCAAGCGGGTGTGTCAGGCCTACAGTGTGTGCTCTGCAGAACTGTTCAAGTGCACATTGCCGATCATATCTGGTGTCTCTATAGCGTGCTTTTACAAAGAAAAAAGGTTTCCAGTGTAATCTAATAGCAGCCAGTCAGTGTCCTTCAAGCGGCTCTGTCAGTCCTTCCTTCAGCATGTGCTCTCCAGAACTGTTCCAGTGCACATTGCCAATCATATCTGGTGTCTCTATAGCGTGCTTTTAAAACCAAAATTTGTTTTTCACTGTTATAGATTGAATAGCAGTTACTTGTCTTCAAGCGGGTGTGTTAGGCCTACAGTGTGTGCTCTGCAGAACTGTTCAAGTGCACATTGCCAATCATATCTGGTGTCTCTATAGCGTGCTTTTACAAAGAAAAAAGGTTTCCAGTGTAAGCTAATAGCAGCCAGTCAGTGTCCTTCAAGCGGCATTGTCAGTCCTTCCTTCAGCGTGTGCTCTCCAGAACTGTTCCAGTGCACATTGCCAATCATATCTGGTGTCTCTATAGCGTGCTTTTAAAACCAAAATTAGTTTTTCACTGTTATAGATTGAATAGCAGTTACTTGTCTTCAAGCGGGTGTGTCAGGCCTACAGTGTGTGCTCTGCAGAACTGTTCAAGTGCACATTGCCGATCATATCTGGTGTCTCTATAGCGTGCTTTTACAAAGAAAAAAGGTTTCCAGTGTAATCTAATAGCAGCCAGTCAGTGTCCTTCAAGCGGCTCTGTCAGTCCTTCCTTCAGCATGTGCTCTCCAGAACTGTTCCAGTGCACATTGCCAATCATATCTGGTGTCTCTATAGCGTGCTTTTAAAACCAAAATTTGTTTTTCACTGTTATAGATTGAATAGCAGTTACTTGTATTCAAGCGGGTGTGTCAGGCCTACAGTGTGTGCTCTGCAGAACTGTTCAATTGCACATTGCCAATGATATCTGGTGTCTCTATAGCGTGCTTTTACAAAGAAAAAAGGTTTCCAGTGTAAGCTAATAGCAGCCAGTCAGTGTCCTTCAAGCGGCTCTGTCAGTCCTTCCTTCAGCGTGTGCTCTCCAGAACTGTTCCAGTGCACATTGCCAATCATATCTGGTGTCTCTATAGCGTGCTTTTAAAACCAAAATTTGTTTTTCACTGTTATAGATTGAATAGCAGTTACTTGTCTTCAAGCGGATGTCTCAGGCCTACTTCAGCGTGTGCTCTGCAGACCTGTGCCAGTGTGCTTTGACAGTTGCCACTCATATCTTGTGTTTCTATAGCGTGCTTTTAAAACCAAAATTTTGTTTCCACTGTAATAGAAGAGCAGTTGCCTGCCTGCCAGCTTCTGTGTGAGGTTCACAGTGGATACTGTGCCCTCTTGCCCAGTGCCACCACTCATATCTGTTTTTACAATAGCTTAAGCTTTAGATTTAAAATAAATAATTTTTTTTCACTGTAATAGAAGAGCAGTTAGTTGTCTGCAAGCGTCTGGGTGTCAGGCCTACTTCAGCGTGTGCTCTGCAGACCTGTGCCAGCGTGCTTTGACAGTTGCCAATCATATCTGGTGTCTCTTTAGCGTGCTTTTACAAAGAAAAATGGTTTCCAGTGTAAGCTAATAGCAGCCAGTCAGTGTCCTTCAAGCGGCTCTGTCAGGCCTTCCTTCAGCGTGTGCCCTGCACAACCCTGCCAGCGTGCTTTGACAGTTGCCAATCATATCTGGTGTCTCTTTAGCATGCTTTTACAAAGAAAAAAGGTTTCCAGTGTAAGCTAATAGCAGCCAGTCAGTGTCCTTCAAGCGGCTCTGTCAGGCCTTCCTTCAGCGTGTGCCCTGCACAACCCTGCCAGCGTACTTTGACAGTTGCCAAACATATCTGGTGTCTCTATAGCGTGCTTTTAAAACCAAAATTTTGTTTCCACTGTAATAGAAGAGCAGTTGCCTGCCTGCCAGCTTCTGAGTGAAGTTCACAGTGGATACTGTGCCCTCTTTCCCAGTGCCACCACTCATATCTGTTTTTACAATAGCTTCAGCTTTAGATTTAAAATAAATATTGTTTTTTCACGGTAATAGAAGAGCAGTTAGTTGTCTGCAAGCGTCTGGGTGTCAGGCCTACTTCAGCGTGTGCTCTGCAGACCTGTGCCAGCGTGCTTTGACAGTTGCCAATCATATCTGGTGTCTCTTTAGCATGCTTTTACAAAGAAAAAAGGTTTCCAGTGTAAGCTAATAGCAGCCAGTCAGTGTCCTTCAAGCGGCTCTGTCAGGCCTTCCTTCAGCGTGTGCCCTGCACAACCCTGCCAGCGTACTTTGACAGTTGCCACTCATATCTGGTGTCTCTATAGCGTGCTTTTACAAAGAAAAAAGGTTTCCAGTGTAAGCTAATAGCAGCCAGTCATTGTCCTTCAAGCGGCTCTGTCAGGCCTTCCTTCATCGTGTGCCCTGCACAACCCTTCCAGCGTACTTTGACAGTTGCCACTCATATCTGGTGTCTCTATAGCGTGCTTTTACAAAGAAAAAAGGTTTCCAGTGTAAGCTAATAGCAGCCAGTCAGTGTCCTTCAAGCGGCTCTGTCAGGCCTTCCTTCAGCGTGTGCCCTGCACAACACTGCCAGCGTGCTTTGACAGTTGCCAATCATATCTGGTGTCTCTTTAGCGTGCTTTTACAAAGAAAAAAGGTTTCCAGTGTAAGCTAATAGCAGCCAGTCAGTGTCCTTCAAGCGGCTCTGTCAGGCCTTCCTTCAGCGTGTGCCCTGCACAACACTGCCAGCGTGCTTTGACAGTTGCCAATCATATCTGGTGTCTCTTTAGCGTGCTTTTACAAAGAAAAAAGGTTTCCAGTGTAAGCTAATAGCAGCCAGTCAGTGTCCTTCAAGCGGCTCTGTCAGGCCTTCCTTCAGCGTGTGCCCTGCACAACACTGCCAGCGTGCTTTGACAGTTGCCAATCATATCTGGTGTCTCTTTAGCGTGCTTTTACAAAGAAAAAAGGTTTCCAGTGTAAGCTAATAGCAGCCAGTCAGTGTCCTTCAAGCGGCTCTGTCAGGCCTTCCTTCAGCGTGTGCCCTACACAACCCTGCCAGCATACTTTGACAGTTGCCAATCATATCTGGAGTCTCTATAGCATGCTTTTAAAACCAAAATTAGTTTTTCACTGTTATAGATTGAATAGCAGTTACTTGTCTTCAAGCGGGTGTGTCAGGCCTACAGTGTGTGCTCTGCAGAACTGTTCAAGTGCACATTGCCAATCATATCTGGTGTCTCTATAGCGTGCTTTTACAAAGAAAAAAGGTTTCCAGTGTAAACTAATAGCAGCCAGTCAGTGTCCTTCAAGCGGCTCTGTCAGTCCTTCCTTCAGCGTGTGCTCTCCAGAACTGTTCCAGTGCACATTGCCAATCATATCTGGTGTCTCTATAGCGTGCTTTTAAAACCAAAATTTGTTTTTCACTGTTATAGATTGAATAGCAGTTACTTGTCTTCAAGCGGGTGTGTCAGGCCTACAGTGTGTGCTCTGCAGAACTGTTCAAGTGCACATTGCCGATCATATCTGGTGTCTCTATAGCGTGCTTTTACAAAGAAAAAAGGTTTCCAGTGTAATCTAATAGCAGCCAGTCAGTGTCCTTCAAGCGGCTCTGTCAGTCCTTCCTTCAGCATGTGCTCTCCAGAACTGTTCCAGTGCACATTGCCAATCATATCTGGTGTCTCTATAGCGTGCTTTTAAAACCAAAATTTGTTTTTCACTGTTATAGATTGAATAGCAGTTACTTGTCTTCAAGCGGGTGTGTTAGGCCTACAGTGTGTGCTCTGCAGAACTGTTCAAGTGCACATTGCCAATCATATCTGGTGTCTCTATAGCGTGCTTTTACAAAGAAAAAAGGTTTCCAGTGTAAGCTAATAGCAGCCAGTCAGTGTCCTTCAAGCGGCATTGTCAGTCCTTCCTTCAGCGTGTGCTCTCCAGAACTGTTCCAGTGCACATTGCCAATCATATCTGGTGTCTCTATAGCGTGCTTTTAAAACCAAAATTTGTTTTTCACTGTTATAGATTGAATAGCAGTTACTTGTCTTCAAGCGGGTGTGTCAGGCCTACAGTGTGTGCTCTGCAGAACTGTTCAATTGCACATTGCCAATGATATCTGGTGTCTCTATAGCGTGCTTTTACAAAGAAAAAAGGTTTCCAGTGTAAGCTAATAGCAGCCAGTCAGTGTCCTTCAAGCGGCTCTGTCAGTCCTTCCTTCAGCGTGTGCTCTCCAGAACTGTTCCAGTGCACATTGCCAATCATATCTGGTGTCTCTATAGCGTGCTTTTAAAACCAAAATTTGTTTTTCACTGTTATAGATTGAATAGCAGTTACTTGTCTTCAAGCGGGTGTGTCAGGCCTACAGTGTGTGCTCTGCAGAACTGTTCAAGTGCACATTGCCGATCATATCTGGTGTCTCTATAGCGTGCTTTTACAAAGAAAAAAGGTTTCCAGTGTAATCTAATAGCAGCCAGTCAGTGTCCTTCAAGCGGCTCTGTCAGTCCTTCCTTCAGCATGTGCTCTCCAGAACTGTTCCAGTGCACATTGCCAATCATATCTGGTGTCTCTATAGCGTGCTTTTAAAACCAAAATTAGTTTTTCACTGTTATAGATTGAATAGCAGTTACTTGTCTTCAAGCGGGTGTGTCAGGCCTACAGTGTGTGCTCTGCAGAACTGTTCAAGTGCACATTGCCGATCATATCTGGTGTCTCTATAGCGTGCTTTTACAAAGAAAAAAGGTTTCCAGTGTAATCTAATAGCAGCCAGTCAGTGTCCTTCAAGCGGCTCTGTCAGTCCTTCCTTCAGCATGTGCTCTCCAGAACTGTTCCAGTGCACATTGCCAATCATATCTGGTGTCTCTATAGCGTGCTTTTAAAACCAAAATTTGTTTTTCACTGTTATAGATTGAATAGCAGTTACTTGTATTCAAGCGGGTGTGTCAGGCCTACAGTGTGTGCTCTGCAGAACTGTTCAATTGCACATTGCCAATGATATCTGGTGTCTCTATAGCGTGCTTTTACAAAGAAAAAAGGTTTCCAGTGTAAGCTAATAGCAGCCAGTCAGTGTCCTTCAAGCGGCTCTGTCAGTCCTTCCTTCAGCGTGTGCTCTCCAGAACTGTTCCAGTGCACATTGCCAATCATATCTGGTGTCTCTATAGCGTGCTTTTAAAACCAAAATTTGTTTTTCACTGTTATAGATTGAATAGCAGTTACTTGTCTTCAAGCGGATGTCTCAGGCCTACTTCAGCGTGTGCTCTGCAGACCTGTGCCAGTGTGCTTTGACAGTTGCCACTCATATCTTGTGTTTCTATAGCGTGCTTTTAAAACCAAAATTTTGTTTCCACTGTAATAGAAGAGCAGTTGCCTGCCTGCCAGCTTCTGTGTGAGGTTCACAGTGGATACTGTGCCCTCTTGCCCAGTGCCACCACTCATATCTGTTTTTACAATAGCTTAAGCTTTAGATTTAAAATAAATAATTTTTTTTCACTGTAATAGAAGAGCAGTTAGTTGTCTGCAAGCGTCTGGGTGTCAGGCCTACTTCAGCGTGTGCTCTGCAGACCTGTGCCAGCGTGCTTTGACAGTTGCCAATCATATCTGGTGTCTCTTTAGCGTGCTTTTACAAAGAAAAATGGTTTCCAGTGTAAGCTAATAGCAGCCAGTCAGTGTCCTTCAAGCGGCTCTGTCAGGCCTTCCTTCAGCGTGTGCCCTGCACAACCCTGCCAGCGTGCTTTGACAGTTGCCAATCATATCTGGTGTCTCTTTAGCATGCTTTTACAAAGAAAAAAGGTTTCCAGTGTAAGCTAATAGCAGCCAGTCAGTGTCCTTCAAGCGGCTCTGTCAGGCCTTCCTTCAGCGTGTGCCCTGCACAACCCTGCCAGCGTACTTTGACAGTTGCCAAACATATCTGGTGTCTCTATAGCGTGCTTTTAAAACCAAAATTTTGTTTCCACTGTAATAGAAGAGCAGTTGCCTGCCTGCCAGCTTCTGAGTGAAGTTCACAGTGGATACTGTGCCCTCTTTCCCAGTGCCACCACTCATATCTGTTTTTACAATAGCTTCAGCTTTAGATTTAAAATAAATATTGTTTTTTCACGGTAATAGAAGAGCAGTTAGTTGTCTGCAAGCGTCTGGGTGTCAGGCCTACTTCAGCGTGTGCTCTGCAGACCTGTGCCAGCGTGCTTTGACAGTTGCCAATCATATCTGGTGTCTCTTTAGCATGCTTTTACAAAGAAAAAAGGTTTCCAGTGTAAGCTAATAGCAGCCAGTCAGTGTCCTTCAAGCGGCTCTGTCAGGCCTTCCTTCAGCGTGTGCCCTGCACAACCCTGCCAGCGTACTTTGACAGTTGCCACTCATATCTGGTGTCTCTATAGCGTGCTTTTACAAAGAAAAAAGGTTTCCAGTGTAAGCTAATAGCAGCCAGTCATTGTCCTTCAAGCGGCTCTGTCAGGCCTTCCTTCATCGTGTGCCCTGCACAACCCTTCCAGCGTACTTTGACAGTTGCCACTCATATCTGGTGTCTCTATAGCGTGCTTTTACAAAGAAAAAAGGTTTCCAGTGTAAGCTAATAGCAGCCAGTCAGTGTCCTTCAAGCGGCTCTGTCAGGCCTTCCTTCAGCGTGTGCCCTGCACAACACTGCCAGCGTGCTTTGACAGTTGCCAATCATATCTGGTGTCTCTTTAGCGTGCTTTTACAAAGAAAAAAGGTTTCCAGTGTAAGCTAATAGCAGCCAGTCAGTGTCCTTCAAGCGGCTCTGTCAGGCCTTCCTTCAGCGTGTGCCCTGCACAACACTGCCAGCGTGCTTTGACAGTTGCCAATCATATCTGGTGTCTCTTTAGCGTGCTTTTACAAAGAAAAAAGGTTTCCAGTGTAAGCTAATAGCAGCCAGTCAGTGTCCTTCAAGCGGCTCTGTCAGGCCTTCCTTCAGCGTGTGCCCTACACAACCCTGCCAGCATACTTTGACAGTTGCCAATCATATCTGGAGTCTCTATAGCATGCTTTTAAAACCAAAATTAGTTTTTCACTGTTATAGATTGAATAGCAGTTACTTGTCTTCAAGCGGGTGTGTCAGGCCTACAGTGTGTGCTCTGCAGAACTGTTCAAGTGCACATTGCCAATCATATCTGGTGTCTCTATAGCGTGCTTTTACAAAGAAAAAAGGTTTCCAGTGTAAACTAATAGCAGCCAGTCAGTGTCCTTCAAGCGGCTCTGTCAGTCCTTCCTTCAGCGTGTGCTCTCCAGAACTGTTCCAGTGCACATTGCCAATCATATCTGGTGTCTCTATAGCGTGCTTTTAAAACCAAAATTTGTTTTTCACTGTTATAGATTGAATATCAGTTACTTGTCTTCAAGCGGGTGTGTCAGGCCTACAGTGTGTGCTCTGCAGAACTGTTCAAGTGCACATTGCCAATCATATCTGGTGTCTCTATAGCGTGCTTTTACAAAGAAAAAAGGTTTCCAGTGTAAACTAATAGCAGCCAGTCAGTGTCCTTCAAGCGGCTCTGTCAGTCCTTCCTTCAGCGTGTGCTCTCCAGAACTGTTCCAGTGCACATTGCCAATCATATCTGGTGTCTCTATAGCGTGCTTTTAAAACCAAAATTTGTTTTTCACTGTTATAGATTGAATAGCAGTTACTTGTCTTCAAGCGGGTGTGTCAGGCCTACAGTGTGTGCTCTGCAGAACTGTTCAATTGCACATTGCCAATGATATCTGGTGTCTCTATAGCGTGCTTTTACAAAGAAAAAAGGTTTCCAGTGTAAGCTAATAGCAGCCAGTCAGTGTCCTTCAAGCGGCTCTGTCAGTCCTTCCTTCAGCGTGTGCTCTCCAGAACTGTTCCAGTGCACATTGCCAATCATATCTGGTGTCTCTATAGCGTGCTTTTAAAACCAAAATTTGTTTTTCACTGTTATAGATTGAATAGCAGTTACTTGTCTTCAAGCGGGTGTGTCAGGCCTACAGTGTGTGCTCTGCAGAACTGTTCAAGTGCACATTGCCGATCATATCTGGTGTCTCTATAGCGTGCTTTTACAAAGAAAAAAGGTTTCCAGTGTAATCTAATAGCAGCCAGTCAGTGTCCTTCAAGCGGCTCTGTCAGTCCTTCCTTCAGCATGTGCTCTCCAGAACTGTTCCAGTGCACATTGCCAATCATATCTGGTGTCTCTATAGCGTGCTTTTAAAACCAAAATTTGTTTTTCACTGTTATAGATTGAATAGCAGTTACTTGTCTTCAAGCGGGTGTGTCAGGCCTACAGTGTGTGCTCTGCAGAACTGTTCAAGTGCACATTGCCAATCATATCTGGTGTCTCTATAGCGTGCTTTTACAAAGAAAACAGGTTTCCAGTGTAAGCTAATAGCAGCCAGTCAGTGTCCTTCAAGCGGCTCTGTCAGTCCTTCCTTCAGCGTGTGCTCTCCAGAACTGTTCCAGTGCACATTGCCAATCATATCTGGTGTCTCTATAGCGTGCTTTTAAAACCAAAATTAGTTTTTCACTGTTTTAGATTGAATAGCAGTTACTTGTCTTCAAGCGGGTGTGTCAGGCCTACAGTGTGTGCTCTGCAGAACTGTTCAAGTGCACATTGCCGATCATATCTGGTGTCTCTATAGCGTGCTTTTACAAAGAAAAAAGGTTTCCAGTGTAATCTAATAGCAGCCAGTCAGTGTCCTTCAAGCGGCTCTGTCATTCCTTCCTTCAGCATGTGCTCTCCAGAACTGTTCCAGTGCACATTGCCAATCATATCTGGTGTCTCTATAGCGTGCTTTTAAAACCAAAATTTGTTTTTCACTGTTATAGATTGAATAGCAGTTACTTGTCTTCAAGCGGGTGTGTTAGGCCTACAGTGTGTGCTCTGCAGAACTGTTCAAGTGCACATTGCTAATCATATCTGGTGTCTCTATAGCGTGCTTTTACAAAGAAAAAAGGTTTCCAGTGTAAGCTAATAGCAACCAGTCAGTGTCCTTCAAGCGGCTCTGTCAGTCCTTCCTTCAGCGTGTGCTCTCCAGAACTGTTCCAGTGCACATTGCCAATCATATCTGGTGTCTCTATAGCGTGCTTTTAAAACCAAAATTTGTTTTTCACTGTTATAGATTGAATAGCAGTTACTTGTCTTCAAGCGGGTGTGTCAGGCCTACAGTGTGTGCTCTGCAGAACTGTTCAAGTGCACATTGCCGATCATATCTGGTGTCTCTATAGCGTGCTTTTACAAAGAAAAAAGGTTTCCAGTGTAATCTAATAGCAGCCAGTCAGTGTCCTTCAAGCGGCTCTGTCAGTCCTTCCTTCAGCATGTGCTCTCCAGAACTGTTCCAGTGCACATTGCCAATCATATCTGGTGTCTCTATAGCGTGCTTTTAAAACCAAAATTTGTTTTTCACTGTTATAGATTGAATAGCAGTTACTTGTCTTCAAGCGGGTGTGTCAGGCCTACAGTGTGTGCTCTGCAGAACTGTTCAATTGCACATTGCCAATGATATCTGGTGTCTCTATAGCGTGCTTTTACAAAGAAAAAAGGTTTCCAGTGTAAGCTAATATCAGCCAGTCAGTGTCCTTCAAGCGGCTCTGTCAGTCCTTCCTTCAGCGTGTGCTCTCCAGAACTGTTCCAGTGCACATTGCCAATCATATCTGGTGTCTCTATAGCGTGCTTTTAAAACCAAAATTTGTTTTTCACTGTTATAGATTGAATAGCAGTTACTTGTCTTCAAGCGGGTGTGTCAGGCCTACAGTGTGTGCTCTGCAGAACTGTTCAAGTGCACATTGCCGATCATATCTGGTGTCTCTATAGCGTGCTTTTACAAAGAAAAAAGGTTTCCAGTGTAATCTAATAGCAGCCAGTCAGTGTCCTTCAAGCGGCTCTGTCAGTCCTTCCTTCAGCATGTGCTCTCCAGAACTGTTCCAGTGCACATTGCCAATCATATCTGGTGTCTCTATAGCGTGCTTTTAAAACCAAAATTTGTTTTTCACTGTTATAGATTGAATAGCAGTTACTTGTCTTCAAGCGGGTGTGTCAGGCCTACAGTGTGTGCTCTGCAGAACTGTTCAATTGCCCATTGCCAATGATATCTGGTGTCTCTATAGCGTGCTTTTACAAAGAAAAAAGGTTTCCAGTGTAAGCTAATAGCAGCCAGTCAGTGTCCTTCAAGCGGCTCTGTCAGTCCTTCCTTCAGCGTGTGCTCTCCAGAACTGTTCCAGTGCACATTGCCAATCATATCTGGTGTCTCTATAGCGTGCTTTTAAAACCAAAATTTGTTTTTCACTGTTATAGATTGAATAGCAGTTACTTGTCTTCAAGCGGGTGTGTCAGGCCTACAGTGTGTGCTCTGCAGAACTGTTCAATTGCACATTGCCAATGATATCTGGTGTCTCTATAGCGTGCTTTTACAAAGAAAAAAGGTTTCCAGTGTAAGCTAATAGCAGCCAGTCAGTGTCCTTCAAGCGACTCTGTCAGTCCTTCCTTCAGCGTGTGCTCTCCAGAACTGTTCCAGTGCACATTGCCAACCATATCTGGTGTCTCTGTAGCGTGCTTTTAAAACCAAAATTTGTTTTTCACTGTTATAGATTGAATAGCAGTTACTTGTCTTCAAGCGGGTGTGTCAGGCCTACAGTGTGTGCTCTGCAGAACTGTTCAAGTGCACATTGCCGATCATATCTGGTGTCTCTATAGCGTGCTTTTACAAAGAAAAAAGGTTTCCAGTGTAATCTAATAGCAGCCAGTCAGTGTCCTTCAAGCGGCTCTGTCAGTCCTTCCTTCAGCATGTGCTCTCCAGAACTGTTCCAGTGCACATTGCCAATCATATCTGGTGTCTCTATAGCGTGCTTTTAAAACCAAAATTTGTTTTTCACTGTTATAGATTGAATAGCAGTTACTTGTCTTCAAGCGGGTGTGTCAGGCCTACAGTGTGTGCTCTGCAGAACTGTTCAATTGCACATTGCCAATGATATCTGGTGTCTCTATAGCGTGCTTTTACAAAGAAAAAAGGTTTCCAGTGTAAGCTAATAGCAGCCAGTCAGTGTCCTTCAAGCGGCTCTGTCAGTCCTTCCTTCAGCGTGTGCTCTCCAGAACTGTTCCAGTGCACATTGCCAATCATATCTGGTGTCTCTATAGCGTGCTTTTAAAACCAAAATTTTTTTTCACTGTTATAGATTGAATAGCAGTTACTTGTCTTCAAGCGGGTGTGTCAGGCCTACAGTGTGTGCTCTGCAGAACTGTTCAAGTGCACATTGCCGATCATATCTGGTGTCTCTATAGCGTGCTTTTACAAAGAAAAACGGTTTCCAGTGTAATCTAATAGCAGCCAGTCAGTGTCCTTCAAGCGGCTCTGTCAGTCCTTCCTTCAGCATGTGCTCTCCAGAACTGTTCCAGTGCACATTGCCAATCATATCTGGTGTCTCTATAGCGTGCTTTTAAAACCAAAATTAGTTTTTCACTGTTATAGATTGAATAGCAGTTACTTGTCTTCAAGCGGGTGTGTCAGGCCTACAGTGTGTGCTCTGCAGAACTGTTCAAGTGCACATTGCCAATCATATCTGGTGTCTCTATAGCGTGCTTTTACAAAGAAAACAGGTTTCCAGTGTAAGCTAATAGCAGCCAGTCAGTGTCCTTCAAGCGGCTCTGTCAGTCCTTCCTTCAGCGTGTGCTCTCCAGAACTGTTCCAGTGCACATTGCCAATCATATCTGGTGTCTCTATAGCGTGCTTTTAAAACCAAAATTAGTTTTTCACTGTTTTAGATTGAATAGCAGTTACTTGTCTTCAAGCGGGTGTGTCAGGCCTACAGTGTGTGCTCTGCAGAACTGTTCAAGTGCACATTGCCGATCATATCTGGTGTCTCTATAGCGTGCTTTTACAAAGAAAAAAGGTTTCCAGTGTAATCTAATAGCAGCCAGTCAGTGTCCTTCAAGCGGCTCTGTCATTCCTTCCTTCAGCATGTGCTCTCCAGAACTGTTCCAGTGCACATTGCCAATCATATCTGGTGTCTCTATAGCGTGCTTTTAAAACCAAAATTTGTTTGTCACTGTTATAGATTGAATAGCAGTTACTTGTCTTCAAGCGGGTGTGTTAGGCCTACAGTGTGTGCTCTGCAGAACTGTTCAAGTGCACATTGCCAATCATATCTGGTGTCTCTATAGCGTGCTTTTACAAAGAAAAAAGGTTTCCAGTGTAAGCTAATAGCAACCAGTCAGTGTCCTTCAAGCGGCTCTGTCAGTCCTTCCTTCAGCGTGTGCTCTCCAGAACTGTTCCAGTGCACATTGCCAATCATATCTGGTGTCTCTATAGCGTGCTTTTAAAACCAAAATTTGTTTTTCACTGTTATAGATTGAATAGCAGTTACTTGTCTTCAAGCGGGTGTGTCAGGCCTACAGTGTGTGCTCTGCAGAACTGTTCAAGTGCACATTGCCGATCATATCTGGTGTCTCTATAGCGTGCTTTTACAAAGAAAAAAGGTTTCCAGTGTAATCTAATAGCAGCCAGTCAGTGTCCTTCAAGCGGCTCTGTCAGTCCTTCCTTCAGCATGTGCTCTCCAGAACTGTTCCAGTGCACATTGCCAATCATATCTGGTGTCTCTATAGCGTGCTTTTAAAACCAAAATTTGTTTTTCACTGTTATAGATTGAATAGCAGTTACTTGTCTTCAAGCGGGTGTGTCAGGCCTACAGTGTGTGCTCTGCAGAACTGTTCAATTGCACATTGCCAATGATATCTGGTGTCTCTATAGCGTGCTTTTACAAAGAAAAAAGGTTTCCAGTGTAAGCTAATAGCAGCCAGTCAGTGTCCTTCAAGCGGCTCTGTCAGTCCTTCCTTCAGCGTGTGCTCTCCAGAACTGTTCCAGTGCACATTGCCAATCATATCTGGTGTCTCTATAGCGTGCTTTTAAAACCAAAATTTGTTTTTCACTGTTATAGATTGAATAGCAGTTACTTGTCTTCAAGCGGGTGTGTCAGGCCTACAGTGTGTGCTCTGCAGAACTGTTCAAGTGCACATTGCCGATCATATCTGGTGTCTCTATAGCGTGCTTTTACAAAGAAAAAAGGTTTCCAGTGTAATCTAATAGCAGCCAGTCAGTGTCCTTCAAGCGGCTCTGTCAGTCCTTCCTTCAGCATGTGCTCTCCAGAACTGTTCCAGTGCACATTGCCGATCATATCTGGTGTCTCTATAGCGTGCTTTTACAAAGAAAAAAGGTTTCCAGTGTAATCTAATAGCAGCCAGTCAGTGTCCTTCAAGCGGCTCTGTCAGTCCTTCCTTCAGCATGTGCTCTCCAGAACTGTTCCAGTGCACATTGCCAATCATATCTGGTGTCTCTATAGCGTGCTTTTAAAACCAAAATTTGTTTTTCACTGTTATAGATTGAATAGCAGTTACTTGTCTTCAAGCGGGTGTGTCAGGCCTACAGTGTGTGCTCTGCAGAACTGTTCAATTGCACATTGCCAATGATATCTGGTGTCTCTATAGCGTGCTTTTACAAAGAAAAAAGGTTTCCAGTGTAAGCTAATAGCAGCCAGTCAGTGTCCTTCAAGCGGCTCTGTCAGTCCTTCCTTCAGCGTGTGCTCTCCAGAACTGTTCCAGTGCACATTGCCAATCATATCTGGTGTCTCTATAGCGTGCTTTTAAAACCAAAATTTGTTTTTCACTGTTATAGATTGAATAGCAGTTGCTTGTCTTCAAGCGGGTGTGTCAGGCCTACAGTGTGTGCTCTGCAGAACTGTTCAATTGCACATTGCCAATGATATCTGGTGTCTCTATAGCGTGCTTTTACAAAGAAAAAAGGTTTCCAGTGTAAGCTAATAGCAGCCAGTCAGTGTCCTTCAAGCGACTCTGTCAGTCCTTCCTTCAGCGTGTGCTCTCCAGAACTGTTCCAGTGCACATTGCCAATCATATCTGGTGTCTCTATAGCGTGCTTTTAAAACCAAAATTTGTTTTTCACTGTTATAGATTGAATAGCAGTTACTTGTCTTCAAGCGGGTGTGTCAGGCCTACAGTGTGTGCTCTGCAGAACTGTTCAAGTGCACATTGCCGATCATATCTGGTGTCTCTATAGCGTGCTTTTACAAAGAAAAAAGGTTTCCAGTGTAATCTAATAGCAGCCAGTCAGTGTCCTTCAAGCGGCTCTGTCAGTCCTTCCTTCAGCATGTGCTCTCCAGAACTGTTCCAGTGCACATTGCCAATCATATCTGGTGTCTCTATAGCGTGCTTTTAAAACCAAAATTTGTTTTTCACTGTTATAGATTGAATAGCAGTTACTTGTCTTCAAGCGGGTGTGTCAGGCCTACAGTGTGTGCTCTGCAGAACTGTTCAAGTGCACATTGCCAATCATATCTGGTGTCTCTATAGCGTGCTTTTACAAAGAAAACAGGTTTCCAGTGTAAGCTAATAGCAGCCAGTCAGTGTCCTTCAAGCGGCTCTGTCAGTCCTTCCTTCAGCGTGTGCTCTCCAGAACTGTTCCAGTGCACATTGCCAATCATATCTGGTGTCTCTATAGCGTGCTTTTAAAACCAAAATTTGTTTTTCACTGTTATAGATTGAATAGCAGTTACTTGTCTTCAAGCTGGTGTGTCAGGCCTACAGTGTGTGCTCTGCAGAACTGTTCAAGTGCACATTGCCAATCATATCTGGTGTCTCTATAGCGTGCTTTTACAAAGAAAAAAGGTTTCCAGTGTAAGCTAATAGCAGCCAGTCAGTGTACTTCAAGCGGCTCTGTCAGTCCTTCCTTCAGCGTGTGCTCTCCAGAACTGTTCCAGTGCACATTGCCAATCATATCTGGTGTCTCTATAGCGTGCTTTTAAAACCAAAATTTGTTTTTCACTGTTATAGATTGAATAGCAGTTACTTGTCTTCAAGCGGGTGTGTCAGGCCTACAGTGTGTGCTCTGCAGAACTGTTCAAGTGCACATTGCCAATCATATCTGCTGTCTCTATAGCGTGCTTTTACAAAGAAAAAAGGTTTGCAGTGTAAACTAATAGCAGCCAGTCAGTGTCCTTCAAGCGGCTCTGTCAGTCCTTCCTTCAGCGTGTGCTCTCCAGAACTGTTCCAGTGCACATTGCCAATCATATCTGGTGTCTCTATAGCGTGCTTTTAAAACCAAAATTTGTTTTTCACTGTTATAGATTGAATAGCAGTTACTTGTCTTCAAGCGGGTGTGTCAGGCCTACAGTGTGTGCTCTGCAGAACTGTTCAAGTGCACATTGCCGATCATATCTGGTGTCTCTATAGCGTGCTTTTACAAAGAAAAAAGGTTTCCAGTGTAATCTAATAGCAGCCAGTCAGTGTCCTTCAAGCGGCTCTGTCAGTCCTTCCTTCAGCATGTGCTCTCCAGAACTGTTCCAGTGCACATTGCCAATCATATCTGGTGTCTCTATAGCGTGCTTTTAAAACCAAAATTTGTTTTTCACTGTTATAGATTGAATAGCAGTTACTTGTCTTCAAGCGGGTGTGTCAGGCCTACAGTGTGTGCTCTGCAGAACTGTTCAAGTGCACATTGCCAATCATATCTGGTGTCTCTATAGCGTGCTTTTACAAAGAAAACAGGTTTCCAGTGTAAGCTAATAGCAGCCAGTCAGTGTCCTTCAAGCGGCTCTGTCAGTCCTTCCTTCAGCGTGTGCTCTCCAGAACTGTTCCAGTGCACATTGCCAATCATATCTGGTGTCTCTATAGCGTGCTTTTAAAACCAAAATTTTTTTTCACTGTTATAGATTGAATAGCAGTTACTTGTCTTCAAGCGGGTGTGTCAGGCCTACAGTGTGTGCTCTGCAGAACTGTTCAAGTGCACATTGCCGATCATATCTGGTGTCTCTATAGCGTGCTTTTACAAAGAAAAAAGGTTTCCAGTGTAAGCTAATAGCAGCCAGTCAGTGTCCTTCAAGCGGCTCTGTCAGTCCTTCCTTCAGCGTGTGCTCTCCAGAACTGTTCCAGTGCACATTGCCAATCATATCTGGTGTCTCTATAGCGTGCTTTTAAAAACAAAATTTGTTTTTCACTGTTATAGATTGAATAGCAGTTACTTGTCTTCAAGCGGGTGTGTCAGGCCTACAGTGTGTGCTCTGCAGAACTGTTCAATTGCACATTGCCAATGATATCTGGTGTCTCTATAGCGTGCTTTTACAAAGAAAAAAGGTTTCCAGTGTAAGCTAATAGCAGCCAGTCAGTGTCCTTCAAGCGGCTCTGTCAGTCCTTCCTTCAGCGTGTGCTCTCCAGAACTGTTCCAGTGCACATTGCCAATCATATCTGGTGTCTCTATAGCGTGCTTTTAAAACCAAAATTTGTTTTTCACTGTTATAGATTGAATAGCAGTTACTTGTCTTCAAGCGGGTGTGTCAGGCCTACAGTGTGTGCTCTGCAGAACTGTTCAATTGCACATTGCCAATGATATCTGGTGTCTCTATAGCGTGCTTTTACAAAGAAAAAAGGTTTCCAGTGTAAGCTAATAGCAGCCAGTCAGTGTCCTTCAAGCGACTCTGTCAGTCCTTCCTTCAGCGTGTGCTCTCCAGAACTGTTCCAGTGCACATTGCCAATCATATCTGGTGTCTCTATAGCGTGCTTTTAAAACCAAAATTAGTTTTTCACTGTTATAGATTGAATAGCAGTTACTTGTCTTCAAGCGGGTGTGTTAGGCCTACAGTGTGTGCTCTGCAGAACTGTTCAAGTGCACATTGCCAATCATATCTGGTGTCTCTATAGCGTGCTTTTACAAAGAAAAAAGGTTTCCAGTGTAAGCTAATAGCAGCCAGTCAGTGTCCTTCAAGCGACTCTGTCAGTCCTTCCTTCAGCGTGTGCTCTCCAGAACTGTTCCAGTGCACATTGCCAATCATATCTGGTGTCTCTATAGCGTGCTTTTAAAACCAAAATTAGTTTTTCACTGTTATAGATTGAATAGCAGTTACTTGTCTTCAAGCGGGTGTGTTAGGCCTACAGTGTGTGCTCTGCAGAACTGTTCAAGTGCACATTGCCAATCATATCTGGTGTCTCTATAGCGTGCTTTTACAAAGAAAAAAGGTTTCCAGTGTAAGCTAATAGCAGCCAGTCAGTGTCCTTCAAGCGGCTCTGTCAGTCCTTCCTTCAGCGTGTGCTCTCCAGAACTGTTCCAGTGCACATTGCCAATCATATCTGGTGTCTCTATAGCGTGCTTTTAAAACCAAAATTTGTTTTTCACTGTTATAGATTGAATAGCAGTTACTTGTCTTCAAGCGGGTGTGTCAGGCCTACAGTGTGTGCTCTGCAGAACTGTTCAAGTGCACATTGCCGATCATATCTGGTGTCTCTATAGCGTGCTTTTACAAAGAAAAAAGGTTTCCAGTGTAAGCTAATAGCAGCCAGTCAGTGTCCTTCAAGCGGCTCTGTCAGTCCTTCCTTCAGCGTGTGCTCTCCAGAACTGTTCCAGTGCACATTGCCAATCATATCTGGTGTCTCTATAGCGTGCTTTTAAAACCAAAATTTGTTTTTCACTGTTATAGATTGAATAGCAGTTGCTTGTCTTCAAGCGGGTGTGTCAGGCCTACAGTGTGTGCTCTGCAGAACTGTTCAATTGCACATTGCCAATGATATCTGGTGTCTCTATAGCGTGCTTTTACAAAGAAAAAAGGTTTCCAGTGTAAGCTAATAGCAGCCAGTCAGTGTCCTTCAAGCGACTCTGTCAGTCCTTCCTTCAGCGTGTGCTCTCCAGAACTGTTCCAGTGCACATTGCCAATCATATCTGGTGTCTCTATAGCGTGCTTTTAAAACCAAAATTTGTTTTTCACTGTTATAGATTGAATAGCAGTTACTTGTCTTCAAGCGGGTGTGTCAGGCCTACAGTGTGTGCTCTGCAGAACTGTTCAAGTGCACATTGCCGATCATATCTGGTGTCTCTATAGCGTGCTTTTACAAAGAAAAAAGGTTTCCAGTGTAATCTAATAGCAGCCAGTCAGTGTCCTTCAAGCGGCTCTGTCAGTCCTTCCTTCAGCATGTGCTCTCCAGAACTGTTCCAGTGCACATTGCCAATCATATCTGGTGTCTCTATAGCGTGCTTTTAAAACCAAAATTTGTTTTTCACTGTTATAGATTGAATAGCAGTTACTTGTCTTCAAGCGGGTGTGTCAGGCCTACAGTGTGTGCTCTGCAGAACTGTTCAAGTGCACATTGCCAATCATATCTGGTGTCTCTATAGCGTGCTTTTACAAAGAAAACAGGTTTCCAGTGTAAGCTAATAGCAGCCAGTCAGTGTCCTTCAAGCGGCTCTGTCAGTCCTTCCTTCAGCGTGTGCTCTCCAGAACTGTTCCAGTGCACATTGCCAATCATATCTGGTGTCTCTATAGCGTGCTTTTAAAACCAAAATTTGTTTTTCACTGTTATAGATTGAATAGCAGTTACTTGTCTTCAAGCTGGTGTGTCAGGCCTACAGTGTGTGCTCTGCAGAACTGTTCAAGTGCACATTGCCAATCATATCTGGTGTCTCTATAGCGTGCTTTTACAAAGAAAAAAGGTTTCCAGTGTAAGCTAATAGCAGCCAGTCAGTGTACTTCAAGCGGCTCTGTCAGTCCTTCCTTCAGCGTGTGCTCTCCAGAACTGTTCCAGTGCACATTGCCAATCATATCTGGTGTCTCTATAGCGTGCTTTTAAAACCAAAATTTGTTTTTCACTGTTATAGATTGAATAGCAGTTACTTGTCTTCAAGCGGGTGTGTCAGGCCTACAGTGTGTGCTCTGCAGAACTGTTCAAGTGCACATTGCCAATCATATCTGCTGTCTCTATAGCGTGCTTTTACAAAGAAAAAAGGTTTCCAGTGTAAACTAATAGCAGCCAGTCAGTGTCCTTCAAGCGGCTCTGTCAGTCCTTCCTTCAGCGTGTGCTCTCCAGAACTGTTCCAGTGCACATTGCCAATCATATCTGGTGTCTCTATAGCGTGCTTTTAAAACCAAAATTTGTTTTTCACTGTTATAGATTGAATAGCAGTTACTTGTCTTCAAGCGGGTGTGTTAGGCCTACAGTGTGTGCTCTGCAGAACTGTTCAAGTGCACATTGCCAATCATATCTGGTTTCTCTATAGCGTGCTTTTACAAAGAAAAAAGGTTTCCAGTGTAAGCTAATAGCAGCCAGTCAGTGTCCTTCAAGCGGCTCTGTCAGTCCTTCCTTCAGCGTGTGCTCTCCAGAACTGTTCCAGTGCACATTGCCAATCATATCTGGTGTCTCTATAGCGTGCTTTTAAAACCAAAATTAGTTTTTCACTGTTATAGATTGAATAGCAGTTACTTGTCTTCAAGCGGGTGTGTCAGGCCTACAGTGTGTGCTCTGCAGAACTGTTCAAGTGCACATTGCCGATCATATCTGGTGTCTCTATAGCGTGCTTTTACAAAGAAAAAAGGTTTCCAGTGTAATCTAATAGCAGCCAGTCAGTGTCCTTCAAGCGGCTCTGTCAGTCCTTCCTTCAGCGTGTGCTCTCCAGAACTGTTCCAGTGCACATTGCCAATCATATCTGGTGTCTCTATAGCGTGCTTTTAAAAACAAAATTTGTTTTTCACTGTTATAGATTGAATAGCAGTTACTTGTCTTCAAGCGGGTGTGTCAGGCCTACAGTGTGTGCTCTACAGAACTGTTCAAGTGCACATTGCCAATCATATCTGGTGTCTCTATAGCGTGCTTTTACAAAGAAAAAAGGTTTCCAGTGTAAACTAATAGCAGCCAGTCAGTGTCCTTCAAGCGGCTCTGTCAGTCCTTCCTTCAGTGTGTGCTCTCCAGAACTGTTCCAGTGCACATTGCCAATCATATCTGGTGTCTCTATAGCATGCTTTTAAAACCAAAATTTGTTTTTCACTGTTATAGATTGAATAGCATTTACTTGTCTTCAAGCTGGTGTGTCAGGCCTACAGTGTGTGCTCTGCAGAACTGTTCAAGTGCACATTGCCGATCATATCTGGTGTCTCTATAGCGTGCTTTTACAAAGAAAAAAGGTTTCCAGTGTAAGCTAATAGCAGCCAGTCAGTGTCCTTCAAGCGGCTCTGTCAGTCCTTCCTTCAGCGTGTGCTCTCCAGAACTGTTCCAGTGCACATTGCCAATCATATCTGGTGTCTCTATGGCGTGCTTTTACAAAGAAAAAAGGTTTCCAGTGTAAACTAATAGCAGCCAGTCAGTGTCCTTCAAGCGGCTCTGTCAGTCCTTCCTTCAGCGTGTGCTCTCCAGAACTGTTCCAGTGCACATTGCCAATCATATCTGGCGTCTCTATAGCGTGCTTTTAAAACCAAAATTTGTTTTTCACTGTCATAGATTGAATAGCAGTTACTTGTCTTCAAGCGGGTGTGTCAGGCCTACAGTGTGTGCTCTGCAGAACTGTTCAAGTGCACATTGCGATCATATCTGGTGTCTCTATAGCGTGCTTTTAGAAAGAAAAAAGGTTTCCAGTGTAAGCTAATAGCAGCCAGTCAGTGTCCTTCAAGCGGCTCTGTCAGTCCTTCCTTCAGCGTGTGCTCTCCAGAACTGTTCCAGTGCACATTGCCAATCATATCTGGTGTCTCTATAGCGTGCTTTTAAAACCAAAATTAGTTTTTCACTGTTATAGATTGAATAGCAGTTACTTGTCTTCAAGCGGGTGTGTCAGGCCTACAGTGTGTGCTCTGTAGAACTGTTACAGTTCACATTGCCAATCATATCTGGTCTCACAGTAGCTTGCACGCATAGTACCACTAATCCCCCAAAAAATGACAGGCGGAGGCAGGCCACTCCGCAGGGGCCGTCGTGGTCGTGGTGCTGTGATTCCCTTTTGCCCTAGAATAATGCCCAGTTTTCAGAAGCCACGTACCCTGAACTTGAAAAGTTCTGAGGACATAGTTGACTGGCTAACACAGGACACCCAATCTTGTACAGCCTCCGCTCGGAACCTTGACGCACCATCCTCCTCCAGCTTAGCTTCAGGCACCTCTCAAGATACCACTCACCCGCCTGCCGCCACCACCAAAACTAACACCACAGCCACTTTACTTGGTATGTCAGAGGAGTTATTCACACACCCGTTCGAAGAAATAAGTGATGCGCAACCATTATTGCTAGAGGATGTAGATAACAGGGATATGTCTCAGGCAGGCAGCATTAACCCCTTAGTGACCAGGCCATTTTTCAATTGTATTACCGTTAAGGACCAGGGCTCTTTTTACATTTCTGCAGTGGTTGTGTTTAGATGTAATTTGCCTTTTACACATTTACTGTACCCATACATATTATATACCATTTTTCTCGCTATTAAATGTTCATTCTAAAGATACCATCATTTTCATCATATCATATAATTTACTAGAATAAAAAAAGTAAAATATGATAAAAAAACAAACAAAAAAAAAAACACAGCTGGCCATCATGCACCCATGTCCCAGTTGGAACATGTCTGAAGCCGACCAATGTAATTCACCTCAGTCAAACTGTATGTTTTTGAAAAGTACACACCCTAGGGCATTTCACATGGTGGCATTTGAACACTTTACATGCACTAATTCTACCACCAGTCTCTGTCAAACGTTTTTGTGGTGTTATTTTTCACTCACACATTCTACTTTGTGCATAGATTCTAAGCTCCTGTTAGGTGTTACTGCCAAAGGACACCACAATATGTACTTGGCATCATCTCCCGAGTACAGCGATAACACTCATGCATACGTTTGTCGGGTTCACTGGGGGGGTGCAAAGCAAAATGTCTGATATGCGTTTTTCAAATTTTATATATCTTGTTTGCCTATCTTGTTTTGAGGGCCTTATCAGATATCCCAATGTATTTTCTTGCCATGAGCGTGCATATATTTGAAAAGTTTACACCCCACAGTAGTTGAAGAACGTGTGTGGAGGTAACTGTTCAATCCTCAATTTTACACACGCACACCGCTATTTGACTGTGATTTAGGAGAGCCCGCTGTTGGTTATTGCAAGAACACACCCCGGGTTGTTTTCTGCGAGGCCTCCTAAGGACACCCATGCCCCCCCATGCATAGGTCTGCCAGGATTTGGGGAAGGTACGGTAACAATTGAATGACTTGCCATTTGAGTTGAAATTGAGAGTATGTCTTCTGATAGGCCTATCTTTAGCTTGGGGCTTATCACATACCCCAGTTTTATATATCGCCACAAAAGGGTACATACTTGAAACGTAGACACCCCGAGGTATTGCATGTATGTGGAGTGCTTTGATGCAACTTTTTTTTAGCCAGAAAAAAGATAAAACAAGTTGAAGAACGTGTGTGGAGGTAACTGTTCAATCCTCAATTTTACACACGCACACCGCTATTTGACTGTGATTTAGGAGAGCCCGCTGTTGGTTATTGCAAGAACACACCCCGGGTTGTTTTCTGCGAGGCCTCCTAAGGACACCCATGCCCCCCCATGCATAGGTCTGCCAGGATTTGGGGAAGGTACGGTAACAATTGAATGACTTGCCATTTGAGTTGAAATTGAGAGTATGTCTTCTGATAGGCCTATCTTTAGCTTGGGGCTTATCACATACCCCAGTTTTATATATCGCCACAAAAGGGTACATACTTGAAACGTAGACACGCACACCGCTTTTTGACTGTGGAACACACCCCGGGTTTATCACGATTCCGGGAACCTAACACGCTAACAGACACACACACACACACACAGAAAAGGTGCCGTACCGGACCTTAGAGTGGCCGGGCTAAGCACACACAGAATAGTCAGGAGACAAGCCGAGTCAGGGGAACCAGAAAACAGAATAACGAGAAGCAAGCCGAGGTCAAAGGGTAGGAGAAAGTCACAAAGTCAGTTTAACAAGCCAGAGAGTACGTAACCACAAATCACAAGTTCAGAATCAATACTATACAGCAAAGACCACAACAGGGCAGGGAGGAACAGGAAAGGTGAGTATAAATACCCTAGGTTAAATTATGATTGGATAACTTCCAATCAGAATTAACAATCACATGTGGGAGATATCTAAGCCTCCCACTGTGATTGTGGTACTGTTGCTTTAACGCCGGGTCACTCACGTGACCCCGGCGTTTGCATAAATCAACGACCTTTCAGCGTGCAGCGTTATACATGCTGCCGCTGGGAGGCATGACGGATGCGAGCGGCGGAGAGGAGACGCCGCTCGCCGACAGGTAGGAGGAGGGGAGACCGCGGGCGGCGATGGACTGAGGGTGAGTGCTGCGAGTTGCGAGCAGCCTCCCCTACTAGCCGCCCGCGAGGCCTCCTAAGGACACCCATGCCCCCCATGCACGGGGTAAATGTAACAACCCCCCCCCCAAGAAAAAGACACCCAAAAAAAAAAAAACTGAACGGCAAAAAATAAATTAAAAATGGGCCAGCGTGTGGTATCGTTTGAAACAGTCTCCAATGCAGAGTCCAGGCTGCCCAGGGCAATCAGGACAGTAATATACACTGTCTTTTCTCTGCCCCCTCTTAGAACAGACCCTGCATCTTTTTTGGGGATTCTGTTTTGCCGCAGTAGGGGGAATTTTTAAAATAAAATGTGTAGCCCCAACTCTGCTCTCTCCCATCACCGCCCGGGGAGCAGGTGCATCACGGTACAAAATCCCCGAAATGATCTGGAGCTGAAACTGTAAAAATCTCAGTTGCGTCCCGGGGTTTGCTTTTTTGAACAACAAGAAAGCGTTGTGGGTTGCAATCTGCATTAGGTAGATTGCAACCTTTTTGTACCAGGCCCTTGTCTTTCGTATAACTAGGTAGGGCTGCAGCAGCTGATCTGCCAGATCAACCCCACCCATATGACGGTTATAGGCCTTGATGCACACTGGCTTCCTCGTTCTCTCAGCTCTGCCACGTACAGGGACCTCCACAGTCCCCTCAGTGTGGATGGTGGTAAGAAGGTACACATCCTTCTTGTCTCTGTACTTAACTGCCAACAGCTCCTCTTGGCGCAGAGCTGAGGTCTCCCCTCTCCGTAGCCGGGTGCGTGCAAGTTGTCCTGGGAAACCTGTGCTGTTCTTTTTAATTGTGCCGCAAGCTACTGTATCAAAACAGTACAGTAGCTTGAACAAAGGGACACTTGTATAAAAATTGTCAGTATACAAGTGGTACCCTTTGTTCATCAGGGGGAATATCAGGTCCCAGACAATCTTGCCACTGGTTCCCATATGTTCTGGGCAACCTGGAGGGTCAAGGTGGCTATCCTTTCCCTCGTACACCCGGAAGGCCTGAGTATACCCAGTCTCGCTATCACAGAGCTTATACATCTTTACACCATACCTAGAGCGCTTGGAAGGAACATACTGCTTGAATCCCAGCCTTCCCTTATACTTCATCAGGGATTCATCCACGCATATATTCCTTCCAGGTGTATAAGCCTCTGCAAACCTGGCAGCAAAGTGGGTAATCAGGGGGCGGATTTTATACAGCCTGTCAAACTGGGGATGCTCCCTAGGGGGACTCAGGCTGTTGTCGCTGAAGTGCATGAAATGCAGAATCATTTCATACCTCTTCCTCGACATACATTGGGAGTAAATGGGGGTAGAGCAGATGGGGCTACTGCTCCAGTAGGAGCGGATGGAGGGCTTCTTTATGATGCCCATCAGCATAGTCAATGCCCAGAATCTTTTAAATTCTGGCACATCGATGGGGGCCCATTGCTGCTTTGCCAAAAAAGAGTCCGGTTTTGTAGCTCGGAATTGATGGGCATATAAATTAGTTTGGGCGACAATGTTCCCCCAATACATCATCGCCCAGAAACGCCTCCATAAACTGCTGAGGGCTAAATCCTGTGACATCCAAATTAATGCCAGGATTTGCAGTAAAGGATGGGATGTCTGGCCTCTGGTTATGAGGCACTACCCACTCCTCAGCAGTTCTGCCAGCTGGAGCAGCACGTCTCCTTCTGGCAGGGGGACTAGCAGGCACAGATACAACATCACCAGATACATCACTAGCAGTAGACACCGTATCGAGTGATGATGTATCTGAGCACCTGGCAGGGTCAAAATCAGGGTCAGAGTCTGACATAGACGCGTCAGACTCTAGCGCAAGGGTGGCATATGACTGCTCAGTGCGGGTTGTCTTCCGTGACCCGTGTGCCATGATCACAATTGCTTTACTTAGTGACCTGTCACAAAAAAAAATAAAAAATAACCCCTGAAAAAATGAACAGACAGCAAAATAAGTGATGCTGTGCAAGAGCCTGTGATCTGTATAGTGATCACTGGCAGGGCAGGGGTTAATCGTTCTGAAAAGAGCTTTTGGGTCTCAAAAAAGATCACAAAAAAAATGAACCCCTAAAAAAAAAAAGGCACAAACAGCAGAAAAGATCTGCTGTGCAAGAGCCAGTGATTATAGTGATCACTGGCAAGACAGGGGTTAATGGCTCTGAAAAGAGCCTTTGGGTCTCAAGATTTTACAAATCCCTACCTATAAATACCTAAATCTCTCTAGCTAAACCACAGATCTCTCTCTCTCTCTCTCTCACACTAAAACACAAGTGAAGAGAGGGAGGCAGATCCACACTAATCAGAGAAATGGGGAACACACTTGGGATGAAATTGCTAATGGGGCAAGCTGTGATTGTATGACTCCAGCCTGCCCCTTATGATGCGGCATGCTAGGGACGCCCCCAGAAGCCCCATGATTCACTGCCTTTCGAAAAAAAAAAAAGGGGGGGGGGGAGTTAATATTGATCATTTTCTTTATTTTATATTTATTTTTTTATATATATTATTTTATATGCACGGAGTGCCAGGACCCCTCAAGGCACTCATCACATGCAGTACATCACTGCTATACTATCAGAGCTTCCAGAGCTCAAAATAGGTGCAGACGTACCAGGTACGTCCAAGGTCATTATGGACTGTTTTCTGCCAGACGTACCTGATACGTCCGCAGTCGGGAAGGGGTTAAACACATGGAGGTACGGTGTGATGATGATGTTGTACCCGCTGCTGCTTCCTTTTCTGAGTTGTCAGATACAGGCGAAGCGGTTGATGA
The DNA here is from genome assembly GCF_036172605.1 of Pelobates fuscus. NCBI lineage: Eukaryota > Metazoa > Chordata > Amphibia > Anura > Pelobatidae > Pelobates > Pelobates fuscus. Next base: position 483,959,729 of record NC_086317.1, read on the forward strand.
TGACGATGCGTCCGTGGATGTCACGTGGGTGCCCGCTCGGCAAGAAGAAGAACAGGGTGAAAGTTCAGATGGGGAGACAGAGAGGAGGAGGAGACGAGTTGGAATCAGGGGGGGGGTCGTCGCAAGGAGCTAGTGGCACAGTCAGACAGCATGCATTCACACCCGGGGCCAGCCCGACAGCACGCCAATCAACGCATGCTGTGTCCACCACCAGAATGCCGTCATTGCTGAGCTCAGCAGTGTGGCATTTTTTTTGTGTGTCTGCCTCTGACAACAAAATTTGTTTTTCACTGTTATAGATTGAATAGCAGTTACTTGTCTTCAAGCGGGTGTGTCAGGCCTACAGTGTGTGCTCTGCAGAACTGTTCAAGTGCACATTGCCGATCATATCTGGTGTCTCTATAGCGTGCTTTTACAAAGAAAAAAGGTTTCCAGTGTAATCTAATAGCAGCCAGTCAGTGTCCTTCAAGCGGCTCTGTCAGTCCTTCCTTCAGCATGTGCTCTCCAGAACTGTTCCAGTGCACATTGCCAATCATATCTGGTGTCTCTATAGCGTGTCTCTCCAGAACTGTTCCAGTGCACATTGCCAATCATATCTGGTGTCTCTATAGCGTGCTTTTAAAACCAAAATTTGTTTTTCACTGTTATAGATTGAATAGCAGTTGCTTGTCTTCAAGCGGGTGTGTCAGGCCTACAGTGTGTGCTCTGCAGAACTGTTCAATTGCACATTGCCAATGATATCTGGTGTCTCTATAGCGTGCTTTTACAAAGAAAAAAGGTTTCCAGTGTAAGCTAATAGCAGCCAGTCAGTGTCCTTCAAGCGACTCTGTCAGTCCTTCCTTCAGCGTGTGCTCTCCAGAACTGTTCCAGTGCACATTGCCAATCATATCTGGTGTCTCTATAGCGTGCTTTTAAAACCAAAATTTGTTTTTCACTGTTATAGATTGAATAGCAGTTACTTGTCTTCAAGCGGGTGTGTCAGGCCTACAGTGTGTGCTCTGCAGAACTGTTCAAGTGCACATTGCCGATCATATCTGGTGTCTCTATAGCGTGCTTTTACAAAGAAAAAAGGTTTCCAGTGTAATCTAATAGCAGCCAGTCAGTGTCCTTCAAGCGGCTCTGTCAGTCCTTCCTTCAGCATGTGCTCTCCAGAACTGTTCCAGTGCACATTGCCAATCATATCTGGTGTCTCTATAGCGTGCTTTTAAAACCAAAATTAGTTTTTCACTGTTATAGATTGAATAGCAGTTACTTGTCTTCAAGCGGGTGTGTCAGGCCTACAGTGTGTGCTCTGCAGAACTGTTCAAGTGCACATTGCCAATCATATCTGGTGTCTCTATAGCGTGCTTTTACAAAGAAAACAGGTTTCCAGTGTAAGCTAATAGCAGCCAGTCAGTGTCCTTCAAGCGGCTCTGTCAGTCCTTCCTTCAGCGTGTGCTCTCCAGAACTGTTCCAGTGCACATTGCCAATCATATCTGGTGTCTCTATAGCGTGCTTTTAAAACCAAAATTTGTTTTTCACTGTTATAGATTGAATAGCAGTTACTTGTCTTCAAGCTGGTGTGTCAGGCCTACAGTGTGTGCTCTGCAGAACTGTTCAAGTGCACATTGCCAATCATATCTGGTGTCTCTATAGCGTGCTTTTACAAAGAAAAAAGGTTTCCAGTGTAAGCTAATAGCAGCCAGTCAGTGTCCTTCAAGCGGCTCTGTCAGTCCTTCCTTCAGCGTGTGCTCTCCAGAACTGTTCCAGTGCACATTGCCAATCATATCTGGTGTCTCTATAGCGTGCTTTTAAAACCAAAATTTGTTTTTCACTGTTATAGATTGAATAGCAGTTACTTGTCTTCAAGCGGGTGTGTCAGGCCTACAGTGTGTGCTCTGCAGAACTGTTCAAGTGCACATTGCCAATCATATCTGCTGTCTCTATAGCGTGCTTTTACAAAGAAAAAAGGTTTCCAGTGTAAACTAATAGCAGCCAGTCAGTGTCCTTCAAGCGGCTCTGTCAGTCCTTCCTTCAGCGTGTGCTCTCCAGAACTGTTCCAGTGCACATTGCCAATCATATCTGGTGTCTCTATAGCGTGCTTTTAAAACCAAAATTTGTTTTTCACTGTTATAGATTGAATAGCAGTTACTTGTCTTCAAGCGGGTGTGTTAGGCCTACAGTGTGTGCTCTGCAGAACTGTTCAAGTGCACATTGCCAATCATATCTGGTTTCTCTATAGCGTGCTTTTACAAAGAAAAAAGGTTTCCAGTGTAAGCTAATAGCAGCCAGTCAGTGTCCTTCAAGCGGCTCTGTCAGTCCTTCCTTCAGCGTGTGCTCTCCAGAACTGTTCCAGTGCACATTGCCAATCATATCTGGTGTCTCTATAGTGTGCTTTTAAAACCAAAATTAGTTTTTCACTGTTATAGATTGAATAGCATTTACTTGTCTTCAAGCTGGTGTGTCAGGCCTACAGTGTGTGCTCTGCAGAACTGTTCAAGTGCACATTGCCGATCATATCTGGTGTCTCTATAGCGTGCTTTTACAAAGAAAAAAGGTTTCCAGTGTAAGCTAATAGCAGCCAGTCAGTGTCCTTCAAGCGGCTCTGTCAGTCCTTCCTTCAGCGTGTGCTCTCCAGAACTGTTCCAGTGCACATTGCCAATCATATCTGGTGTCTCTATGGCGTGCTTTTACAAAGAAAAAAGGTTTCCAGTGTAAACTAATAGCAGCCAGTCAGTGTCCTTCAAGCGGCTCTGTCAGTCCTTCCTTCAGCGTGTGCTCTCCAGAACTGTTCCAGTGCACATTGCCAATCATATCTGGCGTCTCTATAGCGTGCTTTTAAAACCAAAATTTGTTTTTCACTGTCATAGATTGAATAGCAGTTACTTGTCTTCAAGCGGGTGTGTCAGGCCTACAGTGTGTGCTCTGCAGAACTGTTCAAGTGCACATTGCGATCATATCTGGTGTCTCTATAGCGTGCTTTTAGAAAGAAAAAAGGTTTCCAGTGTAAGCTAATAGCAGCCAGTCAGTGTCCTTCAAGCGGCTCTGTCAGTCCTTCCTTCAGCGTGTGCTCTCCAGAACTGTTCCAGTGCACATTGCCAATCATATCTGGTGTCTCTATAGCGTGCTTTTAAAACCAAAATTAGTTTTTCACTGTTATAGATTGAATAGCAGTTACTTGTCTTCAAGCGGGTGTGTCAGGCCTACAGTGTGTGCTCTGTAGAACTGTTACAGTTCACATTGCCAATCATATCTGGTCTCACAGTAGCTTGCACGCATAGTACCACTAATCCCCCAAAAAATGACAGGCGGAGGCAGGCCACTCCGCAGGGGCCGTCGTGGTCGTGGTGCTGTGATTCCCTTTTGCCCTAGAATAATGCCCAGTTTTCAGAAGCCACGTACCCTGAACTTGAAAAGTTCTGAGGACATAGTTGACTGGCTAACACAGGACACCCAATCTTGTACAGCCTCCGCTCGGAACCTTGACGCACCATCCTCCTCCAGCTTAGCTTCAGGCACCTCTCAAGATACCACTCACCCGCCTGCCGCCACCACCAAAACTAACACCACAGCCACTTTACTTGGTATGTCAGAGGAGTTATTCACACACCCGTTCGAAGAAATAAGTGATGCGCAACCATTATTGCTAGAGGATGTAGATAACAGGGATATGTCTCAGGCAGGCAGCATTAACCCCTTAGTGACCAGGCCATTTTTCAATTGTATTACCGTTAAGGACCAGGGCTCTTTTTACATTTCTGCAGTGGTTGTGTTTAGATGTAATTTGCCTTTTACACATTTACTGTACCCATACATATTATATACCATTTTTCTCGCTATTAAATGTTCATTCTAAAGATACCATCATTTTCATCATATCATATAATTTACTAGAATAAAAAAAGTAAAATATGATAAAAAAACAAACAAAAAAAAAAACACAGCTGGCCATCATGCACCCATGTCCCAGTTGGAACATGTCTGAAGCCGACCAATGTAATTCACCTCAGTCAAACTGTATGTTTTTGAAAAGTACACACCCTAGGGCATTTCACATGGTGGCATTTGAACACTTTACATGCACTAATTCTACCACCAGTCTCTGTCAAACGTTTTTGTGGTGTTATTTTTCACTCACACATTCTACTTTGTGCATAGATTCTAAGCTCCTGTTAGGTGTTACTGCCAAAGGACACCACAATATGTACTTGGCATCATCTCCCGAGTACAGCGATAACACTCATGCATACGTTTGTCGGGTTCACTGGGGGGGTGCAAAGCAAAATGTCTGATATGCGTTTTTCAAATTTTATATATCTTGTTTGCCTATCTTGTTTTGAGGGCCTTATCAGATATCCCAATGTATTTTCTTGCCATGAGCGTGCATATATTTGAAAAGTTTACACCCCACAGTAGTTGAAGAACGTGTGTGGAGGTAACTGTTCAATCCTCAATTTTACACACGCACACCGCTATTTGACTGTGATTTAGGAGAGCCCGCTGTTGGTTATTGCAAGAACACACCCCGGGTTGTTTTCTGCGAGGCCTCCTAAGGACACCCATGCCCCCCCATGCATAGGTCTGCCAGGATTTGGGGAAGGTACGGTAACAATTGAATGACTTGCCATTTGAGTTGAAATTGAGAGTATGTCTTCTGATAGGCCTATCTTTAGCTTGGGGCTTATCACATACCCCAGTTTTATATATCGCCACAAAAGGGTACATACTTGAAACGTAGACACCCCGAGGTATTGCATGTATGTGGAGTGCTTTGATGCAACTTTTTTTTAGCCAGAAAAAAGATAAAACAAGTTGAAGAACGTGTGTGGAGGTAACTGTTCAATCCTCAATTTTACACACGCACACCGCTATTTGACTGTGATTTAGGAGAGCCCGCTGTTGGTTATTGCAAGAACACACCCCGGGTTGTTTTCTGCGAGGCCTCCTAAGGACACCCATGCCCCCCCATGCATAGGTCTGCCAGGATTTGGGGAAGGTACGGTAACAATTGAATGACTTGCCATTTGAGTTGAAATTGAGAGTATGTCTTCTGATAGGCCTATCTTTAGCTTGGGGCTTATCACATACCCCAGTTTTATATATCGCCACAAAAGGGTACATACTTGAAACGTAGACACGCACACCGCTTTTTGACTGTGGAACACACCCCGGGTTTATCACGATTCCGGGAACCTAACACGCTAACAGACACACACACACACACACAGAAAAGGTGCCGTACCGGACCTTAGAGTGGCCGGGCTAAGCACACACAGAATAGTCAGGAGACAAGCCGAGTCAGGGGAACCAGAAAACAGAATAACGAGAAGCAAGCCGAGGTCAAAGGGTAGGAGAAAGTCACAAAGTCAGTTTAACAAGCCAGAGAGTACGTAACCACAAATCACAAGTTCAGAATCAATACTATACAGCAAAGACCACAACAGGGCAGGGAGGAACAGGAAAGGTGAGTATAAATACCCTAGGTTAAATTATGATTGGATAACTTCCAATCAGAATTAACAATCACATGTGGGAGATATCTAAGCCTCCCACTGTGATTGTGGTACTGTTGCTTTAACGCCGGGTCACTCACGTGACCCCGGCGTTTGCATAAATCAACGACCTTTCAGCGTGCAGCGTTATACATGCTGCCGCTGGGAGGCATGACGGATGCGAGCGGCGGAGAGGAGACGCCGCTCGCCGACAGGTAGGAGGAGGGGAGACCGCGGGCGGCGATGGACTGAGGGTGAGTGCTGCGAGTTGCGAGCAGCCTCCCCTACTAGCCGCCCGCGAGGCCTCCTAAGGACACCCATGCCCCCCATGCACGGGGTAAATGTAACAACCCCCCCCCCCCAAAGAAAAAGACACCCAAAAAAAAAAAAACTGAACGGCAAAAAATAAATTAAAAATGGGCCAGCGTGTGGTATCGTTTGAAACAGTCTCCAATGCAGAGTCCAGGCTGCCCAGGGCAATCAGGACAGTAATATACACTGTCTTTTCTCTGCCCCCTCTTAGAACAGACCCTGCATCTTTTTTGGGGATTCTGTTTTGCCGCAGTAGGGGGAATTTTAAAAATAAAATGTGTAGCCCCAACTCTGCTCTCTCCCATCACCGCCCGGGGAGCAGGTGCATCACGGTACAAAATCCCCGAAATGATCTGGAGCTGAAACTGTAAAAATCTCAGTTGCGTCCCGGGGTTTGCTTTTTTGAACAACAAGAAAGCGTTGTGGGTTGCAATCTGCATTAGGTAGATTGCAACCTTTTTGTACCAGGCCCTTGTCTTTCGTATAACTAGGTAGGGCTGCAGCAGCTGATCTGCCAGATCAACCCCACCCATATGACGGTTATAGGCCTTGATGCACACTGGCTTCCTCGTTCTCTCAGCTCTGCCACGTACAGGGACCTCCACAGTCCCCTCAGTGTGGATGGTGGTAAGAAGGTACACATCCTTCTTGTCTCTGTACTTAACTGCCAACAGCTCCTCTTGGCGCAGAGCTGAGGTCTCCCCTCTCCGTAGCCGGGTGCGTGCAAGTTGTCCTGGGAAACCTGTGCTGTTCTTTTTAATTGTGCCGCAAGCTACTGTATCAAAACAGTACAGTAGCTTGAACAAAGGGACACTTGTATAAAAATTGTCAGTATACAAGTGGTACCCTTTGTTCATCAGGGGGAATATCAGGTCCCAGACAATCTTGCCACTGGTTCCCATATGTTCTGGGCAACCTGGAGGGTCAAGGTGGCTATCCTTTCCCTCGTACACCCGGAAGGCCTGAGTATACCCAGTCTCGCTATCACAGAGCTTATACATCTTTACACCATACCTAGAGCGCTTGGAAGGAACATACTGCTTGAATCCCAGCCTTCCCTTATACTTCATCAGGGATTCATCCACGCATATATTCCTTCCAGGTGTATAAGCCTCTGCAAACCTGGCAGCAAAGTGGGTAATCAGGGGGCGGATTTTATACAGCCTGTCAAACTGGGGATGCTCCCTAGGGGGACTCAGGCTGTTGTCGCTGAAGTGCATGAAATGCAGAATCATTTCATACCTCTTCCTCGACATACATTGGGAGTAAATGGGGGTAGAGCAGATGGGGCTACTGCTCCAGTAGGAGCGGATGGAGGGCTTCTTTATGATGCCCATCAGCATAGTCAATGCCCAGAATCTTTTAAATTCTGGCACATCGATGGGGGCCCATTGCTGCTTTGCCAAAAAAGAGTCCGGTTTTGTAGCTCGGAATTGATGGGCATATAAATTAGTTTGGGCGACAATGTTCCCCCAATACATCATCGCCCAGAAACGCCTCCATAAACTGCTGAGGGCTAAATCCTGTGACATCCAAATTAATGCCAGGATTTGCAGTAAAGGATGGGATGTCTGGCCTCTGGTTATGAGGCACTACCCACTCCTCAGCAGTTCTGCCAGCTGGAGCAGCACGTCTCCTTCTGGCAGGGGGACTAGCAGGCACAGATACAACATCACCAGATACATCACTAGCAGTAGACACCGTATCGAGTGATGATGTATCTGAGCACCTGGCAGGGTCAAAATCAGGGTCAGAGTCTGACATAGACGCGTCAGACTCTAGCGCAAGGGTGGCATATGACTGCTCAGTGCGGGTTGTCTTCCGTGACCCGTGTGCCATGATCACAATTGCTTTACTTAGTGACCTGTCACAAAAAAAAATAAAAAATAACCCCTGAAAAAATGAACAGACAGCAAAATAAGTGATGCTGTGCAAGAGCCTGTGATCTGTATAGTGATCACTGGCAGGGCAGGGGTTAATCGTTCTGAAAAGAGCTTTTGGGTCTCAAAAAAGATCACAAAAAAAATGAACCCCTAAAAAAAAAAAGGCACAAACAGCAGAAAAGATCTGCTGTGCAAGAGCCAGTGATTATAGTGATCACTGGCAAGACAGGGGTTAATGGCTCTGAAAAGAGCCTTTGGGTCTCAAGATTTTACAAATCCCTACCTATAAATACCTAAATCTCTCTAGCTAAACCACAGATCTCTCTCTCTCTCTCACACTAAAACACAAGTGAAGAGAGGGAGGCAGATCCACACTAATCAGAGAAATGGGGAACACACTTGGGATGAAATTGCTAATGGGGCAAGCTGTGATTGTATGACTCCAGCCTGCCCCTTATGATGCGGCATGCTAGGGACGCCCCCAGAAGCCCCATGATTCACTGCCTTTCGAAAAAAAAAAAAGGGGGGGGGGAGTTAATATTGATCATTTTCTTTATTTTATATTTATTTTTTTATATATATTATTTTATATGCACGGAGTGCCAGGACCCCTCAAGGCACTCATCACATGCAGTACATCACTGCTATACTATCAGAGCTTCCAGAGCTCAAAATAGGTGCAGACGTACCAGGTACGTCCAAGGTCATTATGGACTGTTTTCTGCCAGACGTACCTGATACGTCCGCAGTCGGGAAGGGGTTAAACACATGGAGGTACGGTGTGATGATGATGTTGTACCCGCTGCTGCTTCCTTTTCTGAGTTGTCAGATACAGGCGAAGCGGTTGATGATGACGATGCGTCCGTGGATGTCACGTGGGTGCCCGCTCGGCAAGAAGAAGAACAGGGTGAAAGTTCAGATGGGGAGACAGAGAGGAGGAGGAGACGAGTTGGAATCAGGGGGGGGGTCGTCGCAAGGAGCTAGTGGCACAGTCAGACAGCATGCATTGACACCCGGGGCCAGCCCGACAGCACGCCAATCAACGCATGCTGTGTCCACCACCAGAATGCCGTCATTGCTGAGCTCAGCAGTGTGGCATTTTTTTTGTGTGTCTGCCTCTGACAACAAAATTTGTTTTTCACTGTTATAGATTGAATAGCAGTTACTTGTCTTCAAGCGGGTGTGTCAGGCCTACAGTGTGTGCTCTGCAGAACTGTTCAAGTGCACATTGCCGATCATATCTGGTGTCTCTATAGCGTGCTTTTACAAAGAAAAAAGGTTTCCAGTGTAATCTAATAGCAGCCAGTCAGTGTCCTTCAAGCGGCTCTGTCAGTCCTTCCTTCAGCATGTGCTCTCCAGAACTGTTCCAGTGCACATTGCCAATCATATCTGGTGTCTCTATAGCGTGTCTCTCCAGAACTGTTCCAGTGCACATTGCCAATCATATCTGGTGTCTCTATAGCGTGCTTTTAAAACCAAAATTTGTTTTTCACTGTTATAGATTGAATAGCAGTTGCTTGTCTTCAAGCGGGTGTGTCAGGCCTACAGTGTGTGCTCTGCAGAACTGTTCAATTGCACATTGCCAATGATATCTGGTGTCTCTATAGCGTGCTTTTACAAAGAAAAAAGGTTTCCAGTGTAAGCTAATAGCAGCCAGTCAGTGTCCTTCAAGCGACTCTGTCAGTCCTTCCTTCAGCGTGTGCTCTCCAGAACTGTTCCAGTGCACATTGCCAATCATATCTGGTGTCTCTATAGCGTGCTTTTAAAACCAAAATTTGTTTTTCACTGTTATAGATTGAATAGCAGTTACTTGTCTTCAAGCGGGTGTGTCAGGCCTACAGTGTGTGCTCTGCAGAACTGTTCAAGTGCACATTGCCGATCATATCTGGTGTCTCTATAGCGTGCTTTTACAAAGAAAAAAGGTTTCCAGTGTAATCTAATAGCAACCAGTCAGTGTCCTTCAAGCGGCTCTGTCAGTCCTTCCTTCAGCATGTGCTCTCCAGAACTGTTCCAGTGCACATTGCCAATCATATCTGGTGTCTCTATAGCGTGCTTTTAAAACCAAAATTAGTTTTTCACTGTTATAGATTGAATAGCAGTTACTTGTCTTCAAGCGGGTGTGTCAGGCCTACAGTGTGTGCTCTGCAGAACTGTTCAAGTGCACATTGCCAATCATATCTGGTGTCTCTATAGCGTGCTTTTACAAAGAAAACAGGTTTCCAGTGTAAGCTAATAGCAGCCAGTCAGTGTCCTTCAAGCGGCTCTGTCAGTCCTTCCTTCAGCGTGTGCTCTCCAGAACTGTTCCAGTGCACATTGCCAATCATATCTGGTGTCTCTATAGCGTGCTTTTAAAACCAAAATTTGTTTTTCACTGTTATAGATTGAATAGCAGTTACTTGTCTTCAAGCTGGTGTGTCAGGCCTACAGTGTGTGCTCTGCAGAACTGTTCAAGTGCACATTGCCAATCATATCTGGTGTCTCTATAGCGTGCTTTTACAAAGAAAAAAGGTTTCCAGTGTAAGCTAATAGCAGCCAGTCAGTGTCCTTCAAGCGGCTCTGTCAGTCCTTCCTTCAGCGTGTGCTCTCCAGAACTGTTCCAGTGCACATTGCCAATCATATCTGGTGTCTCTATAGCGTGCTTTTAAAACCAAAATTTGTTTTTCACTGTTATAGATTGAATAGCAGTTACTTGTCTTCAAGCGGGTGTGTCAGGCCTACAGTGTGTGCTCTGCAGAACTGTTCAAGTGCACATTGCCAATCATATCTGCTGTCTCTATAGCGTGCTTTTACAAAGAAAAAAGGTTTCCAGTGTAAACTAATAGCAGCCAGTCAGTGTCCTTCAAGCGGCTCTGTCAGTCCTTCCTTCAGCGTGTGCTCTCCAGAACTGTTCCAGTGCACATTGCCAATCATATCTGGTGTCTCTATAGCGTGCTTTTAAAACCAAAATTTGTTTTTCACTGTTATAGATTGAATAGCAGTTACTTGTCTTCAAGCGGGTGTGTTAGGCCTACAGTGTGTGCTCTGCAGAACTGTTCAAGTGCACATTGCCAATCATATCTGGTTTCTCTATAGCGTGCTTTTACAAAGAAAAAAGGTTTCCAGTGTAAGCTAATAGCAGCCAGTCAGTGTCCTTCAAGCGGCTCTGTCAGTCCTTCCTTCAGCGTGTGCTCTCCAGAACTGTTCCAGTGCACATTGCCAATCATATCTGGTGTCTCTATAGTGTGCTTTTAAAACCAAAATTAGTTTTTCACTGTTATAGATTGAATAGCAGTTACTTGTCTTCAAGCGGGTGTGTCAGGCCTACAGTGTGTGCTCTGCAGAACTGTTCAAGTGCACATTGCCGATCATATCTGGTGTCTCTATAGCGTGCTTTTACAAAGAAAAAAGGTTTCCAGTGTAATCTAATAGCAGCCAGTCAGTGTCCTTCAAGCGGCTCTGTCAGTCCTTCCTTCAGCGTGTGCTCTCCAGAACTGTTCCAGTGCACATTGCCAATCATATCTGGTGTCTCTATAGCGTGCTTTTAAAAACAAAATTTGTTTTTCACTGTTATAGATTGAATAGCAGTTACTTGTCTTCAAGCGGGTGTGTCAGGCCTACAGTGTGTGCTCTACAGAACTGTTCAAGTGCACATTGCCAATCATATCTGGTGTCTCTATAGCGTGCTTTTACAAAGAAAAAAGGTTTCCAGTGTAAACTAATAGCAGCCAGTCAGTGTCCTTCAAGCGGCTCTGTCAGTCCTTCCTTCAGTGTGTGCTCTCCAGAACTGTTCCAGTGCACATTGCCAATCATATCTGGTGTCTCTATAGCATGCTTTTAAAACCAAAATTTGTTTTTCACTGTTATAGATTGAATAGCATTTACTTGTCTTCAAGCTGGTGTGTCAGGCCTACAGTGTGTGCTCTGCAGAACTGTTCAAGTGCACATTGCCGATCATATCTGGTGTCTCTATAGCGTGCTTTTACAAAGAAAAAAGGTTTCCAGTGTAAGCTAATAGCAGCCAGTCAGTGTCCTTCAAGCGGCTCTGTCAGTCCTTCCTTCAGCGTGTGCTCTCCAGAACTGTTCCAGTGCACATTGCCAATCATATCTGGTGTCTCTATGGCGTGCTTTTACAAAGAAAAAAGGTTTCCAGTGTAAACTAATAGCAGCCAGTCAGTGTCCTTCAAGCGGCTCTGTCAGTCCTTCCTTCAGCGTGTGCTCTCCAGAACTGTTCCAGTACACATTGCCAATCATATCTGGCGTCTCTATAGCGTGCTTTTAAAACCAAAATTTGTTTTTCACTGTCATAGATTGAATAGCAGTTACTTGTCTTCAAGCGGGTGTGTCAGGCCTACAGTGTGTGCTCTGCAGAACTGTTCAAGTGCACATTGCGATCATATCTGGTGTCTCTATAGCGTGCTTTTAGAAAGAAAAAAGGTTTCCAGTGTAAGCTAATAGCAGCCAGTCAGTGTCCTTCAAGCGGCTCTGTCAGTCCTTCCTTCAGCGTGTGCTCTCCAGAACTGTTCCAGTGCACATTGCCAATCATATCTGGTGTCTCTATAGCGTGCTTTTAAAACCAAAATTAGTTTTTCACTGTTATAGATTGAATAGCAGTTACTTGTCTTCAAGCGGGTGTGTCAGGCCTACAGTGTGTGCTCTGTAGAACTGTTACAGTTCACATTGCCAATCATATCTGGTCTCACAGTAGCTTGCACGCATAGTACCACTAATCCCCCAAAGAATGACAGGCGGAGGCAGGCCACTCCGCAAGGGCCGTCGTGGTCGTGGTGCTGTGATTCCCTTTTGCCCTAGAATAATGCCCAGTTTTCAGAAGCCACGTACCCTGAACTTGAAAAGTTCTGAGGACATAGTTGACTGGCTAACACAGGACACCCAATCTTGTACAGCCTCCGCTCGGAACCTTGACGCACCATCCTCCTCCAGCTTAGCTTCAGGCACCTCTCAAGATACCACTCACCCGCCTGCCGCCACCACCAAAACTAACACCACAGCCACTTTACTTGGTATGTCAGAGGAGTTATTCACACACCCGTTCGAAGAAATAAGTGATGCGCAACCATTATTGCTAGAGGATGTAGATAACAGGGATATGTCTCAGGCAGGCAGCATTAACCCCTTAGTGACCAGGCCATTTTTCAATTGTATTACCGTTAAGGACCAGGGCTCTTTTTACATTTCTGCAGTGGTTGTGTTTAGATGTAATTTGCCTTTTACACATTTACTGTACCCATACATATTATATACCATTTTTCTCGCTATTAAATGTTCATTCTAAAGATACCATCATTTTCATCATATCATATAATTTACTAGAATAAAAAAAGTAAAATATGATAAAAAAACAAACAAAAAAAAAAACACAGCTGGCCATCATGCACCCATGTCCCAGTTGGAACATGTCTGAAGCCGACCAATGTAATTCACCTCAGTCAAACTGTATGTTTTTGAAAAGTACACACCCTAGGGCATTTCACATGGTGGCATTTGAACACTTTACATGCACTAATTCTACCACCAGTCTCTGTCAAACGTTTTTGTGGTGTTATTTTTCACTCACACATTCTACTTTGTGCATAGATTCTAAGCTCCTGTTAGGTGTTACTGCCAAAGGACACCACAATATGTACTTGGCATCATCTCCCGAGTACAGCGATAACACTCATGCATACGTTTGTCGGGTTCACTGGGGGGGTGCAAAGCAAAATGTCTGATATGCGTTTTTCAAATTTTATATATCTTGTTTGCCTATCTTGTTTTGAGGGCCTTATCAGATATCCCAATGTATTTTCTTGCCATGAGCGTGCATATATTTGAAAAGTTTACACCCCACAGTAGTTGAAGAACGTGTGTGGAGGTAACTGTTCAATCCTCAATTTTACACACGCACACCGCTATTTGACTGTGATTTAGGAGAGCCCGCTGTTGGTTATTGCAAGAACACACCCCGGGTTGTTTTCTGCGAGGCCTCCTAAGGACACCCATGCCCCCCCATGCATAGGTCTGCCAGGATTTGGGGAAGGTACGGTAACAATTGAATGACTTGCCATTTGAGTTGAAATTGAGAGTATGTCTTCTGATAGGCCTATCTTTAGCTTGGGGCTTATCACATACCCCAGTTTTATATATCGCCACAAAAGGGTACATACTTGAAACGTAGACACCCCGAGGTATTGCATGTATGTGGAGTGCTTTGATGCAACTTTTTTTTAGCCAGAAAAAAGATAAAACAAGTTGAAGAACGTGTGTGGAGGTAACTGTTCAATCCTCAATTTTACACACGCACACCGCTATTTGACTGTGATTTAGGAGAGCCCGCTGTTGGTTATTGCAAGAACACACCCCGGGTTGTTTTCTGCGAGGCCTCCTAAGGACACCCATGCCCCCCCATGCATAGGTCTGCCAGGATTTGGGGAAGGTACGGTAACAATTGAATGACTTGCCATTTGAGTTGAAATTGAGAGTATGTCTTCTGATAGGCCTATCTTTAGCTTGGGGCTTATCACATACCCCAGTTTTATATATCGCCACAAAAGGGTACATACTTGAAACGTAGACACGCACACCGCTTTTTGACTGTGGAACACACCCCGGGTTTATCACGATTCCGGGAACCTAACACGCTAACAGACACACACACACACACACAGAAAAGGTGCCGTACCGGACCTTAGAGTGGCCGGGCTAAGCACACACAGAATAGTCAGGAGACAAGCCGAGTCAGGGGAACCAGAAAACAGAATAACGAGAAGCAAGCCGAGGTCAAAGGGTAGGAGAAAGTCACAAAGTCAGTTTAACAAGCCAGAGAGTACGTAACCACAAATCACAAGTTCAGAATCAATACTATACAGCAAAGACCACAACAGGGCAGGGAGGAACAGGAAAGGTGAGTATAAATACCCTAGGTTAAATTATGATTGGATAACTTCCAATCAGAATTAACAATCACATGTGGGAGATATCTAAGCCTCCCACTGTGATTGTGGTACTGTTGCTTTAACGCCGGGTCACTCACGTGACCCCGGCGTTTGCATAAATCAACGACCTTTCAGCGTGCAGCGTTATACATGCTGCCGCTGGGAGGCATGACGGATGCGAGCGGCGGAGAGGAGACGCCGCTCGCCGACAGGTAGGAGGAGGGGAGACCGCGGGCGGCGATGGACTGAGGGTGAGTGCTGCGAGTTGCGAGCAGCCTCCCCTACTAGCCGCCCGCGGACCCCTGACAGGGTTGTTTTCTGCGAGGCCTCCTAAGGACACCCATGCCCCCCATGCACGGGGTAAATGTAACAACCCCCCCCCCCCCCCAAAGAAAAAGACACCCAAAAAAAAAAAAACTGAACGGCAAAAAATAAATTAAAAATGGGCCAGCGTGTGGTATCGTTTGAAACAGTCTCCAATGCAGAGTCCAGGCTGCCCAGGGCAATCAGGACAGTAATATACACTGTCTTTTCTCTGCCCCCTCTTAGAACAGACCCTGCATCTTTTTTGGGGATTCTGTTTTGCCGCAGTAGGGGGAATTTTAAAAATAAAATGTGTAGCCCCAACTCTGCTCTCTCCCATCACCGCCCGGGGAGCAGGTGCATCACGGTACAAAATCCCCGAAATGATCTGGAGCTGAAACTGTAAAAATCTCAGTTGCGTCCCGGGGTTTGCTTTTTTGAACAACAAGAAAGCGTTGTGGGTTGCAATCTGCATTAGGTAGATTGCAACCTTTTTGTACCAGGCCCTTGTCTTTCGTATAACTAGGTAGGGCTGCAGCAGCTGATCTGCCAGATCAACCCCACCCATATGACGGTTATAGGCCTTGATGCACACTGGCTTCCTCGTTCTCTCAGCTCTGCCACGTACAGGGACCTCCACAGTCCCCTCAGTGTGGATGGTGGTAAGAAGGTACATATCCTTCTTGTCTCTGTACTTAACTGCCAACAGCTCCTCTTGGCGCAGAGCTGAGGTCTCCCCCCTCCGTAGCCGGGTGCGTGCAAGTTGTCCTGGGAAACCTGTGCTGTTCTTTTTAATTGTGCCGCAAGCTACTGTATCAAAACAGTACAGTAGCTTGAACAAAGGGACACTTGTATAAAAATTGTCAGTATACAAGTGGTACCCTTTGTTCATCAGGGGGAATATCAGGTCCCAGACAATCTTGCCACTGGTTCCCATATGTTCTGGGCATCCTGGAGGGTCAAGGTGGCTATCCTTTCCCTCGTACACCCGGAAGGCCTGAGTATACCCAGTCTCGCTATCACAGAGCTTATACATCTTTACACCATACCTAGAGCGCTTGGAAGGAACATACTGCTTGAATCCCAGCCTTCACTTATACTTCATCAGGGATTCATCCACGCATATATTCCTTCCAGGTGTATAAGCCTCTGCAAACCTGGCAGCAAAGTGGGTAATCAGGGGGCGGATTTTATACAGCCTGTCAAACTGGGGATGCTCCCTAGGGGGACACAGGCTGTTGTCGCTGAAGTGCATGAAATGCAGAATCATTTCATACCTCTTCCTCGACATACATTGGGAGTAAATGGGGGTAGAGCAGATGGGGCTACTGCTCCAGTAGGAGCGGATGGAGGGCTTCTTTATGATGCCCATCAGCATAGTCAATGCCCAGAATCTTTTAAATTCTGGCACATCGATGGGGGCCCATTGCTGCTTTGCCAAAAAAGAGTCCGGTTTTGTAGCTCGGAATTGATGGGCATATAAATTAGTTTGGGCGACAATGTTCCCCAATACATCATCGCCCAGAAACACCTCCATAAACTGCTGAGGGCTAAATCCTGTGACATCCAAATTAATGCCAGGATTTGCAGTAAAGGATGGGATGTCTGGCCTCTGGTTATGAGGCACTACCCACTCCTCAGCAGTTCTGCCAGCTGGAGCAGCACGTCTCCTTCTGGCAGGGGGACTAGCAGGCACAGATACAACATCACCAGATACATCACTAGCAGTAGACACCGTATCGAGTGATGATGTATCTGAGCACCTGGCAGGGTCAAAATCAGGGTCAGAGTCTGACATAGACGCGTCAGACTCTAGCGCAAGGGTGGCATATGACTGCTCAGTGCGGGTTGTCTTCCGTGACCCGTGTGCCATGATCACAATTGCTTTACTTAGTGACCTGTCACAAAAAAAAATAAAAAATAACCCCTGAAAAAATGAACAGACAGCAAAATAAGTGATGCTGTGCAAGAGCCTGTGATCTGTATAGTGATCACTGGCAGGGCAGGGGTTAATCGTTCTGAAAAGAGCTTTTGGGTCTCAAAAAAGATCACAAAAAAAATGAACCCCTAAAAAAAAAAAGGCACAAACAGCAGAAAAGATCTGCTGTGCAAGAGCCAGTGATTATAGTGATCACTGGCAAGACAGGGGTTAATGGCTCTGAAAAGAGCCTTTGGGTCTCAAGATTTTACAAATCCCTACCTATAAATACCTAAATCTCTCTAGCTAAACCACAGATCTCTCTCTCTCTCTCACTAAAACACAAGTGAAGAGAGGGAGGCAGATCCACACTAATCAGAGAAATGGGGAACACACTTGGGATGAAATTGCTAATGGGGCAAGCTGTGATTGTATGACTCCAGCCTGCCCCTTATGATGCGGCATGCTAGGGACGCCCCCAGAAGCCCCATGATTCACTGCCTTTCGAAAAAAAAAAAGGGGGGGGGGGAGTTAATATTGATCATTTTCTTTATTTTATATTTATTTTTTTATATATATTATTTTATATGCACGGAGTGCCAGGACCCCTCAAGGCACTCATCACATGCAGTACATCACTGCTATACTATCAGAGCTTCCAGAGCTCAAAATAGGTGCAGACGTACCAGGTACGTCCAAGGTCATTATGGACTGTTTTCTGCCAGACGTACCTGATACGTCCGCAGTCGGGAAGGGGTTAAACACATGGAGGTACGGTGTGATGATGATGTTGTACCCGCTGCTGCTTCCTTTTCTGAGTTGTCAGATACAGGCGAAGCGGTTGATGATGACGATGCGTCCGTGGATGTCACGTGGGTGCCCGCTCGGCAAGAAGAAGAACAGGGTGAAAGTTCAGATGGGGAGACAGAGAGGAGGAGGAGACGAGTTGGAATCAGGGGGGGGTCGTCGCAAGGAGCTAGTGGCACAGTCAGACAGCATGCATTGACACCCGGGGCCAGCCCGACAGCACGCCAATCAACGCATGCTGTGTCCACCACCAGAATGCCGTCATTGCTGAGCTCAGCAGTGTGGCATTTTTTTTGTGTGTCTGCCTCTGACAACAGCGATGCCATTTGCAACCTGTGCCAAAGGAAACTGAGTCGTGGGAGGTCAAACACCCACCTAGGTACAACTGCTTTGCGTAGGCACATGATCTCACATCACAAACGCCTATGGGATCAACACATGAGTACAAGCAGCACGCCTACTCTAAGCCGCCATCCTCCTCCTGGTCTAGCATCTTCAGCCACGTCAACCACTGCTGTCCTTCTTGCCCCCTCTCAACCATCCGTCACTCCGTCTCCCGCCTTGAGCAGTTCCCGCTCATCTGCCCACAGTCATGTGTCTGTCAAGGACATGTTTGAGCGTAAGAAGCCAATGTCACCAAGTCACCCCCTTGCCCAGCGTCTGACAGCTGGCTTGTCCGAACTATTAGCCCGCCAGCTTTTACCATATGTCAGGATCGGGACAGGGATCCAACACGCAGAGTACAAACAGTAGCCAGATACGTATACCGGACCTTAGAATGACCGGACTAACGTAAGTAGTACAGTATAGAATGGTCAAAGACAAGCCGAGGTCGAGGGTAACAGAAGACAGGTAAGCGAGAGACAAGCCGAATCAAGGGTAACAGAGATAAGCAGAGAAAGGTAAACAAGCCGGGTCAAAACCAAAAGGGATAATAGAATACACAAGCACTGAGTGACTAGAACAAGCTAGAACCACGACAGGGCAATGAGCTAATGAAAGAAGCTCTGTTAAATACCCTGTTCAGAGCAGTAACCACGCCTCCGAGGCGTCCTGATTGGTCCTGCAGCAATTGAGTGACAGGTCGTTCCGGAGGAGTGTCCTGATGACAACTTCCTGCCTAGATGCTGTAAAAGGCAGTCACTCCCTCGCGGCCGGCCTTGCATGACCGGATAGACCGTGGAGAATTTCAGAGGTAGAGACCACAGGTACCCTGACAGTACCCCCCCTCTCAGATACGCCCACCGGGCGGAATACACCAGGGCGAGAAGGGAATCGAGAGTGAAACGCCCTGCGGAGACGGGGAGCATGCACCTCCTCCTGAGGTACCCAACTTCTCTCCTCAGGACCATAACCCTTCCAATCGACCAGATATTGCAGTTTCCCCCGGGAGATTCGAGAATCAACGATGGAATTGACCTCATACTCCTCCTGACCCTTCACCTGAACTGAGCGGGGAGGGGCGATCGTGGAGGAGAACCTGTTACATATTAATGGTTTTAGCAAGGAAACATGAAATGAATTAGGAATGCGTAAGGCATTAGGCAACGCTAAACGATACGCAACTGGGTTAATTTGAGACAGTACCCTGTACGGTCCAATATATCGAGGAGCAAATTTCATGGACGGCACTTTTAACCGAATGTTTCTAGTACTTAACCATACTCTATCGCCTGGAACAAACACCGGTGCTGCCCTTCTACGTTTGTCAGCGTGTTTTTTAACCAGCGTAGAATTGTGCAGAAGGATTTGTCGAGTTCGATCCCACAACTTTCTTAAATTGGCAACATGAACATCCACCGACGGTATCCCTTGAGAAGAAGACTCCGAAGGAAGGTGTCACGATCCCGGGGAACCCAACACGCTAACACACACACAGACACACACACAGAAAGTGTGCTGTACCGGTCCTTAGAGTGGCCGGGCTAAGCACACAAAGAATAGTCAGGAGACAAGCCGAGTAAGGGGAACCAGAAAACAGAATAACGAGAAACAAGCCGAGGTCAAAGGGTAGGAGAAAGTCACAAAGTCAGTATAACAAGCCAGAGGGTACGTAACCAGAAAGCACACGTTCACAATCGATACTATAAAGCAAAGACCACAACAGGGCACAGATAGACAGGAAAGGTAAGTATTTAAATCCTAGCCTGAATCCTGATTGGCTAACCACCAATCAGTATTAACAAACACACGTGGGGGATATCTATACCCCCCACTGTGTTTGTTGCACTGTAGCTTTAACGCCGGGTCACGTGAGTGACCCCGGCGCTTAGATAATAGTGCCGGCTCCCAGCGTGCAGCGTTAGACATGCTGCCGCTGGGAGGAGGAGAGGAGGACGCGAGCGGCGTGTCAGGAGGAGAGGACGCCGCTCGCTTAACGGTAAGGGGAGAGGGGACCGCGGGCGGCGACGGACCGAGGGTGAGTGCTGCGAGAGGATTGCAGCCTCCCCTCACCGCTGCCCGCGGAGCCCTGACATAACCCCCCCCTCGAAGACCGCCCAGGGGGCGGGAAGCCGAAGGCTTCAAAGGAAACCGCGCATGAAAGGAGCGGATCAAGGAGGGGGCGTCCAAGTCAGAGACAGAAACCCACGACCGCTCCTCCGGGCCATAACCCTTCCAATCAACCAGATACTGCAACCGACCTCGAGAGAAACGAGAATCAAGGAGAGCAGCCACCTCATATACGTCACTAGAGACCGCGCGGAGGGCATCGGAACGCCTGAGAGAGCCAGAGAACCGATTACAGAGCAAGGGCTTCAAAAGGGAGGTGTGAAAGGTGTTAGGTATGCGCATGGAAGGGGGCAAGGCCAGGGAGTAGGATACAGGATTCACCCTACGCAACACCTTATAGGGACCAAGGAACTTGGGCGCGAACTTCATCGAGGGAACCCTAAGGCGGAGATTCCTAGAGGACAACCAAACCCTATCACCCGGAGCATAAGAAGGAGCCGCACACCTACGACGATCAGCAAACCTCTTTTGAGTAGCAGCAGCACGACAAAGAGCAGCATGGACCTGATCCCACATCTTCCGTAAGGAGGCGAGGTGCTCGTCCAAAGCGGGCATTCCCTTGTCGGAGAATACACCGGGAAGGACAGCGGGTTGGAACCCATAAGCCACCATAAAAGGACTTGCGCCAGTAGAAGAATGAGACACAGTGTTCCTGGCAAACTCAGCCCAGGGAAGGAGACGGGACCAGTTGTCCTGGTGTGCATTCGTGAAACAGCGTAAATACAACTCCACAGACTGATTTGCTCGTTCGGCAGCTCCATTAGATTGCGGATGATAGGAGGAAGTAAACGATAAGGAGACCCCCATCTCAGCACAAAAGCCTCTCCAAAACCGAGAGACAAACTGAGGGCCCCTGTCAGATACGATATCTTGTGGTATACCATGCAAGCGGAACACTTCTTTGGCAAACACCTGAGCCAACTGAACCGCAGAAGGTAGCTTCTTAAGCGGAATGAAGTGCGCCATTTTGGAGAACCTATCCGTTACAGTCAAAATTACTGTCTGCCCATCAGATGAAGGAAGATCCACAATAAAGTCCATGGATAAGTGTGTCCACGGTTTCTTGGGTACAGATAGGGGCATAAGGAGTCCCAGGGGTTTAACATTAGGGGACTTACACTGTGTACAGACACGGCAAGCCTGCACGTAATCTACCACGTCTTTTTTGAGTGAGGGCCACCAAAACTGTTGGAGAAGACCCTTGTAAGTCTTGGTAACCCCTGGATGACCAGCCGTTTTGGCTGTGTGAAATAAAGTCAACAACTTCTTTCTGTCTTTTACTTTCACGTACAGCTTACCAGTAGGTGTCTCAGAGGGTGCTTGGGGTTGGTATGACTTGATACCATCAAGAAAAAGAGACGAGATAACCAAACGGGTAGTAGCTATTATATTAGTTGTGGGTACAATGGGCTCAGGAGTGGAGGTAATAGAATCTACAGGTTCGTACTGGCGGGAGATGGCATCAGCCTTGACATTTCGATAACCAGGCCTGTATGTGATTATGTACTGAAAACGTGAGAGAAATAAAGACCATCTAGCCTGACGAGAGGATAACCTCTTAGCATCTGCGATATAGGATAGATTTTTATGATCGGTTATAACCAAAATCTTGTGTCTAGCTCCCTCTAACAAGTACCTCCATTCTTTAAATGCCATCACTATAGCTAATAATTCCCTGTTCCCAACGTCGTAATTCTTTTCAGACTCTGACAAGCGTTTTGAAAAGTAACCACAGGGAAGGAGGGGTTCGTCATACGATTGTCTTTGTGACAACACTGCTCCTATACCTGATTCAGAGGCGTCTACTTCCAGTACAAAGGGAAGGGAAGGATCAGGATGGTGTAACACAGGTGTAACGGATCGCCTGGCACCCCGACTTGGTACCTCCGTTAAAGGATGCTCCTAGTGCTTCCTGAGGACTCCAAGCACTCTGGCAGACACCATAATCACCGAATCCAAGAAACCTTTAAATTCTCCCAAGCGTATGAATGCTGTAGACCATTGAATAGGAACCATACGAATAGGCTTGTACCCCTAGCAGTCAACTGGAACAGCATACAATAAATCCTTCCCCCAATAATGAGACGACACATCACTTTGAGGTTAAAACAGGAACTCTGGACTGGCTCATCCAGCCTGGCTTTTATTACAATAATCCACATACAGGCAACACCCAGGGGGAGGCATAAAATAACCAATCACATACATGGTTCAGCCCACACATCCCCTCCCCTCAGATAACATTAAACTCAATTATCCGGTACACTTTTTCAGCCAAGTTCTGGATGTACCCCAAAACCCGGGGGTACACCTTTAAATCCAGCATCGCTGGATAGCCCTTATTCAGGGGGACAACATATCCAAAATTCAAGTAATTCGGATGAATGGTTCGTGAGATATGGGGTTCCAAAGATTTGACCGACCGCATGGGTAAAGTATCCGAAAACAGTTCCATGCATTTTGGCCCTGCGGTCGGTCACAAACAAGGGAATGAAAACAGGCGAATTGCCTGTGTTATAGAGCCTGGAGAGGGTTTGAATGAATTCCCTTGTTTATGGGGTTCTTTCTACCGAACGGCGGGTCATTCGGTAGTTTCCATACGAATTTCTGGAAGTATGGAGGTCTCAGCGGTGTTTGCCTAGTCAAGTGTCCGATTTTAGTTCCAGACACTCGACGGCAAAACACCGCTGTTTGGTAGTTTAAGATGGCCGCCGCCACGTGTTTGTTTCCCGAATGGCGGCCACCCAGAGGACAAAGAATACATTACACTGATTGCCAATTACCCGTTTGCAACATTGTTGCAAACTGTAATTGGAGGCACACTTATTCCTGGGTGGTCTGGTTGTTCGGTAGTTTCACTCAATATAATAAATGGAGTGATTCTACCGAACAATCAGTGAATGCTGCATACATATCCCAGGTTAAACTTAATACACATATAATATTACAGGCAGTACACTAGAATATGTATCACAGTCTTAAAGGGACAGTAGTCCCAAAAGTCCCAATATGTCCATAGATGCTGTTAAAAGGGCCAGTAGCAGCAATATACAGTACAATATGCCCCAAATAACCCAGGGGCCATAGTCAGCAGGTAGGAGGCTAGCAAACAGGCTTCTCCAGGGCCCAGTGGCGAGGTTGGTTTCGCCACATTTCTCCCCTTTTCCAAACAGACTAACAGGGTACCTGACCTCTTGCCGGTCAGTGCCCTTGTTAGTCCAGCAGCCCACCCACAAAACAGAAACAGCAGTACAGCCCACCCACAATAAATGGTTACTACACCTGAGTAAGAGAAAAACTTGTCCAGGTCCAGGTGCCTCACCATGGCTGTGTGGGGGACTGGTAGGCTGTTTTGGTGGGTTGCTGAGTGGGCAGAGACCAGCGGTCAGCTGGGTTGCTGGAGACCGACTGTCTCCCCTTGCGGGTTGCTGGAGACCGACTGTCTCCCCTTTAGCTGCGCAGCTCTGCTGCTGGAGACCGACTGTCTCCCCTTGAGTTACACCGCTCTGCTGCTGGAGACCGACTGTCTCCCCTTTAGTTACACAGCTCTGCTGCTGGAGACAGACTGTCTCCCCTTTGGCTAAACAGCCCTGTTGTGGGGGGGCAGGACCGACCGTCCCTACCCCCTGTGCTGGAAGTGCAGAGACCACGGTCCCATCTGCACAGGTGTGGGGCTTACAGTCTCCCCCTGGTACATTAAGCTGCCGCTGGGGAAAGGTGGTAACCAGCTCCTCTCCCATTAGAACACTCTGCCCATTGATGATCTGCCGCTGGGTAGAGGAGGTAACAATCTCCTCTCCCATGCCTACTTTCAGTCTTTGTGGAGGGAGACCGACTGTCTCTCCTCCCAATTCAGTGTCCTGCTGCTGGGGAATAGAGACTGGGCTCTCTATTCCCAAAAAATCACGCTGCTGCTGGGGGGTAGGACCAACTACCTCTGCCCCCTGTAACTCAGCCTTCCGCTGGGGAGGGAGGACGCTGCTCTCCTCTCCCTGCACTTCACACTGCCTTCCCGGCATATCACTCTGCTGCTGGGGGGTAGGACCAACTACCTCTGCCCCCTGTAACTCAGCCTGCCGCTGGGGAATGGAGACTGGGCTCCCAATTCCCTGCAATTCACACTGCCGCTGGGGAATGGAGACTGGGCTCCCAATTCCCAACAAATCACACTGCCGCTGGGGAGGGAGGACGGCCCCTTCAGCTCCCTGTAACTTGGGCGCAGAGACCACGGTCCCATCTGCGCTGGTGTGGGGCTTACTGTCTCCCCTTGGTGTGCTAAGCTGCCGCTGGGGAGAGGGGGTAACAAACTCCTCTCCCTTACACACTTTCAGCCGCTGGGGAGCAGGGCTGACCCTCTGTACTCCCTGTAGGCAGGGCGCAGAGACCACGGTCCCATCTGCGCTGGTGAGGGGCTTACTGTCTCCCCTTGGTGAGCTGTGCTGCCACTGGGGAGAGGGAATAACAAACTCCTCTCCCTTACACACCTTCAACCGCTGGGGAGAGGGGATAACAGGCTCCTCTCCCTGCACCGTAGACTGCCGCTGGGGAGCAAGAACGGCACCTTCAGCTCCCTGTAACGCACACTGCCGCTGGGGATCTGGGCCGACTGCCCAGCATCCCTGTAGGGCCGGTAGAGAGACCGCAGTCCCATCTCCACCTGCCATCGGTGGGTCTTCCCAGGACCAATCCGTGAGGCCCCTCAACATTTGTGAGTAAGGGCCACCTGCTTCCCCACCTGGCAACTCTGGCTGCTGCTGGGGATCTGGGCCGGCTGCCCAGCATCCCGGTGGAGTGACCTTGGTCCCATCTCTACCTGCCTGTTGTGGTTCCTCACAGGACCAGTCTATGAGGACCCCCACTTCGGGTTCCTCCCGCCGCCTCAGGGAAAGACGGCTAACCTCCTCGGATGCAGCCTCTACCCGGCTGCTGTAACGCTCCTGCTGCTGAGCATACTTCCTCTCTTTTGCCAACCGGAATTCTCGGTCCAGCCTTGTGTTTCGCTCGGCCATGACCTGGTTCCAGATCACCCGGCGTGTCTCCATGGGTATATCATCCCCATACTCAGCCACTCGCTGCCTCACCTCGGCCAGCCAATCATCTCCAGAGCCAGAACCTTCCATACTTGTCTGCTCCCAGGGGCGCTGCACGACTGCTAGCGTTGCCCTCAATTTGTAAATCCAAACGAACTGTGTCTCCGAGCTGCTTTACCTCACACTAGGACGCCATCCCACCGCTGCCACCAATGTAACGGATCGCCTGGCACCCCGACTTGGTACCTCCGTTAAAGGATGCTCCTAGTGCTTCCTGAGGACTCCAAGCACTCTGGCAGACACCATAATCACCGAATCCAAGAAACCTTTAAATTCTCCCAAGCGTATGAATGCTGTAGACCATTGAATAGGAACCATACGAATAGGCTTGTACCCCTAGCAGTCAACTGGAACAGCATACAATAAATCCTTCCCCCAATAATGAGACGACACATCACTTTGAGGTTAAAACAGGAACTCTGGACTGGCTCATCCAGCCTGGCTTTTATTACAATAATCCACATACAGGCAACACCCAGGGGGAGGCATAAAATAACCAATCACATACATGGTTCAGCCCACACATCCCCTCCCCTCAGATAACATTAAACTCAATTATCCGGTACACTTTTTCAGCCAAGTTCTGGATGTACCCCAAAACCCGGGGGTACACCTTTAAATCCAGCATCGCTGGATAGCCCTTATTCAGGGGGACAACATATCCAAAATTCAAGTAATTCGGATGAATGGTTCGTGAGATATGGGGTTCCAAAGATTTGACCGACCGCATGGGTAAAGTATCCGAAAACAGTTCCATGCATTTTGGCCCTGCGGTCGGTCACAAACAAGGGAATGAAAACAGGCGAATTGCCTGTGTTATAGAGCCTGGAGAGGGTTTGAATGAATTCCCTTGTTTATGGGGTTCTTTCTACCGAACGGCGGGTCATTCGGTAGTTTCCATACGAATTTCTGGAAGTATGGAGGTCTCAGCGGTGTTTGCCTAGTCAAGTGTCCGATTTTAGTTCCAGACACTCGACGGCAAAACACCGCTGTTTGGTAGTTTAAGATGGCCGCCGCCACGTGTTTGTTTCCCGAATGGCGGCCACCCAGAGGACAAAGAATACATTACACTGATTGCCAATTACCCGTTTGCAACATTGTTGCAAACTGTAATTGGAGGCACACTTATTCCTGGGTGGTCTGGTTGTTCGGTAGTTTCACTCAATATAATAAATGGAGTGATTCTACCGAACAATCAGTGAATGCTGCATACATATCCCAGGTTAAACTTAATACACATATAATATTACAGGCAGTACACTAGAATATGTATCACAGTCTTAAAGGGACAGTAGTCCCAAAAGTCCCAATATGTCCATAGATGCTGTTAAAAGGGCCAGTAGCAGCAATATACAGTACAATATGCCCCAAATAACCCAGGGGCCATAGTCAGCAGGTAGGAGGCTAGCAAACAGGCTTCTCCAGGGCCCAGTGGCGAGGTTGGTTTCGCCACAACAGGGGCAGTGGCAAATGCCTTTTTTAGAGTCTCGAAGGCCACAATAGCATTAGGATTCCAAACCCTGGGGTGTAAACCCTTTTTTGTCAGTTTAGTGATAGGGGAAATAATGGATGAGAAGTTTTTAACAAACTTTCTATAATAATTGGCAAACCCTATAAATCGCTGTATTGCCTTAAGTCCTTGGGGAAGGGGCCAGGACAGTATAGCTTCCAATTTTGAAGGATCCATGCTGAATCCTTGTTCAGAAATAACATAACCCAGGAATTGTACAGAGGTTTGGTCGAATAAGCATTTCTCTAATTTACAATAAAGACCATTCTGCAACAACCTTTTAAGCACCATCCTAACATGAGTATGATGTGTCTTCAAATCTGGAGAATATACAAGTATGTCATCTAGGTAGACTACAGCACAGACATGCAGTAGATCTCTAAGGACATCGTTTATGAGGTCCTGAAAAACGGCAGGAGCATTACACAATCCAAAAGGCATGACCAGATACTCGTAATGCCCACTACGCGTATTGAACGCCGTTTTCCATTCATCATTCTCCTTAATACGAACAAGGTTATAAGCCCCCCTGAGGTCTAGTTTAGTAAAATATCTAGAACCTTTGACACGATCAAACAATTCGGTAATGAGGGGAATCGGATAGGCATTTTTAATCGTTATATTGTTTAGGGCTCTGTAGTCTATACACGGTCTCAAATCGCCCTCCTTTTTTGCCACAAAAAAGAAACCAGCACCAGCAGGAGAGGAGGACCTTCTAATAAAACCTTTACTTAAGGCCTCTCGTATGTACTCCTCCATGACCTGGTTTTCTTTCTCAGAAAGAGGGTAGACCTTACCCCTAGGAGGCATAGTACCCGGTAATAGGTTTATGGCACAGTCATACTCACGGTGTGGGGGTAGCTTATCTGCCTCCCTTTTTTCGAAAACCAAAGCAAGGTCTGCATACACAGAAGGGACAGAAACAGAAAGCGGTTTAGCCGTGGGCACGTTAAGTAAACAAATGGGACGTACTTGGGCCATACAGTCTCGTTGACAAGATTCCCCCCAGGAGAGTATGTCTAAACAACCCCAATCAAGTACTGGGTTGTGTTTCACTAACCAGGGAAAACCCAGAACT
Organism: Pelobates fuscus; assembly: GCF_036172605.1. NCBI lineage: Eukaryota > Metazoa > Chordata > Amphibia > Anura > Pelobatidae > Pelobates > Pelobates fuscus. The sequence continues at coordinate 483,987,523 of NC_086317.1, forward strand.
ATGGAAGCAGTAGGGGAGTCAATTATTTGGAAGGTTAACCTTTCCTTGTGTAAAGCACCCACACACATCTCTATATCTTGGGTCTCATGGGTCACCAGAGGTCTCTCAAGGGGTCTACCATCTATGGCCTCAACGGCCAAGGGTGTGGCCTTTTGGATCAAAGTCAAGGCTGCGGTTCTGGCAAAGGTCTCATCCATAAGGTTGTCAGCCGCACCTGAATCGATCAAGGCTTTAGTTGTTATGGTGGTTTTATTGACCAAAAGAGAGACCGTAATAAATGGTCTGGAGATGGACACATGAGGGGACAAAGTCATAACACCCGAGGCCGACCCCTCTCTAGGCCTTAGGTGCTGGAGTTTCCCTGTAATTTAGGGCATGTATTACAGTGGTGACCCCTCTTTCCACAATAGAGACATAACCCCTCCCTTCTACGATACGTTCTTTCAGCCTCAGTTAACCCCGTAGCACCCAATTGCATGGGTTCGGGGGATGGTTGCCTAGGAGCGGGTAACGCTAGTAATGCAGTACTGGGTAGAGCAGGTAACACCCGTGTATCCAGCCGTCTTTGACTACGTCTCTCTCTAATGCGGTTATCAATAAGGATTACATAGTCTATAATATCATCTAGAAGGACAGGCAGTTCCCTGGATGCTATTTCATCCAGTATGTAAGCGGCCAAACCCTCCTGAAAGGCTGTTACGAGGGCGTCGTTATTCCAAACCACTTCAGCTGCTAGAGTGCGGAATTCGATAGTATAATCCGCTACAGATCTGTTACCCTGTCGAACCCTAAGCAGAGCTTTGCCAGCAGAGGCAACCCTACCGGGTTGATCAAACGTGCGTTTGAATGCGGACAAAAAATCCGCAAAGGACATAGGAGACATATTTTCCCACATGGGGTTTGCCCATGCTAAAGCTCTCCCAGACAGGTGGTTTATCAAAAAGGCAATTTTGGATCTGTCGGTGGGATAGGAACGTGGATTCATCACCAGATGGATGTCAATTTGATTGAGGAAACCACGACACAATGCTGGGTCACCACTATAGCGCTGTGGCGGTGTCATATGGACTACATGGGCAGGAACGGGTACTGGAGTGGCAATGGGTTCGGACACAGCAGCAACCGCCTCCTGGACGGCAGGCTGCAGGTGTGCAGTACGAGCCAGTATGGTCTGCAAAGCTTGAGCAAACTGATCCATACGGTGGTCCAAGCCTTCCATTCTAGCCTCCTGATTAACTAGGAGCTGTGGTATGTCAGCAGGTTCCATTATGGCCCTGTTGTAATGTCACGATCCCGGGGAACCCAACACGCTAACACACACACAGACACACACACAGAAAGTGTGCTGTACCGGTCCTTAGAGTGGCCGGGCTAAGCACACAAAGAATAGTCAGGAGACAAGCCGAGTAAGGGGAACCAGAAAACAGAATAACGAGAAACAAGCCGAGGTCAAAGGGTAGGAGAAAGTCACAAAGTCAGTATAACAAGCCAGAGGGTACGTAACCAGAAAGCACACGTTCACAATCGATACTATAAAGCAAAGACCACAACAGGGCACAGATAGACAGGAAAGGTAAGTATTTAAATCCTAGCCTGAATCCTGATTGGCTAACCACCAATCAGTATTAACAAACACACGTGGGGGATATCTATACCCCCCACTGTGTTTGTTGCACTGTAGCTTTAACGCCGGGTCACGTGAGTGACCCCGGCGCTTAGATAATAGTGCCGGCTCCCAGCGTGCAGCGTTAGACATGCTGCCGCTGGGAGGAGGAGAGGAGGACGCGAGCGGCGTGTCAGGAGGAGAGGACGCCGCTCGCTTAACGGTAAGGGGAGAGGGGACCGCGGGCGGCGACGGACCGAGGGTGAGTGCTGCGAGAGGATTGCAGCCTCCCCTCACCGCTGCCCGCGGAGCCCTGACAGAAGGATGGAAGGATGAAAGCCATAATTCAAGAAAAAAGGGCTAGAATGCGTAGAATCACAAATGAGATTGTTATGTGCAAACTCCGCCCAAGGAATCAAACCGACCCAATCGTCCTGGTGTTCTGAAACGAAACAACGTAAATATTGTTCAACTTTTTGGTTAGTGCGTTCAGCAGCTCCATTGGACTGAGGATGATAGGCAGAGGAGAAATTCAATTTGATGCCTAGTTGGAAGCAGAATGATCTCCAAAAACGGGAAACAAATTGGGAGCCTCTGTCAGAGACAATTTGGGAAGGTATCCCATGCAAACGGAAAATCTCCCTGGCGAATATCTCCGCTAACTCGGGCGAAGATGGGAGTTTAGGTAAGGGAATGAAGTGAGCCATTTTAGTAAATCTGTCTACCACAGTGAGGATGACAGTCTGCTTTTTAGAGATAGGCAAATCAACAATGAAGTCCATTGCCAGGCAGGACCAAGGCTTTTCAGGAACCTCTAAAGGGTGCAGAAATCCGCATGGAAGCGAATGGGGTAGCTTGGTCTTGGTACAAACTTCACATGCCCCGATGAATTCTTTAATATCCTTGCGTAAGTCAGGCCACCAAAAATCTTTAGAGACCAGCGCATAAGTCTTGCGGATGCCAGGATGCCCAGCCACCTTGCTGTTATGGAGACAGCGTAGCACCTCCAGTTGGAGAGCGGCAGGAACGAAGTGTCGATCCCCAGGGGTCTGTTTGAGAGCCAAATGCTGAAACTTCATGATCTCAGAAAGCAATGGAGAGTGAATCCTGAGATTCGTGTTCGCGATGATATTCCCCTTAGGAACTATGGAGGACAGAAGTGGTTCAGTTATAGTGGATGGTTTATATTGACGAGACAAAGCATCGGCTTTAGAGTTCTTAGAACCAGGTCTATACGTAAGTACATAATTAAAGTGAGTGAGGAACAAGGCCCAGCGAGCCTGCCTGGCGGACAAGCGCTTAGCCTCCCCAATATAAGACAAGTTCTTATGAACCGTTAGAATAGTAACAGGGTGTAGTGTCCCTTCCAGTAAATGTCTCCACTCCTTTAAAGCCTTAATGACCGCTAACAGTTCCCTCTCCCCGATGTCATATCTGCTCTCAGGCCCAGAAATTTTTTTAGAGAAGAAACCACAAGGGTGTAACGGTTTATCCACCCCTAACCTTTGAGACAGAACAGCCCCAACTCCTGTCTCAGAAGCATCGACCTCGAGCAAGAAAGGCAGAGTCGTATCAGGATGAACTAGAATGGGAGCTGAGGCAAAAAGTTCCTTGAGAGTCTTAAAAGCACCAAGAGCTTCCTCAGACCAGAACTTAGTATCAGCCCCTTGTTTGGTCATATTGGTAATAGGCGCAATGATAGAGGAGTAACCCTTAATGAAGCGCCTATAGTAGTTGAAAAAACCAATAAACCTTTGGATAGTCTTGAGTCCTTTGGGCAAAGGCCAGTCTAAAATAGATTGGAGTTTACCAGGATCCATTTTAAAACCTTCCCCAGAAATCACGTACCCAAGAAAGTCTACCTGAGACTGATCAAAACTGCACTTCTCCAATTTGCAGTATAGACCATGTTGCAGAAGTTTGTGTAACACCTTTCTGACCTGTCTATGGTGAGTCTCAATCTCCTTAGAGTGTATTAGTATGTCGTCCAGGTAAACAATAACACAATCATGCTGAAACTCCCTAAGTACCTCATTAATCAAATCCTGAAATACTGCAGGAGCATTGCATAGTCCAAATGGCATAACAGTGTATTCGTAATGGCCATACCGGGTATTGAATGCCGTCATCCACTCGTGACCCTGCTGGATTCTCACCAAATTGTAAGCCCCTCTGAGATCTAACTTGGTGAAGATTTTGGAGCCCTTAAGACGATCAAATAACTCGGTAATCAGTGGGATAGGATAGGCATTTCTGACAGTTATTTTATTCAAGCCTCGGTAATCGATACAAGGTCTCAGCGTGCCATCCTTCTTCTTAATGAAAAAGAACCCCGCCCCGGCCGGAGAAGAAGACCTCCTGATGAATCCCTTTTCTAAATTCTCCTGAATATACTCTTCTAGAACCGAGTTTTCCTGAACAGACAAAGGATATACATGGCCCCTCGGAGGCATAGTCCCGGGTAGAAGCTTAATTTTACAGTCAAATGACCTGTGTGGCGGCAAAGAATCGGCATTCTTCTTGTCAAACACTGCCCTTAAGTCTAGGTAAAGGTCTGGTATTTGTCTTTCTGTGGACTGAGTAGGATTCTCCTGTATGTTAATATTAGCTAATGGAGAAACCTTGCACAAACACCGATCCTGGCAGCCCTGGCCCCACGAGAGTATCTCCCCTAACTCCCAATCGATAATAGGGTTATGTTCTTTCAACCATGGATACCCCAGAACTATAGGAACGGAAGGAGACGAAATGAGCAGAAGAGATAACCTCTCCACGTGTAGGATACCAACATTTAAATCAATGGGTATGGTCTCACGAAAGATAACAGGGTCTAGTAGTGGTCTACCATCTATGGCCTCAACGGCCAAGGGTGTCTCCCTTAGCTGGGATGGGAAATTGTTTTTACTAGCAAAGGCTTGGTCGATAAAATTCTCAGCAGCACCGGAATCTATCAAAGCCATAGCCCTTACTACTTCCCTCCCGCAAGTTAAGGAAACTGGTAGCAGAAGCCTGTGATCTTTATAATTCGGAGTAGAGGACAATATAGAAACACCCAAGGCCTGTCCTCTAGAGAGACTTAGGTGCGAGCGTTTCCCGGGCGGGTAGAACAGTTCGAGAGTAAATGACCCTTAGCTCCACAATACATACACAAACCCTCTCTTCTCCTGTACTGTCTTTCCTCCTCAGAAAGGCGGGTATACCCTATCTGCATAGGTTCTGGAAGCAAAGATACCGTGGAGTCCGGACTTGGAAAAGCGGGGGCTAACCTAAAAGAAGGTCTCCGGTTCCTCTCTCGAGTGTTCTGTCTCTCTCTTAAACGTTCATCTATACGAGAGATGAACGAAATTAAATCCTCTAAATTCTCGGGGAGTTCTCTGGTAGCAACCTCATCAAGGATTACTTCAGATAAGCCATTCAAAAATACATCCATATGCGCCTGCTCATTCCACTTGACCTCTGACGCCAGAGACCTGAACTCTAGTGCATAATCCACCAGTGTTCGGTTCTCCTGTTTCAGACGCAACAGTAATCTGGCTGCATTAACCTTTCTACCTGGAGGGTCAAATGTTCTTCTAAAAGCAGCTACAAAGGCGTTATAGTTATAAACTAATGGGTTATCGTTCTCCCATAATGGGTTGGCCCATCTCAGAGCTTTCTCAATAAGTAGGGTGATAATAAATCCTACCTTTGCCCTATCTGTAGGATAAGAGCGAGGTTGCAATTCAAAGTGGATACTAATTTGGTTTAAGAAACCACGACACTTCTCAGGAGCCCCACCATAGCGTACTGGGGGGGTAATGCGAGAAGAAGCACCCACTGTGGCTACCTCTAGACCTGAACCGACAGGAGAAACAGGGGTATTACGTATCTCCTCTGGTGGGTTATTGGCACGAGATAATAGAGCCTGTAGCGCAAGCGCCATCTGATCCATTCTGTGATCCATGGCCTCAAACCTAGGATCAGGAGAAGCCAGCTGACTGTTTGTACTTGCAGGATCCATTGGCCCTGTCGTAATGTCAGCATCGGGACAGGGATCCAACACGCAGAGTACAAACAGTAGCCAGATACGTATACCGGACCTTAGAATGGCCGGACTAACGTAAGTAGTACAGTATAGAATGGTCAAAGACAAGCCGAGGTCGAGGGTAACAGAAGACAGGTAAGCGAGAGACAAGCCGAATCAAGGGTAACAGAGATAAGCAGAGAAAGGTAAACAAGCCGGGTCAAAACCAAAAGGGATAATAGAATACACAAGCACTGAGTGACTAGAACAAGCTAGAACCACGACAGGGCAATGAGCTAATGAAAGAAGCTCTGTTAAATACCCTGTTCAGAGCAGTAACCACGCCTCCGAGGCGTCCTGATTGGTCCTGCAGCAATTGAGTGACAGGTCGTTCCGGAGGAGTGTCCTGATGACAACTTCCTGCCTAGATGCTGTAAAAGGCAGTCACTCGCGGCCGGCCTTGCATGACCGGATAGACCGTGGAGAAGGGAGCCATCAGGCCGTCTGGATGGAGGAACAGCTAAGTCTCTACCTCTTTCAGAGGTAGAGACCACAGGTACCCTGACACCATACAATCTGGTTGAGTCTGAGGCGTTCAAAAATTTTTTAGCTATTGGGACACCGCAGTGGAAGGTACCCGGACGGAATTTCTTTTCACAAAAGGCAATCCCCAACTTGTACTCGATTGTGCAAAAGGAAGTCATGGCATGTCTGGCACACAGTGTTGGGGCAAGGGTCCATCTGACCACTGATACCTGGTCTGCAAAGCATGGTCAGGGCAGGTATATCACCTACACTGCGCATTGGGTAAACTTGCTGACGGCTGACAAGCAAGGAATGCGTGGCATTGCAGAGGAGTTGGTGACACCGCCACGAATTGCAGGCAGTCCTGCTGCCACTTCCTCTACTCCTCCTACTCCATCCTCTTCCATAGCCTTCTCAGCTGAGTCCTCTTGTGCTGCTGCGTCTTGCTCCACATCAACGGCACCCCCCCAGCTCCCCAGGTACTATTCCACATCCCGGATACGGCAGTGTCACGCCGTCTTGGGTTTGACTTGCTTGAAAGCAGAGAGTCACACCGGACAAGCACTCCTGTCCGCCCTGAACGCACAGGTGGAAAAGTGGCTGACTTCGCAGCAACTGGATATCGGCAAAGTGGTGTGTGACAACGGAAAAAATTTGATAGCGGCATTGAAGTTGGGCAAGTTGACACATGTGCCGTGCATGGCACATGTGTGTAATCTGATCGTACAACGCTTTGTGCATAAGTACACAGGCTTACAGGACGTCCTGAAGCAGGCCAGGAAGGTGTGTGGCCATTTCAGGCGTTCCTACACGGCCATGGCTCACTTTGCCGATATCCAGCGGCGAAACAACATGCCAGTGAGGCGCTTGATTTGCGACAGCCCTACACGTTGGAATTCAACACTCCTAATGTTCGACCGCCTGCTCCCACAAGAAAAAGCTGTTAATGAATATTTGTATGACCGGGGTGCTAGGACAGCCTCTGGGGAGCTGGGATTTTTTTTGCCACGTTACTGGACGCTCATGCGCAATGCCTGTAGGCTCATGCGTCCTTTTGAGGAGGTGACAAACCTAGTCAGTCGCAACGAAGGCACCATCAGCGACATCATACCATTTGTTTTCTTCCTGGAGCGTGCCCTGCGAAGAGTGCTGGATCAGGCTGTAGATGAGCGTGAAGAGGAAGAGGAAGAGTTGTGGTCACCATCACCACCAGAAACAGCCTTATCAGCATCGCTTGCTGGACCTGCGGCAACGCTGGAAGAGGATTGTGAGGAAGAGGAGTCAGAGGAGGATTGTAGCTTTGAGGAGGAGGAGGAGGAGCAAGACCAAACACAACAGGCATCCCAGGGTGCTCGTTGTCACCTATCTGGTACCCGTGGTGTTGTACGTGGCTGGGGGGAAGAACATACCTTCAATGACATCAGTGAGGAGGAGGAACGGGAAATCCAACCTTGTGCAAATGGGGTCTTTAATGCTGTCCTGCCTGTTGAGGGACCCTCGTATAAAAAGGCTGAAGGAGAACGACCTGTACTGGGTGTCCACGCTACTAGACCCCCGGTATAAGCAGAAAGTGGCAGAAATGTTACCGAATTACAACAAGTCGGAAAGGATGCAGCATTTGCAAAATAAATTAAAAAGTATGCTTTACACAGCGTATAAGGGTGATGTCACAGCACAACGGGAATCTAACAGGGGGAGAGGTGGAAGTCATCCTCCTCCTCCTCCCATGACCACGCCGGCAAGTACAGGACGCTTTAAAGACGTGTTGTTGATGGAGGACATGCGGACCTTTTTAAGTCCTACGCATCGCCACAGCCCTTCGGGATCCACCCTCAGAGAGCGACTCGACCGACAGGTAGCAGACTACCTCGCCTTAACTGCAGATATCGACACTCTGAGGAGCGATGAACCCCTTGACTACTGGGTGTGCAGGCTTGACCTGTGGCCTGAGCTATCCCAATTTGCGATAGAACTTCTGGCCTGCTCCGCTTCAAGTGTCCTGTCAGAAAGGACCTTCAGTGCAGCAGGAGGTATTGTCACTGAGAAGAGAAGTCGTCTAGGTCAAAAAAGTCTAGATTACCTCACCTTTATTAAGATGAATGAGGGATGGATCCCGAAGGGACTGACACTGGGCGATACATTCGATTAAAAAAGGCCTGATGAGATGAGCTGCCTTGGGCTAAAAATGGTCCACACGCTGCTGTATTTTAGCTCTGAATGACGTTTGACTTGCGTGACTTATCCGCCACCAACTAGGGTTCAAGCCGCCATGTTTTAGGGCACTTTCTGCCTGTAAAACAAACATCAATTTTTCTGGCCGCTGCTACAGCAGCGGCTGCAACAATACCAAATTTTTCAGGCATGTGTACATGCCTAATTTTTAGGCCCACTGGTGCAGCACTGTGGCTTCAAAAATCAAACCCCAAAAAAATCCTCCAAGATGGCACCAATATACCAGTGGTCTAAGCATCTTCCCACCTTGGCCGAAAAAGGGGAGGTGATTCAACAATTAAAAATCTCTGCCATTTACACGTCCACTGATAGGAGACGCGGAAGGTATTAAACTGATATGAACAATACTAAACTCACCACTCCTATCTGGTGGCACATTAGCTTGCCCACGCAGTGCCCCAAATTTCAACTAAGAGGACCGACCAAGCATCATCTTCATCTCCCTGTTACATAAATCAATGCCATATCCATAGAAATTGTAGAGAATATCCAGGATAGTTTTACAGGGCCAAATCATGTCGCCTGTTGAAAGAGGTGACCTTGCTCGGGTCCCAGGTGTGCGGTTCCTAAAATGGCTGCCATATACATGTCCTCTGATAGGAGACGCGGAAGGTATTAAACTGATATGAACATTTACTAAACTCACCACTCCGAGTGCTGTTATTTATTTAATTTTTTTGTGGTGAGGCTTTACAGGACAGAGTGCTTCTCCACGGGACATGTTAACTCACGGGCAGCTGGCTCATCAAGGAACCAGAGCAGCTTGAACGAGGTGACCTTGCTCGGGTCCCAGGTGTGCGGTTCCTAAAATGGCTGCCATATACACGTCCACTGATAGGAGACGCGGAAGGTATTAAACTGATATGAACAATACTCCACTCCTATCAGTAGGTCCGTCCCATTGTGATTTATGGCCCCCACCCACCGCGCAGGGGTGGGGCCGAGGGGGGGAGGACAGTAGGTCCCCCCATTGTGATTTATGGCCCCCACCCACCGCGCAGGGGTTGGGGAGGACAGTAGCTCCCCACAGTGTGTATCATGGGCTTTGAGGACAGGTGTCAATCCATACCTGCCAAGTGACCCTATGTAGGGGTAACAGTCCCTATTCTGCTCTGTGTCAGTGTGTATCATGGTCTCTGTGGACGGGGAACAGTCTCTATTCTGCTCTGTGTCAGTGTGTATCATGGTCTCTGTGGACGGGGAACAGTCTCTATTCTGCTCTGTGTCAGTGTGTATCATGGACTCTGTGGACAGGGAACAGTCTCTATTCTGCTCTGTGTCAGTGTGTATCATGGTCTCTGTGGACGGGGAACAGTCTCTATTCTGCTCTGTGTCAGTGTGTATCATGGACTCTGTGGACAGGGAACAGTCTCTATTCTGCTCTGTGTCAGTGTGTATCAGGGGCTTTGAGGACAGGTGTCAATCCATACCTGCCAAGTGACCCTATGTAGGGGGAACAGTCCCTATTCTGCTCTGTGTCAGTGTGTATCATGGTCTCTGTGGACGGGGAACAGTCTCTATTCTGCTCTGTGTCAGTGTGTATCATGGTCTCTGTGGACGGTGAACAGTCTCTATTCTGCTCTGTGTCAGTGTGTATCATTGTCTCTGTGGACAGGGAACAGTCTCTATTCTGCTCTGTGTCAGTGTGTATCAGGGGCTTTGAGGACAGGTGTCAATCCATACCTGCCAAGTGACCCTATGTAGGGGGGACAGTCTCTATTCTGCTCTGTGTCAGTGTGTATCATGGTCTCTGTGGACGGGGAACAGTCTCTATTCTGCTCTGTGTCAGTGTGTATCAGGGGCTTTGAGGACAGGTGTCAATCCATACCTGCCAAGTGACCCTATGTAGGGGGAACAGTCTCTATTCTGCTCTGTGTCAGTGTGTATCATGGTCTCTGTGGACAGGGAACAGTCTCTATTCTGCTCTGTCAGTGTGTATCAGGGGTTTTGAGGACAGGTGTCAATCCATATCTGCCAAGTGACCCTATGTAGGAGGAACAGTCCCTATTCTGCTCTGTGTCAGTGTGTATCAGGGGTTTTGAGGACAGGTGTCAATCCATATCTGCCAAGTGACCCTATGTAGGGGGAACAGTCCCTATTCTGCTCTGTGTCAGTGTGTATCAGGGGTTTTGAGGACAGGTGTCAATCCATATCTGCCAAGTGACCCTATGTAGGTGGAACAGTCTCTATTCTGCTCTGTGTCAGTGTGTATCATGGTCTCTGTGGACAGGGAACAGTCTCTATTCTGCTCTGTGTCAGTGTGTATCAGGGGTTTTGAGGACAGGTGTCAATCCATATCTGCCAAGTGACCCTATGTAGGGGGAACAGTCCCTATTCTGCTCTGTGTCAGTGTGTATCAGGGGTTTTGAGGACAAGTGTCAATCCATATCTGCCAAGTGACCCTATGTAGGAGGAACAGTCCCTATTCTGCTCTGTGTCAGTGTGTATCAGGGGTTTTGAGGACAGGTGTCAATCCATATCTGCCAAGTGACCCTATGTAGGGGGAACAGTCCCTATTCTGCTCTGTGTCAGTGTGTATCAGGGGTTTTGAGGACAGGTGTCAATCCATATCTGCCAAGTGACCCTATGTAGGGGGAACAGTCTCTATTCTGCCCTGTGTCAGTGTGTATCAGGGATCATAAGGATAGGTGTCAATCCATATCTGCCAAGTGACCCTATGTAGGGGGAACAGTCCCTATTCTGCTCTGTGTCAGTGTGTATCAGGGATTTGACTATCTTTATTCAGATTGAAAAATTACAATTCCAGGAAAAATTTAACAAACATTTACAAGAACATGTTATGCACATCATAGAAACAACGTGAACCTCTTTAAAGCCACAAACTTAAGACAAAAAATACGTACACACAATGTGTAAGGGTTTGAAAGAATATTCTGAATCCTTACATGTTTACTTTATCGTTTGTTTGATTTTTGTGAACCATATATAAACTACAAGCAGCGTGAAAACTATAAAAACTCAAGCCATGGCCATGCTGATCAAATTAAATAGTATGCTTTACACAGCGTATAAGGGTGATGTCACAGCACAACGGGAATCTAACAGGGGAAGAGGTGAAAGTCATCCTCCCACGACCCCGCCATATCTGCCAAGTGACCCTATGTAGGGGTAACAGTCTCTATTCTGCTCTGTGTCAGTGTGTATCATGGTCTCTGAGGACGGGGAACAGTCTCTATTCTGCTCTGTGTCAGTGTGTATCAGGGGCTTTGAGGACAGGTGTCAATGTTAGGTGATTTCTGCCCTTTATGGATTAAAAGCAGACTCTGCATCAACTGTGTAATTTTCCATGGGAGTTTTGCCATGGATCCCCCTCCGGCATGCCACAGTCCAGGTGTTAGTCCCCTTGAAACAACTTTTCCATCACTTTTGTGGCCAGAAAGAGTCCCTGTTGGTTTTAAAATTCGCCTGCCCATTGAAGTCAATGGCGGTTCGCGCGGTTCGCCGGTTCGCGAACATTTGCGGAAGTTCGCGTTCGCCGTTCGCGAACCGAAAATTTTGGGTTCGCGACAACACTAGTGAGGTCTTATTATGCATTTATAAAGTACAAAATCATGTTTTATTCAAAAGAACTAATATTCTTTTTATGCATTAAAATACCTTACTAGCTTTAGCAAAAGTTAATTGACATGACATGTTGCTGTTTTTTTTAATGTTCCAGAGTCATTTATTGATTTACTTAACTTAGGACACACTAGAGTATAAATTGACTGAGTATTCCGGATCTCCAAATGCATTACTTCCAAGTACTCTTTCAGAAACATACATTGATTGTTCACATTGTATTTCCTTACCTAGTTTTTGTTGTCATTGTCAAACATCGATTCATGACTTTTGCGTATACAGATTAAAAGATAAGTTGACCCATAACAGAATCTAGAGGGAGTCTACTTACCACTTTTGTCTAACTTGAAAATGTTAATGATATACCCCCTTTGTGCACTCTAACTTTAAAGGAATAGTCTTGACACTGTAAGCACCACATGCAAATCTAGTGTTAATGAGCCATTAAGCTGCATGTGCCTTCTCCCAAGTTATTTATGAATCCACATCATGCAGTTTGACCAATATCAGGTCAAATACCAATGTGGTGTATCTCCTCTGGTGCCCCTGTGGGCTCCAATAGGTGGGTATGACTACCAGAAGCTTGAAAACCCGTATTATGGAGCACACGGGGAACATACGGAGGGGATACACCAAGCATTTCCTGGAAAAGCACAATGGTGCTGCTTCCCTTTTAAGTTTTATGGTGATTGGGAAAAAGCAGATTAATTGTAGAGGAGAAGACAATGTCCGAGAACTTAAGCGGCACTGTCATGGCCGAATCCCGTTTTGTTTTAACCCCCCCTCACGACTCCACTACATCTAACTGACCCCCTAGTCACCTCAAATTCCCCTAAGCCCCCCATATTACCTATTTTTAGTCATTATTTTGTGTCCAGACCTATGTTCTGGGCGCTGCCATCTTTGTGTGGATAGATGAAGTCCCTGTGGGACACGCCATCTGCCCACACTAGATAGTGCTGTGAGATTCACGCACATGCCCAATTAAACACTTGGGCATTCAAACTGGAAATTCATTCGTCAGAAAAATGAATGAATGAATAGAAATGTCAGTCGAACAAACAAACACTGAATATCATATTTATTTTACCCTAACATTATCACTATCTCCACACATTTTTGGTATATTAATTTTGGGTAGGTTTTCTACATTTTTAGCTAATAAAGGTTATTACCATATATTTTTGTTATGTTTATTTTAGGAGGTATTTTTGGAATGTGATTGAATCCCATTCATCAAACGTGATTGTTTTTTCCATTCCACTCTTTTAGTTTGCATCAGTGTTCATTTGTTCGTTCATTCAGTTTATTACAAGGAGAGTGCTACCGGCGCGCAGCTCCCTCCTTGTAAAATGTAAAGATAGAAGCGTCAGGGAGCTTTGCTCCCCGCCACTTCCTTAGCCCCCCATATCCCCCTCACTCTATGGGGGTCAATATGACCACCATAAAAGCATAAGGGAGATTAAAATCTCCCAAATGCCCATACTCGCTATACTGTGAGTAGTGGCATGTCTACTAAACAGTGTTCACTGTTTTAAAAAAAAAAACCTAGTACCCCCCCGGCCCCCACCCATGAGCGGCGGGTGGGGGCCATAAATAACAATGAGGGGGGAGCTATTATTCTCCCCCCCGGTGCCCACCCCTGAGTGGTGCGTGGGGGCCATAAATTATAATGAGGGGGGGGACCTATTGTCCTCCCCCTTTGTCCCCACCCCTGAGCTTGAGAGAGGGGGGCCAGAGTGCTCTGTGTTATTTTAGACCGCGTGGGAAAATTCCAAAGAACTTTCCCACGCTGTGTAAGATGACTCATAACACTCTGATTGGATGCCTTGGAATTCAACCAATCAGAGCTTTACGAGTCATTTAACACAGCGTGGGAAAGTTCTTTGGAATTTTCCCACACTGTGTAAAATGACACAGACCACTTTGATTGGATTGATTTCAAGCCATCCAATCAGAGAGTTCTGAGCCTAATTGCAGGGCGGGGCAAGGCTTTGTAAGCCTTTCCCTGCCCTGCGGAGCTCAGTCTGCGCCGTGCCCTCGCCAGGTGAAGATGGATTCATTTTTTAGCATCTGTTATATTTCTTTTTCAGCTGATTTTTTTTATGCGCTCTGTTTTTTTTATTTTATTTTTTACAAGTTCAACGAGTATTATGGTTTTTATTTGGCCTTTTTGGGGTCTAAAAAATGAAGATTTTAGAAAAAAGAAGACATCAAATGGTAAGTTTTATTTTTTTTACAGGTAGTTAGTTATTTTATTCCCCCCTCACTATTTTTAGGGTGAGGGGGGTAGGGGATTCTTTTTTATTTGGGTGGGGGGGTGACTAGGGATTTGGGGACCCCTAGTCACCTTGAAAAGGGGGAGGGGGACATTTGAATTTAGGGCCCCCACCCGCCGCTTAGGGGTGGGGGCCAGGGGGAGGACAATAGGTCCCCCTTATTGTCTTTCATGGTCCCCACCTGCCGCTCAGGGGTGGGGGCCGAGGGGATGACAATAGGTGTGTCCCCCTCATTTTCTTTTATGGCCCCCACCCGCCACTCAGGGTCGGGGTCTGGAGAGGAACAATAAGTACCCCTATTGTTATTTATGGCCCCCACCCACTGCTCAGGGTTGGGTGCCGAGGGGGGGAGGACAATAGGTCCCCCCCCTCATCCTCATTATCATTTATGGCCCCCACCCACCTCTCAGGGGTGGGGGCTGTGGGGGAGGACAATAGGTCCCCCCCTCATTGTCTTTTATGGCCCCAACCCACTGCTCAGGAGTGGGGGCCGAGGGGAGCAATATGTCCCCCCATTGTTATTTATGGCCCCCACCCACTGCTCAGGGGTGGGGGTCAAGGGGGGAGGACAATAGGTCCCCGCCTCATTGTTACTTATGGCCCCCTCAGGGGTGGGGGCCAGGGGGGAGGACAACAGGTCCTCCCCTCATTGTCTTTTATGGTCCCCACCCTCCGCTCAGGGGTGGGGGCCGGAGGGGAGGACAATAGGTCCCCCCCCTCATTGTCTTTTATGGTCCCCACCCGCCACAAAGGGGTGGGGGTGGGGGGAGGACAATAGGTCCCCCCATTGTTATTTATGGCCCACACCCACCGCTCAGGAGTGGGGACCAGGGGGGAGGATAATAGGTGTCCCCCCATTATACTTTAGGGCCCCCACCCGACACTCAGGGGTGGGGGCCGGGGGGGATTCTAGGGTTTGTTTGTTTGTTTTTTACAGTGAAAAGCTCACTGTTTAATAGACATGCCCCTACTCACGGTATAGCGAGTAGGGGCATAATTTACTAATACTAAGTAATCTTTACTTAGTATTAGTAAATGTTGCTTAAAGACCAATTTAGGTCTTTCAGCCTTTTGGTAGATAGCTCCCTAATACCATGGGAATCTTGCAGCCGCGGCACGAATCAGATCAGAGTTTCATTCATTCAAATAAAATTCTGATTCGAACAAAGTCCCGAATTGCGATTTGCGTTCTAACACGAATGGGGAAACTGTTCTCATTCTGTTAGGAGGAGATTCGGCAGTTTTGCCGGCGTCCTGTCTAAATGACAGGATGTTCGGGAATACTGACAGGAAGCATCACGGGAACAGGGAAAAATTGTGGGAAAATGTATCTGACTACCGGAAAAGAAGCACACTTTGCTCCTCCGCTGGTCTGAGATGGTCAGGTGTAGGAAACCTCCATAAGACAAGTAGTCCCTACTTTGCCTTATGTTTTAAAGAAAACTAAAACAGACAGGAAGAAATGAAGAACAGATCCTGACAGAGGGAGAGAAGAGGAATCGATTAAAGAAAGGTAAGTTTGGCATGATAGTGCCGCTTTAGCAAATTAGAGGGCAAATTGATTTTTAATTTGGATACTATGTGCCCTAAAGGTCTAGTTCAATTTTTATGATCACATAACTTTTATATTATATAATTTTTTTATATATATATATTATATTTTTTATATATAGATTTTTTATATATAGATTTTTTATATATATTTTATAATTTTTTTGTCACATACTCAGCATATCTCCCCCCACAGACTATTATTCTGCTTCTTTGACTTGTAAATTTTATATGCATGTTATTTTTACTCTATATTAGTATACACTTTTTTTGTAGTAACCATTGACTTATAGCTCCTTTACTCATTGATATTTTGTCTCCTTTTTTTACTACATTTGCACATATGGGCAAGTGCCCACTATTAGTATGGACTTTATAAGGACTATTTCCACCATGCCGGACCGGAAGTGATTTTACCGGCAATGTACTTGAACTGCAGCTGGAACAGTTAGACTACACCAACCCTGAAGATACACCAGTGATACAGCACTGAGCAAGGCCCCATCTAGGGCTGAAATGCATTTGCTACCCACTGGACTTTATCTGTGACTTTTTTGCTGGTGGTATTTATGTTTGTATGCCTTTGTATTTACACTGCTTTTTATTTTTGGCCATATTTGCGGTGCAATACCATACCTAGATACCTGCCTTATTTCTGTCCCTTACTATTATCATATTTTTTATTATATTTTTCAATAAATTTATACTCAAATATCTCAGCATTGTTAATATTGAGTCCTGTATTGAAGCATGTCGAGAGCCTAGACAGGCACCCAACGGCAGCTTCCATAGAGCCTATGTGGCTCCACCTTTGTGAGTTTATTCCACATATACTTTAATCTCTATATATTTTATGCTATGGGTAGCACTATGTATATTTCATTTGTTTTTCAGATGGAACTACATTATCTATACTTGTAATAGGTGGTATATTGGTACATTACACCTGTTTTGTGTGTGCGAATCTATTCTGATTTCTTTATTATTTGGTCTTTAGTTGTTAAGGGATTATACCTTTTTCACACCCACATTAATTGTAAATTATATATTTGAAGCGCCTACACAACCATTTGTATATATTTGTTTATTTCTCCACTATAAATTTATGCTGCACTCATACAGCTTGGCTCTTTCATATAAACATAGAAACATAGAATGTGACGGCAGATAAGAATCATTCGGCACATCTAGTCTGCACAATTTTCAAAATACTTTATTAGTCCCTGGCCTTACCTTATAGTTAGGATAGCCTTATGCCTAATTCCACGCATGCTTAAACTCCTTCACTGTGTTATCCTCTGCAAAAGTAAATGACTTCAATACCCTCATAACCACACTCTCCCGCGAACCCAAATGACTATTTCACACATTTAACTTTTTTTCTTCACCCTATTGTTCCTCCTCCACCTACTAACTTGATCACCTCATACCTTGCAACTCACTTCACTGACAAGATCTCTACAATCAGGGAAGAGATATCTAATCTTTCTTCTTCCCCTTACAATACTTCCCCTAACCTCACTCCACTGCTGTTCTTTGTTCATTCGCACCCGCTTCAGCGGAAGAGGTTTCTGCTCTGCTCCAGTCCTCCCGCCCCACCACCTGCTTTCTAGATCCAATTCCCTCGCATCTCATTCATACTCTGTCTTTTTCTCTTTCTCTACCTCTCACTAAAATTCTCAATCTCTCTCCCCTGGCATATTTCCATTGCCCTTCAAACATTGTTGCGGTAATGTTAAGTAGTTGTGTTTTATTATTGCGTCAATAGACGCCCCAATTTTAACCCCCAGGTACGTGAGGGAATTGGATTTCCAGTCAAATTGGTACTGGGCTTTCATGCGTTGTAGTGTCTCCCGTGGTATGCGTATTGGCAGTGCTTGGGTTTTGTCTTGGTTGAGTCTATAGTGAGAGACCTGACCAAATTCGTTGAGAGTTTGCATAAGGTGTGGAAGGGATTGTTCTGGACTGCTTAAGGAAACTAGAACGTCATCCGCGAATAACGACAACTTATATTCCTTGTCTCGGACTTTGATGCCTTTAATCTGCGGGTGTGTGCGTATTTTCAGTGCTAGTGGTTCCAGTGATAGAATATACAGTAGGGGGGATAAGGGGCATCCCTGGCGGGTCCCATTTGTGATTGTGAATTTTTCTGAGGTGAACCCTCCATTCGATACTTTGGCTGCTGGGCTGCCGTAAAGGGCACCTATTCCCTTGATGGTTTCGGCTGGGAAGCCGTATTTCACCAGTACTTGTGACATGTATGACCAATTGAGGCGGTCGAAGGCCTTCTCCGCATCTAGTGCTAGGAGAAGGCCCTCGGTCGCATGTCCCTCCATGGCGGCCAGAATTGTGAGGATCTTATGGGTGTTGTCCGAGCCCTGGCGACCCCGGACAAATCCCGACTGATCATTATGCACTAACTGGCTAAGGAGTGGAGCCAACCTATTGCTCAGTATCTTAGCGTATAGCTTGGCATCCCCATTTAGTAACGATATGGGCCTGAAATTTTTGCATACTGTGGGCGGCTTCCCAGGTTTGGGTAGTGTGGAGATATGTGCTAGAAGCACTTCGTTCGGTAGGGCTCCCTTTTTTGCACATTGGTGGTATAGGGCGAGCAAGTGGGGAGAGAGGATTTGCATGAACGTCTTGTAATACTTGTTGGTGAGGCCGTCTGGCCCTGGGGCTTTGTTGGAGGGAAGGTTTGTTATTGCTTGTGTGATTTTGTCTAGCGTAATAGGTTGTTTTAGGGAGTGTATTGCGGTCTGTGATAAGGAGGGCAGGTGAAGGTCGGATAGGAATCTATCTATGTCATCTGTGGTAGGAACGTAGGTAGTCTGGTCTTCTTTAAGGTTGTACAATGAGTGATAATATTCTGCAAATGTGATAACGATTTTTCGAGGGTCAATGATTTTTTGACCATCGTTCCCTTTAAGGTAGGCAATCCTGGAGGCGTTCATTTTTTGTTTAAGCTGCGCTGCCCATGTGGCTCCAGCTTTGTTTCCAGCCATGAAAAATTTATGTTTTGATTTTTGTAGATAATATGTAGTTTTGGCTAGTTCCATATCTCTTAGTTTAGTCTGTAGTTGTAGCAGTTTGCGCTGTGTGTTATCAGTAGGGGAGCGCTTGTTCGCATGCGTCAGGAGTTTTATTTCGTCAATGAGGGTTATGTATTGTGTTCTACGGGACCGGTGGACTTGACAGGCATGTTTGATAAAGCTGCCTCTTATGACTGCTTTGTGTGCCAGCCAGGTGGTTTCAGGGTCTATGTCTGGCTTAGCATTGTCCGTAAAGTAGATTCTAAGATCTAACGTGATTTGTTCAACTATGTGTGGGTTTTTAACCCCTTAAGGACACATGACATGTGTGACATGTCATGATTCCCTTTTATTCCAGAAGTTTGGTCCTTAAGGGGTTAAGTAAAGATTCATTACGTCTCCAGGTGGGTTTGTCACTGGTAGGAAACTTATCTTCTAGGGTCAGTGATATAGGAGCGTGGTCTGACCACGAGATCACGCCAATATCTGTGTGGAGTACTTTCAGTAAGGACGTCGTCTGTATAAAGAACCTATCAATTCTTGAGTAGCTGTTGTGTGCGGGGGTATGGCATGTATAGTCGGTGTCGGTGGGGTGTAGTATCCTCCAGGGGTCTATGTAGTCGTGGGCAGTCAAGGTAGTGCAGATGTGTTGGGACTGGGTATGTCGTCTCTTGGATGTTGCAGGTGTTACCGTGTTTGAAGCAGAGGAGTCTTTGGTACTGTCTAGGAGAAAATTAGTGTCGCCTCCAAGTATTACCTCCCCAAAGCTATACAATTTCAACAATGTGAATATTCGTGACATAAATGATTCTTGAACACACTGTGTGCTGGCACTCAATTACGCAAGGTGCAGGTATTCGAGGCTTAACCCCACAACAACCTCCTAATCATAATCATAAACAAATATGAATACCGCACTCAAAAAGACCTTTGGGCAATAAAGCTTATTGCTAATCACGCTTTTAATTCAAAATATTTATTGTGTAAGTTTTAAATAAATTCATAAAGGTAATAGTATATCCTCATAGTGACACTCATTTCAAACTATTTACATATATACACACACACAGGACCCTCCTTCGTCTGTAATAAAGTTCATAGTATATACACGTCAATGTACAATAGGTAATGATCCAAAAAAACTAAGAAAAAATTATAAGAAAAAATTATGAAAATGATGAATAATAAAAAAGGAGAAACAAAATGAAAAAATGAAAAAATAGAAAAAATCTAAAAAGTAGAAAAAAATAGAAAAAAGTAGTGATGAAACGAAAAATTGATGAAACAATCAAAATAGAGAAAAAAAATAGAAAAAAATAGAAAAAATAATGCAGTCCTAACAAGATAGTAGTCCAGAATATAGTGCACTATATGTATCACTTTATAATGGATGGATCTCACCAATGTGTCAGTAGCTGTATGGTGTCCGTGGTAGGAGGATGCTGTAGATTGCAGATAGTAATGTCCTGAAAGGGGATGAAAAAAAGGGTGTTGAAAGTTTCCTGCTCGATGCACAGTAATCACTCCGGCATCAGTGGTCAGCCAGTCAGGTCACTAGGTACTCCTTTGAATGTACTGCTGTGTGATCCGGTCAGATAGGCAGGTCACTGGGTAATCTTTGGATGGGCGGGTAATCCTGTGGATGGGTTTGAATGGGCTGCGCGCTCGGGACGTACGTGTCCCTTCGATGGCCCCTGTTCTCTCCGTCCCCTTTTTGAGTGCGGTATTCATATTTGTTTATGATAAATGATTCTTGGTTTTCGTTGGTCCCGTAAACATTCACTAACGTATAGGGGCTATTGTTGAGATAACACTGGAGGATGAGATATCTGCCCTTGCCATCGCCGATTTTCCTAACTAGTTCGAATGTGACTGATTTACTCACTAGGGTAACTCCTCTTTTCTTTTTGGAGAAGCAAGAATGGTAGTCTATCGGGAACCCCGGTGAGTTGAACTTGGGTTTGGAGCCCCATTTAAAATGCGTCTCCTGGAAGAAGGCTACTTGCGCCCTCTGGCTTTTGGCCTCTAGAAGCGCCAGTCGCCTCTTATTAGGTGAATTTAACCCTTTTGTGTTTAAAGAGATTATTTTGATCGGCATCTCGTCTATTAGAGTTAGGTTGTGTGGGGCTTTTCCTGGATGTTGGAAGGTAGGTGGGCAGTGGGGGTAGGGTAACAAGAACTACATACAAAACCCGTTAGCCAAGTGGCACAGCGCAGGGATCTGCAAACGGGCAGAATGTGGCTTGCAAATTAAGCCGTATGGGGGTCGTGGCTATTAAGTCGTTAAATACTACTAAGTGGTGCTCGGGTCAATATCTGTCCACTAGCGTAAATTATCCGGTATCTAAGCGTGACCAACGATGCAGTCACTTTTATCTAGTGGAGCGTTATAGTAATACCCTGGTATCAGGGTAGCAACACAGTAGATCAAACTCTATCAAAGCATTGTCCGCCTAACGTGGACATGTGGCTGAGTAACATTTTGCAGATTAAAGCAGCTGCTTGGGTTGTACAGGGGGGTGTTAAGCAAACAATATTAATACATTACATATGAATGGATATCTGTGAGTCTTCATTGGTGGTCTGCCAGGTTGCGCTTAGGCGAGTAGGCGATCGGCATATCTTGCGCTATCGCGTATGTGTCGTGCCAAGGGATCATGTGCAAGTCCTTTGTGAGTTTCCTGGGTGGTGATGTCGTGGGCGATCTGGGGTTAGGTGGTTTTTGTAACGGTATGTCCCATTCTTTAAGTAAACGAAAGCCGTCTTGTGGCGTTAGGATGATGCGGTCTGTTCCATTTTTTCTCATTAAAATCTTTGCAGGGAATCCCCACTTGTATGGGATAGCGGCGGCATGGAGCGCTGCGGTAATGGGCGCAAAGGCCCGTCTCTTGGACATTGTGGTAGGAGACAGGTCGATGAACAGCTTGACATCTGTAAATGGGGCAGGCAGTGTTGCGGCGGCCCGGGAGGCCTGCATCAGCTGGTCTTTAACGGTGAAATAATGAACCCTCGTGATTACATCTCTTGGGGTAAAGGGCGGTAAATGTTTAGGTTTCGGCAGGTGGTGCGTGCAGTCTAGGCGGAGGTCTGAGGTTTCAAGGCTCGGAACTGGGCTCTGAACACGTCTTGTACGAATTTAGTTAGGTCTTGGGGGCCTATGTCTTCTGGCACTCTTATATTATTCCTCCTTTCCCTGTCCTCGTTGTCAGCAATTTTCCCCTCTAGGTAGGATACCTTTTGCTGGAGCGCTGTATGTGCGTCAGCTAGTTCACTGTGTGCCTCTAGCAGCCCGTCAGTTTTCTCTTCTAGGTGAGTGGTTCTGTCTCCCAGGGCTTGTATATCTGCCCTGATGTCGGACTCCATTTTGGAGAAGTCATTCCGCAGGCTGGTTTGCAGTGTGCGCAGCATGTTGCTTACTGAAGTGTCCGTGGCTGGTTGTGAGTTGGGGGCGTCTGGGGCATCTTGGGTGTCTCTGGTATCATGGTCTGAGAAGGGGGAGTTCGGGCCTCCATCGCCATCTTGGTCACTGCTATGTACCATTTTCAGATGGGGGTGTAGTGTCTTCTGCTTTAATTTCTTGCCTGATTTAGTGGACATCTCCTCCCCTGCGTTCCGCACGGCTCAGGATTGTGTCGGTGTGTCGGTTTAGGCTGTGTAACACGCTGATCGGTCCACGGTAGAGCGGAGCTCGCGGTCTATGCGACTGCTTCCATGCGATGTCAGGCCACGCCCCCCTCTCTGCTATTTCTAACTGGATGGCTGCCCACTTCCTTAATCTCAACTTGACCAAAACTGAAATTCTAGTCTTTCCTGCCTCAAGTGTTGCTACTCCTGTGTCTCCCTCCAAGTCAACGGTGCTAACATCAGCTCCACCATGCAGGTTCGCTGTCTAGGTGTTCTCTCCAACCTCTCCTTCACACCTCATGCCACTTCTATCTCAAAAACAATGCGCGCATCCTACCCTACTGAACGCCAGATGTGACTAAGGTGCTGGTCCATTCCACTGTCCTTTCTCGCCTTGACTACTGTAATCCGCTTCTCAGTGGTCTTACTTGCTCCCAACTTGCGCCGTTACAGTCCATAATGAATGCGGCTGCGAGGCTCATCTTCTTTCCACCCGCACCTCCCACGCCTCACCCTTCTGTCAGTCCCTACATTGGCTTCCTGTAAGATATAGGGCTCAATTTAAAATTCTGGTTCTTGCTTTCAAATCTCTACATAATGCTGCTCCCACCTATCTCTCCTCCCTAATACACAAGTATGTCCCGTCTAGGCGCTTACGCTTTGCTGAAGACTTACGTCTATCATCTGTCCGTACTCACATCTCTGATGCTCGCCTTAAAGACTTCTCAAGGGCTACACTGTTCCTGTGGAACTCACTTCCCTCCTCCATTAAATGCTCACCCAGTCTCCACTGTTCCAAAAAATCAAGAAAAACCCACTTCTTCATAAAAGCGTATCAATTAAACTGTTAATAGCTCCCGACTGATTCCTCTCTTGCAACTGTCATTAGTCTAATACTATCCTTACCTTTTGTGTCACTTTACCCCACTCCCTCTTCTAGCATGTAAGCTCATTGAGCAGGGCCCTCAACCCCTCTCTTCCTGTTTGTCCAACTTGTCTGGTTACAACTACATGTTTGTTCGTCCACCCACTGTAAAGCGCTGTCCTGAAGAAAGTTACAGAGAAGGAACTAAAACGTCAACTTCTGTATGTATACCAAATACATTTAATACATACATAAATATATATATATATATATATACGACCACCCAGAATCCCTTGCTGTAGTGAGTCACTGTTAAAGTGAGATTTCTGTGGGAAAAGCAAGTTTTATGGCTTGACTGGTGTGTGTTTAACAATGTATTAACTATATATATATATATATATATATATATATATATATATGTGTGTATATATGTATTAAGGTCGTTTGGCCTGTATTTGTAGGAGGGGCTTAAATTTATTCACTCTCCTATATAAAGTACACCCCTTACCTGACTCATATCGCTTGAGGTCAGCATCAGAATGATTTCCACTTCCCGGCCATCCAGACGCCATTTTACCTGATTACTCCATGAGGTTTTCTAAGCAGAGCTCTGTCAGGAATCCAGCCACAGGCTTTTCCGGCCTACAACCTTCTTTCTTCAATCCATCGCCGTGGATGGTGTCCAAGTGACTCAGAAACCTACCCGTTACGCCAGGCATCAGTCCCACGGCACCATGCACGGGTCAGGTCCTCAATTTACGGCTGCATTTTGTCTAAGTCTGTTCTAAAACCATTGCATGTTCATGCATATCATTCTTTTAAACTCACTTGTTTATATCTTGTTTATATCTGTCACTGGCTCATTTCGAGCATTAGCATACTCCCGAACGGGAACACATTCTGTTTCAATTGCCTAAACATACTAGGCAATTCTGTGCGTGCATTTCAAATCTCACTGCTCGTTTAGTTTTGTTTCCCTGACATACCAGGCTCACAGTTCGTGCAATTTTCTACCAAACGGGAACTAGTTCATGCATTTACTATTGTACTACACACGTTTTGTGCGTTTACAACCCATGAACAGAACTTTGGTTTGTTACAATGAATGTTATTAAGCTATTATGTTCACATATTGTATATTGTCAAACGGTTTGGATTAAAGGGTATTTTTACCATACAATCAGCATTTCTGACCCCTACTGGTCAACAGCAAAACTGTCTTCACATGTCATGTACAATTTACCAGCCAATATAAATTACACATAAGATTGTTTTAAACATAACCATAAACCATAAATTAAACTCCAGCACGGGTCAACTTCAGGTTTAATTCACAATAGTTTACATTTCACATCAAGACCAACAGTGGTTCTATTAACACTGCCACCTACAGGTCTGTCAAGTACATTGACAATTTTCATTGGGTTTTACAAACACCAAAACACTGACCCCTATAGGTCAACAGACACACAACATTTCACATACCAATCAGTATCCAACTACACTGCCACCTATAGGGCAATCGGCAGATCTCCAGTGCACTTGCATTTTGCAACACCATGTTCACTGACCCCTACCATTCAATAAGACATACAACAATTCACATAGCAAGTAGTATATCAACATCTGGTATAAATACATATATTATTACACAGTAGCAGACACATCTGTATATATGTAACTGGTAACATAGTTCACATACATTTTTCACAGCATGCTGCTCACACAACAGACTTTCCCCTAACAATGGGACATACAACATACAAGGTGGGGACAGACCACTTTTTCACTTGTACATATGGCACTTAATGTGTGAAGATTGATACATATTTAACCAGGATGGCTACGATGTTTAATATTTACACATCACGGCACTTTACTTTGCACATATACTGTACGTATTAAGATAAGCTTGGTCTATGCTATATTTCCTCATGCCATACGGTTTTATCCATTCAGGTTAAAGTTACTACAAAAAAAAACCTATACGGATTGTCAGGTTCAATACCATACTACCAGGTACATACACCTGCTCACGTAGTTATCCATCTCTTACCTTCCCTGGAATAGTAATAGTGTACTGGCAATTAGGGTTCTAGGGCCCAATAGGTATTACTCCCTTTTTTATCTGCATTATGCTTCGGTTAGTGGTCCCGCGAGGCCAACACCCCGCCTCACACTCGGAGGCATACACCCTTCGGGCCACTCGGGAGCTAGCTGCCTCACATTGTATCACAGAGAGGGCCTCACCCAACGTTCGGTGGCCACACAAAATCCCCTCGCGCCAAGCATAGATAGAGCCTCTCAAGCCACTTGGCAACTAGCAGGGCCTCACCAGTCACCAAAAAACACCAAGCCTAATCGTTTCACCTTACGGCTTAGCTAGCAAGCCAGTACAAGACCCCTGGGTACAAATAATAATTGCAATCTTTATTGTTATTTAAGTATTTCTCAAAAAGATGGTGAAGAATCACCTCTTCCTAGCACCCCGCCTAAAATTGATACACCTTCAAGCAGAGGAAATGTTGCTAGTCCAGCAGCAACCAGATCCTGGACGATCCCACACATTACCACCGACCTAAGGATCCCCTACCCTGCCACAGCAAGGAAAGCAGAGTTATTCAAACTTCTCCATACATCAACGGACAACACAGAGGCAGGGGAAGGCCCAGCAACACCAACTCAGGTGACACCCAGGCCATGCTAGCCTCACTCATAAACTCATGAGCCAAAAAATTTATGACAGACTGGCAATCTCGAGTCGGTCACCACAGCCCTCACAAGGCTGGGCCTCACGCTACTGTACAACCAGCACCAACCGAAACTCGGTTACCTGGTACAATCAATTCTTATGACACACAAGACGTTAACCCTGCAAGTATTATCCCAGCACATTGGAGAAACAAGGCATATATATGTATGATGATGTATCTGTGATGGTCAGATCCAGGGATTCCAGGTAAATCGGGAACTGACCATCCCTTGGTTGGGTTGGCATTTGAATATGTAGAGATGTTTTTTTTTGTGCAGGTACCCATACAGAAGGGATTTTGTCCCAAACAAATGGACGCGCACTCTCAGGCTCAAGGTACCAGCACCTCTGAACTACCAGAGACAATTGATATGAGTAGTTGCATTGCATATAGACTGTTGCGTATATGTTCAAATGGTTCAGGGCACATGACAAACCATGTGTCCCAATACAACTTACAAATAACGTACTCACCATCTGTACACACCAATGCATTTTCAGCACTACTGACTCATCACCCTTCCAGACTTGTAGTAGATTTACTAAAGCTCTGGAGCTTCAAAGGGCTCCCATACAGGTATCATTAATACACCTTCAAGAAATATAGCATGCCCTCACTTACAGTCAGCACAACAGAACCATTGGCTGTAAACACCCTTATAGCCAAGATTTGCAGAGGGGTCTTTACTTGGGTTTTCCAATCTCCATCATTTACAGCATGGCTCCAAACACAAACACATTGGTATTGTCACAAGGAAATCTTCCCTTAAACAAAGACTAACCATAGACCTATTGGCACCACACACCTCTGCTACCCCAAGTCTCAATTCCCTCATACCCTCCGAGAAGTTTCCTTACTATACAACACTATTGATCTACCTTTACAGCTATCACTCAAGCATGGGTTGAAGCTTGGTTAAGTAAGACCAATATCATCAACGCAGAAAACGGCTACCATCTACCCTACACACTGGCACTTACATGGCATAAAATGGGCATTCCTTTCCCCACTCAACTTTCGGGCTACAGATTAGCCTACTATCGATATTCGCAGATACTCTGTGCTGGTTATTGTCACGATACCTTACCTGTCATCCTCGGACCCACGCAGTACAGCATCCTCCTTCACTGAGCGGCACGGCACCTCTGACGCCGGCCGCTCACTCAGAGCGGAATTTCTAAGTTCGGCGCATGCGCGCCACTGCCGTCGGCTGGAAGCCGACAAGATCATGACGCAACCACGCACCCGGACCTTTTGGGGGCGTGGTTTTAAAGCAAAACACACCACACTATAAAAGGGCTGTCTTGACAGCAGTAAGACGCCCTAGTGTGGTTCTTGCTGGTTCCCATAGTGCTCTTTATGTAATATTGGTTTTCTCTCCTGGTATTTGACTTTTGGCTACTCTAATTGACTATTCTACTCTCTGGTTCCCTGTACTTTGGCTTGTTAATCGTTATTCCGTCTTCTGTTATCCCTTGACCTCTGGCTATCCCATTTGATTACTCTAACGTGAGCCCGGCCATTCTAAGGTCCGGTATACGTTCTATAGTTAGGTTGCACTCTGCGTGAAGGGGTCACTGTCGTGACAGTTATGATAACATATCCAGAGGCCTTACAGTCATACATTATCTAGAAGACTTCTTGTTGATCAAAGATAACATATTTTTCACTAGAAGCCTCACGGCAGCTTAGTCTGGTTGACCACTTGGGCGTCCCAGAACCCCATAAGAAACAGAAGGCCCAGACACTAGCATCACATTACTGGGCATACGACTTGAGTCAGCATCCATACACGCAAGTTATCACAAGACAAATAGGGAACATTCTCAACTACATCAATCACTACCTCCTGCTTAGTACTTACAACTGCAAGGAACTACAATCCCTACCAGGTTCCTTAATTTTGCCATACCAATCATACCATAAGACCACGCTTTCACATCCAGAGTACTTTCCCCTTTTTTCCACACTTCCAACATGACGATCAGAGGATGTCCCTAGACACCCCAGCAACAGCAGACCTGCACATGGGGGGGAATTTCTTAACCATTTGGCATGGTAAAATCATGTTCCTTCCAGGATTGTCTGACACTTCTCCAACCAGATGGTCAGACGCGGCGTCTACCAAAAGGTTGGCAGCGATATACCGGGAACGATTGCTTTGGAGCTGTTGGCCATGGCATCCAGATTTGGAAATTTTTCCACCACCTCAGCCCCTTTGGGGGATCTACCCCATTGTAGCAGCTGCTGTGGCATGGGGTAAATCATGGTCAGGGTCATCAATCCGTTGTTACTCAACTAAGCACATGTCATATCATCAACAAACTTGACAAAGGCGCTTCAGCCGAAACTTTGTTTTTATTTTGATTGACTCTGTCCCTGCTTCTCACTTATCTTGGTATGTTTTTTTGAATTTTTTTATATGTTTGGGTTTTGATTATACTCTATACTATAGTGGTCTGTTTGTATGATATTTCTGTCATTTATATACCACGCATTGCGTGTTCATATGTGTCTGTATACATATGCTGGTTTGGTAAATGATTTATTATAGCATGACTTTGTATTTCTGTGGATACTATTTAAAGAGACAGACCCAGAGTATATACCCATGTAAATAAAGTTTGTTCATTTCATATATATAAAGATTTTTGGTGTGCTCCTTACTCTATTCACAATATCATCAACAAACGCCACTCATCATCCATAAGGTCATGATATTTCTGGGGAACTTGCTTATCACATTTCTTTTACTTTCATGTACCAGGCGGGGGTATACATCCCTGCACAATTGTCTCATTTATATTCCAGGCATGTTCATCATACACTTCCTACAGCCGCCCATACAGTCACGGCCACTCTTTCGTTCCAGAGACAAAATCATGGATTAGACATACACATGCAGCATAGCATGCACTGTCCCACCTAGCACTTTCGTCCCATACTTGTAGAACGCATAACACAGCTTTTCACCTGGCTTAAAGAATCTCATTGGAACATGACATAGCTCAACCTGTGTCATAACATTTCTCCAAGATTTTGCTTCTTTTTGCCACCTTAAACTTAAACTATCTCACACACCATTAATTATATATTTTACAGGCATTCAACAACACAGGATAGCCTATGGCCAAAACTACCATAACTTCATGCTATCATTCCAGACAAGAATATACTCAGAGGTTTTCAGGAATCCATCCCCCCACGTTCCTCTCAGAGATTACCAATAGCCATCCAACTTTACCATCCTTATCGGACCTATTAGATCTACAACCATTCAATTATACTACCAAGTCGGCCATTACCAGTCATGCACATTGCCTTCTATGCCTTTCTCAGGCCAGAGAATCCACTACCATCACCACCACTCAGACAGATCATTGTCTTCAATGATCCCACGTACGTAAACACATATATCATTACCTATTGGCTCTACCACATCCGAAACGAGTCAACACGCACCAACAGTAGAGATAACATATTATCCTACCCACAACAAATGGTGTCCGCATTCGGTCCTAGATACCTACCTTCAAAATCCTTCCAGGAATTAAATACTGTAATGCATTTAAGGAAATGTCTGGTTAATTTGTATATATTTGTTGACTATATTAAATCTTTGATTATTCATTTTTGCCCTCTTGATTTACAGGCCTACCGTATCGTCGGTCTCGGCACACCACAACCGACTTGCTCCCTTTATACTATCCTAGGCTTATGCTGGATCCTTACTCCATATACGGCTATTTATATATATATATTGTGAAGGATTTTCCATGTACTTACCTGTGGGTCCTCAGTTAAACCCTCTCCCTGCTGTTTTAATACCTGTATCTGTTCGGTTTAAAATGTATGAAAGAAATGTATTCGTTTACCGAACAGAGACCACACACACTGGGTAACAACCAACATTAGAACAGAGAAACCGCAACTTAACTGCTACTAGGTGGCCACCATTCGGCATACGAACACGTGGCGAGAACAAAGGATGGCGGCCATCTTAGAACTTATGAACGCGGTCAGCGGGACTTATGCAGGGATTGCCCGGAACTAATTTCGGCACGGCAACCATGCGAACGCCCGGTCCCCACGGAAGTCCTGGATGAATACGTTCCCATCCACGAATCAAACTGGCGTTCGGTAGATAAAACCTACCGAATGAGGGGAACATTCACATGTAACCAGCTACACCATACGAACAGTGGTTTTCGTGTAGTTAGATGCGAACGGAGACCGGCTCTTGCTACTGATTCTATGGAACTCTAGATCGGATACCTCCACATGGCAAGCCGGTCAAACTTCCACACGATGCGACACGGAAACTACCGAACGGAAATTCATGAATTTGGATATATGACCACCAGTGTCCTCAGCTAACCAGGGATGTTGAAATTATGTTTGTATGTTGTATAAAAAGTACTTTTCTGAAATTGTTAAAAAACTGTAAATGTTCTGGCCAGCAGATAATTGAGCTGTGTGTATTGTAAGAACTCAATTATCTAGCCTGTTTTATGTTGCATAAATTGTGAGTTCTGTGTGCCAGTAAATCAGTCTTGTTCCAGCATTAAGCTTTGGCTCATGTGTGGATTATTCGGCGATTCCAGGGATATTTCTACTCGTGGAATATTGGGTGATTTTCTTTTATGGGAAGAAGGGAATACTTGACGGAGGAACGGATTGTACCATCACAACTGGTGGCAAGCGGTGGGATTTTCCCTTCTTTTTCCCTGCACAGAGGATTCAAGGAGCACTGGTGTATAGTGCATGGAGGGCAACGCTAGTACTCGTGCAGCGACCCTGGCTTCGGAGGAACTCAAGGGATAGAGCTAGCTACCGGGCAGCGTCCCTATCCACAGCAACATGGAAGAGGAGTTTCGCTGGAGGTTGCAGCAGCACTTGGCCCAACAGGATGGGCCTGTATCAGAGGAGTGCATACTGGACTGGAGAGATGCCACTCGTAAGGAGTTGTGGTACGATGCCCTGGAAGAGGTACAGCTGCGGCGAGGAGAGAGTCTTCCCAGTGACTCTCTCCTGAAACAGGGGGGAGGCTGCACTCACCTGAACATGCATAAATGGGGTGCTGCTGCTTGGGGCCAAATTATACAATACACCAAATCCAGCGCACTCACCTATCCACTAAACAGCAACAACAATATCATTGATTTTTTCACCCTCCTAGGTGGTATATATTTCTCATTCATTCTCGGTCCTCTACCAGAGGCCTGGAAGTCTGAGCGTTCTGCCCAGTATCTTAGCTGTTCCTAGAACTGCCCTCTTTTGGACATCTGAGAAGATGTTCCACCTGAAATCTGCTAAAGCCACTCTTCCAACTTGGGAGTCACTGCCCACGAGTGCTACTATCACAACTGGGACTACTACTACTTACATATATATTTATTTAGTATAACTGGCAGCACTCACGGTCTTCAATAAAATTCTTCTTTTATTTCCAAGGTTAAAACATGGGATCAACGTTTCAGTCCCTGTATAGGACTTTCATTAGGATCAATGTTTTAACCTTGCAAATAAAAGAAGAATTTTATTGAAGACTGTGAATGCTGCCATTTCGACTACTATCTGGATAACCTAAGTCCCAGGATAAGCACCCAGCAAGTATACACTTCTACAGCCTGAGTTCAAGGATTTATCTTAGTATTTATATATATATATATATAAATATATATATATATATATATATATATATATATATACATACATATATTATACAAAATCAAGCGCACTTGCTTATTCACCAAACTGCAATTTCAAGTCTCACGGAATATAATAGTTTAGGCAAAAAATTATAGGGGTTTAATGCGCCTACCTTCCAGCAGTGGATGGATAATATAGGGGAAATATACAACATGGAATCCCTAACGGCAACTCTACAGGGGAGAGTGGAGAAATGTACTTGAACCTGGGTGCCGTGGCTGCGGTATCTCTCAATGGTAAAGGCGGGAAGCTGAGTCTCCTCTATACCTCTTCTCTATCCCCCTCTTCTTCACCTCCCTCACCTCTACCCCAACACTAACCTCGACGCAAACCACGACAGACACGCATCTTGCCCTCTAAAACAACCATAATACCATGTAGCCATCCCTCGCTCCCACACTACCTACTAACTATCACATAAGCACCTGTAGCAAAGACGATGAACTAAGCTGTGGCCCTCATACCCCCCCTAAGCGAGACCACCGACCCCGCTAGATTGCGGCTGACATGACGCACATAAGCAAAAGCCTAAGGTGGCTCTAGTAACGCAGAATGCCCCATACAGTCAACTTGTACTCATACCTCAATTACTGCAACAACGCACCACCAAGCAGGCCCAAACACACTAACGAGACAAGTTTTCGCAGAAAGCAAGGGGAGAACCTGTTGCTTCATTGACAGTATGTTTTACCGTACAATCCTTGCCAAAAAGGAAGACACCTGTTCATTCCGCCTCTATGACAGCACACACTCAGTGAGTCATAGGCACCCAAACTTAGATAGGGACATCTGGCGATACCTAGGTCTGAGGGATCCACATATACGGCACCGCAGTATGCAGGTTATCAACGGCTGGTGCGGGATTTCCGCAGAGGCACTGACTGCTGAAATACACAACACCATTAGCCGACTGAGAACGAGAGCTGACACCAAATCGCAAGTCTCTCTGGTTTTAAACGTTGTAACTAACTTGACCTCCGCTCCAATTAATGCACACAGAACAGAATAATTGCAACGTATAAGAAACATAATGTGTATCATACTGCTGAAACATGTTCAATAGTTACTTTGTTATGATTCCCCTGTTACATAATCGAATGCCTGATTGCATAATGAGCCTGAATGACCTCATGTGTTCCTCAAAGCACTGTCGCCACACATGTGTCTGGGGCATATATCTGCATACTTTTACCTGCTTTGTCTGTATAATTTCTATAACAAAATAATGTGGGTTAAGTTACACTATATAGTTACATAGGCTGAAAAGAGACATGCGTCCATCAAGTTCAGCCTTCCTCACATTTTGTTGCTGTTGATTCAAAAAAAAGGCAAAAAAACAGTTTGAAGTGCTTCCAATTTTGCAGCAAACTAGGGTAAAAAAATCCTTCCTGACCCCAGAATGGCAGTCGGATTTAGCCTTGGATCAAGAATGTATTACCCTACAGCTGAAAAATAGTATGCATCTTGCTGCTGTTCAAACATCTGTACAGACTGATAAAACCACTTCTTCAGGCAGCAAATTCCACATTCTTATTGTTCTTACGGTAAAAAAAGCATTTCCTTTGCCTTAGACTAAATCTTCTTTCTTCCAGTCTAAACGCATGACCTTGTGCCCTATGTATTGTCCAATTTGTGAATAGATTTCCACACAATGGTTTGTATTGGCCCTGTATTTGTATAATGTTATCATGTCCCCTCTGAGGTGACATTTTTCTAAACTAAAGAGGTGTAAATTTGTTAACCTTTCTTCATAGCTGATATGTTCCATTCCTTTTATTAATTTTGTAGACCGCCTCTGCCCTCTTTCCAGTGCTAATATTCTTTTTCAGAACAGGTGCCCAAAATTGCACAGCATATTAAAGATGTGGTCTACCAGTGATTTATAAAAAGGCAAAATTATATTCTCATCCCGAGAATGAATGCCTTTTTTATGCATCACAATAACTTACTGGCCTTAGTCACTGCTGATTGACATTGCACATTGTTGCATAGTCTGTTGTCTATAACAATTCCTAAATCCTTCTTGTGTGTTATCCCTAATTCACTACCATTTAGGGTATAAGTTGCTTGTGCATTCTTTACCCCGAAGTGCATAATTTTGCATGTTTCTACATTAAATTTCATCTGACATTTGAGTGCCCAGTCCCCCAGTCTATCTAAATCTCTCTGCAGCAAATTAATATCTTGCTCACACTGTACTACTTTACAGAGTTTTGTGTCATCTGCAAACACTGAAACATGACTTTCAATGCTTTTTTCAAGATCATTTATAAACATGTTAAATAGAAGGAGTCCCAGAACAGACCCCTGAGGGACACCACCTGCCACCTCTGTCCAGCTTGAAAATTTACCATTAATGATAACTCTCTGTACAATATTTTTAAGCCAATGTTCTAACCAAGAACAAGATTTTTCATCTAGACCAATTTCTTTTAGTTTGAAGACTAATCTATAGTGTGGAACTGTATCAAATGCCAAAAGGCAAAATCCAAATAGATCACATCCACTGCAACACCTTGATCTATACTTCTACTTACTTCTTTGTAGAATGCAATTAAGTCAGTTTGACATGACCTATGTTTATATAAACCCATGATGATCTTTTGCTGATAACCGCATTCTTCTCAATGAATTCTTGAATATTATACCTTAATAACCTTTCAAATACCTATGATCATTCATTGCATAAGCCTGTCACAACATCAAGGTAGCCCATTCTTGGCAGGTCCTACTCTAGGCGCTAAATCTCTGGCTTTAAAGCCTGGCTTATGGAGGGTGGCATAGAACGCCCACTGTCCTTAAGCGGTTAAGTCCAAAGTAGCCAAACTGAAAGGAGAGACCTAGAGAATTTTAAATTCTCTTTGAAGTCTCACTTTAGTAAATAACTACATAAGTTTTGTTTACGTCCAACACAATCTCAAATGAGCCTGGGGCAGAGGAGAAGCAGTGGGAATAGTCCTGTATTTTATATGTTTAAACATTTTCTGTGACAAAGGCAAAGGACCACCAAATTCTCTTGAAAGCAATTGGTTTGTTTATTGAGGGAGGTGTAAACACTTGGTATCACAGAGGAGAAATCAAATACTTTTTTATTGTAGCTAAGAACACACTTCATATTACACATACAATATTTTGCATAATTAGACATAGTGTATTTGTAATTACTCTGTTGGTTATGTAATAACGTAAAGGTGGTGTATATTAGAATAAATTAATCAAAATTAATACGGTGTGCCTGTAGGATGAGCCTATTCCCTATCAGTATTTTTCCAAACTGTCTAAAGGTCTAACTTTTCTCATTGGGAGGACATATGGCTTGCAGGATGGAGATGATGGTATTGTCCTTGGTGAACTCAAAAAACACACAAAGACATAGACATGAAACACCCTCAGAAAAGTTTCAAAACTGTAGTATCCTATTTACAACCCTGGCGTTTTACTTCTTCATATAATCACATCTGCAGTTGTCATGACTGAGATCCCACAGCTTACTAGTGTACCAAGAGAATTTGTACCGTAAGTGCAATCATTGAGCAAAATAGCTTAGTCTAAAAAATTGAATTGGCCCTTGTCTCTCCTTTAGATGAAGCGATGTCGATAATCCAGGACGCCATACACTGTTGTTTTTCCACTTTTTTATGTACCATCAATGAATATAACAGCTTATCCATCAATCTCGATCTAAGTGTTTATTACATATACAGTGGTACCTCGGTTTACGAATTGAATGCGTTCTCTGGGACGTTTCTTATTGCAAAAATGTGTAAACCGAAATCCGGTTTCCCATAGGAATGAACTGAAAACCAATGAATCTGTTCTGAGGTCAGAAAAAAGTAAAAATGAGCTGGCATGGAAACCAACCCACAATGCAGAACACGCAATAAAAGGCATGCAAACGACAAAGCTCAGCTACCTTTCCACCGCTTGAGAAATGCACAAAAAAAGTTCCAAAAAGTCCCAAAACCACTGCAAAAAAATTTCAGAATGGCTCCAAAACTCTATGCAAAAGCCACTCCAACACCTCCACACTCGAAGCCACGTGCTACCCACAGGTTCCAGCATGCAGCGGGCAGTGCAAACCTACCAGGTGCAATGCATCCTGGGGAAACTTGCTTTCTATTGTGAAAAAAATGTGTAATCCGAGGCATTTTATTCAATGGATTTTCATTTGTAAACCGAAAATTCTGCTAACCGAGGCGTTTGTAAACCAAGATACCACTGTAATTGCATGGCACTGAGGTGCCCACGGATCTTCAAGTGTCACTTTTATTAATGCAGTTTTGAAGAACTCAATTTTAATCTGATCTATGAATTAAACTTCTTCTTAAACGCTTTAACCAGAGTTTGCTTAATGTCCTGAGTTCTGAGGCAATATACAATAGGACTGGCAAAATGTGGCACAAATGTGTAAAGACAAATAAGTAGCACATTCAAATCAGCATTGGGTATTAACTGGACTTGGTTATAGGTGTAAACCATGAGTCGAGGGAAATAATACATTCCAACGACAAACAAATGTGTGGCACATGTGTAAAAAGCCTTCTGCCACGTTTCTGAGCCTGTTTTTGAGCGAATTGTCTTGATTATCATAATGTATGAGAATATAATAAAAGATAATGGGACAAGGTGCACAAACATGGCAATAATAAAACCATTTCTTCTGTTGGGTGCTGAATCTGCACAAGCCAAAACAGCAACTGGTGTCAGGCTACAGAAATAGCTCTTGACTTTGTTGGGTCCACAAAAGGGAAGCTTTGCTCCCAAAACAGTAATGGACATTCCAATAATAGCTGCTGTAAACCAAAACACACAGCATATATTAGCCATCAGACCATTACTAATAATGGAGAAATATCTCAGAGGTTTACAAATGGCAACATAGCGATCGATTGCCATCAGCATGATAATGAAGGAATCAAGAGAAGACAAGTAATGGACAAAAAACATTTGGAGGAAGCAAGCATGAAAGGAGATAGAATTGTCACCAAACCAATACTTGGCAAGGATTTTGGGTAAAGTTATAATGTCCATAAGAAGATCGGAGAGAGCAAGGTTTGCAATGATTACATACATTGGCTTGTGTAGGTGTACATTCATAATGATCACAACAATTACTATTCCATTTGCATACAATGATATGTTAAAGATAAAAAATGCTATCATAGAAACTAGATTATATAATCTCGGTGGGAGTCCTGGAAATCCAACAAGTACAAACTCAGAAACGGCTGATTCATTCTCCATCACCATTCTCTCATGCCAGAATGGCTCCAAATGTTACTAGAGAGAAACAAGAAGAACGCATTGTTAATTTTCAATCATCATCTTATATGCCTTTTCTATTATTTTTTATGTTTAGTATCAAAAAAACACAAAATTCCCCATAGTGCTATATTGCCTTGTTTCTTTCAGGTAATTATTTGTACATACTTCCTGTGACTGACCGCCTGGCACCCCGACTGGGTACCTCAATCAATCGCTGCTTGCTAGTACTTGCAAGCACCATAATCACTGCACTGGAACACCATAACCACCGTAAACCCAACAAACCGCCGTAGCTTGGTTGGGGTCTCACTGTCCTCCACCCACCCTGGGCCCAAGACCAGGATCCAGCTTCCAGTGGGGAGACCTCTCCTAGACCAGGGAGCAAAGCAGGAAAAGCTCTTATAAGAGCAAGTATTGTGATCCAAGGGAGTATAGTGTTTATAGCAATCCCCAGAGTGTAAATATAGCTCTCCAATCCCCCAAACATGAGCCTAGACTTCATGAAGGGTAATGGTAGCCACAACTGGCACTCCCCCCCCCCTGGACCTGAGAGTAAACCACAGTAGAAACAAATACACAATCACATTGGCTCTCAGGTCCAGGACACTCCCATACAAAATAGGTCAATCCCTCCCCTATGCCTGGGAGATAATTGAGTCAAGCACTATACTAAACTCAATTATCTCCAAACACAAAAACACAAATTTTTACAAACACCCCAAAAGTACCTTATAAAACACAACATTTCCACAATCACCCAGATCAGTTCAGGAGTTCAGGAATTTCCTGGAAGTCTTATTTTTGACCGACCGAACGCATGGTCCCATACCCAAAACAGTTCCAGAGTATCAGGGATTGCGGTCGGTCTAGTTCGATAGTTTAAAAATGAACAAACTACTGAACAGAGTCAATAGCCTTGGAGCTTGTTCCCCTCGTCCAGACGAATGATTTCACCGAACAGTGCCCTTCTAAATTGTATAGAACCGAACACAGGCGATGATGGAAGTCCAGCGGTGTTTGGGAGTTTCTTTTTCCGATTTTAGTTCTATGAGATTCATGCCCAAACACTGCTGCCTGTGTTCATGCGACCAAGATGGCCACCAAGATGGCCACCACCTCATGGTTATCCATAGGAATTGCAGCCATCCAGACACACACACACACACACTGCGTCCCTTACACAAACTCTGTATCCCTTATACACACTGCATTCCTTACACACACACACACTGCGTCAGTTACACAAACTCTGTATCCCTTATACACACTGCATCCTTTACACACACCACATTCACTATATATACACATACTGTATCCACTGTACACACCCTGCATCCCTTACATACACACTGCACCCACTATACAAACACACTGCATCCCTTACACAGACTTCATCCACTATAAACACACCATATCCACTAAACACATGTACTATATCCCTCACATACCCACATACTTCATTCCCTATACAAACACACTTCATCTACTACATACACACTGCATTCACTATACACACTGTATCCACTAAATTCACACTGCATCTCTTACACACTGCATCCACTAAACAATCACCCTGCATCCTTTACACACACAGAAACTGTGTTCACTACATACGCACACACACCACATCCAACATACGCACACGGCATCCACTATACTCTGCATTCCTTACACACACACACTGCAATCTACTTTGCCAAGTGAGAGCCCCAGGCCACTGTCTAACTGACTCAGGCCTTGAGCTATGTAAGGGGCCCTAAATTTCTCATGGCAACCCTGACCAGAGTCCTGGGAGTCTGAGGATTCTGCGCAGTGTCTTAGTTCTTCCTAGAACTTTTTACCTATACCTGTAGTTAACAAACATGTTTTTGTGAGATGTGACAAATATAATTAAATCCACACCTAAATCCAATCCTGCAACTAGATGCCTCCATCTTAGCTCCCTGACCTGGCAATCAGCAGAGACAAAGCATTCAGAGGAGAAAAGAAATTAAACGTTTTTTTCGTATCCTCATTTGCTGGCTTTGCCTTTTCTGAGCTGGATCATGATGTAACTGTATACATCGTTAATATGAATTTGAAAGGGAACTGAGCATCTCAACAAATATATAAGTTATAAGTGAATTCCAGTGTTCTATTCAATTATGTCAAATAAAGAGAAGTGTCAGATGCCCTTTCACTGTAAGAATTTTGAGTTTGTCGAGGGATATTCTTAACCCCTTAAGGACACATGACGTGTGAGACATGTCATGATTCCCTTTTATTCCAGAAGTTTGGTCCTTAAGGGGTTAAATTGAATTGTGATTAAAAATAAATAATTTAAGATTTAAAAGAATTTAAGAGTTTCAGCAGATGCAAAATATTTTCTGATTAGATAATAAATGTGACAATAATATCAGGACAAACTATACCACCAATAATAGTCTACAAAGCCCTAACACATTTTTAGCTATTTGGTCATTCGTATTAGAAAAACCTACTTAGTTGTTTTGCTATCACTGTTAAAGTGATATGTATCCATGCAGATCTGGGGTGGGTGTCGAGTGCCGTCTTATAAACGGCATTCATAATCCGGTACGTAATGAAAGAGCGAGATCTCTTGGGACAGCAATATGTCATAATAAGTTATTTTCAGGTGAGAGAATATCTGCTAATTAATGAGAACTCAAAGGAATCTATTTCCCAAAAGATACCTAGAAAATACTGAGCATTTAACTTCTAACAAGCTTTATAATTATAATATTTATAAAAAATCCTGATTTAGGCAACAATGATAGGATTTTGTTACAATTGTGTATAGTGTTTAATTAACATTTTCACATCATAAACCTTCTACCCTAGCCATGCAACTCATATTAAATCAGTTCTATAGGATCCAAATGCTGAGCTAAAAGATGAAGCTCACATTAACATAAGACACAGTTGTGAAGCCAGAATATTTTTATAAAGGTACCAGACTTGAATTCACTGTTACCAATTTAGCATTAAAGAAAGGAGTTAATTGATGGGGAAGAAAATGATTGATGCCTAAAATATAGTCACTAAACATTGATTTTATTCACAGAGCAAGTGAGAAGTGGCCAATAGAGGAAAAAAGTAGGGAGCCAAATGAATGAATCTATATTTATATAATATTTTATATATTTAAAAGTACACTGAACAAAATTATAAACGCAACACTTTTGTTTTGTGTACATAGAAAAATTCTTAGATCTTTGAGTTCAGCTCATGAAAAATGGGGCAAAAATAAGTGTTGCGTTTATAGTTTTGTTCAGTGTACATATATATATAACTTAGTATCAACATCAGTTTGTAAGACAGCTACATTAGCACTTAAATCTTAGCACTGAACGGGAGAAATCATAATATATATATAATACCATACTCAATATCAGCTAGGTGAAGGAAATGAGCGAGAATAATTGGACATATAAATGACATCATTTAAAGGTATACCAACTGGGAAAAAATGCATTAAAATCATCGAGTTAAACATTCAAAGCATTGCTAGGGAAGCTTATAGGAAACTCCCCCACAACTATATGTATAGCTTTATCTTTTAGATAAAAAGCAATATAGTGGATTATTTTCGTTCAGTCCATTGGGGAATAGCGTATCCAGAGTGTAAATCCAGAACGCCTCCCTCTGTAATAATCGCATCTCTCTATTCCCTCCTCTAGTCGGCTCAGGGACATGGTCTATGCCCATAAATCTCAAAGCAGGTAAGGTATGCCCAGCTTCCAAAAAGTGTCGGGCCACCGGAGTATTTGCATTATTGTTCTGAATAGCCAGACGTGTGGCAGATCTGTGGCCTCTCATCATTTCCCTCAAGTCATTTGATGTTTTGCCATTGTAATTGTATTTCAAGGTCCTATAAACTAGCACGCAATCTATGGAACAATTTCCCTATACACAAAGATGTATTACCGGGCCTTAGATTGGTCGGACTTGACGTATATGGGTGTACAGAAAGAAGTTGAATATTCGGATGGGCCAAGGTCAGTGTTGGAGACTGAAGATTAAACGTAGTACAAAGCCAAGGGTCAATAATTCCAGAAATAAGGATAATTGAGATACAAAGCTGAAGTCAGATACCATAAAAACCACAGCAATACAAATGCACCTCTGGCTCCAAAGACCACAACAGGGCAAGGAAGTGGAAGGTATAAGTGTGTGTTGATAGTCTAGGGAACTAATTAGGGTAATTGGTGCACAGGTATATGAGGTATATATTAGTGCTTACTTCTGGAGTATATGAGTGCTTAGCCCAGAAGTTACAAGGTCTACTGTCACTTTAATGTACAAGAGACGCGTGTGCATGCATGTGTACACCTGCGATGTTGGCCGAACCTGAGGACACAGCAGGAAAGGAGAGCATCACATGGTATAAAATCCCAAATCAATTATCCTGACATAAACCACCAATAATTTATAAAGTTTCATGATCCCCCTTCACACACACAAAATTATCCCATTTAAAAAATTCAATATAAATGTTATCTATGTTCCTTTGTTATTCACCAAACATAATTTTAAGGGTCACTTTAAGCAGTACAATTGCCAATAATTGTGCAATCAGCAATTTTAGTTTCAGATCAGTGGAACTGGATCTGGAGAGTAAACTACTCCTGCTGAAAAATGGTTGATGGTATAAAGAAAATGAAATGCTGTAGAAAAGAATGATCTGTCCTTATTGATGGAGTCTGTTTGCTGAAAGCGTTGTCACCTGCAGCTGTGACTTAATAGCACCTTAGTACAAACGGTGGCAGGAGCACTCAGTGGAGTTAATTTAGTCCTACAGGAAGAAGCGGTAAAATGAGATGATGTCTGCCTGTTTAGTCAGTAGAGATCAAGACATTACCCTAAAAAAACATTGTGGTCTCTCGTGCTAATGGAGAACAGACAGACAATTTAAAAGGACAGGTCTGCATCCAAATCTGTGGACCCTACCCTTTTCCTTGCTGTTACATGAATTTTTAAGGGAATTCTTTTATCTATTTATTGTATTTTTATTTCAATAATTAAATGCATGCAGTGCATGAAAAATAGAGGGGTTTTATTTGTTTTATTTGTAGTACTATTAGTTTATTTCATGTAACAATTATAGTGCACACAATAGCCAATACAAAATGTGTTTGTCTATAAAATTAATTTTTAACATACTTCATGTTGGCTTATACACTATGCCGTTATCTCACATAATGCTAATTGGGAAGTGTTAGAACAAAATTTCGATCCCAGGGGCGGACTGAGTGGTCAGGCACTTCGGACATGGTCCGAGGGCCCGGCCGAGATAAGGGGCCCGCCACTCAGCCTCTTTTGTGTCTGTGGCACAGACACACAACACAATTTGCTCCGAACACTCAAGTCCAACGCCTCCCTCGGGCCCAGCAGTGCTTACCAGAAGTGGAGCTAAGGTCCGGGGGAGCAGAGAAATATTTCATCCCTTTGGGCGTGCAACATCGATGTCACGCATGCGCATCGACGTGCGCCGCCTGCACGGGCCACCCGCTACTGAAGACTAAATGCTTCAATGATCAGGAGCCTGGTCAGGCAACGTGGTCTCTTCACTGTAATGCCACGATGCAGGGAGTTTCCCCCTTCCAGCTTGCCAACAAGCTGAGAGAGGAGGGAGATTAAGAGGCAGGACCTGAGGAGAGAGACAGACTCCCATCACACTCAGCCAGATGCCACTTGACACCAGGGAAGCCACCCTCCTGAACCAAAAATGTATGTAAGCAGGGGGGTGGTTAAATATGTAATATGTATGTATTCGTGTGTGTCTGTGTATCTGCATGCATGTTAGTGTGTGTCTGTGTATCTGTATGTATGTTAGTGTGTGTATATATGTATATATCTGTATGTATGTTAATGTGCATGTGTTAGTCTGTGTCTGTATCTGCATGTATGTTAGTGTGTGTCTGTGTATCTGTATGTATGTCAGTGTGTGTATGTTAGTGTGTGTCTGTGTATCTGCATGCATGTTAGTGTGTGTGTGTCTGTGTATCTGCATGCATGTTAGTGTGTGTCTGTGTATCTGTATGTTAGTGTGTGTATATCTGTTTGTATGTTGCTGTGTATGTGTTAGTGTGTGTCTGTGTATCTGTATGCTAGTGTGTGTATATATGTATGTATGTTAGTGTGTATGTGTTAGTCTGTGTCTGTGTATCTGCATGTATGTTAGTGTGTGTGTATACCTGTATGTTAGTGTATATATGTTAGTCTGTGTCTGTGTATCTGCATGTGTTATTGTGTGTCTGTGTATCCGTATTAGTGTGTTTGTGTATCTGTATGCGTGTAAGTGTGTGTGTGTATCTTTATGCATGTTAGTGTTTGTCTGTATATGTGTTTATCTGTATGTGTGTTAGTGTGTCTGTCTGTATGTGTGTTAGAGTGTGTCTGTAAATGTATATGTCAATGTGGGTGTCTGTGTATCTGTATATGTGTTGGTGTGTGTATGTATCTGTGAGTCTGCACCTG
Organism: Pelobates fuscus; assembly: GCF_036172605.1. Classification (NCBI taxonomy): domain Eukaryota; kingdom Metazoa; phylum Chordata; class Amphibia; order Anura; family Pelobatidae; genus Pelobates; species Pelobates fuscus. The sequence continues at coordinate 484,031,032 of NC_086317.1, forward strand.
TGTATCTGTACAAGAAAATACACCCCTGCATTCAAATATCAACAATACATACAGACACACCCTTACATTCAAAGGCAAACAGTACACACAAATGCACACCTACATTCACACACACATACTCCATTCAAAACATGTTTACAGTCAAACATACAAACACTGCTCAGGGCTAAGTACAACCCTGCAAGGATGGTAAAATGGTAGATACCCATCTGGCAAAGTATTATGGTAGTTGTATGAAAGATGGGGATCTACCTTTCTTCCATCCTTTCGATAGGTGGATCTAAAAAAAATCTTGCACCGGCACCCACTCTAATTTAGGTCAGAAACGTGAAAAAATTAACTTTTTAACAGGAGGAAAGGGGGACTGGGTACCTAAAAGCTACCCCACTACAACCCCTTTACCCCACAACCACCCAACACTACAGTCTCTATCTGCAATTAGAACCCCTATGCCACCTCTACAGCGCCTTCCCCCCATTAGAGCCCCTGTTGCTCATTAGAGCCCTTATCTTCCCACTACAGCCCCAGTCCCACACACTAAGACTCCTGTCCCCCACTGAAGCCTTCCCCCCCCCCCACATTACAACTCTTTCTGTAACACATGCATGTGTGCGTGATGTATATTTGTGTCTCTTGCAAGTTGTTGTGTACACGGGGGCCCCATGATCTCCTATTGCCCAGGGGCCCCATGAGTTGTCAGTCCACCCCTGGACAGCCCCCAACTCCTCTTCTTTCTCTGGTGTAAATGTAGATAGTCCCTTTAACTGTAAACAGAAGACTGTATAAACTTGAGCATTCTGATAACTCTGAACCATAACGTATTGTTGAGGAAGTGATATTCCAATTGCAGTCGATAGAGGTATTTATCCTGGAAAAGAGAAGAAATAAGTGTCCATTCTGTTCATGAATACATATATAATGTTTATCGATTTGAATAATATGAAACTCATAATTTAAATGAATTAGTCAGGACATATCAATACCATAAGTGAATCCTAGATATTGCTAGACAAAACTACAGTCTATCCAACTAGAATTCAAACTATAGGAAGGGTAGTTGTAGAGTTAGTCTTAGTACGTTGGGACGCAGAGAAAGACACGCCGTCCAGAGTGAAAGATAAACCATCTACGTCAAAAGCCTGAACATCCACTACCCAATGAAAGGAAACCAGACAAAGTAGTACTGTCAGTTTCGCTGAAAGTTGTTGTAAGGACAACAAAGCATTGTCCGGCCTTTCCTGTAAAAATCATAACACCCTGTCGATGTCCCAAAGCCTTGAACATTTCGGATCTGGAGAGTGTGATAACTGAATACTTCTCAATAGTCTACATATCAGAGGATCCTGTCCCACTGGTCGACCCTGGACCGGAACGTGAGCCGCCGATATCACAGATCATGTCACATTAATGGAACGATATGATCAACCTGCAGAGAATAGATGAGATAGGACATTTAAAATCATGGAGGTAGGTGCCATTAGATAGTTCCAGAAGGTCTGGGAACTCGACTCTGCCATAGTGGTGTCAGGAGGAGTAGAGATCACTCTCACTAACATTGAGAACAGGGGAAAAGAATAAGCCCCCTGGTTCGGCCAGTTTTGAATGAACGCGTCTACTGCTTCACATTCTGGATCCGGTAACCAGCTGAAGAATGTGGGAAGTTGGCGATTGGTCAATGAGGTGAATAGATCGATAATGAGGGGACCCCTGAATTTGGAGAAGCCACCATCAGAGTTCCATCCGTACCTTAGGTGTGAGGTATCGTCTGGTCGTATGAGTTTCCTGAGCATAGATAGTGTGCAGATGATTGTGGGTTTTTTATGGAGCCTGAATTCCAAATTCGTCTGGTGGCCATATTCATCAGCCTTGCGTCAATGCAAAACAGGGCCGTTCTGCGTCTTTCTGTGCATAACGCTGCCTAAGTGTTCTATTTGACTCCGACCTCTCCTTCACACCTCATGTTCAGTCTATCGCCAAATCCTGTTGTTTCCATCTCAAAAACATTGCGTGCATCCGACCCTACTTAACGCCAGATGCGACTAAGGTGCTGGTCCATTCCACTGTCCTTTCTCGCCTGGACTACTGTAATCTGCTTCTCAGTGGTCTTACGTGCTCCCAACTTGCGCCGTTACAGTCCATAATGAATGCGGCAGCGAGTCTCATTCTTCTGTCCGCCCGCACCTCCCATGCCTCACCCTTCTGTCAGTCCCTACATTGGCTTCCTGTAAGATATAGGGCTCAATTTTAAATTCTGGTTCTTGCTTTGAAATCTCTACATAATGCTGCTCCCACCTATCTATCCTCCCTAATACACAAGTATGTCCCATCTAGGCCCTTACGCTCTGCTGAAGACTTACGTCTATCTTCTGTTCGTACTCCCACCTCTGATGCTCGCCTTCAAGACTTCTCGAGGGCTGCACCGTTGCTGTGGAACTAGTTTCCCTCCTATGTTAGATGCTCACCCAGTCTCCACTCCTTCAAAAAATCATTAAAAACCCACTTCTTCATAAAAGCGTGTCAATTAAACTGCTAACAGTTCCCGACTGATTCCTCTCTTGCAACTGTCATTAGTCTAATACTATCCTTACCTTTTGTGTCACTTTACCCCACTCCCTCTAGCATGTAAGCTCATTGAGCATGGCCCTCAACCCCTCTGTTCTTGTGTGTCCAACTTGTCTGGTTACAACTACATGTCTGTACATCCACCCACTGTAAAGCGCTGCAGAATTTGTTGACGCTAGATAAATAATAACATAATAATAATAATAATAATAATAATAATAATAATTAAATAACAACATAATAATTGGTGTTCCCCAGCATGCAGACACAATGTTGGGCCTATTCTCTGATGGTGTTGGGGTTTAGTTGCGTGCCCTGTGAAAGTGCTGGGTCAGCTGGTTAGGCCAGCTCGTTGACGTTTTGGAAGGGATTGGAGATCCTTAGAGGGAGCCTCAGAGCCAATAATGTCATCTGCATCTCGCGGTGTCATCCCCATAACTTGAGTGGATATGTCAGGATATGTCAGATTGTGATAACATCTTGGAGATTGCTTTCTCCATGAAATCTGCCACCGCAGTGTTCATCATCACCTGAAAATCCTGGGTTTGTTATGGAGAGTCCGATATGTCAGTATATGTTGATGTCTTGTATAATAGAGGACATACGTGTTAGACCCCTTGCCTATTCAACACCTGGTGGGTAGACTCCTTGCCTATTCAATGCCTGGTGGGAAGACCCCTTGCTCAGTGCAATTGGGGTTGCCTGGTATATGGATGTGGAGAAAACAAAAAGAGAACACAGAACGCTATCTACAAATGTCAAAAGACAAATGTAGCAAGCTGTGTATACCTGGAGAAATACTGTAGTCTATGAGAAGTCTATTATATACATTATTTACAAAGGTCAAAATATCCCTGTATAAAGTAAGTTAAAAAAGTACATAGAGGAACAAGCAAGCTGGCTGGTCGCACTTCGCATGGGCTCCAGCTTTCTGGGCTCAATAGCATTGCCAAATCGAGACACAGCGACAAGAGAGGCGAGCAACCAAGACTATTGGACTCACACAATGCCTGTGCATCCAACGATACCTGTATCGAACCCCGGCATGCCCGGGAAACGCTACAGCTGGCTTGGGCCTACTGGAGGAGGTGAGGGGGAAAGACGGCCGCCTTCCCGCCCGACTCAAAGGCCCTCAAGCGCACGAAAATTGCTTTCCCCCCCCTATGGACCGGTGGGGGTCATCCCGGTCCCTGCCTGAAGGGAGACCCCACGCGCCGCACCAAACATCGGTTCCCGCCAGCCTTCCAAGCAACGCGGTGGTGAGGGCCCCCCAAGATGGCGGCACTGCTAGAACCAGATACTCGAGACCAACGACGGCCAGATCCAACCCCAGGCACCAATGACACTGCTGGTGACCCCATCGATGTGCTGTTCGACCGCTTCTGGGCGAAGTGGCTGAAGCGACTTCAAGCTGGGACAGTCCAACCCACACCGTCCTCACAGGCGAAAGTCTATGGCGGGAGGAAAATGGGGCCTCCACCTCAGGGCAGAAAGAAAATGTCACAAGCGATCTCCCACAAGAGAGACCCTCCCGGGCTGGGAGCAACCAGGGGCATACCCCGCAAGCGCCGACCACACCGGCGGAAAGAGGCCACCCAAAGGCCCACGCAAAGTTCTGCAACTCTCCGCCATTTACCGACAGGGACGACCATGGGCCTCTACGGATCCCAGGTCAGTGGTAAGAGGGCGCTAGCTCCAACACAGTCCCGGGGCAGAGGGGACCACCCACCACCACAACGCCATACGACCCCCAACAAGTATCGACACCCGTACCAGATAAGAGGTTCAGGGGTCCGCCACGAACAACAACTGCACGCAAGCACAACGCCGGGGCCACAACAGGTGGGGAGCAACACTGCTGCTTCAAATGGTCCCAAGGACCGAGCTAACCTACCAAGCCTGTACCCAAGCAGTGGAAAAGAGGGAGAAGCTCCTAACCGGGACTGTAACATACCGCCAAGGGCTCTCCAGGACAGCGTGCAGCACCCAGAAGGGATTGGATAAGCACTGGCACTGGCTCCGGGTCTATCAGGCACACCATGTTAGAGCAGGACTTCCCCACCTTACCACTCGACACAAGCACTGCTCCCTGCATACCTGCTAACCGTAATGTACCACCCTCTGAACTGCTAACATCTCACCCCTTTGCAATATTTTTAACCTTGTTGCCTAAATTGCGTTTTCTTCAACCGTATCATTTTACTAGCTGATCCGGGCTAAAGGGGCAAATTAAGCCTGTAACACCACCAGCGATAACCCGTTCGGTCTATTCACTTGCTTTAAACCGTGCAACCAGTGCCTCTAACATGAACGATCTCCTCCTCAACACAGCATGGCTCTATGCCTTTATTACCCAGCATGTTTTATAACAAAGTGCCGAAGTCAAACATATCGTTCAACATTTTATTTTATCTTACTAGTATTTTTATAAGCCTGCTTTATGAACCTGCTTTATGAGCCTGCCTTATGAGCCTACCTCATAAGCCTGTGTCATAAGCCTGATATATGAGCATGATAGATAAGCCTGATATATAAGCCTGATATATGAGCATGATAGATAAGCCTGATATATAAGCCTGATATATGAGCATGATAGATAAACCTGATAGATAAGCCTGATATATAAGCATGATATATAAGCCTAATAGATAAGCCTGATATATAAGCATGATATATAAGCATGACAGATAAGCATGATAGATAAGAAAGATCGATAAGCCTGATGTATAAGCCTGATATATAAGCCTGAAATATAAACCTGCTATATAAGCCTGATTTATAAGCCTGATTTAAAAACACGTTTTCTATGCTTGATACGCTTCTCGCAGCTAATCACTTTATCGTTGAGACATCTCACTTTCCATGCATTAATGGCTTGTTTAGCTACATTAATATATAAGAGATGGCGTGCTGTCAGCTATACTAACAGTGCAAGTATATTGTTAATCCTTTTCATAACTAACCATACTGTTACCTCGTGTTGGAACCCCTGTTAAATAGCCTAATGATTTAATAGTATGTTCATAACAGTTAAAAAATGTGCCGACCCTTTCATGCCGTAAACGTTCAACTACTATGTTTATATCTTTTACCTATGCTGTTGTGGCATTGACAAATGTATTGTTATTCCTTGCACAAGAAAAATAAAGAATTAAAAAAAAAAAAAAAAGTAGATAGAGCATTTATGGACACTACACATTGATCTCGGCATGGCACTGAATTTGTTTCACTGTTTCCTTTTTTTACTTTAAGTAGATACTACGTTATATTCACCTACCACTGTAGAGGTCTAGTAGTTACAGTTAGGAAGTGAGAGATAACTTACCATTCAGACTGCTAGTTTTCTATGCAGTACTTGCTATTATCTGTACTTTCCACTTTCTCTCAGAGGACTTCCTTGTAACTTATACTCTATCCATAGATCTGCCGTGAGCATTCTAAGCTTCACGATATCTATGTTTTGTACCTCCTATAATCCTTTTTTATATATGGCCTCATCTTACTTTTGTGTATATATGCTATCATACCCTTTCTACTGGTTCTCTTAGGAGGCAGCGTTCTATACTATTATGTGCTTATCTAAGTGATTACTGGATACGCTGCCCCAATCAGCATTTTGGAGACCTTATATAGTTTTGTATTACACTAAGTGCATTTGCACATTAGAGGCTAGGTTCTGGTGGTAGTTTAATTTACCCTTTTGCTCCCTGTCTGATATACTGGATATAATAGTATTAATACTGCAGTAGCATATTGAGCCAGATTAAATAAAGCTCACAGTAGCTTTATGAGGTCTTTCTGATTATAATAGTGATATATGTATATCATCCAGGGTTTATGCTCTTTCTATCAACTTTTTTAACTTACTTTATACAGGGATATTTTGACCTTTGTAATAATGTATATAATAGACTTCTCCTAGACTACAGTATTTCTCCAGGTATACACAGCTTGCTACATTTGTCTTTTGACATTTGTAGATAGCATTCTGTGTTCTCTTTTTGTTTTCTCCACTTAGTGCTTTTGGGTTAAGCCCCTGGAGAGCCCTGGAGTCTCCCCTTAGTACTGTGGTGTTTTTTTTCTACTGGAACACCAACTTTGTTGGTTTTATGTACAGCGGAGATTAACCATCCATATATATATTTTTTCTTGGTATATGGATGTATATACAAACACCACTTAGTATGCTGTGATGTGAGGGCTCAGGCACAGCGCCGGTCGTATTGAGCAGCTGATCATAAAAGGGAATGAAACCGTTGTAAATATGGGGAGGCGTTAAGAGACTCCAATAGCCAAAGGGGTGATCTCAAAGTCCTCAGTGGGGAGGTACCGTATATACGTGGTTGATCGTATCCGTGGGATTGGGTTCATGTATTGAATTCCAGTAATACTTTTGGTAGGTTCCGTGATCAGGAGTTTTACCCCTAGTGCTCTTCTGTAGGCTCAGGCCCAGAGAGCAAATCTGTAGGGCATGTGGGTTTACCATTTATCAGTAACAGGGGGCTCACCCCTGCGTGCAGTTGTAGCAAGCATTCTGGACACCAGGCATATTCAGCACATATACAGAGATTGGCTGTTAGTTTTATAGTCTGGCATGTATTTGCACTCATAAAGTGACAAGGTACTAGCTGTATATAAGGGTGATAAACCCCTTTAATTAATCCTGTGTGCCAGCAGATAGTATTTGCCCATACAGAATATTAGTGCACACAGATCAACATCATTTTTTGGTCATAAACTTGCAGATAGTTTTGTAAAATATTACCTGTTGTGTTTAATCTTGTGTGCTTGGGTGTGATGGGAGTAGTAGGTGGTTTTAGAAGACCTGACAGCCCCAGTAGGTTAGTATGTAGCCGAGAGGGAGCCCCTATGCCCCCAAAAAGTTGCGACCCGATGCTGGCCATGGTCGAGTTTGTATCAGTGAAGCTGACAGAGGCTGACAGGCAGGCACAAACTTAGTAGGCTGCAGATTATCAAGTGTACAGGTAGAAGAAGCAATATAAGACACGCAAGTAACACTATTGTGACAGAAAGAAGCAAATAAACAGTAAAATAGGATTGTATAATACAGTGACAAGCTAAGAAGCATAAACTCTGACCCAGTGGTTCCCAAACCAGTCCTCATGGCCCACCAACAGTCCAGGATTTATGTATTTCCCTGTTTTATTCCAATGGAGATACTAACAAAACCTGGACTTTGGGAAACGCTGCTCTGACCCGTTCCTGCAGAAGCAGCAAAGAAAGAGGAGGAGTTGAGGGCTGTCCTACCTTATATATGTTATGACTGTTGTTTTTGATTGGTTCTTTGATTAACTTGTTACTGCTGGAGTTTTAAGTAAAGCAAGTCAATGCAAAATATGAAGCCTCCTGTGATGTGGTAGAATTCATGTAATTTCATGTATGCACCCTCACAGTCAAATGTGTTTTGGTTCTTTTGAGGCTGAACTCCACGTAGTGAGTTTCCAGATGTCCCAGGAGAATATGTCATTCAGCTTTGTCCATGCTTAATAATCACCATGGTGAGAGCCACTAAGGCTGGCATTGGAAGTCTTGTGTCCACATACAAATTCTCATCTGCACAACCCCAACATAATGAACTACCAGAGTTACAGTTCTTTCTGGCAGGTCAGCTATAATTACTGATGCTGTTTCACTTTGGCTATTGTTTAGTAAAGAGACTAGTCAGCATACATTACTAGGGACAGCTACTGGACTCTAATGTTGTCTATTAAGTGACCATTGACCTGGATCCAAGAGACCCAGAATGCCAATCTGGTAATAAGTAGAGTAACAAGACATAGCTCGATAGAATGTAATGGTCACAATGTACTTTTTGCGATTGAAATGCCAAAAACATTGCAGCCCTCCAAATAATAATAAAAACAAACTTTATTAATGAGGACAATACATCATATACCATGACAGGCTTTTTTACCAAATAGTGTATCCATAAATTAATACATATTCAGCATATAGTTAAAAGATAATAATCACTAATACCATAAAAGAAAACAAACAAGTTGCAAATAGATTTAAAATGATAATGGTCATAAGTACAGTGATACCCTAAGTAGGTGAGAGTGGCAAGAAATGCCAGGTTTTCGGCACTGTCACTGTCAAGTCATACAAGCTCTATGTAACGGAATGGAGAACCCAAATACACTTTTATTCCCTTTGTTCGGCTGTCTGTACACCTTCGTTCGTTTTCCAAACCTCCTCTCTGTGTGGCCCCTTGTTCACACCTTTAACCCCTTAAGGACCAAACTTCTGGAATAAAAGGGAATCATGACATGTCACACATGTCATGTGTCCTTAAGGGGTTAAATCACCAACCACCTCTGGCTGTTAACCAACAATTGGTTATTAGTTCAAGTGTTTTTCCTGTGTGGCTGCCATTGGTATAACTGAAGGCACGTGTTCAAACAATTGGTGGACATTTTGTCTCCCGAACACAGGCAGTATTCATGGTCGTCAACAGCGTGGAACTGTTTTCAGATACACGACCCCACGTACACCCGGGAAACTGGTACTGCTGCCCATTCAACTTCCTGAACAGTTAGGAGAATGGCATAAACTACCGAAAAGGGGGAGCATTCGTACCCTAACAGCCAGGGGATGGATTCATCAGTATTCATGCGAGAACCTCCAAAATATGACCAGTCGTTGCCTTGTTTTCTCTAGAACTGTTTCGGGGCATCATCTATTGACCGACCGGTCAAAACTTCATTCGAATGGCGTTCACGAATCAACGGAGGGATCTGAGTGATATATCAGCAAAGTGTGCGCTGAGGTCTAAGCTATTCAGTGATATGACTTTCTGGGGTTCTGACGTTATTAAAAAATTTTTTTGGGATGTTTTAGAATATTGTATATTTGTATGTACATGAGAGATAATTAAGTTATAGTTTTTTTCTCATGCATTTATCTCTCAGGCACAGAGGATCATGGGAAGAAAAGCCCTGTATTATTGCATGGGAAACCCCAGGTAGGGGTCTGTGGATAAAAGCCATGTGTAACCAAAATAAGATCAGTTGACTCCCAGTTCCCAGAACTATGTGTCAACTGGATGCTGGGGGGAAAGTGTCTTGTATTATTATACCTCTTATTTAATCTACGAGGAAGGAATAGTGGAGATACCGATGCTGGGTATTGGAACTCTGCTATAATTGGTGGCAGAGGTGGGATACAAGCCTCGCAGTGAAAGGAAGCAGTCGACCTGTTACTGTCCCATTCTTGCACCTGCACCCCAGACTCTTCCCTGCAGGACTTCTCCAAGGTTGCCAACTGTCTATGGAAAAACAGACTTCGGTAGAGATATGCTGGTTTGTAAATGTCCTAACGTTAGTATGAAGTACATAAAAAGACCAGACTTGTAAATTGTATAAAGCACATTAGGCCTTCCCCATAAGAAAGCATTAACTCAGTGTTTTCATATGGGGATTTTGAAGATACTGCAAAGTATCCACATAACCTGAGAGTTATACCATAATTGTGCAATCACCTTCTCTTCCGTTTTGCTATTTGTATATGTAAGTGTTACAAAGTGACTGTACACTTAGGTGTTTTTGCTGCATGCGATATTAATAGTACTTTTGTTAATTAGCGCCACCCTTTTTCCTTTTTCTGTTTTGTATTACCTTTGAGTGTACGAGACACAATTAATCTTTGCTCTCTATTTTCACTATTTATTCAAGAGAAACTATGTATGTACGCTCTTGTGCATTGAGGTATTAAGGAGATTGGAGATTGATTTTAGAGGCTTTAATGGATACAATGATGTATAGTTACTCCAATGGCCGCTGGAGGGAATGCTCGTCTACCAACGTCAAGGCAGACCCCCCCTAGACGGGTCCTACTCTGACCCTTCAACTTGCTTCCTTGAGCTTCTGGCAAAGATCTCTAATGAGACAGAAAGGGGTATTTTTTATATACACCCCTATACATTATTAACCCTTAATAGGGAACACATGGGATGGGCGGCAGCATTGCAACCTGTTGCCTTAGCTCTGTGCACTGCGAGGAGCGACGGGCTGCTGGCGCTCCTCCTACATTTTGCAGCAGCAAGATTTCTAAAAGCCAGAAGTAAGTGCCATCCCCAGGTCATAGAGACCCACTAGCAAATTTTGCTGTATCCCTGTGGGCCTCGAATGACCAGCGGGAGGAAGGAGCTCTGTGCTCCTCCTTCCTGCAGGTCAGCCGAACTTTGCGCACCCCTGGCCGCTGCACCCTAAGGGTCACCATAATCAAGGCAGAAACAACAAGAGCATAGACAAGGGTTTTAGATACATCTTGAGAAAGGGGCAAACATGAAAGATGTTTTTAAGTTGTAGCAACACACCCAAATAAAGTTCCTGTTGGGTAGAGGTTATGATCACTCTGTTTACCTTAAGAAAAATTGGCAAAGGCATAGCTTTAGAGGGAGGAAAGACAATGAGTTTAATCTTGGATAGATTGGTTGCAAAGTCATTTAGTCAGTTATCAGGTTTGTTCATTGTGACTGATGTTATCTTTAACCTCTTTTCAACGGTAACTGTTTTTCAAATCACTGTGAATAAACCACATATGTGATATGTGTTATAACTGGGTTTACATTGGTGTTTCATGGTAGATATATTTTATGTATTCGTTAACACTTTAAAAAGGTCAGAGTAACTAATTAGACTCAGATACTTAATGCTTAATTTTTTAATGAGCCTGTATTGCTAAATTATTGGATATATACTGTTGCTATATCTTTAGCCATATAATTACAGACATAAAGTGTTTATGTACATCCCTCTATGTAATAATTATACATTGAAAAACAAGAATGTTTCTTATTTAAAATCTGATTGTATATGATGGTAGAGATTAGAAAATGTGTTTCCAGCCAATGTATCATTAACGAACCCACTTTATGAATTAATGTTGTGAATTGATCATATTCTTGAACACAATGACCAGAGTCTTTTTGATTTCTTCAGTTCTAAGACAGTATACAATAGGGCTGGTAAAATGCGGCACAAATGAGTAAAGACAAATAAGTAACACATTTACATCTGCATTTGGCATCAGCTGGACCTGGTTATAGATGTAAACCATGAGTCGTGGTATATAATACATGCCGATGACAAATGAGTGGGTAGTGCATGTATAAAATGCCTTCTGCCAACCTCCAGAGCCAGATTTTGAGCGAATTGTCTTTATTATCATAATATATGAGAATATAATGAAAGACAATGGCACAAGGTGCACAAACATGGCAACAACAAAAATAGTACGCCTGGTTGGGGCAGAGTCTGCACAAGCCAAAACAGAAACTGGTGTCAATGAGCAGAAAAAGTTCTTGACTTTGTTTGGTCCACAATATGGAAGTGCTGCACCCATGACTATAATTGTTAATCCAATAAAAGCAGACGTTACCCAAAACACACAACATACCTTAGAAGCTAACAAATTGCTGATGATAGAGAAATATCTCAGAGGTTTGCAAATGGCAACATAACGATCAATTGCCATTAGCATGATAATGAAGGAGTCAAGAGAAGCCAAGGAATGGACAAAGAACATCTGGAAGAAGCATCCAGAAAAGGAAATGGCATCATCTCCAAACCAATACTTGGCAAGTATTTTGGGTAAAATCATTGTGTCTGAAAGGAGGTCAGAAAGAGCTAGATTTGCAATCATGACATACATCGGCTGGTGCAGGTGTTCTTTTAGAAGAATTACAGCAATTACAATTCCATTTGAGTACAATGCTGTATTATACATTAGAAATATTATGACAGAAACCAAAGTATGCAACTTCTGTGAAATTCCTGGGAATCCAATAAGTATAAACTCAGAAACTGTAGATTGGTTCGCCATTGATTCATCATTGAATTGCTCCAAAAAATTACTGCAGAGAAATAAGAATATATAATTAATTAATGTATTGATTGTTATATCTGCATGCCATGTTCTAACTTGCTCTTGTTTCCTCCATAATAGATTGTTCTTTTAAACTGTATTTCTCACAATTTAGATTAAATCCTTCCTAGTTTATTTCCATTTATTTCCATTGTAACTCTTCCAATAGAGGCAGTCTGTCCTAACACTGCAATATTTTACATTGCAGGGCTAAGGAGGACATTGGCATTGCACCCAGACCCTTTCAATGGAGTAGTCTGGGTGTCTATAGTGTCCTTCAATGGATTATCTCACCTTTTAAACTATTAACCCCTTAACGACGAGTGACGGACGAGGTCCGTCACTCAGGGGAATGCGTTAATGACGAGTGACGGACCTCGTCCGTCACGCGTTAAAATTAACGCCGCGATCGCGCAGTGCCGGCGATCGCGGGGTTAATGCTGTTGCTGGGTCCCTCCGAGTCAGGGGCAGACCGGCAGCAGCAAATCCGGATATCCCAGCCCATGTGATCGCTGTGATAGCCAGTCACAGCGGTCACAATGCTGCTGGGATATCTGATCCGCCTCCCTCCACCTCGTGTGGGTTTGTGAAGTGGAGAGAGACGGATCGGTGCTACATTGTGTCCCTGATTTATTGCAGAGTTATACTTAAGTATAAAATTCACTTTTGTGGAGTTAAAAAAAAAATTAACCCTTTCCCTGCTGCTTGATCACTGCTAGCAGTGATCAATATACAGGTCACAGTACTCTACTGTGATCTATTTTTTTTTTTTTACTTTCAAGGGTTAATTTTTAGGTTTTTTGTAACCCTAAGGGGTTAAATTTTATTATTTGATTTTATTAATTTGTGATTTAGTTATTTTGGTGGGTGGAATTTAGTGGGAATTAGGGTATAAAAAAAAAAAAAAAAAATATATATTTTTTTTTGTTAGAGTTTTGTTAGCTGTGTTAGCTGTATTAACAATGTTTAGAAAGTATAGCGCGGAGGAGGCTTATGCCCTGTTAGCGGCAGACTCAGAGGCGACTGACACTGCCTCAGAGAGTGAAGCAGGGAGTGACGCAGGGGATGCAGGGGACATGGACTATGTGCCAGATACTGCAGGACCATCAGGAGAAATCGACGATTCCCCTAATGCTGACCATGGCGCAGATGACTGGGTACCCCCTAATAATTTTTCCCCAGACATCCCAGTGTTTACAGGCAATCCTGGCATACAGGCGGACCTGTCTGCCTATAGTGCGCTGGATGTTATGCAGCTGTTCTTGGGGGATGAGATTTTTGGGGAGATAGTCACCCAGACTAATCTCTATGCGGAGCAATATCTGGCACGCAATCCAGACTCTCTTATCTCTAGGAAAGAGAGATGGTACCCAACCAGTGTGCCAGAATTTAAACAATTCTGGGCACTGACCATGTTAATGGGGCTAATTAAAAAGCCCACAATTAGGATGTATTGGGCTAAACATCCTATTTGCAATACTCCTATTTTTGCCGAGACAATGACAAGGGAAAGATATGAAGACATACTAAGATTTATGCACTTTAGTGATAACAACAAGTGCCCCCCAAAAGGTGATCCGCAGTATGATCTTCTTTACAAACTACGCCCTTTAATTGCCCACTTTAACAGTAAATTTGCCGCTATATATACCCCCAATAAAAACATTTCCATTGACGAGTCCCTAATGAAGTTTTTTTTTTTTTTTTCTCAATATATGATTTTTATTGAAGTTAAATGTGCAAAGGAAGAACAATCACATCAATAGTACAACAATACTGTAGTGAGAAACAATAATGCATACAGAGACTATATGAATTGACAAAAATATGAGGAGTACAACGCACAATACAAGATACATATTGATTAACAGTATAAAGTGTGGTGACTGTAAATTCTCAGTGTATGACAACAAAGCGAGGTAAACAAACAATATTAACTTGCATTTACAATATTTTATATCACTCTGTCTTAATTGTAGATCGAAGAGAGTTACAATATTATCATGTGAAACTCAATGACGCTTCAAGTTGGAAAGTATACTCTGCAGGAGACATCTGACATCTAATGATGTTCATGGTGGACTTATAGTCTGCAGAACAGGGTGAGCAATTCACATGGCCTAATTATAGATCGTGCTTTGAAATACTTATTACGGCTGTAATACCATTACCTCGCTTTCTCTCTAGGAAGACTATCTGGCTTTCAACCAGATCTGTCCTAGCAGTTACTTAGTTCTCCAGAGCACGTTGCAAAGACTGAACGAGACTAAACAATAACAATTTTTTTTTTACTTAAATAGGGTGATGAACAAGGAGAAAAGAAGATGAGGGGGAGAGAATAGGGTAGAGTAGAATAGAATAACACTCTAATACCAGAGATTAAGTGAAGTCCGTAATCGAATACGGATTACCAATGGCTTCCCAGTTGTACCACATTGCATTAAAGGAATCCAAGTTTTTTCCCATTGCCCACTTTTTTTCAAAGACATAAGTGGAGTTGACTTTGTTTATTACCTCCTGAACTATGGGACATTTTACACTTTTCCAATGAGTGGCTATGCTAGTTTTCGCTGCTACCAGAATGTTTAATACCGCTGCTCTTGATGAGAGGTCGCCTAAATCAGGTAATAAATGGAGCATGTAACTGGCTGGTTTGAGTGGAATATCGTGACCGCTAACTGATTTGATCAAAAGTCGTATTGAGTCCCAAAACGTGTGTAGAGCTGTACAATCCCAAAATATATGTTTCAACGTACCATTGGGATCGGCACATCTCCAACAGTTAGGGGTTGAACCTGGATAGATTAATCCTAGCCTGGAAGGAGTCAAATACCACCTCATTAATATTTTGAAATAGGCTTCCCAGTGAGTAACACATTGTGAAGATTTTTTAGTGTATGTAATAGCGGTTTCCCAAGTAGATAGGGGAAATATTTCACCTAGGTCTCGTTCCCATCGGACCATGTATGGCAGTTTGTTCTCGTCTGGATTGGATGATAGGGACGAGTAGCAAAAGGATAAAGATCTTACAGAGGGTGTGCTTTGGCGGGCCAAAAAGCACAAGTGCCCTAGCCTGCTCCACTCTCGTGGGTTGATGTATTTGATGGATCTGGATTGCAGAATATGTTTCAAACGTAAGTACACAAAAAGGTCTTTTGGTGGCAGCTGGAAAAGTTTTTGTATGGTAGGAAATGACATTAAACCTGTCTTTGTATATAAAGAAGACACATGTGAAATACCGTTGGAGACCCAACGTGATAATGGCAAGTCCGGGGAGATAGCCGTGAGTGCCTGCAAGGGAGCCGCGAAGAGTAGCTCCGAACAGGGCCCCAGCAATGAGCTCCAAGACTGCCATGATTTCAATAAAAATTTTGTAGTAGACAGCATGGTTGGGGATGTTGGATGTGTCATTGACCATAAATTATAACTCAGGGGGAGTGAAGTACCACATTTAATTTCCAGATCCAGCCACACAGGTGTCGACTTGAGTGTCATTATATCTATACCTTGAGCTAGAGCAGACGCTATATAGTAGTTTTTAACGTTAGGAATTTGAAGGCCACCTTTGTTAATGGGGTACCACAGGGATCGGAAGGATACCCTTGGGGGCTTTTTTTTCCATACATGAGCATTTAAGGTCATTTGAAAACGTTTTAGCAGGGCATTAGGAAGGACTATAGGCAATGTTCTGAATAGATATAGGATATGCGGTAGAGCCATCATTTTTAGGGAGTTAATTCTGCCTATCCAGGAGGCATTTGCCCCGTCCCAGGATGCAATTTGTTTTGAGATTTTTGCTAGAACCACTTCGTGATTTTCTAGGATAGTTTGTTTCGTTGATCGAGCTATTTTGACACCTAGGTAGGAGATAGAAGTTTTGCGCCATTCGAATGTATATTGGGCCTGAAGTGTGTTTAACAGCTGTGTATCCAGGTTAAAGGGGAGAATTTGTGTTTTAACTATATTGTTCTTATAGTACGATATTTTGCCATACTCTAGCAATTTATTTATAACATGCGGAATTGAATGAGACGGTTCGGTAAGAAATAACATGATATCATCTGCGAAAAGTGCTACCTTCTTTTCACCTGCAGGCGTGAGTATGCCAGGTATCAAGGGATCTTGTTTGATCGCTCTGATCAGTGGTTCCAGGCATAGGATAAAAATGTGGGGAGAAAGGGGGCAGCCTTGCCTAGTCCCATTAGTTATAGGAAAACTACGAGAGAGAAAGCCGGTGTTGAACACCTTGGCAGAGGGCGCTGAATATAGGGCTTTAATGCTATTAATGAAGGGGCTGGAGAATTGAAATGCCAATAGTGTACTTTCCATGTATGACCAATTGAGGCGATCGAACGCTTTTTCAGCGTCTAATGCCATAAAAACGCCTTGCACTTTTTTCTTCATGGCCCATTCTAATATATCTATGCAATACCTGGTGTTATCTCCCACCTGTTTACCTGGGACGAAACCTGCCTGTTCTTCTGAGACTAGATTGGGCAGTAAAGGTTTCAATCTGTTGGCGATGATCTTGGCATATAGTTTAACATCAGCATTTAGGAGTGAGATCGGCCGAAGGTTACTGCAGATCGTAGGGGGTTTATTTGGTTTGGGTAGAGTTATGATGAATGCCTCCAACATTTCTTGCGGGAAAGACCCAGATTTTTGGACTGCATTAAACATGTTTGTAATGTGAGGGGACAGATGTGATGCCATTTTAATGTAATAATAATTGGAGAGGCCGTCAGGGCCAGGGGCTTTATGTTTGGGGAGGGAGCGGATAGTTGATTCAACCTCTTCGGTCGTGAACGGTGTGCTCAGCAACTCGTTTTGCTGCGATGTGACATGTGGGAGAGTTATATGTGTTAAAAAGTGCTTAATTTCTCCTATAGTGGGTGTGTGCGTGTCAGTGTGTTTTCCCAGATTATATAGGTCTTCGTAATAGTGAGATAGTTCGTTAACAATATCATTAGGATTAAACAATTTCACTCCGTCTTTGGATGTAATATAGGGAATTTTAGTCTGGATATATCTAGATTTTAATTGTCGCGCCAACAATTTGCCGGCTTTATTACCCATATGGTAGAAATGTTGTTTCAGTTTTCGAGCATGTTTAATATAGTCGTCTGCGTGTAGATGATGAATGGCCTCTTGTATTTTGGCTATTTGTTTGGATATGGACTTCGAGGGGGAAGTTTTATTGGATTTTTCCAATGATTCCAGCTGTTGGGTAAGCTTAACCATGGAGTTTTGGATGCGTTTTTTGTTTTTTGAGCCCAGTTTTATAAATGCACCCCTAATGACTGCTTTATGGACAAGCCATTGTGTTTCAACGGAGGTGTGTTCGGTAGAGTTAGTCTGAAAATAGTGGTCTAATTCAGCAGCAATTGTTTTATGGTTATCCGGACAGTCTAAAAGTGATTCGTTTAACCTCCACTTTCCCCGACCCTTGGCGGGGTACGGGACCTCGATGGTGGTTTCAATTGGGGCATGGTCGGACCAGGTGCGTTGGCCTATTGTTTGGCTGACCAGATGTGGTAAAGTAGATTTGTCTATGATACAAAGGTCTATACGCGAGTAAGTTGTGTGGACGTGTGAGAAATAGGAGTAATCTCTGCCCGTAGGATATAAATTTCTCCAGGCATCATATAAATCAGATGTATGGAGAAGGTGGGTAAATAGTTTGCCGTTCTGTATAGATGTCTTAGTGGGGGGTTTTTTATGCGTGCGTTGGGTGTCCAACTGGGGGTCTAAGGCGCAATTGAAGTCGCCACAAATTATTAAATGTCCTTGTTTAAGCTTGGAGATTTTATTAAAGGCTTTTTTTAAGAAAGGATATTGAGCTTCGTTAGGTGCATATAGGGATACTACTGTAGCTTTTATTCCGTTCATTTCACCCACTAAAATTAGTAATCTACCCGCTGGGTCTACATATTGTTTATACAATGAGAAAGCCCAGTCTGAGTGGAAGAATATGGCAACTCCCTTGGTTTTGTTTGGTGCATGTGCGTGAAACCCAGTTGGGTAACGTGACGAGTATAGCCTAGGCGGGCCTTTCTTTTGGAGGTGAGTTTCCTGTAAGCAAACGATTGCTGCATTAGAGGCATGCATGTCTCGTAACACCTGCCGCCGTTTGTTTGGACTATTAAGCCCTTTAACGTTGAGGGACATAATTTTCATTGTATTACGAGTCATACCAACAACAGTATAGAGAAAGTGCTAATGACATGACCGTAACGTCCGATGGGCAGATGAGAACATTGAACTGTAATTTGAGTGAATGTTTGTTTTACAGATAAACCGCCCTGCGAAGTGGTCGGGTTGTGTTTGTGCCTCCCTTGCAAGCCAATAATGATGAATGCATCTTCCATTGGTAACATGTATAAGAGTGTGGAAATTACGGGGGAAAGGGGAGAGAGGGGAAAAATAAAGGGAAACAACAAACAAAAGTATATACAATTATCTCCATTTAGAAGGAGATGAGAAAGGGTCATATAGAGTACACCGAAAGATGCACTCAAGAGGTGACCTGAAAAGTTGGTGGGAACGTGGGAACGTGGAGCTCCTACCGCCCTGATGGTGTATAACTCAAAAGCAGAAAAAGAGAGAACGTAATTTCCTAACGGGTAGTATCATGGCGGATATGCCGCGCCCTGCTCATGTTAGGAAACAGCACTTTTAAACATCAACATAACGAGTGATTCGAATAGAGTGCAGTTGGTAGCCACAACAAATAAACCTGGGTCAAACTACAGTATATAGTAACAAGTTAATTTTGGTCTGAGTTCGGAGTAGTTATAATCGTTAGGTTGTATTGGTCAGGGTGGCTTTTTAACTAAACTTAGCCTTAAATCTAGGTCTAAAGTTTAAACGGAAGCTAAACTTTAAAATTTAAACGGAAAGTCTGGATAACAGACGGAACCCTACGAGTATAACACGTGAGTCGTGGTGCGACCTATGCACGCATAAAGCACATTGAAAGGGCCAATGTTACATTTATCACGGCAGTAGAAGAATAAAACAATATAAATAAAGCATGAACATTGTGCTTAAAGTTGAACCTTCAGCATGGCCAAGGGTGCGGGTCGACTTAAGCGTCTGCACGCCTTCTAAAGGGACAATATAATGTGACATAGCATATAATGGTAACTTCAGTCCCAAGGCCTTCAAAGTGATTAATATTTCCGACCAAGAAATAAATAAATGAGGGAAGTTGTAATCATATGGACAGGGTGAAAAATGCTTACATTCGCTTTTACTCTTATTTCTATGCCCCTGTAACAAGACTTAGCCTTGGTATATGCAATAAGTTAACAGGTGGGTGTTCACATACAGGATAGGAACCTCTGTGGAGCATACAATGGAATACTATACCAATATTGCTCGAAATATGTGGTGCATGATGGCTGTAAAAGTTCATTTCGCTGTGGTTCGGGTTCCTGCCATGTGCCACTCATTTTGGATTTTCTTCTGAGAACTCTCCCCGGATGCCACTTGATGTTCTCCTGTTGGTCGCCATAGTCCCCATTCAGAGAGAGTCTTCATACCTTCTTTAGGGTCGTTGATAACACGGGTTGTTCCCTGTCTCCAGACGATCAACTTTGTAGGGTAACCCCACTTGTAATTCACATTGTTGTTCCGCAAAGTTTTTGTAATGGTGATAAATTCTCTGCGCTTCGCCATGGTGGCAGCAGACAAGTCCCCAAATAAGAAAGTAGAAAACAGAGAAAGGTTGCGCCAATGATAAAAATATATATAACCAGTAAAAGACTGTACAACAATAAAAATAATAAAAAGAAATATAATAAAAAAGTTCCAATGTGTGTCCGAAGATCAAATGGTTTTTAGTCTCTAATTCCGCTGTGGGGGTGGCTTCTCTAGTTGTTATGGTTCACACCGTCTTGTAATATGGAAGACACAAGAAAAGAGGACCAATCGTGCGGAGTGTATTACAGTAAAACGTAGTAGTATTAGATCTTAAGTATTACACTCACATTTAGATGAGCTATAGCCAGCTCTGGGTTTGTAGGCATACAGCGGAACAATCCCCGCTTATAGGATTTGTTGATGCTTGTTAATGCTTGTCCTTCAGGGGTTTGGTCCAACTTGCAGGAGAAGAAGATAAAAACAGCAGATAGTGCTCTCTGATGGTATTTTAAGTGATGAATAAAATAAGATAGAATATACTCACAAAAGGAGTGCAGGTCTCACTGCACTTTTTGGATAGCGTTAGTGGTATAATCCCCACTTCAGGATATGTAGTATAAAAATGCCAGGAAAGATAATAAAAATTATAGTTGTGTATAAAAAATGATAATGGTGCATATATCTAACCAAAAAGTCATTTATTATTTAAAACACAATATAAAATAACCATAACGCGTTTCACCGCTGGGGCTTTATCAAAATGGTTTTACATATAACCTGGCACAAGAATAGTTTAAATAGGTACACTAGTACTTTAAAAAATGGCGCCAAGATGACATCATAGTTAGGTGGCCAATCAGAATCATACACTGTACATTTAGAAACAGATTTGAAATTGAGTTTAAAATTTTGAACCAAAGGGGTGTATCTTTTATAAAACATATGTTTAAGTCATATCCGATCGTTATTTTTTAAAAACGAGGTTTGGAACTTTAGAAAATAAAAGTTGTAACAATCGTACGTCACGTGACCCGCACGGCACCATGGGTAATGTAGTGCGTCGGTCACGTGATCGGCTTATACAGAGTGGGAAAATGCTGACGTCCATAACAAGAGGGGCGGATGGTAAAACATCATGTGACCCGCGGCCAATAGGAGGAGGGCACGTGGGTCACGTGATCGGCAGATCGGCGAAAGGGCGCATGGGAAATGTAGTTTAGCGCGCCCTTTCGATATTAAATTAGAAAATACATATTAAATATGTATACAAGTGGGTAAATACTGGCTAGTTCTAAATAAAAGGATAAATGGATTAATCAAGTTAGAATGATACTAGCTGATATAACATATAAAATATAACATTATGTGCAAATTGGGAGAGATAAAAAGAGTATATAGACATCACTTAAATAAACTTAATAAAACCAAAAAGTAATAGAGATATTTTAAGACACATTATTTGTAATTTGTAATAGATGGATAAAAAATAGAATAATTAAGATGAGATAAAATAAAATAAAATAGAATAGAATAATATAATGAGACACTTATCAAAGAGTAACTAGTAGTGGAAGCTCTACATTTTAGGCTTTCCGCAAATAAAGCAATTGCAGTGTGTGGGTCGGGAAGGTTCGCCGTTTTCCTCGCTGCTGACAATAGGGATTCTTTGTGTACATAGTAATGAAATTTTACTATCACGTCTCTGGGCGATTCAGGAGGTAAACGAGACGGTCGAGGGAGTCTATGCATACGATCATAGGCCCATGCAGAGTCGGGTAAGTCCGGGACCAAGGCCTTGCAAATAGAAAGAACATGCGCTGGGAGAGCATCGTGGGAAATGTCGTCGGGAATACCCCGGAATCTGATATTTTGCCGCCTGGATCTGTCCTCCAGGTCAGCCAACTTCAGTTTCAGTGCTTCATTTTCATCTGATAATGATTGGAGCTTGTCCACAACTTCGTTATGGGCATTGCATAGGTCGCCTGTTTTATTCTCCAGGTGGCTAGTCCGGTCGCCCAGGCTTGTAATCTCTTTCCGCAATTCTTTGTCAATACGCTGGAAATCAGCTTTTATGGTAGCTCTCAGCTCTTGCAGCATTTTATGGAGACTCTTCTCCGTTACTGGAGAGTCTGTATATTTGGAAGAGATTGACTCCTGATCGGAAGCACCGTCCGACATAGTTTCTGTCTCCTCGCCGCCATCTTGGGTAAGTACTTGGCGTTCTTTTTTCTTTATTTTGGCCGATTCTCGAGTTCTCGGCTGCTTGGGATAAGACATACTTCCTACGCCGAAGTTCTGCTATGTTAGGGTAAGGTAATCTGTTGAGTTATCGCTTTGGGTAGCTTGAATTGTAGCTTTCAGGACGGTTTAACGCCGGAGCTCCTACTCCATGCGGCCGCTCACACCGGAAGCCAGACACGCCCCCCCGTCCCTAATGAAGTTTAAGGGAAGACTGGGGTTTAGACAATATATCCCATCCAAAAGATCCCGATATGGGATCAAATTTTATAAACTATGTGAAAGTGGCAGTGGCTACGTATACACCTTCCGTGTATACGAAGGAAGGGATAGCCACCTTGATCCCCCAGGTTGCCCAGATATAGTAGGGACAAGTGGAAAAATTGTCTGGGACTTAATAATGCCACTACTTAATAAAGGTTATCATCTATACATCGATAACTTTTATAATAGCATCCCACTGTTACAAATGTTGTATTGCTTCGAGACCGTGGCCTGTGGCACTATTCGGAAGAGTCGCACAGGTTTCCCAAAGGCTCTGGCAAACAAAAAAATGAAAAGGGGGGAAACAGCAGCTCTCTGCCAGAATGAACTGCTGGCACTCAAGTACAGGGATAAAAAGGATGTTTTCATCTTAACCACCATCCATGGTGAAAACACTCGGAGGGTCGCAGTTCGTGGCAGAGACGAATATAAACGGGTGCCAGTCTGCATACGGCAATATAATCGGCATATGGGGGGCGTTGACCTGTCCGATCAACTGATGCAGCCATATTTGATCATGAGAAAGACCAGGGCATGGTATAAAAAAGTGGGCATATACCTTTTGCAGATGGCAATCCACAATGCCTTTGTTATTTTTAAAAAGGCAAATGCTGGGCTGAAAAGCACTTTTCTTTCTTTCCAGTTTGAGCTAATTTCTAAGCTGCTAGAATGCCACACAAGGAGACCATCAGTGGAGCCTAGCAGAAGAATGGAGGCAGGTCACTTCTGCTTTAAGATTCCACCAACCCCTAAAAAACAAAACCCCCAGAAAAGGTGCAGGGTGTGTTACAAGAGGGGCGTAAGAGTTGAGACCAGCTATTACTGCCCTGATTGCCCCTCTCAGCCCGGCCTATGTATTGGCCATTGTTTTAAAATTTTTCACACCCAGGCCGAATAAGTAGACCAGTTTTGGGGTGTGATTTTTGGTTACCGAATCTTGGCTTTGTCTACCGTTTATCCTGTCTTCTCTGATCCTTGACCTCGGCTTGTCCTATCGTTGTTCCGTTTCTCTTTACTCCTTTGACCTCGGCTTGTACCTTGACAATTCTCTGCTTGTATAGCCCGGCCATTCTAAGGACCGGTATTACAAGTTTCTCTCTCTGTGTTCTCTCTCTTTGTGGTCTGTCTGTGTTTTGGTTTCGGAATCCATGACAGCTTTGCCCGGGACGCAGATAACTGTGTACTACCCCCGGATAAGTTTACCCCAACTATTCTGTATATGGGGGTATCATTGCACTAAGATGACATAGCTGAGCAACATATTAGGTGTTATACTGCCGTAGCACACATAAGGATAGCAAAATATACAGTAACATCTCCAAGTGTGTGTCAAAAAGGCAGAAAAAATGCTAATTGCAACTAGACTTGGTACAAACTAACAAAAAAATGATCCTACACTAAGGTTTAGAATATACCTTTTGAAATACCCTGGGGTGTCTACTTTAAGAAATGGTAGGCCTTTGTGGGGTAGTTTGAATTTAATACCTGCTAAGATGCTTGGAAATTGCACATAGGCCCAGTGTCAAAATTCAAAGTTCGGTAAAAACTGATATGGCTTGGTCTCCTATATGGCACTGTAGCTTCACAAAATAGTCCCAAAGACATACAATAGGGGTGTCATTTTACTCAGAAGACTTAGCTGAACATAATTTGGGGGGTATGAACTTAGTGGCACATGTGAAATATACAAAATGCCCAGCACAAATGCAATCCATATGTAAAAAACGCACAAAAGAATTTTATACGACATACTTTGGCATCTATTGGTAAAAAAATGGGGGCATGTTAAGGCACAATATGCACCTTATGAGATACCCTGGAGTGTCTACTTTAAGAAATGGTAGGCCTTTGTGGGGTAGTTTGAATTTAAAACATGCTAAGATGCTTGGAAATTGCACATAGGCCCAGCGTCAAAATTCAAAGTTTGGTAAAAACTGATATGGCTTGGTCTCCTATATGGCACTGTAGCTTCACAAAATAGTCCCAAAGACATACAATAGGGGTGTCATTTTACTCAGAAGACTTAGCTGAACATAATTTGGGGGGTATGAACTTAGTGGCACATGTGAAATATACAAAATGCCCAGCACAAATGCAATCCATATGTAAAAAACGCACAAAATAATTTTATACCACATACTTTGGCATCTATTGGTGAAAAAATGGGGGCATGTTAAGGCACAATATGCACCTTATGAGATACCCTGGAGTGTCTACTTTTACAAATGGTAGGCCTTTGTGGGTTTTTTTTGAACAGTCAAACTGTTATAATACCCCAAATGGAAGCATAGGCTCATTAAATCCGTCTCTCAAAATTCTACTGTGAGTACTGAAAAGGACAGGTCTCCTATATGGCACTGTAGCTTCACAAACTAGTGCCAAAGACATACAATGGGGGTGTCATTTTACTCAGAAGACTTAGCTGAACATAATTTGGGGGGTTTGAACTTAGTGGCACATGTGAAATATACAAAATGCCCAGCACAAATGCAATCCATATGTAAAAAACGCACAAAATTATTTTTTACCACATACTTTGGCATCTATTGGTGAAAAAATGGGGGCATGTTAAGGCACAATATGCACCTTATGAGATACCCTGGAGTGTCTACTTTTACAAATGGTAGGCCTTTGTGGGTTTTTTTTGAACAGTCAAACTGTTATAATACCCCAAATGGAAGCATAGGCTCATTAAATCCGTCTCTCAAAATTCTACTGTGAGTACTGAAAAGGACAGGTCTCCTATATGGCACTGTAGCTTCACGAACTAGTGCCAAAGACATACAATGGGGGTGTCATTTTACTCAGAAGACTTAGCTGAACATAATTTGGGGGGTTTGAACTTAGTGGCACATGTGAAATATACAAAATGCCCAGCACAAATGCAATCCATATGTAAAAAACGCACAAAATTATTTTTTACCACATACTTTGGCATCTATTGGTGAAAAAATGGGGGCATGTTAAGGCACAATATGCACCTTATGAGATACCCTGGAGTGTCTACTTTTACAAATGGTAGGCCTTTGTGGGTTTTTTTTGAACAGTCAAACTGTTATAATACCCCAAATGGAAGCATAGGCTCATTAAATCCGTCTCTCAAAATTCTACTGTGAGTACTGAAAAGGACAGGTCTCCTATATGGCACTGTAGCTTCACGAACTAGTGCCAAAGACATACAATGGGGGTGTCATTTTACTCAGAAGACTTAGCTGAACATAATTTGGGGGGTTTGAACTTAGTGGCACATGTGAAATATACAAAATGCCCAGCACAAATGCAATCCATATGTAAAAAACGCACAAAATTATTTTTTACCACATACTTTGGCATCTATTGGTGAAAAAATGGGGGCATGTTAAGGCACAATATGCACCTTATGAGATACCCTGGAGTGTCTACTTTTACAAATGGTAGGCCTTTGTGGGTTTTTTTTGAACAGTCAAACTGTTATAATACCCCAAATGGAAGCATAGGCTCATTAAATCCGTCTCTCAAAATTCTACTGTGAGTACTGAAAAGGACAGGTCTCCTATATGGCACTGTAGCTTCACGAACTAGTGCCAAAGACATACAATGGGGGTGTCATTTTACTCAGAAGACTTAGCTGAACATAATTTGGGGGGTTTGAACTTAGTGGCACATGTGAAATATACAAAATGCCCAGCACAAATGCAATCCATATGTAAAAAACGCACAAAATTATTTTTTACCACATACTTTGGCATCTATTGGTGAAAAAATGGGGGCATGTTAAGGCACAATATGCACCTTATGAGATACCCTGGAGTGTCTACTTTTACAAATGGTAGGCCTTTGTGGGTTTTTTTTGAACAGTCAAACTGTTATAATACCCCAAATGGAAGCATAGGCTCATTAAATCCGTCTCTCAAAATTCTACTGTGAGTACTGAAAAGGACAGGTCTCCTATATGGCACTGTAGCTTCACGAACTAGTGCCAAAGACATACAATGGGGGTGTCATTTTACTCAGAAGACTTAGCTGAACATAATTTGGGGGGTTTGAACTTAGTGGCACATGTGAAATATACAAAATGCCCAGCACAAATGCAATCCATATGTAAAAAACGCACAAAATTATTTTTTACCACATACTTTGGCATCTATTGGTGAAAAAATGGGGGCATGTTAAGGCACAATATGCACCTTATGAGATACCCTGGAGTGTCTACTTTTACAAATGGTAGGCCTTTGTGGGTTTTTTTTGAACAGTCAAACTGTTATAATACCCCAAATGGAAGCATAGGCTCATTAAATCCGTCTCTCAAAATTCTACTGTGAGTACTGAAAAGGACAGGTCTCCTATATGGCACTGTAGCTTCACGAACTAGTGCCAAAGACATACAATGGGGGTGTCATTTTACTCAGAAGACTTAGCTGAACATAATTTGGGGGGTTTGAACTTAGTGGCACATGTGAAATATACAAAATGCCCAGCACAAATGCAATCCATATGTAAAAAATGCACAAAATTATTTTTTACCACATACTTTGGCATGTATTGGTAAAAAAATGGGGGCATGTTAAGGCACAATATGCACCTTATGAGATACCCTGGAGTGTCTACTTTTACAAATGGTAGGCCTTTGGGTTTTTTTTTCGAACAGACAGACTGTTATAATACCCCAAATGGAAGCATAGGCTCATTAAATCCGTCTCTCAAAATTCTACTGTGAATACTGAAAAGGACAGGTCTCCTATATGGCACTGTAGCTTCACGAAATAGTGCCAAAGACATACAATGGGGGTACCGTTGTACTCAGCAGAAGTAACTGAACACATAATAAAACTTTGTACAGGAATAGCACACACCAACTTTACAAAATACACATGAGAAGTTCTTTGTTATAAGTTTGTGTGCGAAAACCCCCAAAAAACACAATTTTACTCCAATATTTAGCAGAGGTTGGCGGTAAAATGGCTACGTAGAAAGTGTCAAAACAACCTTAGGTAAATAGCCTGTGGTGTCTACTTTATATAAATATATACTTTTGTGTGGCAATTTTGTTTTCTTTTATGGCTATTAGGCTTACAAGACAAACATACCAAATTCTAAAATCGCTCCACATAAAAAGTGTATTTTACTCCTTGTGCTTTGTGACCTGTAACTACCAAAAAAAACTGAAAATCCCAGACACATTATATATTCTGTAATTCAGAACAACTAAATGAATTTATTTTTAATTACTTTCCTTAACCTGCACTAATTATGTACACATTATTATTGCAAAAACTGTAAAAAAAACACACAAAAATTCATTTTTTTTGCATATTTCTGTATTTTTTTTAATAATAAATAAGCATTTATATATATATGTGTTACATCAAATTAAAGCCCTTTCTGTCCTTTAAAAAACGGTATATAATATGTGTCGGTGCAATGAATAAGTAAAAAGCAAATTGCAGTTGAACGCAAATAGCAAAAAATGCAAAAAATGCCGTTGTCATTAAGTGAAAGACAAGCTTCTGAAGCTCTGTCCTTAAGGGGTTAAATTTTCCTCTGCACCCCGACTGCTACCCAAGAACTTTTCCACCACCTATAGCTACACTGACACAATTAGTCACAATAACTTTGACACAAAGCTAGCATTGCTACTTAGACCATTTTACACCCTATGTCTTTCTAATTTGTCATGGGTGATGATGTGCTTGTATTCTATCCTATAGTCACAAGATCTGCCCACTTTACTTTAGTCCCTAGCAGATTTGTGCTTCTCCATCCTAACATGGACTTCCATCTTTTAACCTTTTCTTCTGTTATGCAGGTTTCCTCCGCCCTACAAGGGTACATATATCAGACTATTCTAAAGAAGCCCTCTTGAGATCCTACATTTTCTAAAACTACCAACTCCTGTGTCTTGTCCTGACATCTTCTATACATCTTCTATATCACTAAAAGGTTAACAGAGAGCAGCACATTGCTTCCCCGTGTGACCTGGCTGGAAGTAAAAGTGAAATAAGTGGCACACACTCAGCATGTAGTAACTGAGACTCTCTTACTGAAAGTCACTTGGGTCTCTACACAAAAATAAATAAAGTGCTTAGTGAGAGCACATCCACGTTTACCAATCCCAGCGCTCTGATTGGCAAGTATTAGGGTGTGGGGAGGCAGTCACTTTATGGACCAAGGAGACTGGGCATTTCCTGGGGCCTAGTGGGATATAGATTTCTCATAGGGGTTTGTGTAATAATCTTTCAACTTAAAATAGATTTTATAAAAGGACCAAGAATACGGCTAACTCCTGGGTCCTATGGTGGAAATTTAATTAAAAAAATTCCATTTAACATTAATCTCCAATTCACAGACCATGGAGAGGAGGGGACTCTCATTTTTTTTTTTTTTTGGGGGGGGGGGGGGGGGGAGGCCGGAGACCCTGCTCTTTTTTATTGCTTTAGGGAAATCATACCAAACCACTTATCTCTCGGACCTTTAGCATGCTTTTCTTTTTACTGTTTGAAGTGAGGAAGCATCGCTGTTTGCAGCTATAATTTTAGCGGCTTACACCATATTTCCCTGGCATTGTTCATTATGAGCTCTTGTGCCGTGGAAATAGATTCACGAGCTGAGAGCGGTTATGCTCCGCAGCCAGCCTGCAAAACATGAGAGTAAAAACTGTGGATATTTACTAACAGAGAGTCAATTCATTCAGAAGCAGAGCACCACTTGGTAAAATGAGCTGTAGCTGGTCTTCAGGATGTTTCACAAATAATAAATACAAAAAATTAAAAAAAATAACAATGAGATAACAATACAACATTCAATTAGCAAATAAAAATAGAAATAAAAAAAAAAACTGTAGTTTTAAAATCTCAATTTTTATTTTGCATCCTGGATAATCTGGCCTGTGTTAGCAGCATTATATCTAATTAATATGGTAAATATTACATATATCCATGCTATGAATAATAATAATAATAATAATAATAATAATAATAATAATAATTAGCCCAGTCACTACATGGGATACAATTAGATGTCTTAGTCCAATAATTAAGGAGACTAGCATTTCTCCAGTTTCCTTAAACATGATACACTTCATTCATATTATTTTGGTAGGGACCCTTGCAGACAGAAATAAATGAAAAATTAATGAGGTTTGATAAGGGTGATGGGAGTTGTAGAATCATAATAAATTTAGAATCTCTATTACGATATGTGGCGTGACGTATTATATAACGTATTATATCATGATATTCAATGTTAGTCCAAAATAGTTTATTATATATAATCCAAAAATCATATTAAAATTGTCAAATAAATGCATATCAGTAGAAATCTCATTACTTTGCCAAATTTTACATAATGTCCTTATCTTCAAGTTGCCATAATTTGTTCTGTGTCACATTATATATTGTAAGCATGGCAAACTCGGATCTACTTACCTGTTTAATTTCAATTGAGTGACATCTTCAGCGTCCAATTCTGTGTGTTATCACTGCTGCGTGTACATGTCTGTAGTACATGTCTGATCTGGGGTATTTATATGTATAGCAGAGCAGACACTTGAAAAATCGAAAGATCTTGCAGTTTTTTTAAATCTCAGAATCTCGTTAATGTTCATTAATTGCTCATTGTGTGACAGTAAGTGGCAATCCCAAAGGGAGCATGCTTTGTGTTCTCCATCTATTATCTATGTCAATCTAACGGTTTCGCTGTTCGCATTTTTACCACTTTATATACCTGTTTATTTAAAAAAAAAAAAAAAAAATTAAATTTAAAATTGCCAAACTGAAAGTATGGAAATGTCAGCAATGCTCATTTTTGCTGCAATGGCTTTAAATTGGAATTCACTTTGAATTCAATGTGTTAATATTTAACCCCTTGTAGCCCACAGCAACGTTTCACCACAACCAGAACAATTTAGTAATTTTACAATGTGCCTATGTAACCATAATGTCCATATTTTATCATTTATTACACTAACTTTCATACACATTTCATCATTCATTTAAGGACAAACAAGGACTTTAACTTTTTAAAAACTTGGCGTGTTGGTCTGCAATTTTAATATCATTGTTACCAAATTCTAAGTTTTATTTTTTAGTAGTCTCTCTGCTTTATTTTAGCTTAGACAGATTAGACAGTCTGCTCTCCTTATAGATAGCACTTTGATGGGATTTCTTTCGCTTGGAATTCATAATAGCACAGCGATAAGGTGATTTTGCCTATATTTATCATACTTTTATCATCTTTTGGTTTTTGCTGCTATATCTAACTAAGTGGTACATTACCCACGGCTCTCTATATTAGGATAGTAGAGTGCTGTCAGGATCTGCAGTTCTTCTAAACAGCTACCTAGCACATTCATGATAGGTTAAGATATACTAATTGGGGCCCTTCTCTTATACTGCTAGTGGCTTGCATGTTAGTGTAACAATTTGGGATATGCTGCATTTCACTTACCCCATATATCAGTCATACCTAGTATCAGAGATTAAATCTATTCACCCTGCTGTTGTGTAGCCTTGGAATATAATTGATTGATTGATGACTATACAATTTTATAGCATGACAGGAGGCTTCATATTTGCTTAAGTCTCTCTTTACTAGAACTCCACAGCAGCACATTAACAGAGAGATAAACACCAAACACAAAAACATAAGGTATCTATATAAGGCTCCTCCTAAACCACCATTTCCTCTTTCTTTGCTGCTCTGCATCAGTACAGGTCAGAGTACCACTGCCTTCTGCTTCTAGTGGGTGGCTTTGGGATTTAGTGTGATTTATTTATGGTTGTTATGAACTATGCTTGGTTGTGAGATTTATGTGCCTTTCTGGCTCTTTTATTTTCTTTGGGGAATGTTTCCTTTACATTACTGGTAGTTTGCCATGTGTTTATTTAGACAGATTACTGACAGTTTGCCATGTGTTTATTTAGACAGATTACTGGTTAGTTTGCCATGTGTTTATTTAGACAGATTACTGACATTTTGCCATGTGTTTATTTAGACAGATTACTGGTAGATTGCCATGTGTTTAGTTATACAGATTACTGGTAGATTGCCATGTGTTTAGTTATACAGATTACTGGTAGATTGCCATGTGTTTAGTTATACAGATTACTGGTAGATTGCCATGTGTTTAGTTATACAGATTACTGGTAGATTGCCATGTGTTTAGTTATACAGATTACTGGTAGATTGCCATGTGTTTAGTTATACAGATTACTGGTAGATTGCCATGTGTTTAGTTATACAGATTACTGGTAGATTGCCATGTGTTTAGTTATACAGATTACTGGTAGATTGCCATGTGTTTAGTTATACAGATTACTGGTAGATTGCCATGTGTTTAGTTATACAGATTACTGGTAGATTGCCATGTGTTTAGTTATACAGATTACTGGTAGATTGCCATGTGTTTAGTTATACAGATTACTGGTAGATTGCCATGTGTTTAGTTATACAGATTACTGGTAGATTGCCATGTGTTTAGTTATACAGATTACTGGTAGATTGCCATGTGTTTAGTTATACAGATTACTGGTAGATTGCCATGTGTTTAGTTATACAGATTGATGGTAGATTGCCATGTGTTTAGTTATACAGATTGATGGTAGATTGCCATGTGTTTAGTTATACAGATTGATGGTAGATTGCCATGTGTTTAGTTATACAGATTGATGGTAGATTGCCATGTGTTTAGTTATACAGATTGATGGTAGATTGCCATGTGTTTAGTTATACAGATTGATGGTAGATTGCCATGTGTTTAGTTATACAGATTGATGGTAGATTGCCATGTGTTTAGTTATACAGATTGATGGTAGATTGCCATGTGTTTAGTTATACAGATTGATGGTAGATTGCCATGTGTTTAGTTATACAGATTGATGGTAGATTGCCATGTGTTTAGTTATACAGATTGATGGTAGATTGCCATGTGTTTAGTTATACAGATTGATGGTAGATTGCCATGTGTTTAGTTATACAGATTGATGGTAGATTGCCATGTGTTTAGTTATACAGATTGATGGTAGATTGCCATGTGTTTAGTTATACAGATTGATGGTAGATTGCCATGTGTTTAGTTATACAGATTGATGGTAGATTGCCATGTGTTTAGTTATACAGATTGATGGTAGATTGCCATGTGTTTAGTTATACAGATTACTGGTAGTTTACCACGTGTTTATTTCTTTTGTGCCTGTTTTTTCCTTGGGAGTTTTGTTTTACCCTGTTGGCTTTATTGTTCGGTTTCCTCTAGCTTATTGGCCGTGGTGGTCGCCGAGAAGCGGTCTTCCGACCGCTCCCCGTGCCGACCGCCGGGACCGCGGAGAAAGACTCCTGCGGTCCCTCGTGTGTTGCCTTTGATTCCCGCCCGCGGCTTCGTCCGCCGAGCGGGAATCCCCATTTTGTTCTTTACCCTGTCCGCGTCCCCGCTCACTCGCTAACACTGTTATCAGAGTGGGGACGGGGCAGGGATCTACTCATTTGCCGCGGGAGCCTCCGCTCCCGGTCACCCTCCCCACGACCGCGTGGTCGGGCAGCGGGTGCGCGGCTCTCCACTGTGTTTGCCGCGCGCGTCACTGCCTTATTAAAGGTACAGTGACTAGTTGGTCCAGTGTGTTTCCCCATCTCCTGGGCGGTTTGGGGGTGCGTATTTTTTGGTGACAGCTTTCTTTTCTGTCCATGTGAGGCAGCTCTGTGAGCCCTTGCATCATAAATTATGCCCCATCTATGAGGGTCGCAGATTCAATCCCCCTCACCTCCCCAAGTAACTAAGCAATAGACTTTAGTTTTCGATTCTTTGCATGTGTGCTTGCCCTGCATGTTTTTCTATGGACATGGTTTTACGGTTTACTGGTTTTCCTGACTTCCACATGGCACTGCGTGCCTCCTGCAGGTGTCCCTGCCTGGTGTCCTTACCCACTTATTGAACTAGGACTGCTCTAATCAAGCCTCAGTTGCCTGATGGAGGTCGCACTGGCGTCCAAAGCCAGAGATTGTGGGTTCAGGCCCCATCTGGGTGGTTGAGCATGGCTCTCGTATTTTATGGCCTAATGGATTAGGCACAACCATATCAAAACTAAAGTGTTTCGCTATCTTGAAGAACCTTGCCTATAAGGACCCAGCTTCGTCTCTACCGTGCATCCTAATAGTCAAGATTCTACTACATGTCTAAAAGGATCTAGGTTTCCGTCTGCATTATACCTCTGGGTCGGTACCGCCCGTACCCTTATACTGGCCTGCCTTGTCTGTGCCTTTATAATTGGCCTGCTTTGTCTGTGCCCCATGATTGGCCTGCTTTGTCTGTGCCCCATGATTGGCCTGCTTTGTCTGTGCCCCATGATTGGCCTGCTTTGTCTGTGCCCCATGATTGGCCTGCTTTGTCTGTGCCATACTATGCATGCTATTGGACTGGTGGCTCCATACCCTGGATACGGTTTGTTGAGCCTGCATGCATTATTACTTGCCTCTGCCAACACTAGGGGTGCTGCCCCTTTTGCCTGCTAATGATACCTGTTTTCTAGCTTCGTAGGTATCAAGTATCATAGACTCAGACTTTATGGACGCCTCTGCACAGGAGCAGAATTTGCAGGCTTTACTTAAGGCGGCTGTGACCGCATCTGTTGAAAAAGCCCTGGCTAGGGCCCTCCCTCAACCACATACGGACAGGGGTGTGTGTGGAACCCCTCATTTGGCAGAAGACTCGGATGAGTCAGACTCTCAGGTGCGAGAGCAGGCAAGTGCGCAAACGCGCTATTGAAAGGGTGAAGACCCTGAACCACGCTCCCGGACGGGCAAGACTCCGGCGAAGTGACGTGGTTTGAGGTTGACAACCTCGCCGGCCAGGCGCCACCGCCTATCGGGCGCAGGGGAGGAGGCCTCCTTACCCCCCACCTTGGCCGCGCTGGATGTGTGGCGGGCAGACCAGCCTCCCTCAGATGGAGATGTTTGGGTTGAGGACCTTGGCGAGGGTCCCGGTGGACGCTGGGAAGAGGAAGACGCGCCACCGACTAGGGCCCCCACGACAATGTTGGGGGACGATACCCTTTTGGGCACTACTGGAGAACCTCTGTTAGAGCCTCAATCTATCCGACGCCCCAGGTCCTCTGACTAGTCACTGCCCGACCACTTGGCACAATTCGTGCGCTACTGGGTCCGTAGACCCCTCGGAAGTGAGGCCTGCAAGAAGCTGCGGGCGGAATGCCCCAGACCGGTACTGCCGGACAGGGTGGCGGTTACCCCGGATGTTGGCCCTAACAGACGAGGCCTTCATAGAAGGTAGGGCTCTGGACCCAGCCACCATGAGGGACTGGGCACTTCGTTCCATTTGCCTGCTGGGCAGTGCCACTGTGGCCCTTTGCACGAAACCCAGGAAGACGGCACTCT
The DNA here is from genome assembly GCF_036172605.1 of Pelobates fuscus. NCBI lineage: Eukaryota > Metazoa > Chordata > Amphibia > Anura > Pelobatidae > Pelobates > Pelobates fuscus. Next base: position 484,065,985 of record NC_086317.1, read on the forward strand.
TCCATATGGACAACAAGCTGTCGGATTTGGGAGCCGAAGATGTGGGTCCCCTGGCTAAAGGTCTGCTGTTCAGGGAGCCTTTCGTTGAGGAACTGCAGAAACAGGTTATTCTGTTTACCTCCCGGGACAAAGCGAAGTCTTCGATCGGGAAGGTCTTCCGCCCACGGTTACCTTCAGACGTATGGGTCCTTGGGACAGTGCGGAGTTAGGTCACAGACTTCCACTCTTCCCCTACACAGGTTGGACGCCCGAGGATCCCCGTCATCACAAGAGGCCAACAGCCCTTGTTGGAGGTGGAAGTTCGAGCTCCGCTAGCCAAAGGCGCGGTCCTACAGGCCCCGGATTTGGGGGGTTTCGTCAGCTCGATTTTCTCCTGGTAAGGGAGAAGTCTGTAGAATTCCGTCCAGTGATCAATTTAGGAGAAATGAACGCCTTCGTGGTATACAACCACTTCGAGATTGAGGGCATTCACCTTCTTAGATGCCTTCTCTGGCCAGTAGACCGGGTCACGAGACTGGACCTAGAAGACGCTTACCTCTCCGTCCCGGTGGACGGGGCCTGTCGCAGTCCCCTCTGATTCGTATGGAAAGACTCTCCGTACCAATTCCCATGCCTCCCCTTCGGCCTCAGCTCGGCCACTTGGTGCTTCACCAAGCTCCTGAAACCGGTGGTCACCCAATTCAGATCAGAGGCCGTACGCTGCATCATCTGTCTGGACGACTTGCTTATCTTTGCGAGGACCCCGCCGGGCTCAGATTTCGGATGCGCTCTGCGTTTTCCTCGTTGGAATGCATGGGGTTCGTGGTCATTCTGAAGAAATCGGCCTTGGAGCCTGCGCAGACGGGGGGAATTCTTGGGTTTCGTAGTCGTTGCGCAAGACGGCATTCTCCGCCTGCCTGTGGCGAAGATAACGGCCATTTGGAAGGAGATCAGACGTGTTTTCGACAAGACCGGACTCCCCTCCAGAGGTTGGCTCGCGTGGTGGGTCTCCTCTTGGCCTCGATACAGGCGTTATACCCGGGCCCACTACATTACAGGGCCATGCAGCGGCTGAAGGCGCACTCTCTACGCAAGAGACCCTCTTAGGACCAGATGATCTCCCTGGCCTCGGACGTGCAGGCCAGATTGAGCTGGTGCCTCCTGCATATATCCGCCTGGAACAGCAAGGCGATATTCGGGATGACCCTGGACTCTTTCAGGGGTGCCTGGAATGTCGAGGCGTTATCACAGTCGGCTAGTGGCCTTCTCTGGGATTCCTGGGCCTCTGGGATGAGGTGTTATCTCTCAACATGGAGCTCCTGGTGTCGCTGGTGCTTGGAACGGGATACCGATCCCTTTACGGGTCCTGTATCTAGCGTGCTGAATTTCTTGTCTCATCTCTTTGACCTGGGTCGGTCATATCGCTCGGTTATCGTGGTTAGATCAGCTATCTCGACGGCACATGTCCCGCTTCGAGTTTTTCCCCATCGGCCAGGATCCGCTAGTCTGCAGGCTCCTACGTGGAATGAGACTGGTGCGCCCTCCGGCGCCCAAGTATTCTTCCCTCTGGGACGTGCGTTTGGTTTTGGCGTTCTTTCGGAATTGGCCTGATAACCAGGAACTTTCTCTTCGCCAGCTTTCAGCGAAATTTGCCCTCTTGTTGTGTCTGGTCTCGTTCAGACGTGTTTCGGATGTCCGGGCCTTCGATGTCGGCGCTTTCTCGTTTTTCTCCAGAGGGGATCTCCGTCAAGGTGCTTAGACGTACCAAGTCGGAATCGACGGTTGTATCATGCCCTTCTAGGACTCGCCTAAGCTTCGTGTAGTGAAGGCACTGGCGCAATGGATAAGATGTCTTTTGGCTCTGGCGGGCGTGGATGCGACCTTCGGAGCACTTTTGGTTAGGGGCGCCGCAGCTTCCGGAGCTTTTTTGGCGAGCGCTTCCCTTCAGGACATTTTGCGTTCGGCGGACGGGTCCCGTGTAGAGTTTTTTCGCCTATTTTACTTTAGACCGTCGGAACATGCTTCTTTTGCTTTGCTGTCGGAGCGTTAAAACAGCAAATATGAAGCCTCCTGTCATGCTATAAAATTGTAGATTATACTAGCTTTAGTGTAACTATAATCTTAATTTTATTAATGACAGGAGGCGAATATTTCCCACCCAATTTGATTTCTTCCCCCCCCCCTTGTTTTGGATGGATTGCATTGATTGTATTTCTGTTGATTTGTCTGATTATCTGGGCTAGGTTGGTTAGTCTGGGGTGATGTTGTGGGAAGTGCATGTTATACTGTATTGACGGTCATTAGTATGGATTTCGTGTCTTTATTCTATCAGTACTGGATCGTGGGATTTATGTTTTATCAGTACATTTCGTTCACTAATCAGTGTTTTCGATTCTGTTTATTTCGTTTCAGTTTAATGGTTCGACTTCAGTTCATAGGATCGGCCGTTTGGCGGGTTAAAGATCAAGTTCATCCATTATCCGAAGTTTTTCCAGATGACATTCATCGTTATGTTGTGAATATTTCTTTATTTAGTTATTGTCATTGTTGTGTACGTTACGTTGTCGCAGCGTGAAAGAGGAAATGGTGGTTTAGGAGGAGCCTTATATAGATACCTTATGTTTTTGTCTTTGGTGTTTATCTCTCTGTTAATGTGCTGCTGTGGAGTTCTAGTAAAGAGAGACTTAAGCAAATATTCGCCTCCTGTCATTAATAAAATTAAGATTATTGTTACACTAAAGCTAGTATAATCTACAATTATAATGGCTCTCTCTGTCCTGGAACTATACGTAAATAGTGCTATATCAGACCCAAGACTCCATACTAGCAGAGTCCAGTCAGGTTTCACAGCTCTTAAAATAATTCCGTTTAGGATTGGCTGAGATATATCAATAAAGGCTCCTTCTTTTTTTATCGCTAGTGTCCCAATTGCAACTAATTCGGGAATTGCTGCGTTCTGGTCACCCCATATCTATTGGTTATAGCCATTACCAGAGACTCTATCCACCCTCCTACTTACAGATGCCCTTTTGAGTAACAAGACTCATTTAACCCAGATAGCTATGCCATGGAGCCTATTCGTGTAATAAAAGACTTTGGCTCCATGGCAATTGAACTGTATGTGTGTGATCTGAGCGCCATTCAGTAATAATGTGCACTCAGATCTGAGCTATCTGAGGATATGTTGAATGTACCTGTTTTATGCAATGGCTGCAGAGTTATATATTTTCATGTATTTTATTGTCTTTTGTTGCCATGTGTTCAATGGAGTTTTGCCTCTGTCCTTGGAGATAATTGGATTACTTTCCAATTATGTCCAGGATAGAAGACTCTGTGGAACTGGTTTTGGGCAGAAAAGCCATGCTTCATTTGGTCACAAAGCACTACGATCTATCTTTTGAACCACTGGACCAATTTGTATGATTTTAACGTATGTTTGTATTTGGAGTATGCTGTTTACAGCATTCACATGTTTGAGAGCATTCATATGCTTCTCCGGTACGGTGGATTGGTGTCTACAGTAGCTGTGCTTGTGTCTCTGGAAGGGGAAGATCTACTAAACGGCTGTTAACCCCTTTTATGCCTGGGGGTGCCGTTACAATTATTATTTATAGAGCACCAACAAATTCCTCAGGGCTGTACAATCGGTGGACTAGCAGACACATATTTGTAACCAGACTAGTTGGACGCACAGGAACAGAGGGATTGAGGGCCCTGCTCAATTAGCTTATGTGCTAGAGGGATATAGTGACACAAAAGGTAAGAGTAGGGTAGAAAGATCAGTTGCTAGGATAGTATTCACTAAGGGCTTAGTGTTTTGATGACAGTTACATGAGAGGAATCATGGCACAGGGAGGGAAAGCTGTTCACAGTTTAATTGATATACTTTCCTGAAGAAGTAGGTTCTACAGTAATGTATCGTGTGCAAGAGTAAATTACAGGATTCCACAGTAACGTACAGTACGTGAGTGAATTATAGGGTTCCACATTAATGTACCATTGTTATGAGTGAATTGCTTGGTTACATAGCAATGTACAGTATGTGAGTAAACTGCATTTACGAACAGTACATGAGTGAATTATAGGGTTCTACATTTATGCACCGTGTGTATGAGTGAATTACGTGGTTCCACAGTAATGTATAGTACGTGTGGAACCACATGTATGTGCTGTGTGTGTAAGTGAATTGCAGGGTTCCACATGAATGTGCCGTGTGTGTAAGTGAATTGCAGGGTTCCACATTAATGGGGTGTGTTTAAGTGAATGGCAGGGTTCCACATTACTGTTCCATGTGTGTAAGTGAATGGCAGGGTTCCACATTAATGTGCTGTGTGTGTAAGTGAATTGCAGGGTTCCACATTAATGTGCTGTGTGTGTAAGTGAATTGCAGGGTTCCACATTAATGTGCCGTGTGTGTAAGTGAATGGCAGGATTCCACATTAATGTGCTGTGTGTAAGTGAATTGCAGGGTTCCACATTAATGTGCCATGTGTGTAAGTGAATTGCAGGGTTCCACATTAATGTGCTGTGTGTGTAAGTGAATTGCAGGGTTCCACATTAATGTGCTGTGTGTGTAAGTGAATTGCAGAGTTCCACATTAATGTGCTGTGTGTGTAAGTGAATTGCAGGGTTCCACATTAATGTGCCGTGTGTGTAAGTGAATGGCAGGGTTCCACATTAATGTGCTGTGTGTGTAAGTGAATTGCAGAGTTCCACATTAATGTGCCGTGTGTGTAAGTGAATTGCAGAGTTCCACATTAATGTGCTGTGTGTGTAAGTGAATTGCAGGTTTCCACATTAATGTGCTGTGTGTGTAAGTGAATTGCAGGGTTCCACATTTATCTGCTGTGTGTGTAAGTGAATTGCAGGGTTCCACATTAATGTGCCGTGTGTGTAAGTGAATTGCAGGGTTCCACATTTATCTGCTGTGTGTGTAAGTGAATTGCAGGGTTCCACATTTATCTGCTGTGTGTGTAAGTGGATTGCAGGGTCCCACATTAATGTGCCATGTGTGTAAGTGAATTGCAGGGTTCCACATTTATCTGCTGTGTGTGTAAGTGAATTGCAGGGTTCCACATTAATGTGCTGTGTGTGTAAGTGAATTGCAGGGTTCCACATTTATTTGCAGTGCAGCTGACAGCACCCTTACACACACAGCACCCTCACACCACCCTCACACAGCACACTTACAGCACACACACACACAAACACGCACAGCAGTGTGTTTATATATATATGTATGTATATATATATATATATATATATATATATATATATATATATATATATATATATATATATAACGAAGCAAAATAATCCTGCACTCCACAATCCAAATGTATATGCCCGGTGCTTGTCCAGCAAAATATAAAAAGTGAAAAAAAGATAGCACTCCCAGGACTTGTAAATAAACTAAAACTTAACTTTTAATCAATCAGCAGAAGGTCGACGTTTCAGTCTGTTAACCACAGACTTTCATCAGGACTCATGAAAGTCTGTGGTTTCCTGATGAAAGTCTGTGGTTAACAGACTGAAACGTCGACCTTCTGCTGATTGATTAAAAGTTAAGTTTTAGTTTATTTACAAGTCCTGGGAGTGCTATCTTTTTTTCAGTGTGTGTGTGTGTGTGTGTGTGTGTGTGTGTGTGTGTGTGTGTGTGTGTGTGTGTGTGTGTGTGTGTGTGTGTGTGTGTGTGTGTGTGTGTGTGTGTGTGTGTGTGTGTGTGTGTGTGTGTGTGTGTGTGTGTGTGTGTGTGTGTGTGTGTGTGTGTGTGTGTGTGTGTGTGTGTGTGTGTGTGTGTGTGTGTGTGTGTGTGTGTGTGTGTGGTCGTGTGTGTGTGGTCGTGTGTGTGTGTGTGTGTGTGTGTGTGTGGTCGTGCGTGTGGTCGTGCGTGTGGTCGTGCGTGTGGTCGTGCGTGTGTGTGTGCGTGTGGTCGTGCGTGTGTGTGTGCGTGTGGTCGTGCGTGTGGTCGTGTGTGCGTGTGGTCGTGCGTGTGGTCGTGTGTGCGTGTGGTCGTGCGTGTGTGTGTGCGTGTGGTCGTGCGTGTGTGTGTGCGTGTGGTCGTGCGTGTGTGTGTGTGTGTATAGTCGTGCGTGTGTGTGTGTGTGTATAGTCGTGCGTGTGTTTGTGCTTTATGGGGGAAAAACACCCTAATGCAATAGGCTGCGCACGCCTATGGCGCCAGTTCCAGAGGAGGAAACAAAGGATCAGGGCAGATAGACACTAGAAGGACAACTTAGAGTTTAAACCATTCAAAAACAGTTTAACTTGATAATAAGATGGGGTCCAGGATATTGTATTGCATATCTGCCATGCAGCTCTTACCCTGCTAGCATAACTATTCAATAATATATTTACAGTCTCAATTGGTAATACTCATATTCCCTCCCATCCTCCACCAGTAAGCCAAAAACATCAGTCCTTGGTCCATATTTCATCTCACTCTGCACCTCATCTATTAGCAACATGTTTAGGTTTTCAGAAATGCTAACATGAAGATGATATTTGGATTTCAATCTACACTCCTGACTTTTCACCATCGCTCATATACCAACTTCCTTTTCCAAAAAAACAAAAAACAAATAACTCAGCAAATATTCTAGTTAAACATTCATTGCCAATACAAGACCTCAACAAGCCTTCTGAAAATGTAAAGTATATCATACAGTCAGCGGTGTCAGTGATTTATTCTTTGATTGGCAGAGATCTTGATAGACCAAAGGATTCCTATTTCCCCTCTTATGTCAAAAATAAATCACCAACACATTGATAGAGGGGTCTTCTTTGCTTCTTCTACAATCTGCCTTTCTTTCATCTTTTCTTGGTAGCCCATTGTTATCTTAATTGTAACAACCGATGTCTGCGATGACTGGGGCATATACGGGGGGATAATCTGGGATATTGGCTTTCTAAACATTTCTGTTTTATTTATTTTATTAATATTTTGCATTGCATCTGATGTTTTCTCTAAATATAAAAGTGATGTGCGGTGATATGAGGTTCAATAAACATTTGAGGGCAATCTATGTTCGAAGACAAATAATATTTGAATACAATCAGTAATATAACAACTATACATTAAAAAACCAGTGCATTTGTATTTGGACTTTTGTGTGTGCTAAATAATCAATTTCTTCTCTGATAATTATTTCTGATTATATATATATGAATGGCTATGTCATTTTAGTTGATGCAACAATAAACAACTCAATTTAATATGATTTATAAAATTATTTTTTCTTAAAGATTTTTGCCAGAGTCTTTTTGATTTCTTCTGTTCTTAAACAATATATAATAGGGCTAGTAAAATGTGGTACAAATGTATAAAGAAAAATAAGCAACACGTTTAAATCAACACTAGGCATCAAGTGGACCTGGTTATACATATAAACTATGAGTCGTGGCCCATAATACATTCCGATGACAAACAAGTGGGTGGTACAAGTATAAAATGCCTTGTGCCAATTTTCAGAGCCAGCTGTCAAGCAGATTGTTCTGATTATCATAACATATGAGAATATAATAACAAATAATTGGATTACATTAACAAACATGGCAATAATGAAAACAATTTTCCTGGTAGAATTCAAATCTGCACAGGCCAAAACCACAACTGGCGTGAACGAACAGAAATAGTTCATGATTATGTTTGGTCCACAATAGGGAAGTTTTACCCCCAAAACAAGAACACACAGTCCAATTAGTGCTGATACAAGCCAAAATACACCGCATACATTAGCAGTTACACCATTGCTAATAATGGAAAAATATCTGAGAGGTTTGCATATAGCAATATAACGATCAATAGCCATTAGCATGATAATGAAGGAATCAACAGAACCCAAGTAATGGATGAAGAATAACTGGAAGAAGCAAGCAGTAAAGGAGATCTTGGCATCTCCAAACCAATACTTGGCAAGGATTTTGGGTAAGGTCATAGTGTCCAGAAGAATATCAGAAAGAGCAAGGTTTGCAATGATTATATACATTGGTTGATGCAGGTGTGCCTTCAAAGTTATTACAATGATTACAATGCCATTTGCGTACAATGCTGTGTTATAGACAAAGAATACAACAAAGGAAATCAGAATATCAAATTTCTGTGGGAGCCCTGGAAATCCAACGAGTACAAACTCTGAAACCGAAGAATGATTCTCCATCGACTCATACAGGAGTGGGTCTACGCATTACTAAGAAATAAAAAAAAAAACAACATATTGTTAATTAATTGGGAACAGGCATACTTCATATATGAACTAACCACTGTGGACATTTGATTAGTATCTATACACACCTTCAAAAGAAAATAAAAATAGGTTTTAATTGATAGATTATTTTATATTAAAAAAAAAAAGTGTATTGAAATAATACAAAACATTTAAAAGAAATTAAATATTATAAATGTAAATTTATAAACTATAGAATGGGTATAACAAACTTTACTATTTAAAAATGGTTACTAAGTCAGGGAAATCAACCAAGGATTATTGCTCACTGATTTTGACTGACATTTTATTGTTTAAGTAAACCTGAAGTTCCTGAATAGAGATGTCCCGAACAGTTCGCCGGGAACTATTCGCCAGCGAACATAGCTTGTTCACAGTCGCCGCGGTGGGCGAACATATGCGATGTTCGGTCCGCCCAACTTTGACCCTGTACCTCACAGTCAGCAGACACATTCCAGCCAATCAGCAGCAGACCCTCCCTTCCAGACCCTCCCACCTCCATGACTAATAGGGGGCGGACCGAACATCGCATGTGTTCGCCCACCGCGGCGACAGCGAACAAGCTATGTTCGCTGGCGAATAGTTCCCGGCGAACTGTTCGGGATATCTCTATTCCTGAATAATAATAATTATTATTATTATTATTTATGCATATGGAAGTCACAATCTCATAACCAATATTTATGTTAAAAGCTATGAAGGAGACTATAATGGTTATTTAAGCTTTAACTATTGTAGGGTTGATGTAAGGTTTCTTTCAAATTTCTAAATTCCTGCAGAAGTCAAACAAACAAATCACTTAAATTCTTTGCATGTGATAATTAAATGTATTCTTATATAATAATTACCAAATATAAATTATTTGTAATCCTTAACTTTTGTGTCACTTTACCCCACTCCCTCTAGCATGTAAGCTCATTGAGCAGGGCCCTCAACCCCTCTGTTCCTGGGCGTCCAACTTGTCTGGTTACAACTAGATGTTTGTTAGTCCACCCATTGTAAAGCGCTGCGGAATTTGTTGCCGCTATATAAATAATAATAAAGGATCTCATTATCTTGAAGGACCTTAAGATAAGTAGTCCAAATCTCCCATGCTAAAGAGTCAGACTCCATCAGGCTTGGCTCTCTCTCTATATATATATTTTTTATAATATTATATGGTATGCTAATTTTAGATATCCAAGTCACTCAAGAAGGAGATTGTATTATACAGATAAACTGTATGCAGATATTTTAATAGATTGTTAACCACACAGTATAAATAACTGTTTTTTTACAATTGAGTGCAAACAATGTCTATAAAATATCCAAAATCATTGTACGCCATTGAACATCAATTATCCATCTGAATATTATAGTCTGCTTGGGCACCTTGTGTAGATTCCCAGGGCATTGCTACTTTTCTTTTGTCAGCAAGCTCTTAGAATTTATTCTTGCTTGATACTCTCAACTCTATATTAAGATTTAAACCAGGACACACCGATTCAGGAGAGGGCAGTTCTTAAAGTGCATATTGTGGGATGAGTACAGTTTTCACTTTTGTTTTGTGTGGTACCAGTTCCCCAAAATTCATTCTAATAGGGGAGCCAATATGTGTTCGTGTGACAATATTACACACCTCTGCTCTAGTTCCATCTTTGACCAACAATGTATGCAGCTCTCTCTAGACACAGAATGTACCACAATATGATGTCATCGTGAAACAGTCACAGAAATAAATGTTGAAGTAGACATTGTAGAAACAAATGCATTAAAGACTATCTAATGAATTCAAGAATAACTGACATCTACATTGGTAGCATTTTTTAAACTACTACATGATTACGAATTAAATATGTAACCTCATTAAAAAATATACCATATATGCCTATATATGCATATATGCTATTTTACATAGAAAAATGATAAAATTAACATTAATTCAATAAAAAATGTAAAAAAAAAAAAAATGCCATGTATTTCTTTTGTACATCATTGTTAGCTTTAAAGATTGACCTATAAAAATGTAATACATTGGTTGGGTGGCCAGAGATATATCAGTTTGCTGATTCAGTTTGCTCATTCTGCTCTGCCTTATTCCAGACAAACCCTTTTTCTCATTTGCTCCCCAGTTTCCCTTTTCTTTATTCCCATGTAATTCTCTATATTTGGATTTATTAGGGCTTCATGAATTAAATGCTCATTTTGTATAAAGTGTTATATATTTATTTACTTATATAAATCATTGTCCTCTTCTATGAGTGACCCAATAAAAAAAAAAAAATAGAAAAATAAAAAATACCTTCCCTAGGCATTATTCAATGGACTGTAGGTCTAATGTTCCTCATTCTATTTTTGATTATTCATTTGAAGATTTTCAATCCATTTTTGCTTTTGCTTATATTCAATATTTTTCTTTTAAACTAAAATGTCAATAAAATTTCCAAATAATATAATTTAGAAAAAAGACACTCAGAACTACTTACACGTAGCACTGGGGATCAAAGACTTCTTCCACCACCTGTTCCTTTGATTATTGGTGCATGTATGGTACATGTTTAATCTGTTGTATTTATAGTGTACAGGGCACTGGAGACATGCCTTTTACTAATCTGAACAAAAGTGAAGAACTTGCAATTTTTCTCATGGAATCTTTAATTGCTCATTATGTTTCTCTAAGTGACAAACACGGGTTATTCCACAGGGAATATGTACTTTTTCTCATATTTATGTACAAAGTAATTTCAAGAAAGAATATGTGAAGTCTGGTTTTAAGGTATAGACTTAGAAACACATGTGTAACTACATTTTCTTTTCTTTTTCTTTTAATTTAGATATTTATTTCCAAACTTGGCTAATGAAAAAATATTTTACCTTCTCCTAACCCTGATAAAGCTTTACAATTAGATGACAGAAACATACATCTTAAAATGGTTTAATATTTAGAAAAATATGTTGATATTCTTTTCTATATGATTTTTTTTTTACTATTTAATAGTTTGATATTTTTGATATATGATGTATTTTTTTGATATTTTGAAGAAAATTGTTTGAATCCCTTAAGGACGGTGGGAGTCCTCTCCGTTCACAACGCTTACCTGCTCCCCGCCATTCCCCCACTGACATTCCAGGCAGTCCCCCACCAGTTAGTCCGGCCCTATTGGGTCATGCGATTGTCATGTCATTGCGATCACATGAAAGGAATATTATCAAAATATACTTTTTTTTTTAATAATATATAACCAAGAGGCTTAACTGACTATTCAGCACACTCGCTCAATAACTAAACAGCAATTTCAAGTCTCACAGAACGTACTAGTTTTATTTAAAAAAAAAAAAAACACCTCACCTAGGCAAAAAATAATGGGAGTTTAGTTACATTATATGATCATATACTGTGTTAGCCTGCCACAACGTCAATGTACCTCATTCTTGGCAGGTCCTACTCTAGCAACCTATTGCCTGCTCTTAGGAGATGAATCCACTTACTTGGGAAATGCTTCCACGTGGGACTTTCCTAATGGACTAAGTTGTGCAGTTATTCGGCTTTTGTATTTTCTGGGGCTGTCCTAGGTAAGAAGCAATTTATAGGGCCAAAGGTTAATTGGGGGAGGTTCTTGAAAAGTTTGGGGGGATTGCCTGCCTGTTTTTTCCCTCCAGATTAGAAATCCCATCTGTAAAGCACTGCCTCTAATCTTCAGGAAAAATAAATTTACGGTAAGTAAAAATGTATGCTTTCCAATACAGCCAGGTCATTTTTATATTTCTTCATCTGTTTGTTGGATTCTTTTAAATCCTGTGATATTTATGATTATAGTTACATAGTTACATAGTTAGATAGCTGAAAAGAGACTTGCGTCCATCAAGTTCAGCCTTCCTCACACCTGTTTTTTGCTGTTGATCCAAAAGAGAAAAAAAAAAAAAAAAACCCAGTTTGAAGCACAATTTTGCAATTTTGCATGATATATTTGTTTCATTTGTTTGGACTTTTTCTCCCAGGTTTAGTAGCTCTTCTTTAATTTCTCTGAATTGTTCACTTAGGTCACTTCTTTTATTTGCTTAAGTTGGTTTTCTGGGCCTTGTTGGGAACTTATGGCTAAGTCCACTTTCAGTTGCATGTACTGCAGGTTTAAAATCTTATTGAAATTTTCCTCAGTGATGTGTACGTCGTGTGGGTTTATAATAGTTAAGGAGACATCTACTACTTGAACTAAGGACGTATTTGATTCAGTACTTATTGAGTTGTCAATTTTCTCCAGGGTAACTCCTGCTGATGCCTTGACACTCCGCCAACTCAACAACTCACATCACGTCCTGTCCACTGCAACATAAGTGAAATGTAATCTTTCATCCATTCTAAATGACATCAAGAACCTCCCATGGCACAGATTAAGTCTAATCCCGGATCTAGACTGTTGAATTGAATTTTTTCAGTCCAAGCTCTTGCAAGTGTGCATAAAGTGTGAGTAAATGGGGCACATCTGCCCAGGGTTACAGCTAACCTTATTCAACTGTACCAGTTCAGAGATTAATTGTGGTCAAAGGTCAAGCGTACTGGCTCCATGAACGATCACTGTGCCTATAGACAATGGCAAAAGGCATGCACAAAACAAACAAAAATGGCAAAGGCCCAATATTTCAATGAAAATTTGAACAATAACATATCAAACGCATGAAACCTTGGGAAAATCATAAGTAACATACAACCCTTCTCCCAATCCACTCCCAACCCTCCACTGTCAAACCCTGCAACACCTAGATGTACCAAATGTCTTAATAGTTATTTTGCCAGACTTCTAAGCTAACAGTTGACATGCATTCTGAAATTACAAAAATGGATCAGGCCCCACTAAATCTGCAAAGATCCCATATAGAGAAATTACATTTTAGACCTGTGCCTGTTAGTGTCATTAATAAACACCTTATTAATTTAAATTTTTTAAAAGTGTGTGTTACTGATCAAAGCCCAGCAATGTTGCTGAAGTTCAGTGCGCCAGCAATTGCTAAAGCTGTTGCAGCCCTAATCAATGAATCCTTAGTGTCTGGATACATACCCAGACTGCAAGAGTATTACCTCATAAAAGCGTATCAATTAAACTGGTAATAGCTTCCGACTGATTCCTCTCTTGCAACTGTCACTAGTCTAATACTATCCTTATGCATTGTGTCATTTTACCCCACTCCCTCTAGCATGTAAGCTCATTGAGCAGTGCCCCCAACCCCTCTGTTCCTGTGTGTCTAACTTGTCTGGTTACAACTACATGTTTGTCCACGCACTGTAAACGCTGCAGAATTTGTTGGCGCTCTATAAATAATAACATAATAATACTTATCCATAAAAGTGGGGACAATACTTTGGTATCTAACTATCATCTGATATCATTATTGTATTGTCAAAAATCACATGCAACTGTTTGAATATTATCAACAATCAAACTATCTAACCCTTGATCAATCAGGCTTTCGTCTAAATCACTCAGCTACAACTGCCCCCTTAAAAGTTTTCATTGACATCCAAACTGGCATGGAACAAGGTGGGGATTGTTCCACCCACACTGTTACCATAGAGCGGTTTGTCTATGGGCCTTCTTTTTTTTTAATTGCATGTAAACTACACTACAACTACTGTTTGAGGGATATCCTAAAAGTGGGGAGTTGAAATACCACTGTAAGCTGTTTTACCGAGAGCTGGTTATAGCTCTTAAAAACGTGAGTTGCCAATTTTTAGTTCTACGTTTTCTATAGTCCATAAACTTACAATACTGCACCATTGGTCTCCTATTTTCTCTTTTGCATATGCCATTGATGTGTGATACCACTCCGGAGACATCTTATTCAACATTTATTCAACTAGCAAACCAAATCTACCATGAGAATGTGCTCCAAGACCAGTTCACAGACGTAGAAAAGTGGATCATAGATAAGCTTTTCCTAATAACTGACAAAACTGTCACAATGATCTGTGGAACAGTACCTAATTTACCTAAATTACAAAATGACCATCTATGCATCAGAAAAAATCAAATAGCACACACTGACCGCAGTCCGTTCTTTCAAATATCTAGGTATGTTGCTAGGCCCAAATTTATCCTTTGGCCCCAACATCCAAACAAATCCTGCCTAAGCCCCACAGTAAGGAAACAGATTGTACAACAGATGCAAATGCCAGTCATTGAATATGAGGATGTACTGTATGGATATGCACCACAAACCTACATAAACTTACTTATCCTGGGTATACATCTTGAATATTTTAAAACTTATCACTGACCTGCAGAGACTTATCTCTGTCTGGAGACCACTTCCCTGAAAACTGAGTGGTAGAACGTGCTTAGTTAGATCCTTGTATACACCTAAATTCTCTTATGACTTTCAATCCCTTCCACTCTGATTTGGCTAATAGGAAAACCTCTTCACTAATGTATTCCTTCATGGGGAACAATAAATGTCCTTGGACCACCTTAAAAAAACTTTTTCCTAATTTGCTCCCCAATTTCCCTTTTATTTTTCCCCATGCAATTCTCTATATTTGGATTTTCCAAAGATTCCTTTTTTTTAAAGGAATACTATAGGGCCAGGTACACAAACTTTTTTTCCTGACCCTGTAGTGTTAAAACCACCATTTAGGTGGCATGCAGAGCGTGGAGACATTAAATGGCAGTGCTGCACATTGTGCAGCAGTGCACCAGGAAGCACATCCAGTGGTCATCTGAGGAGTGGCCAATAGAGGTGTCTCTAGGGGAAAATATAAATGCTGCCTTTTCTCTGAAAATTCTGTGCTCACATGAAAATTCTTGCAGGGAATCAGTAGATCAGAGTAGACACCTGAAGGGGCACTTGTATTGTGCCTTTATGAGCTGAATTAGGCAGTGGGAATATCCTGGGAGACTTATCAACTGAAAACAGGTCAGACCCGTCCCAATGCCAAACAAGCAGCACTACCTGAAAATTAAATTCAAATCAAATCACCTGATGGGCGCCCCTTGTAGTTCTGTCGCTGGGAAAAACATATAGCAGGAAACCAGAACCAATGTCTGTCTAATGCATTTCATGTAATGTGCACTTCATCATATCCTGGAACACTTAACTTTGAATTCTCACTTTATTAAATAACCCTGCCATTGTTTAACCCCACATAGTGGAAAGTGCCCAGATCTCTCTGTCTTACTATGGGGTCTTTTCATATCTCTACTGTTTGCCTAGATTAATTTTAACAATTACATGTTGTATTACTTAATGACTAGTCCGAAGCTATAGACTGACTGCTCCCTTTTTATAGTTAGTGAGGGTTTTTTTCTGTTATTAAATAATATCTATTGATTCTCCTTTCTTTCTTTTACACTGTATCCCATCATGTTTATTATATGCTGGAAAATAAGTAATACAATGTTTGGCAATCAAAAGTAACTGTATCTTTAACAAATACCCCTTTCCTTATATTTATATTAACATTTAGCTCAAAATAGCAGTTTTCAAAAAATTATCAATCGCAGCGATTGTGGCAGTGTCAATTCATTACAATTCACTATATATTAAAACTAGAATGTTCACTGGTGGTTTTTATTATTTTGGATTTACTCCTGGTGATATAATAAGAATATTTGTGGGTGTTGTACGAGTGAGGATTAGCTCTTGGCTCCTGGTTCCTGGAGTGGCTTTTTTGGGGGGCTGATCTCCCAGAGCTTGTAGATGTTACAAGTGAATAATTCTAACACAGCTCATGAACCCCCAAAATATACCATCTATTTTACACTCATTTCATTTGCTTCATTTTCCTCTTTCTGATATTTATGCATTTTAGCTTTGTTAATGTACAGGTATTCACAAAAACGGCATCGTGTCTTAATGAAAAGATGCTCTAAAAATGTCTAAATGGGTTAAAAGTATCTAGCTAAGGAAAATAGATTGAAAACAGACTTTCAGTGCAAACATGCTATTTATTTCATTTAAGATATAGGTTGTGATATATAACAGATGAATTTCTATTTTATGATAAAATATGTGAAGTAAAATAACCAATACAATATTAATTGCTATTTTCTGCACCTATATACTTATTCACTTATTCAAGTGCTAACAAGTTAATTGAAAGTTTGATACATTTTGAGAGACATAAGAATTCATCCATTTATTCCCCATTAGTTCATTTTTTTATTTTTGTAAATAGATCTCTTCGTTTGATGTAAAAAGATGTTTAATATATTTTAATTTGTGGGTTTTTTTTCTATTTGAAAGGACATATGTAATTTCTAACATTATATGCCATCCATAATTTTCTATCTAAAAACTTTAGCTATTGTCCGCTTAATTTCCTCTGTTCTAAGGCCGTATATGATGGGGTTAGCTATATGTGGTAAATATGAGTACAGGCACAGAATTAACACATTTAAATCAGCATTAAGGATTAAACGAACATAGTTTGCAAAGTATACAAATACTCGAGGGGCATAGTACAACGCAATGATGAGTAAGTGTGTCGTACATGTGTAAAATACCTTTTGCCAGTTCTCAAAGTGGACTGATGAGTTAATTGACTTAATTATAAAAATATAGGAAAGGATGATGAACGTTAGTGGTGCAAGTAGAACAATCATTGCGTTAACTAACAATATTTCTCGTGAAGATTTGATATCTTGACACACCAAGGGAAAGAGGGCAGAAGCAGAACAGAAACAGCTATTGATCTTGTTTGGTCCACAAAAAGGCAGAGGGACAACCACAATGATATTTATTGATGAAGCAAGTCCAGCTAATATCCAGAAAAACCAGCACAGAACAGAAGTGGATCTATGAGTGATTATGGAGGAATATCGAAGTGGTTTGCATATTGCGATATATCGATCAAAGGCCATGAGCATGATGATAAAGGAATCGAAGGAACCTAGAAAATGAACACAAAACATTTGGAAAAAACAGCCAGACATGGATATATCTCCAGCTCCAAACCAATACTTGGAGATGATTTGAGGTATTGTTATTGTGTCAAAAAGGAGATCAGACATTGCAAGGTTCCCGATAAAAACATACATCGATTGGTGCAGGTTCTCTTTTAGAATTATCAAAAGTGTTACTGTTCCATTAGAGATAAGCGCCATTGTGTAGACAAGAAACATTGTAATCGAAATTAGAATGTGAAATTTATCTGGGACTCCTGGAAAACCCAAAAGCTCAAAGTTCAAAACTGCAGATTGGTTGGCCATCGACGCTTGGCTTAGGCTAGAAGAAAAAAAAGTCAATATTTATATATTTTCTTTTTTTTTAACATCACAAAATACCTAAGTCGCTATCTAGGTTCTAGTTAATATTAAGGCAATGGCAATGATTTAATTGGCATTAGGCATTGATGGTAAATTTGGAAATGCAGATGTTAATGAACTTCTGAATGTGCATCATGGGAAATGTAGTCCACAGACATCTATAGTGCCAAGTTGAACCTTCACCCTTTTAGCTATGTAGCACCATACAGCAACATGTAATTTAGTTCAGTGGGTGAAAGGGGTAAATATCACTATTTGTCTACACTAGACAGAAAATAATAATAATAATAATAATAATAATAATAATAAAAATTCCCAAGTATAGAGCTGTCACCATCTGGGCAATTTATAAATGGTGTACCTTATGTTACCCCACCAGATCAAATGTAATAACCCATAA
The DNA here is from genome assembly GCF_036172605.1 of Pelobates fuscus. NCBI lineage: Eukaryota > Metazoa > Chordata > Amphibia > Anura > Pelobatidae > Pelobates > Pelobates fuscus. The sequence continues at coordinate 484,083,825 of NC_086317.1, forward strand.
AGCACAATTTCTGGAAATGCATAAAATGCTCCACATGCCAATGTAAGGTTTCACCCCCATATGCACAAAAAAGGTCAGCCATGGTATCATATCTACTCTATTTATTGTTTTGACTTTCAAAATCTGCAGGTTTAAAATCTGAAATGTACTCCTGACATGTTAATGGATATTAAGTAAAAGAAGATATACATTATAATATTAATGATTGGATACGTATACTGGAAATGAAGAAATACTGTAAATTATAAAGATAACGTGTGTATAGTGTATATTATGAATGAATAAATGGTGTGTATTACAAAATAAAATATAGTGTATATTATGAATGAATGAATAAATAAATGGTGTATATTAAAAATACGATACTGTGTATATTATAACAATATATTGTGTATTATGAATGAATAAATGGTGTGTATTAAAAATACGATACTGTGTATATTATAACAATATATTGTGTATTATGAATGAATAAATGGTGTATATTAAAAATACGATACTGTGTATATTATAACAATATATTGTGTATTATGAATGAATAAATGGTGTATATTACAAAATAAAATATAGTGTATATTATAATGATATAGTGTATATTATGAGTGAATAAATTATGTAAATTACAAAATAAGAGATAGTGTATATTATTATGATATAGTGTATATTATGAATGAATAAATGGTGTATATTACAAAATACAATACTGTGTATATTATAATGATATAGTGTATATTACAAAATACAATACCCTGGACGTGCTTCGCACCCCCTGGTGCTTTCTCAACAGGGGGTGCAAAACGCATCCAGGGTACTCACTCTTACCTTTTTGTGGGTGGCTTCCTCACGTTTGGCAGCAGCAGGTATCACAACTACTGAATATTTAATTCCTTACAGTGTTCCTATTTTTTGCAAGTGTGTTGTCCTTGTCTGGATATCTGTATCTCCACATTGTGATAATCATATGCTGTTTGCATTACTTAACATTCAGCTCTTATATTCAGATTTTTGGAGTGCTGCCATGACTATTTTCTGCCATTCATCGCTGCAATTTGTATATCAATAAATGTGCACTTTTTCATTATTTCTGTGTATTTTTCTGTGGGTCATAAGGGTTTACTCCTGAGTGCAGACTGCATTTTGTTTTGTGTTACTTACTACATATATGGGATAGCCCAGCACCAGACTTAACCCTAGTAAGGCCTTGACCTCAGGATTATTTCATGGCATTTTTTTTGTTTTGTTTGTGGTGGGTTTCATACCACACCCGCATATATCTTTTGATATATTTTGTCCAAATATTTCAACCTGTCTGAAAATATTATAAGATAATGTATAATTTCAAGGTTTTTTTTCTATTCCGAACAATGAACAGCTAATAAAATTATTTAAATTTTATAGGCAGTAATCTACACATGATAGATCGATAGATAGATGGATAGATGATAGATAGATAGATAGATAGATAGACAGACCGACAAATGGACAGACAGACAGACAGACAGACAGATAGATAGATAGATAGATAGATAGATAGAAACATAGAAACATAGAAACATAGAAACATAGAATGTGACGGCAGATAAGAACCATTCGGCCCATCTAGTCTGCCCAGTTTTCTAAATACTTTCATTAGTCCCTGGCATTATCTTATAGTTAGGATAGCCTTATGCCTATCCCACGCATGCTTAAACTCCTTTACTGTGTTAACCTCTACCACTTCAGCTGGAAGGCTATTCCATGCATCCACTACCCTCTCAGTAAAGTAATACTTCCTGATATTATTTTTAAACCTTTGTCCCTCTAATTTTAGACTATGTCCTCTGGTTGTGGTAGTTTTTCTTCTTTTAAATATAGTCTCCTCCTTTACTGTGTTGATTCCCTTTATGTATTTAAATGTTTCTATCATATCCCCCCTGTCTCGTCTTTCCACCAAGCTATACATGTTAAGATCCTTTAACCTTTCCTGGTAAGTTTTATCCTGCAATCCATGAACCAGTTTAGTAGCCCTTCTTTGAACTCTCTCTAAGGTATCAATATCCTTCTGAAGATATGGTCTCCAGTACTGTGTACAGTACTCCAAGTGAGGTCTCACCAGTGTTCTGTACAATGGCATGAGCACTTCCCTCTTTCTACTGCTAATACCTCTCCCTATACAACCAAGCATTCTGCTAGCATTTCCTGCTGCTCTATAACATTGTCTGCCTACCTTTAAGTCCTCAGAAATAATCACCCCTAAATCCCTTTCCTCAGATGTTGAGGTTAGGACTCTATCAAATATTCTGTACTCTGCCCTTGGGTTTTTACGTCCAAGATGCATTATCTTGCACTTATCCACATTAAATGTCAGTTGCCACAACTCTGACCATTTTTCTAGTTTACCTAAATCATTTGCCATTTGGCTTATCCCTCCTGGAACATCAACCCTGTTACATATCTTAGTATCATCCGCAAAAAGACACACCTTACCATCAAGACCTTCTGCAATATCACTAATAAAAATATTAAATAGAATGGGTCCAAGTACAGATCCCTGAGGTACCCCACTGGTGACAAGACCAAGCTTCGAATATACTCCATTGACTACAACCCTCTGTTGCCTGTCACTCAGCCACTGCCTTACCCATTCAACAATATTGGAATCCAAACTTAAAGATTGCAGTTTATTGATAAGCCTTCTATGTGCAACAGTGTCAAAAGCCTTACTGAAATCTAGGTAAGCAATGTCTACTGCACCACCCTGATCTATAATTTTAGTTACCCAATCAAAAAAATCAATAAGATTAGTTTGGCATGATCTCCCTGAAGTAAACCCATGTTGTCTCTGATCTTGAAATCCATGTGTTTTTAGATGTTCAACAATCCTATCCTTTAACATGGTTTCCATCACTTTCCCCACTACTGAAGTAAGGCTTACTGGCCTATAGTTGCCCGACTCCTCCCTATTACCTTTCTTGTGAATGGGCACAACATTCGCTAACTTCCAATCTTCTGGGACTACTCCTGTTAACAATGATTGGTTAAATAAATCTGTTAATGGTTTTGCTAGTACACCACTAAGCTCTTTTAATAGCTTTGGGTGTATTCCATCAGGTCCCATTGACTTATTTGTCTTTACTTTTGACAGTTGAAATAGAACCTCTTCCTCTGTAAACTCACGTGTAATAAATGACTCATTTATCCTTTTTTTTTAAAAGAGGTCCCTTTCCTTCATTTTCAGCTGTAAATACCGAACAAAAATATTCATTGAGGCAGTCAGCTAGACCTTTATCCTCATCTACATACCTTCCTTCTTTTGTTTTTAATCTAACTAATCCTTGTTTTACTTTTCTTTTCTCATTTATGTATCTAAAAAATGTTTTGTCCCCCTTTTTTACTGACTGTGCTATTTTCTCTTCTGTGTGTGATTTGGAAGCTCTTATAACTTGCTTAGCCTCTTTCTGCCTAATCTTATAGGTCATTCTGTCTTCCTCACTCTGGGTTTTTTTATAATTACTAAATGCTAACTTTTTGTTTTTTACTATTTTGGCCACATCTGCAGAGTACCACAGTGGTTTCTTGAATTTTTTGCTTTTACTGACAAGCCTAATGCAATTTTCTGTTGCCTTCAGTAGTGCAGCTTTTAAATAATCCCATTTCTTTTGGACTCCATTTAAATTGCTCCAGTCTGTTAATGACTCCTTTACACATATTCTAATTTTAGAAAAGTCTGTTTTTCTAAAGTCTAAAACTTTTGTTTTTGTGTGGTGTGACTCAGTCACTGTTCTTATATTAAACCACACTGACTGATGATCACTGGATCCTAAACTTTCACCTACAGTAATATCTGATACCAAATCTCCATTTGTTAACACTAAATCTAGTATGGCCTCTTTACGAGTTGGCTCCTCAACGACTTGTTTTAGAGACAATCCCAGTAGGGAGTTTAGAATATGTGTGCTTCTGGCACAAGTAGCTATTTTTGTTTTCCAATTCACATCAGGAAGATTAAAGTCACCCATGGTGATAACTTCCCCCTTCATTGTCATTTTAGCTATTTCTTCAACTAGTAGATTATCTAACTCTTCAATTTGTCCTGGGGGCCTATAAATCACACCTACACGAATTACTGTGTGATTACCAAATTCTAACGTAACCCAAATGGACTCTATGTTCGTCTCACTAACCTTTATTAGGCTAGATTTTATGCTATCCTTCACATACAGGGCCACCCCTCCCCCTTTCTTGCCTTCCCTGTCTTTTCTATATAAAGAGTACCCTGGTATTGCTATGTCCCAGTCATTTTTCTCATTATACCATGTCTCAGTAACAGCGACTAAATCTACACTATCAGTTGCCATTATTGCCACAAGTTCATGGATCTTATTCCCTAAACTGCGAGCATTTGTAGACATGACTCTAAGCTTATCATTTTTTAACACACTTGCTACAGGCACCTTCTGTCCTTGTTTTGGGGGACAATTGGATTTATGTTTTATCACCCTTTTGCCCCCCCCTCCTAGTTTAAATACATCTTAGCAAAACCTCTGAACTGCTCACTGAGAACATTTGTTCCCTTTTGAGAAAGATGCAAACCATCTTTTTTGTACAGTTTATTTCCATTCCAAACAGAGCTACCATGAGCAATAAAGCCAAATCCTTGCTCCCGACACCATTCACCAAGCCACAAGTTAAAGTCCCTAATACGCATCCGCCTGTCATTCTGAGTGTTATGCACAGGCAGAACTTCAGAGAATGACAGTGTAGAAACAACCTGCCGTATAACATTGGCAAAAACACTAAAAACTTCCTTAACCTCTGAAACCTCATTGCAAGCCAAGTCATTTGTCCCTAGATGGACAAGTACATCCAATTCCCCTTCCTGCTTTGCTTGCTTAACAATATTACAGATACGTCTCCTGTCTCTGTGAGCAGTAGCTCCGGGAAGACACCTCACAAGACCACCATTGTCCATCTCCACACCTCTTATGATGGAATCCCCCAACAACAACTGCTTTCTATTAGGCCTCACCATAGTCTTCAAGCCTCTCTGGCCAACACCACTAACCACCACTAACCACTAGATAGATAGATAGATAGATAGATAGATAGATAGATCGATAGATAGATGGATAGATGATAGATAGATAGATAGATAGATAGATAGATAGATAGATAGATAGATAGATAGATCGATAGATCGATAGATAGATGGATAGATGATAGATAGATAGATAGATAGATAGATAGATAGATAGATAGATAGATAGATAGATAGATCGATAGATAGATGGATAGATGATAGATAGATAGATAGATAGATAGATGGATAGATGATAGATAGATAGATAGATAGATAGATCGATAGATCGATAGATAGATGGATAGATGCTAGATAGATAGATAGATAGATAGATAGATATAGATAGATAGATAGATAGATAGATAGATGGATAGATGATAGATAGATAGATAGATAGATAGATAGATCGATAGATAGATGGATGGATAGATGGATAGATGATAGATAGATAGATAGATAGTTAGATAGATAGATAGATAGATAGATAGATAGATAGATAGATAGATTATACTTTACAAAAAGTCTGCACACCAGTCAAGCCATAAGACTTGCTTTTCCACTGGCTTTGCATCTTTTCCTAAGTTGTATTTCAAAGCTGTTGTATACAGCAAACACAGACTCAAAGGAATCCATGTTTAAAATGGAATGAGGCAAACATTTGATTCTTTGTTAAACTAATTTGCATATGCCCACCCAGAATCCTTTGTAGAAGTAACATCGCTGAAGATTTGTGATTTATGTCGGAAAAGCAATTCTTATGACTGGTGTGCAGATTTTTGTTTAACATTGTATTAACTAACCACAGACTTCAGGTAGAAGGGGTTTTCAATCACAATTTTTTCCCCACCATAACCTTTTTGGTTTTCGCTTCCTATATATATATATATAGGAAGCGAAAACCAAAAAGGTTATGGTGGGGAAAAAATTGTATATATACACATGTTTGTACAGTACATAAATCAGTCAGATGTGCATGCACATAAAAAAATCAGTCAAAATATTAATTACTGTAGACATTGTGTACAGGATACAAAACCAATTTAAAAAATGCTGTGGACTGGCTGAAGTTTCTTTTTAAAGCAAATTGTTGCAGTTTGTTGCAAATCGTTTAGTATTTTCTGTTTTATAGTTTGTTGAGATATAAAATAATAATAATAATAGTATACTAAACTTAAATAATATCACTTACCTGTTGTCATCCAGCAAATTGACCTTACCCACATGTGTCAGAGTGTGGGTAATGATTATTCATACTGTCTGTATTTATATAGGGTAAAAATTGCTGTGCGTTTTCCCCTGTGGCTTGATTTGTCATCAAAACACATTAACGATATTACGTGTTTAATATTGATCAGCATCAACAACTCTCAAAGGGACAGTATCTCCTAATGAGCCATTGCGTCAAATAAACAACCACATAGGTGTGTGTGTGTGTATATTTGTATGTATATATATATATATATATATATATATATATATACACTGCTCAAAAAAATAAAGGGAACACAAAAATAACACATCCTAGATCTGAATTAATTAAATATTCTTCTGAAATACTTTGTTCTTTACATAGTTGAATGTGCTGACAACAAAATCCCACAAAAATTAAAAACTGGAAATCAAATTTTTCAACCCATGGAGGTCTGGATTTGGAGTCACACTCAAAATTAAAGTGGAAAAACACACTACAGGCTGATCCAACTTTGATGTAATGTCCTTAAAACAAGTCAAAATAAGGTTCATTAGTGTGTGTGGCCTCCACGTGCCTGTATGACCTCCCTACAACGCCTGTGCATGCTCCTGATGAGGTGGCGGATGGTCTCCTGAGGGATCTCCTCCCAGACCTGGACTAAAGCATCTGCTAACTCCTGGACAGTCTGTGGATGGAGCGAGACATAATGTCCCAGATGTGCTCAATTGGATTCAGGTCTGGGGAACGGGCGGGCCAGTCCATTGCATCAATGCCTTCATCTTGAGAAACTGCTGACACACTCCAGCCACATGAGGTCTAACATTGTCCTGCATTAGGAGGAACCCAGGGCCAACCGCACCAGCATATGGTCTTACAAGGGGTCTGAGGATCTTATCTCGGTACCTAATGGCAGTCATGCTACCTCTGGCAAGCACATGGAGGTCTGTGCGGCCCCCCAAAGAAATGCCACCCCACACCATTACTGACCCACTGCCAAACCGGTCATGCTGGAGGATGTTGCAGGCAGCAGAATGTTCTCCACGGCATCTTCAGACTCTGTCACATGTGCTCAGTGTGAACCTGCTTTCATCTGTGAAGAGCACAGGGCACCAGTGGCGAATTTGACAATCTTGGTGTTCTCTGGCAAATGCCAAATGGCCTGCACAGTGTTGGGCTGTAAGCACAACCCCGACCTGTGGACGTCGGGCCCTCATACCACCCTCATGGAGTCTGTTTCTGACCATTTGAGCACATTTGTGGCCTGCTGGAGGTCATTTTGCAGGGCTCTGGCAGTGCTCCTCCTGTTCCTCCTTGCACAAAGGCGAAGGTAGCGGTCCTGCTGCTGGGTTGTTGCCCTCCTACGGCCTCCTCCACGTCTCCTGATGTACTGGCCTGTCTCCTGGCAGCGCCTCCATGCTCTGGACACTACGCTGACAGACACAGCAAACCTTCTTGCCACAGCTCGCATTGATGTGCCATCCTGGATGAGCTGCACTACCTCAACCACTTGTGTGGGTTGTATTCTCCATCTCATGCTACGACTAGAGTGAAAGCACCGCCAGCATTCAAAAGTGACCAAAACATCAGCCAGGAAGCATAGGAACTAAGAAGTGGTCTGTGGTCACCACCTGCAGAACCACTCCTTTACTGGGGGTGTCTTGCTAATTGCTTATAATTTCCACCTGTTGTCTATCCCATTTGCACAACAGCATGTGAAATTGATTGTCACTCAGTGTTGCTTCCCAAGTGCACAGTTTGATTTCACAGAAGTGTGATTGGCTTGGAGTTACATTGTGTTGTTTAAGTGTTCCCTTTATTTTTTTTGAGCAGTGTATATCCCAAACAAGTTGTGGAGGGGAAAAAAGTGTGGATGAAAACCCCTTCCACTTGAAGTAAGTAGATAGTTAAGACATTGCACAAATACACACACCAGTCAAGCCATAACACTTGCTTTTCCCACAGAAATCTCACTTTAACAGTGCTCTCACTACTGCAAGGGATTCTGGGTAGGCATATCCAAATAAGTGGAATTGAGGCAAAAATGTGGTTCTTTGTTGAGCTCATTTGCATTTGCCTACACAGAATCCCCTGCAGTAGTGAGAGCACTATTAAAGTGAGATTTCTGGCTTATGGCTTGACTGGTGTGTGTATTTGTGTTTAGCAATGTATTAACTATATATATAAAAAAGTATATATAAATATTTTTTTTTTCACTCCTCCTCGGTGGTATATGTATTGTTTTGTGTGTATTCTTTATTCTCTGGTTCTCTGCGCATCATTTCACCTGTTGCTAGAACTGCACTCTTCACTCTTAAATGTCCCACCTGGAATCTGTTGAAGTCACTCCCCCAACTTGGGGGTCACAGTCCCGAGTGCTCCTATAACAATTGGGACTGCTACTAACTTCATTTTCCACCTTCTTTCTAGCTGCTCTTTCAGTCCTTGGCATTTACCTACCTTCTCATGGTCCTTCTTTCGGATATTATAGTCATTTGATATTGCCACATCAGCCACCATACCACGATAGTGTTTCTCAAACCATTCCTGAGTAATTTTTGCAGTGTGGCAGCATGCATTATCCTGCTGAAATAGGCCACTACCATCAGGAAACACCATTGCCATGAAAGGGGTGTACATGGTCTGCAACCATTTCTAGGTAGTTGGTACTTTTCAAAGTAACATACAAATGAATGCCAGGTCCCAAGGTTTACCAGAAGAACATTGCCCCGAGCATTACACTGCTTCCGTCGGCCTGCCTTTTTCCCATGGTGCATCCTGCTGCCATCTCTTCCCTAGGTAATTGACACACACGCACAGGACATCCACCTGATCTAAAATAAAATGTGATCCATCAGACCAGGCAACCTTCTTCCATTGCTCCCTGTTCCAGTTCTAACACTCATGTCCCATTTGAAGGTCCTTTTGGCAGTGGAGAGGGGTCATCATGGACACTCTGACCGGTTTGCGGCTATGTATCCACATATGCAGCCAACTATGATGCAATGTGTGTTCTGACCACTTTCCATCATGGCCAGCATAAAGTTTATCAGCAATTTGAGCAACAATGGCTGGGTTATCAGACCAGACCTGCTATCTTACTCTATTGCATCAATGAGTCTTAGGCATCCAGGACCCTAACACCAGTTCGCCGGTTGTACTTTTTTGCACCATTTTGGTAGGTACTAGCCACTGCATACCAGGAACACCACACAAAACTTGCCATTTGGAGATGCTCTGTCCCAGTCATCTAGTCAACACTATTGGGCCCATGTCAAAGTCACCCAGATCTTTTCCCTTGACAATTTTCCATGTTTCTAACACATGAAATTCAAGAACAGGCTGTTCACTTTCTGCCTAATATATCCCACTCCTTGACAGGTAACATTGTAACCATAAAATCAATGCTATTCACTTCCCCTATTGATGGTTTTATTGTTGTGGCTGATCATTGTATAGTCATCAATAGTCAAGATTTAGATGAGAAAGGATTAGAAAATTGTGTATTTGAGATAGAGTCAAGGTGTTATTTTAATAATTTCCAAAATAGACTGAGTGAAAGATTTTGAGCCCAATCACAAATTAATATGAACAGATCAAATTCTAATACTTTTCACAATTATACTGAATTACTCATTGTCTATTACTTCAATTGTCTCCTGTATATCTATCTATTGAAAATGGTAATTTCAGATTGAAATTCGGATTCAACTGTAATACAATGTACATACAAAGACAATGAAACACAGTTAGTCTCTGATCAGAAATGCAGCAGCAATTAATAAAAATATGATATAAATATGTATTCTGAGTGTAAGTTTCAGTCTATTCCTAATAGTTCCTTTAATACTTAAGAGATACAATCCTTCTTCATTGATAAAATGTTTTGGTTTTTTTTTTTTTACCATGGGAATTAGGGAGCTATCTACTAAGTCGCTGCTGTGAGGATATTTATGGGATGAAAATACTAAAATAATATTTTCAAAAAATGATCAAAAATTAATTTAATAATTTTTATTATATCAAAATTGATACTTGGGCACTGTTTCCCGAAATAATATAATAAAGATGAGAATTACCCACTATATTTAATTATCTTAGATCCTAGAGAACATTCATTATGAGGATTTCTACTTCACACAATAATCAGTATTTCATTATAAAAATATAATTTTTAGTGACAATAATAATAAAAATAATAATAATATGTAACATGCATGATAATAATCAGTGAATAGTTGGGAATAACACAGGCATACAATATGGCAATGTTTAAACAAATACAGTGACTAAAAGTAACCAGTTGTCAAGAACTTAGCAAGATTTATGATAGGACAATTCACTTAAAAAACAACTTCGCACAGAACACACAATTCCACAGAATACAACAGTGCAGAAGAAATAAACTACGGCTGACAGTTAGACCACATTGATTAACTCTTCCAATGCTGTCTAGAATCCTCCTAGGCATATAATATCTTATTCTATTGCAATTTGCAATTAAAGCAATGTTCATACCATATCATTAACCATTCCTGGAACCATCCAATAAGAATAATCTACCAGATTTTACATTAGCCGAATTTTAATTTCCTTACATAAGATGCATCTTATTTCAGAGAAAATCAATACATCTGGATAAAAACAGCGGTATGCTAACTTGTGACAAATTTATCATTAATATATTGTTATCTTACTCCACCTGCAGGAATGGAGTTTTTAAAACCATATATTCCTTAGTTAACTAAGATTTCTAATTTTTTAAATCTGACCGGGATTTATCCAGGTATATTCCTGCTATTAGTAAAATTTTAATTAATTTAATTTAATTTAATTTAATAAAACCAGCATAATTACCAGTTATGTAGTAGATGCTCTTATAAGATGAGTAGATAGTCCCAGGAAATTGAATGCAAGTATTCTTGATGTATATAGGATTGTATGTAATAAAAAAGTGGTGTTGGTTAGAAAGATAGTAACATTTTAAGTGTCCAGGAAGTGTTTCTTGAGTTGTGTTCAAGAGAGTTTGAGAGTTGAGTGTTAGTCCCTGAGTATGTTCCTTGAATCTCCATCCTGAATTTCTGTCCTGGAATCTCAATATGGAGTCACCTATGTTCTGAATGTGACTGGCAATATACACTTTTAATTTCTGCCTTAGCATAAACTGTCTGCCTATAAATATACTGACACTGCAAGATGCATCTTTAGCACGGATCGGATTTTCATTCATTCTAATGAAATTTAGCACCAACCTAAAAGTACCGATTGTCATCGTAACATGAATGAACAAACTGTTCTCGTTCTGTTAGGGCGAAATTTGGTAGATTCGCCAGCGATCTGACAGGACGTTTGGGAATAGTGACAGGAAACATCGCAAGATCATGGAGGAAAGGTGAGAATTGTGGGAAATTGCTCTGACCATGGGAAATGGAGCACACTTTGCTCCTCCGCTGGTCATAGCGGGTCAGGCATAGGAAATATACATAAGACAAAATAGTCCCAACTTTGTCTTATGTTTTAAAGAAAACTAGAGCAGACAGAAAGAAATGAAGAACAGATCCTGAGAGAGGAAGAGAAGAGGAAGCGATTAGGGAAAGGTAAGTTCGGCATGACAGTGCCGCTTTAACACATACCACAATTCAGCCAATAATATCTACCATACACTCAAAACACAATCTACAACACATTGACCAATAGCATATAGTGTTTTATCTAGTTAATCAACCCAAAACACAGACCTGACATCAGAAATCACATGGCCCCAAATAAAATAATTGTGTAGTGCCCCCTAGACACATTTTACCAGATATACACGGATACATGCTCATGTACAGGTGCAGATATATATTGCATAGAAACATAGAAACATAGAATGTGATGGCAGATAAGAACCATTCAGCCCATCTAGTCTTCCCAATTTTCTAAATACTTTCATTAGTCCCTGGCATTATCTTATAGTTAGGATAGCCTTATGCCTATCCCACGCATGCTTAAACTCCTTTACTGTGTTAACCTCTACCACTTCAGCTGGAAGGCTATTCCATGCATCCACTACCCTCTCAGTAAAGTAATACTTCCTGATATTATTTTTAAACCTTTGTCCCTCTAATTTAAGACTATGTCCTCTTGTTGTGGTAGCTTTTCTTCTTTTAAATATAGTCTCCTCCTTTACTGTGTTGATTCCCTTATGTATTTAAATGTTTCTATCATATCCCCCCTGTCTCGTCTTTCCTCCAAGCTATACATGTTAAGATCCTTTAACCTTTCCTGGTAAGTTTTATCCTGCAATCCATGAACCAGTTTAGTAGCCCTTCTCTGAACTCTCTCTAAGGTATCAATATCCTTCTGAAGATATGGTCTCCAGTAGTGCGTACAATACTCCAAGTGAGGTCTCACCAGGGTTCTGTACAATGGCATGAGCACTTCCCTCTTTCTACTGCTAATACCTCTCCCTATACAACCAAGCATTCTGCTAGCATGTCCTGCTGCTCTATTACATTGTCTGCCTACCTTTAAGTCATCAGAAATAATCACCCCTAAATCCCTTCCTCAGATGTTGAGGTTAGGACTCTATCAAATATTCATTTGCATTATCTTGCACTTATCCACATTAAATGTCAGTTGCCACAACTCTGACCATTTTTCTAGTTTACCTAAATCATTTGCCATTTGGCTTATCCCTCCTGGAACATCAACCCTGTTACATATCTTAGTATCATCAGCAAAAAGACAGGCCTTACCATCAAGACCTTCTGCAATATCACTAATAAAAATATTAAAGAGAATGGGTCCAAGTACAGATCCCTGAGGTACCCCACTGGTGACAAGCCCAAGCTTCGAATATACTACATTGACTACAACCCTCTGTTGCCTGTCACTCAGCCACTGCCTTACCCATTCATCAATATTGGAATCCAAACTTAAAGATTGCAGTTTATTGATAAGCCTTCTATGTGCAACAGTGTCAAAAGCCTTACTGAAATCTAGGTAAGCAATATCTACTGCACCACCCTGATCTATAATTTTAGTTACCCAATCAAAAAAATCAATAAAATTAGTTTGGCATGATCTCCCTGAAGTAAACCCATGTTGTCTCTGATCTTGAAATCCATGTGTTTTTAGATGTTCAACAATCCTATCCTTTAACATGGTTTCCATCACTTTCCCCACTACTGAAGTAAGGCTTACTGGCCTGTAGTTACCCGACTCCTCCCTATTACCTTTCTTGTGAATGGGCACATTCGCTAACTTCCAGTCTTCTGGGACTACTCCTGTTAACAATGATTGGCTAAATAAATCTGTTAATGGTTTTGCTTGTACACCACTAAGCTCTTTTAATAGCTTTGGGTGTATTCCATCAGGTCCCATTGACTTATTTGTCTTTACTTTTGACAGTAGAAATAGAACCTCTTCCTCTGTAAACTCATGTGTAATAAATGACTCATTTATCCTTTTTCTTAACTGAGGTCCCTTTCCTTCATTTTCATCTGTAAATACCGAACAAAAATATTAATTGAGGCAAGTTACTTACCAGAAAAAAAATACACTGATATGCAACCACAGACTGTCCTAAAGGTCATTGTGACTGACCGCTGGCACTCCGACCGAGTACCTCTGCTAATTGATGCTCCTAGTGCTCGCGGAGGACTCCAAGCACTCCAACCAACACCATCAGCACTGCAGACCCCACTTCCAGCGATGTAGCTGTGCCAGGGTCTCGCCGTCTCCACCCACCCTGGACCCAAGGCCAGGATCCAGCTTCCAGTGGGTGAACCTCTCTCTCCCCAGAGAGTGTAACAGGAACAGAACAGCTCTTCCAAGAGCTCAGTGATTATAGCAAGAGAGTATGATGAGTAGTGTTGTCGCGAACCCGAAATTTTCGGTTCGCGAACGGCGAACGCGAACATCCGCAAATGTTCGCGAACCATCGAACCGCGCGAGCCGCCATTGACTTCAATGGGCAGGCGAATTTTAAAAACAACAGGGACTCTTTCTGGCCACAAAAGTGATGGAAAAGTTGTTTCAAGGGGACTAACACCTGGACTGTGGCATGCCGGAGGGGGATCCATGGCAAAACTCCCATGGAAAATTACACAGTTGATGCAGAGTCTGCTTTTAATCCATAAAGGGCAGAAATCACCTAACATTGACACCTGTCCTCAAAGCCCCTGATACACACTGACACAGAGCAGAATAGAGACTGTTCCCTGTCCACAGAGACCATGATACACACTGACACAGAGCAGAATAGAGACTGTTCCCTGTCCACAGAGTCCATGATACACACTGACACAGAGCAGAATAGAGACTGTTCCCCCTACATAGGGTCACTTTGCAGATATGGATTGACACCTGTCCTCAAAACCCCTGATACACACTGACACAGAGCAGAATAGAGACTGTTCCCTGTCCACAGAGACCATGATACACACTGACACAGAGCAGAATAGAGACTGTTCACCGTCCACAGAGAACATGATACACACTGACACAGAGCAGAATAGAGACTGCCCCCCCTACATAGGGTCACTTGGCAGGTATGGATTGACACCTGTCCTCAAAGCCCCTGATACACACTGACACAGAGCAGAATAGGGACTGTTCCTCCTACATAGGGTCACTTGGCAGATATGAATTGACACCTGTCCTCAAAACCCCTGATACACACTGACACAGAGCAGAATAGGGACTGTTCCCCCTACATAGGGTCACTTGGCAGATATGGATTGACACCTGTCCTCAAAACCCCTGATACACACTGACACAGAGCAGAATAGAGACTGTTCCCTGTCCACAGAGACCATGATACACACTGACACAGAGCAGAATAGAGACTGTTCACCGTCCACAGAGACCATGATACACACTGACACAGAGCAGAATAGGGACTGTTCCCCCTACATAGGGTCACTTGGCAGATATGGATTGACACCTGTCCTCAAAACCCCTGATACACACTGACACAGAGCAGAATAGAGACTGTTCCCTGTCCACAGAGACCATGATACACACTGACACAGAGCATAATAGAGACTGTTCACCGTCCACAGAGACCATGATACACACTGACACAGAGCAGAATAGGGACTGTTCCCCCTACATAGGGTCACTTGGCAGATATGGATTGACACCTGTCCTCAAAACCCCTGATACACACTGACACAGAGCAGAATAGGGACTGTTCCCTGTCCACAGAGTCCATGATACACACTGACACAGAGCAGAATAGAGACTGTTCCCCGTACATAGGGTCACTTGGCAGATATGGATTGACACCTGTCCTCAAAACCCCTGATACACACTGACACAGAGCAGAATAGGGACTGTTCCCTGTCCTCAAAGCCCATGATACACACTGGGGGGAGCTACTGTCCTCCCCAACCCCTGCGCGGTGGGTGGGGGCCATAAATCACAATGGGGGGACCTACTGTCATCCCCCCTTGGCCCCCACCCCTGCGCGGTGGGTGGGGGCCATAAATCACAATGGGGGTGCCTACTTTCCTCCCCCCCGGCCCCCATCCCTGCGCGGTGGGTGGGAGGCATAAATCACAATGGGACGGACCTACTGATAGGAGTGGAGTATTGTTCATATCAGTTTAATACCTTCCGCGTCTCCTATCAGTGGACGTGTAAATGGCAGAGATTTTTAATTGTTGAATCACCTCCCCTTTTTAGGCCAAGGTGGGAAGATGCTTAGACCACTGGTATATTGGTGCCATCTTGGAGGATTTTTTTTTGGTTTGGTTTTTGAAGCCACAGTGCTGCACCAGTGGGCCTAAAAATTAGGCATGTACACATGCCTGAAAAATTTGGTATTGTTGCAGCCGCTGCTGTAGCAGCGGCCAGAAAAATTGATGTTTGTTTCACAGGCAGAAAGTGCCCTAAAACATGGCGGCTTGAACCCTAGTTGGTGGCGGATAAGTCACGCAAGTCAAACGTCATTCAGAGCTAAAATACAGCAGCGTGTGGACCATTTTTAGCCCAAGGCAGCTCATCTCATCAGGCCTTTTTTAAGCGAATGTATCGCCCAGTGTCAGTCCCTTCGGGATCCATCCCTCATTCATCTTAATAAAGGTGAGGTAATCTAGACTTTTTTTAGGCCTAGGCGACTTCTCTTCTCAGTGACAATACCTCCTGCTGCACTGAAGGTCCTTTCTGACAGGACACTTGAAGCGGGGCAGGCCAGAAGTTCTATCGCAAATTGGGATAGCTCAGGCCACAGGTCATGCCTGCACACCCAGTAGTCAAGGGGTTCATCACTCCTCAGAGTGTCGATATCTGCAGTTAAGGCGAGGTAGTCTGCTACCTGTCGGTCGAGTCGCTCTCTGAGGGTGGATCCCGAAGGGCTGTGGCGATGCATAGGACTTAAAAAGGTCTGCATGTCCTCCATCAACAACACGTCTTTAAAGCGTCCTGTCCTTGCCGGCGTGGTCGTGGGAGGAGGAGGAGGAGGATGACTTCCACCTCTCCCCCTCTCCCCCTGTTAGATTCCCGTTGTGCTGTGACATCACCCTTATACGCTGTGTAAAGCATACTTTTTAATTTATTTAGCAAATGCTGCATCCTTTCCGACTTGTTGTAATTCTGTAACATTTCCGCCACTTTCTGCTTATACCGGGGGTCTAGTAGCGTGGACACCCAGTACAGGTCGTTCTCCTTCAGCCTTTTTATACGAGGGTCCCTCAACAGGCAGGACAGCATGAAAGACCCCATTTGCACAAGGTTGGATGCCGAGCTACTCATTTCCCGTTCCTCCTCCTCACTGATGTCATTCCCCCCAGCCACGTACAACACCACGGGTACCAGATAGGTGACAACGAGCACCCTGGGATGCCTGTTGTGTTTGGTCTGTGTTTGGTCTTGCTCCTCCTCCTCCTCCTCAAAGCTACAATCCTCCTCTGACTCCTCTTCCTCACAATCCTCTTCCAGCGTTGCCGCAGGTCCAGCAAGCGATGCTGATAAGGCTGTTTCTGGTGGTGATGGTGACCACAACTCTTCCTCTTCCTCTTCACGCTCATCTACAGCCTGATCCAGCACTATTCGCAGGGCACGCTCCATGAAGAAAACAAATGGTATGATGTCGCTGATGGTGCCTTCGTTGCGACTGACTAGGTTTGTCACCTCCTCAAAAGGACGCATGAGCCTACAGGCATTGCGCATGAGCGTCCAGTAACGTGGCAAAAAAATTCCCAGCTCCCCAGAGGCTGTCCTAGCACCCCGGTCATACAAATATTCATTAACAGCTTTTTCTTGTTGGAGCAGGCGGTCGAACATTAGGAGTGTTGAATTCCAACGTGTAGGGCTGTCGCAAATCAAGCGCCTCACTGGCATGTTGTTTCGCCGCTGGATATCGGCAAAGTGAGCCATGGCCGTGTAGGAACGCCTGAAATGGCCACACACCTTCCTGGCCTGCTTCAGGACGTCCTGTAAGCCTGTGTACTTATGCACAAAGCGTTGTACGATCAGATTACACACATGTGCCATGCACGGCACATGTGTCAACTTGCCCAACTTCAATGCCGCTATCAAATTTTTTCCGTTGTCACACACCACTTTGCCGATATCCAGTTGCTGCGGAGTCAGCCACTTTTCCACCTGTGCGTTCAGGGCGGACAGGAGTGCTTGTCCGGTGTGACTCTCTGCTTTCAAGCTAGTCAAACCCAAGACGGCGTGACACTGCCGTATCCGGGATGTGGTATAGTACCTGGGGAGCTGGGGGGGTGCCGTTGATGTGGAGCAAGACGCAGCAGCACAAGAGGACTCAGCCGAGGAGGTTATGGAAGAGGATGGAGTAGGAGGAGTAGAGGAGGTGACAGCAGGACTGCCTGCAATTCGTGGCGGTGTCACCAACTCCTCTGCAATGCCACGCATTCCTTGATTGTCAGCCGTCAGCAGGTTTACCCAATGCGCAGTGTAGGTGATATACCTGCCCTGACCATGCTTTGCAGACCAGGTATCAGTGGTCAGATGGACCCTTGCCCCAACACTGTGTGCCAGACATGCCATGACTTCCTTTTGCACAATCGAGTACATGTTGGGGATTGCCTTTTGTGAAAAGAAATTCCGGCCGGGTACCTTCCACTGCGGTGTCCCAATAGCTACAAATTTTTTGAACGCCTCAGACTCAACCAGATTGTATGGTAAAAGCTGGCGGGCTAATAGTTCGGACAAGCCAGCTGTCAGATGCTGGGCAAGGGGGTGACTTGGTGACATTGGCTTCTTACGCTCAAACATGTCCTTGACAGACACATGACTGTGGGCAGATGAGCGGGAACTGCTCAAGGCGGGAGACGGAGTGGCGGATGGTTGAGAGGGGGCAAGAAGGACAGCAGTGGTTGACGTGGCTGAAGATGCTGGACCAGGAGGAGGATGGCGGCTTAGAGTAGGCGTGCTGCTTGTACTCATGTGTTGATCCCATAGGCGTTTGTGATGTGAGATCATTTGCCTACGCAAAGCAGTTGTACCTAGGTGGGTGTTGGACCTCCCACGACTCAGTTTCCTTTGGCACAGGTTGCAAATGGCATCGCTGTTGTCAGAGGCAGACACACAAAAAAAAATGCCACACTGCTGATCTCTGCAATGACGGCATTCTGGTGGTGGACACAGCATGCATTGATTGGCGTGCTGTCGGGCTGACCCCGGGTGCCGATGCATGCTGTCTGACTGTGCCACTATCTCCTTGCGACGACCCCCCCCTGCTTCCAACTCGTCTCCTCCTCCTCTCTGTCTCCCCATCTGAACTTTCGCCCTGTTCTTCTTCTTGCCGAGCGGGCACCCACGTGACATCCATGGACGCATCGTCATCATCAACCTCTTCGCTTGTATCTGACAACTCAGAAAAGGAAGCAGCAGCGGGTACAACATCATCATCATCACACCGTACCTCCATGTGTTTAATGCTGCCTGCCTGAGACATATCCCTGTTATCTACATCCTCTAGCAATAATGGTTGCGCATCACTCATTTCTTCAAATGGGTGTGTGAATAACTCCTCTGACATACCAAGTAAAGCGGCTGTGGTGCTAGTTTTGGTGGTGGCGGCAGGCGGGTGAGTGGTATCTTGAGAGGTGCCTGAAGCTAAGCTGGAGGAGGATGGTGCGTCAAGGTTCCGAGTGGAGGCTGTACAAGATTGGGTGTCCTGTGTTAGCCAGTCAACTATGTCCTCAGAACTTTTCAAGTTCAGGGTACGTGGCTTCTGAAAACTGGGCATTATTCTAGGGCAAAAGGGAATCACAGCACCACGACCACGACGGCCCCTGCGGGGTGGCCTGCCTCTGCCTGTCATTTTTTGACGGATTAGTGATACTATGCGTGCAAGCTACTGTGAGACCAGATTTGATTGGCAATGTGAACTGTAACAGTTCTGCAGAGCACACACTGTAGGCCTGACACACCCGCTTGAAGACAAGTAACTGCTATTCAATCTATAACAGTGAAAAACACATTTTGGTTTTAAAAGCACGCTATAGAGACACCAGATATGATTGGAAATGTGCACTGGAACAGTTCTGCAGAGCACACACTGTAGGCCTGAGACACCCGCTTGAAGACAAGTAACTGCTATTCAATCTATAACAGTGAAAAACAAATTTTGGTTTTAAAAGCACGCTATAGAGACACCAGATATGATTGGCAATGTGCACTGGAACAGTTCTGCAGAGCACACGCTGAAGGAAGGACTGACAGAGCCGCTTGAAGACAAGTAACTGCTATTCAATCTATAACAGTGAAAAACTAATTTTGGTTTTAAAAGCACGCTATAGAGACACCAGATATGATTGGCAATGTGCACTGGAACAGTTCTGCAGAGCACACGCTGAAGGAAGGACTGACAGAGCCGCTTGAAGGACACTGACTGGCTGCTATTAGCTTACACTAGAAACCTTTTTTCTTTGTAAAAGCACGCTAAAGAGACACCAAATATGATTGGCAACTGTCAAAGCACGCTGGAACAGGTCTACAGAGCACACGCTGAAGTAGGCCTGACACCCAGACGCTTGCAGACAACTAACTGCTCTTCTATTACAGTGAAAAATAATTATTTCTTTTAAATCTAAAGCTTAAGCTATTGTTAAAACAGATATGAGTGGTGGCACTGGGCAAGTAGGCACAGTATCCAATGTGAACCTCACACAGAAGCTGGCAGGCAGGCAACTGCTCTTCTATTACAGTGGAAACAAAATTTTGGTTGTAAAAGCACACTATAGAGAAACCAGATATGAGTGGCAACTGTCAAAGTACGCTGGCAGGGTTGTGCAGGGCACACGCTGAAGGACGGCCTGACAGAGCCGCTTGAAGGACACTGACTGGCTGCTATTAGCTTACACTGGAAACCTTTTTTCTTTGTAAAAGCACGCTAAAGAGACACCAGATATGATTGGCAACTGTCAAAGCACGCTGGCACAGGTCTGCAGAGCACACGCTGAAGTAGGCCTGACACCCAGACGCTTGCAGACAACTAACTGATCTTCTATTACAGTGAAAAAAAATGATTTCTTTAAAATCTAAAGCTTAAGCTATTGTTAAAACAGATATGAGTGGTGGCACTGACTGTGCAAATGGGCAAGGCATCCAACCTGACACACAAGCTGGCAGGCAGGCAACTGCTCTTCTATTACAGTGAAAAAAAATTATTTCTTTTAAATCTAAAGCTTAACCTATTGTAAAAACAGATATGAGTGGTGGCACTGACTGTGCAAATGGGCAAGGCATCCAACCTGACACAGAAGCTGGCAGGCAGGCAACTGCTCTTCTATTACAGTGAAAAAAAATTATTTCTTTTAAATCTAAAGCTTAACCTATTGTAAAAACAGATATGAGTGGTGGCACTGACTGTGCAAATGGGCAAGGCATCCAACCTGACACAGAAGCTGGCAGGCAGGCAACTGCTCTTCTATTACAGTGAAAACAAATTATTTATTTTAAATCTAAAGCTTAACCAATTGTTAAAACAGATATGAGTGGTGGCACTGGGCAAGTGGGCACAGTATCCAATGTGAACCTCACCCAGAAGCTGGCAGGCAGGCAACTGCTCTTCTATTACAGTGAAAAAAAAATATTTATTTTAAATGTAAAGCTTAACCAATTGTTAAAACAGATATGAGTGGTGGCACTGGGCAAGTGGGCACAGTATCCAATGTGAACCTCACACAGAAGCTGGCAGGCAGGCAACTGCTCTTCTATTACAGTGAAAAAAAAATATTTATTTTAAATGTAAAGCTTAACCTATTGTTAAAACAGATATGAGTGGTGGCACTGGGCAAGTAGGCACAGTATCCAATGTGAACCTCACACAGAAGCTGGCAGGCAGGCACCTGCAATTACATTACACAGGAAAAAAAAAAAAAAAGCAGCCTGATGTTATAGCCCTAAAAAGGGCTTTTTGGGGTGCTGTCCTTACAGCAGAGATCAGATGAGTCCTTCAGGATTGTAGTGGACACTGAATACCCTAGCCTAGCTATCAATTTCCCTATCTAATCAGCAGCAGCTAAACTTTCCCTCCTCTCACTAAGCATGCATCTTCCGAATGAATCGAAAATGGATGC
The DNA here is from genome assembly GCF_036172605.1 of Pelobates fuscus. Lineage (NCBI taxonomy): Eukaryota > Metazoa > Chordata > Amphibia > Anura > Pelobatidae > Pelobates > Pelobates fuscus. Next base: position 484,105,618 of record NC_086317.1, read on the forward strand.
TGGGAGGGAGGTTGGAGGGTGTGGAAGGGAGGGAGTGCTGCTGATTGGCTGGAATGTGTCTGCTGACCGAGAGGCACAGGGTCAAAGTTTGCCCAATGATGACGAATAGGGGGCGGATCGAACTGCGCATGTGTCCGCCCGCCGCGGCGAACGCGAACACGCTAAGTTCGCCGGGAACTGTTCGCCGGCGGACAGTTCGGTACATCACTAATGATGAGCATAGCAATCCCTTGTAGCAGATTCCCCCAGTAAGAGACAGGACTCAGATTGAGGGTGAAGAAGAACTGACGTTTTAATCAAACGCTCTGCTTTTATGCCCATTTTACAAACATAGTACTGCCCACAGGGCTTTGCAAAACAACCAATAAAATACGTACATTACAATAAAACACTCCCAGCAATTACACACAAACACTCCACCTCTGCCTGTGATATAATTACTGAACACAATGGGTTAAATTAATTATCACAGGCAGGAAAAATATACTTTTTACACATACACTGTAACTTAAAAAATATACATCCAATCTTCACAAAAGTTACATATTAATAATCAGCATACTTTAATTACACACATATTTAAAATTCAGCCAATTCCTTCCAGGGGTTAAAAACTTAGTCGGAAGTCCTTTATGACCGACCGCAAGCACATTTTCATGCCCAAAACAGTTCCATAGATTTGGGCTGTGTGGTCGGTTTATTTCACACTGAAAAAATTACTAAGTCCCATTCGAACATGTGTTCGAATTGCCGAACGGGACTTAGTCTCTGCGGCTGCAAACTCAGTGTAGGAGAAGGTAAGGGTCAGCGGTGTTCGTGGAACTGTTTAGCCGATTTCAGTTCCATGAATTTGGCTACACACACCGCTGACCGCGTTCGGCTGAAAAAAGATGGCCGCTGGCACGTGTTTGTTTGCACGAACAGTGGCCCCTCAACGGTCGGCAATTTACCTAAAGCAGGCTCCCAGCCTGGGAGGTAAATTGCCTGCACGCTTCCACTTCTGGGTGGTCTGCCTGTGTGGTACTTGGTTCAGTAAGCCCTATTTACTGAACCAAGTGGGAAAAGGCACAAACAAAGTATTTTAGGGGACACGGGATACAGTCTTAAAGGGGCATTGTTCCCAAAAGTCACAGTATGTCCCCAGATGGTTCTTAAAGGTCCAGCAGCAGCACAATAAAAATCCATTATGCCCAAATACTGTATTTAAAGGGCCAAACCTCCCAGGGACCATAATCACATGGCAAGAGGCTGGCAAGTAGTCCTCTCCAGGCACAAGTGGCGATGTTAATTTTGCCACAGTCACTCTGCCTCCTTCTCTGGCCCCTGCTCTGTATTTTTCTTAGTTCTACTTGTTGTATGGGTATCTCTGTGTTGTAGCCAGTTCTACCTGATATATGTATATCTCTGTATTGTACCCAGTTCTACCTGTGGTATGGGTATCTCTGTACTGTACCGAGTTCTACCTGTTGTATGGCTATCTCTGTAGTGTACCCAGTTCTACCTGTTCTTTGGGTATCTCTGTATTGTACCCAGTTAAATAGTTATAAAGTTAGATAACTGAAAAGAGACTTGCGTCCATCAAGTTCAGCCTTCCTCACATTTGTTTTTTGCTGTTGATCCAAAAGAAGGAAAAAAAAACCCAGTTTGAAGCACTTCCAATTTTGCAACAAACTAGGAAAAAAAATCCTTCTTGACCCCAAAATGGCAGTCAGATTAATCCTTGGATCAAGCAGCTATTATACTACATTGAAAAATTATATTCTTGAATATTCTGTTTTTGCCAGTTTTTGCATCTAGTTGCCGTTTGAACATCTGTATGGACTCTCATAAAACCACTTCTTCAGGTAGAGAACTTTTCTATGCCTTAGACGAAATCTTCTTTCTTCCAGTCTAAACGCATGACCTCCTGCCCTATGTAAAGTCCGGTTTGTGAATAGATTTCCACACAATGGTTTGTATTGGCCCCGAATATATTTGTATAATGTTATCATATCCCCTCTCAGGCAACGTTTTTCTAAACTAAAGAGGTGTAAATTTGTTAACCTTTCTTCATAGCTGATATGTTCCATTCCTTTTATTCATTTTGTAGCCCGCCTCTGCACTTTTTTCTAGTGCCGTAATAACCTTCTTTAGAACAGGTGCCCAAAATTGCACAGCATATTCAATATGTGGTCTTACCAGTGATTTATAAAGAGGCAAAATTATATTCTCATCCCGAGAATGAATGCCCTTTTTCATGCATGATGATACCTTACTGGCCTTAGCCACTGCTGATTGACATTGCACATTGTTGCAAATTTGTTGTCTTTAACAATTCCCAAGTCATTTTCATGTGCTGGTATCCCTAATTTGCTTCCATTAAGGGTATACGTTGCTTGTGCATTCTTTGTGCTGAAGTGCATAACTTTGCATTTTTCAACATTAAATTTCATCTGTCTATCTAAATCCCTCTGCAGCGAGGTAATATCGTGCTCACATTGTATTACTTTACAGAGTTTTGTGTCAACACAGTAAAGGAGGAGACTATATTTAAAAGAAGAAAAACTACCACAACAAGAGGACATAGTCTTAAATTAGAGGGACAAAGGTTTAAAAATAATATCAGGAAGTATTACTTTACTGAGAGGGTAGTGGATGCATGGAATAACCTTCCAGCTGAAGTGGTAGAGGTTAACACAGTAAAGGAGTTTAAGCATGCGTGGGATAGGCATTGCTGCAAACATGGCAGGGCCTTCTGGGATTCCCCAACTCCTTGTGCTGGAGCTCAGATGTAAGGTCACCCCATTCTGTCATCTTAGTATCAGCACAGAGGTGTTGGGAGTTCGGCAATCAAGGAAGAGAGTTCACATAAGCATCACACTGGACACCAGGGAATAAGTTCCACTCCAGCTCTCCGTTTAAAAGTTAGAAAAGGGAGGCTAAACGACCATGAGACTTCCCTTCTACTCACCCGGCCAGCTTGAACCCCATTGCATTGCAGTAAATTGTTATCCCATCTTAATCAGCCATGACAAAGGACTGTATGGCCAACTTAAGGGGTATACCACATCCCACTTCCTCACCCTTTTTTTTTCTCTTTTGCCTCTTGTGTCCTCTTTTCAATCTCCTACCCCTTACCCATTTCCCATTCACATTCAGGGACTACTTTATATTCCCCCTCTATTTACATCAGATCACTGAGAATATCTCTATGACTACACAAAGGCACCCCATCCAAGCCCTCCTACCCCTATGTCACATCAGATGCTGATGCTCCAGGGTATGTACAATTCACACATAAAGTTGTTACCTTGTTATTTGACAACGGAGTTTATCTTACTGTACCTGATAACATGCTAAAACTATCATTTGAGTCTATGGCTGACATCCCTGGGGAGTTGACATGGGTTTGCCCGGAGGGGATGAAGATTGTGGGTGTGTGACGGTGGAATTAATCTTCTTTTACTTCCACACTATTCTCTCCCTCCCCTTTCCCTCTATTTCCTCTCTCATGTTTCATACACAGAATCCCAAATTATAGTGCTATTAACATCACACAATGCACAATTTTGGGGACAGTGCTGGTAGTACAAACATAAGTTTGAATGCACAATTTATTGTAAGCTGCTTGACTGAATAAGATCATCCCAGAATGTATATGTAAATGTACATGTTGAATAGTACTTCATCTCTCAATCGATATTTGACTTGTTTATCAGTAGTGTTTCCTTATGGTACATGTTTTTACCAAGTTTCTAAATGCTCCTAACAGTATTATGATGTCGGACATTGCTGTCACAAAAAAGAAAATGGAAACACGCCCCCCCCCCAAACACACACCCCCAAAAAATAAATTAAATGGGGAAAAAATGAAAGAGTGCATGAATCTGTGTGTGTGAGTGAGTAAAATAATGTGTCTGTATTTATTGGAACCTGTGTGTGTATTAATGTGCAAATATGAGTCTGTGTGAGTAAGAGTCTGTGTGCGTATATGAATGAGTGTTTGTATATATATGTCTGTTTGTATAAATGTAATTAAGTGTGAATATGATTGTCTATGTATGTTGTGCCATGGCAGAGAGAACAGTATCAGTTGCAGGGGTCTGGACGGTTCCACACCGTTGCATGTTTGCGATGATAACATGACTCATCAGGATACCTAAGCATCCAGTAAAGGCTTGGCAACATCGCTACCTCCTACAATTCATATGTAGCCAGAAACATTTGTTTTGCTGCATTCATACAGATATAATATGAGAATAATTCAGGGCCGGACTGGCCCACCGGGATACCGGGAAATTTCCCGGTGGGCCGGTGCACTTGGGGCCGCACAGTGCAGCAGCCCTTCCTCTCCCCACACAGTACACACAGTCTTGTGGAGGTTTGATGAGCTGAGCAGCTCCAGATCGCACTGTATTGCGTTCACTCGCGAGCAGCAGGCACTCCAAAGTGAACTGTCAATGCTGCTCGCGAGTGAAGGATAAGGAGCAGGGAGGGAGGCAGTCCTGTGCCTGCCTGTCAGCCTTCACACACACAGGAAGCATGTGACCCGGTAATCAGGCAGAGCAGGGCAGCCCACGCGGGTCCTCTGCCTTTTGCTTCCTGTGTGTAAAGTGCTGGCAGGCAGGAAGAGGAGTGGGGCCAGACAGAGCTGCAGGCAGGGAGAGGAGTGGGGCCAGACAGAGCTGCAGGCAGGGAGAGGAGTGGGGCCAGACAGAGCTGCAGGCAGGGAGAGGAGTGAGCAGGGGGCCAGACAGAGCTGCAGGCAGGGAGAGGAGTGAGCAGGGGGCCAGACAGAGCTGCAGGCAGGCTGCTTCTCAGCTAGGAGCTGAGGGAGCAAGGTGGGCTCAGTGAGCTGTGACACCCAGGTATTTAATGTTCATTTCCAGGATTCATAGGGTGTGTGTATATTTCAGTGTGTAATTGTGTGTGGGAGGTGTTTTTGAAGATATGTGAGTGTCAGTATGGAATTCTGTATGTGTGAGTGTCAGTATGGGTCAATGTATGGATCAATGTATGTGTGAGTGTCAGTATGGGTCAATGTGTTTATGCTTGTGGTTTTTTTTTTTTTTTTTTTTAAATGACATGTTGAATTAAAAAAATAAAATACAGCTTTGCTTTATCTATGTTATTTGTGAAAGTATTCTGCATAGATACATATGCACAAATGGTATTATATCACTATATATATGTGTGTGTATATAAATCGCAAGCATAATTGTAATAATTATTATGTTTATAATATATAATATTTTCATGCATAATACACACACACACACACATATACATATACATATATAATGTATGAAGGGTTTGACATTTGCCAAAGGGTTATTACTAATAGTTTTAATTTTAAAAAGTGAAAATCTAAATTTCATAATTTAAACCAAAATAGCGGATTTGAAACAAAATTTTAACTTGGGTATAGTGACAGCTTGACTATTGTAGCCTAAATTTAGCAATTTACATTTTCATTCACAAAAATATTAGTTTAGTGGATAACCCTGCCTACTCCCAGTCTTTCATTCCGTGGTATCAAACTACATACAACGAAGAGTGCGCTCATAGGAATGAGGACTAACCAAAATAAGATTAATTTAAATCAGACATGCAGCAGCATTCAGTCAATGTTTCATTCCCATTACTGGACCTTTCAAAATTATAAGGATGAAACGTTGAAGTAAGATGTTGCACATCTGATTAGAATAAAACAGCTCTTTTGTTTATTTTAAGTCCTGTGAGTGCGCTCCTTCTTGTTGGTTAAATAATTGTAACTGTATATCTGTCACAGCTGGCACAATTAATGATGGGGCTGGTATAACATTTTTCCAGGGCTGCTTTTTATTCCCAGTCCGGCCCTGGAATAATTTATATCAAATTACTCAAAAATACTTTATTTTTATAGACACAGCTCATTCATAAATTTAAGGATATGTTAAAAAAAAAATCCAGTAAATTTATTCCATAATTACACTAACCACGGGACGCTGTTCCATTTTAAGGCTTAATTTCTTTTTGAAGAATTTTACCAGGGTTCCTCTGATTTCCTTAGTCCTGAGACAATATATTACAGGGTTCGCCATGTGTGGAACAAATGTGTAGAGACATAAAATCAAAACACTCAAATCTTCATGTAGGAGTAATTTCACCTGATTAGCCACATACACAAAAATCCGCGGAATAAAGTACAACCCAATGACGAGCAAATGTGTAACACAGGTATAAAATGGCTTGCGCCAACATTCAGATTGGTTCATTGAGCATATGGTCCGGATTATGGCTGCATAAGAGAATATAATGAAAGCCAAAGGCAACAGAAGAACAAACATAGCCAGACAGAAATTCACTCGTCTTACAAATGTGACATCTATACAGGCCAGAGCGGTGACAGCCATATTGTTGCAAAAACAGCTTTTAATTGTATTTCCACAGAAAGGAAAGCTGGAATCCAGGACAGCAGTTGCCAAAGCTATCAGAGCTGGCACGAACCAAAAAAAGGCACAAAGAACCAGAATACGTTTATTTGTTATTATCGAGAAATATCTCAGAGGCTTTCTGATGGCAACATAACGATCAACGGCCATTAGCATGATAATGAAAGAATCCAAACTGCCCAGGTAGTGAACGCAAAATACTTGAAAGATACATCCAACAAATGATATGGACCCATCATCAAACCAATACTTTGCAATGATTTTGGGTAATGTTATTGTGTCAAATAGCAGGTCGGATAGTGCAAGATTTGCAATGATCACGTACATTGGCTGGTGCAGGCGTCGGCTGAAAACAATTAATATTATCACCGTACCATTGGCAAAAAGAGCTATGATGTAGACAAGGAACAAAGTAATGGATACTGGAGTGTTATAATTCTCTGGTAGGCCAGGGAAACCGAGCAAGATAAACTCAGATGAATCAGATTGGTTGGCCATTGACTAGAAAACTCATTCAGTTGAAGGTCCCTGAAACAAACAAGATGGAAGGAAATGAAATGGGGAATATTATTTTGATATATTAATTTTTTATATATGATATATTTTTTATATTTTAATCTACTGAAAAATCTATTTTTAAAGTTTATGTAAAGATATTAAATCATTAAAATCCCGGTCAGACAACCTTGTCACGCCCCACACCGAATGAAGATTGCAGCCAAGCCTCCGACAGGAGCAAGATTTAAATAGAAACATAGAAACTATCTTTCTCGAGTACATTAGTAGTTGTGGCAAATATTAATAAATAAAACTTCCCAGGTACCCTACTTATAGGCATTTGTAATGACCCTATAGACTAATTAAAACAGAATGTAAAAATAATTCCCACATACAGAAAATACAGCTAAATCACAAAATTGCAATCTCTGCGATACTAGCATATTATAGAATGCATCCCCCCTGAACTCAAGAAATTATATCATTATTGAAACTTCCTTTACTGTTTGGAAGTCGAGGGAGAGGATGTCATTTTCAGCTCATTTGCAGACATTAAATGGTTGGAATGGGGGAGCACACTGTGCCCACGCACAATCAAAATGCACATGATTTTTAAACAGACAAGCCTGTACAAACATTTATACAAATACATTACTAACGCTACAGTTTTAGTTTACCCCCCCCCATCTGTCATCATTATAAAAATGAAAGTTAATGGAAATTAACAGAAAATAAAAGTTTTACTCACCTTCGCCTTCAGTGCTGACACGGCCTCCTCCTAGAGGAGCATTGAGGACCATACCAGGTGTAAGCTTTCCCTGGTGCACATATATTTCTGCTATAGAGAATAATTGAATACAATGATTCTCTATAGCAGACCCTGATGCCATTGCACATGTGCGCGTCACATAATGGTATGCAAGGGTATGAGATCCAAAGGGCTTAAGGCCCCACTACCAAGACTTTTATTTAGTAAAATACAAACATTTGGGGCCACTAAAGAGGGGGGAACTACTGCAGGAACTATAACAACTCCGTTTAAATGTTTACTTGGGTTTACCTTGGTGTTTGTCTCATTCTTTGTGACCACAGGAGAAGTTTTTCCAAATCTGTAAACCCATAGTACAATAAACCTGAAAAACAAAAATGAACAATGACTGTCTAATATTAAAGGACCACTCTAGGCACCCAGACCACTTCAGCTTAATGAAGTGGTCTGGGTGCCAGGTCCAGCTAGCTTTTACCCTTTTTTTTATAAACATAGCAGTTTCAGAGAAACTGCTATGTTTATTCTGAGGGTTAAGCCAGCCTCCAGAGCCTCTAGTGGCTGTCTCACTGACAGCCGCTAGAGGCGCTTGCGTGCTTCTCACTGTGAAAATCACAGTGAGAGCACGCAAGCGTCCATAGGAAAGCATTATGAATGCTTTCCTATGCGACCGGCTGAATGCGAGCGCGGCTCCTGCCGCGCATGCGCATTCAGCCGATGACGTCGCGAGGAAGAAGTGGAGGAGGAGTAGAGCTCCCCGCCCGGCGCTGGAGAAAGAGGTAAGTTTAACCCCTTCCTCCCCCCAGAGCCCGGCGGGAGTGGGTCCCTGAGGGTGGGGGCACCCTCAGGGCACTCTAGTGCCAGGAAAACGAGTATGCTTTCCTGGCACTAGAGTGGTCCTTTAAACTCCATAAAATAAGAACATTTTAATGCACTGTATTTAAATTTTATGGACATTAATCTAGTACTTTTTACTGAATCAAATAAATGGAAGGATAACATTTACAATTTTAAGAACCAAATTAAAAGTTTGCTTTGTGACTTAATTCTATTTAAAATAGTTTAGCATTTATTATCAGACATCGCATATCTAATTTTACCACATGTTATTTTTATGCATGAGACTGGCAATGCATATCAGTTTAATTCCCTCTGTACCACAAAACCACATATCCCTAGTATCACAGAAACCCTCTTCAACCAATAAAGGACCAGGACCTCCTAGATAGCTTTCTATGGAAAAATCTCTAAACATGATCATGTGTGATGTAACATGCACTTTAAATAGAAGAAAACGAGGAAATGTATGTATACTTATACAGTAATGTATTCATGTACACTTATACAAGAATAGTAAAACGTTAATGCATATAAACAGGGGACTGATTAGGGACTACAGCTATATTTTTCCTTTCCGGCTTATGCAAAGTAATGAACATATAACTGCTGTGATTTAGCAATTACTGTGTTTATAAGCAAATTGGGTCATGGAGACTGAGAAATGGGCCTCCTTGCACCTTTACCCATCTATGCAAGGTGCACATGTTCTTACGGTGCTTTGAATCACCAATCTGGGCTAAATAAATTAAGTATGAGATAACTGCTTTGTTATAGATCTTTAATAAGTGTAATATTACCCATTTAAAAAAAAAATCGAATATTGAGGGGGTGGGGCATGACAACAGAGCGGAGCGGTTGCCTGTAGAGCGAGCTCCTATGCCCGACGTTCTTTCAGCCACCACAGATCTAGTTAATGTGCTGCTTTACACACAGAAAAGTGTCAACCTGAGGGAGGGCTGTCCGCTGAATCGGATTGCCTGAATCGTGTTGCGGCCTAGTGCGTTTCCTAGATGGGGAAGCGATTGATCGGGGCTTCCCTGTTGTTCCTTAAGCCCCTTTCTGGGCTGTTGCGGGTTATCCCGGTCCCCACCAAGCACGGCATACTCACCTTTCGTGCCTTTGTTCTGAATCTGGCCACTTTCAGTGAGGCATGCTCCCTCGACGCCCTTTCCAAAATGGCCAAAGATGGTGGAGCTAAGAAGAAAAAACTCACAGGCACTCCAACTTCAAGCCGCAGGCAGATTTATTGTGACAGAATGCAACGCAATGTTTCGACCGGAAAGGTCTTTTTCAAGACCTTTTTTTTCGACCTTTCCGGTCGAAACGTTGCGTTGCATTCTGTCACAATAAATCTGCCTGCGGCTTGAAGTTGGAGTGCCTGTGAGTTTTTTCTTCTTGGATTATTGTACTGGGATTGCTGGTCCTGCTCTGGAGCACCCTTGGCCGTTGGGACTGAGTGCGGTTCTCACCACTTACTCTGCTTAAAGGGACACTCCAGGCACCCAGACCACTTCTGCTCATTGGAGTGGTCTGGGTGCCAACTCCCACTACCCTTAACCCTGCAAGTGTAATTATTGCAGTTTTTTTTAAACTGCAATAATTACCTTGCAGGGTTAAGTCCTCCCCTAGTGGCTGTCTATTAGACAGACACTAGAGGGAACTTCCTGCTCTATAGCACAGGTTTTCTTTGCTAGAGCGTCACTGGACGTCCTCACGCTGTGTGAGGACCTCCAGCGTCGCTCTATTCCCCATAGGGAAGCATTGAAATTCATTTTCAATGCTTTCCTATGGGGTGCGCTAATGCGCATGCGCGGCATTGCCGCGCATGCGCATTAGGTCTCCTCGGCCGGCGGGCGAGATCAGTCTCACCCACCGGCCGACGTAAGCAGAAGGAGGAGCGGCGGGGGAGGAGGAAGCAGCGACGTGGGACATGTCGCTGCCTCTGGTAAGTCACTGAAGGGGTTTTCACCCCTTCAGCAACTGGGGATTGGGGGGTGGGAGGGAGAGGGACCCTCCAGTGCCAGCAAAACGGGTCGTTTTCCTGGCACTGGAGTTTCCCCTTAAAGATGGTGGAGCTGACAAAAGTGAGGAGCAATCCTCAATCAGCACATGGTGTGGTGACATACTGTCATCAAACTAATATGGTGACCAGGGGCCATGTGACCAAGCTCATGTATACCTTTCTTACAGGGGGATACGCTTTACCCTTTCATATTGTAATTAGATAATTCAATAACTTTACAAGTCAGAAAGAGATAACCACTTCCCCCATCTCCATTCCTTCCTGTTCCTTCTTGGCTGTGCTACTGAGCTTGTATGTGAGCAGACATGGGCTAATTTTAATCATTGTGAACTGTAAGTGGGATCTGATTGTATCGTTATTGTTAGTTTGTTAGACTGTGGTTGCTGTTGTTGTTTTAGCTAGTTAGACTGTGTGTTATTATTTGTATGTTGTTGTTGTTTTGTCTCTGAATAAATATTTGTTAAAGTAGACGGACCAGAGTTTATATGTGTATGCGTACGTAATTTATATAGTTTGGTAATACACCACACATGAGAAGCTGCCTTCTAGAAAGTGTTCAACACCATTTTCCAGTAATTCTGGAGTAATCTGAGGACAAGGCTACAGCCATCTGCTTCACCTGCTCCTGAGACACAGCCTGAGAGCAGAACTTCACTGCAGAAACCTCCCAGACAGGGTGCCAAGAAGGTCAGAGTACCCTCACATGGTCCACACACCTGGGGGATCACATCATCAAAGAGAGGCTGTGAAGAGAGGCCTGTGGACACTTGGTGCAGGTTCCTGGTTGTGTCCGGGGCTGGAGGAATGCGGAACATCACAACATTCAAGAAGAGCTGCATAATCCCCTATACCAGTCTAGACTGAGCCTGGACACTATGGGAATAGGCTGAGTTGTTGGCACTGATGGCGTTATTTATCTTGGCAGAGTAACTCTTGATATTTTAGTGCTTTGTAGCCGTATCCTGTCCTAATTCTATTCTCCTGTCCTTTACTACCTTACACATGTACTTACTCTATCCCTCTTGGCACGTATCTTGAGTCCAGAGCCTCTTGGTGGTTCTCTATCTCATTTACTACCCCTGTGCAGTCAGTTATCTTTTCTTGTATCTCTTTTGAATTACTTTATCCATGATCTGACACACTTTCATTTAACTTGTTTTATTATTATCCTCACAAATGCGGTGTACCTTATGATGTTGAAAACCTTACCACGCATGTTTATGCTCAACTGTTTTCTCATGTCATATTTTCCAAAAAATGTGCATTTCCTTCACTTGACATACTACTGTTTCAAAATGTACAATGGTATAATGCTTCTTAATGCTGTTGTGGCAATACAAGCACGTTTGTAATCATCTGCACCACCAAAATAAAGAATTTAAAAAATAATCAAATATTGAGGAAGGTGTCAGAAAAATTAGACCTACTAGGAAAAAAAATGGATTGGCCGTACTTAACCATTTACTGAACAAACAATATTTATTATTAGATTTCCTGCTTGGATGGTAAGAATGAATCTGTCCAAGTATAGCTGTATAGATCGACAGATAATGACAGGTTCCTGGAAATTCTATGTGGTTAATAACGTCAATATAGGCAGAATGTTCTGATATTCTCCTGGAAATTCCCTCCATCATTCTTGCATTTGTTTATTCTCTGTACTTCTGCTTCTCGATATGATGGAATTACTGCTATAAATCAGCTTTATCCTCTTGGCAGAAATATAAGTCATACTAAAAACTGTTTATTTTCAAATATGAATAATGGTTGATGGAAAGTCTTAGTTAAAGGGATAACTGTCAAATAAGATAACGATATGCTTGGATAGAAAGTTGTTTTTGTTAAGGGATACGTTTTGAATAAGAGATTGACTTAGGGAATACTTGTCAATTAGAAGGTTTATGTTAGAGTTAAACAAAGGGTTAAACGTAAGAAATACTTATTTAATAATGTGAACATGGTAGCAGATAATGTAGATTCCAAAGTTAATGTTAGGTGACATTTCATAAATAAAGGGTTAATACTGGGGTTTAATAATTTTGTTAAGTGGAACTGCGGTTATTCTGATGCTAACAGAAAATAAAGCACATTATACTTTACCTTTTATGACTGGCATGAATAATTTTCACACTGGAAAGCTGAGTGCAAAGTGTATTCATCTCCTCATTTACATGTGATGGGAATGGATGTATTGACCTAGCTTGGTGGGCTTTGCGGATTGAAGCCCCAAACGTGGATCTCTACAGATAATGAAATGAGTTTTTATTGTAATATTTATATCAGGCAGCTGTTTCTCAATGCAGTCACTCAATATAAGAAGAAAGATCACTAGGATAGTGTCACTAAGAGGGCAGTGGCGCACAGGTGTGCTGAGGAACAGAACTTTGTTGCACACTCCTCTATTAGTTAGGACTCGGAGGCAGGATGGGAATGCATTGAATACCTGGTTGTGCAGCAGGTTGCAGCTAGTTTCCAGATATACTTTTATTGATATCCTGGAGAGTATACACAGCATAGAGAGCAGAGGACATTAAATAGAGAGGCTGGCATATGTTATAACATTTCCCACATCTCTGTTGAGGTAGAGGTTTTGCATTGCGCTCAAGCCCCAGGTATTTCTTGAACCAAGAAACAACTTTAATTGGAGGAACCTTGGTATCAACGCCACAAAATAATGTGTGTGCCTTCCAACAAATTGCATTTTTATTGCTCTTACTGTGACAGTTCTTTATTCCCTGAACCCAGTGAATGCTTTTAAAGTATTTACGGGAGTGAATAATACAGCAGAGGTAAGTAAAAAACACACTTACTGCAAGTATCCTTCCATTTTCATGGCAAGTTTGCTTCCCTATGACGCCTCAGACATCTACAGAGAGACGCTGTACAAGGCGTTCGAGGGTACTCCATTAGTGGTGTCGTATGCGTCAATATGCAGTGTATACAGCATTTCAGAGATTAATTTCATTTACACGTCACGCCTGTGCAGCTTTTAGTTAGCAAACGACAGTCAGTGTCAGTCAGTGTCAGTGACAGTCCTGCTTTGTTGTTAGATGATACTGGTTGCATAAAATAGTTCTGGTAGGCGATACTTGTTCTATAAAGAGGGTTGATGTAAGATGTTAAGTAGAAAGACACTTGTTAAATAAAGTGTAATGTATGGGGTAATGTCTTAATAAAAGGTTGATGCTAAGGATTAAGTAGTAGTATAGAATTAATTTAAGCCATACTTGCTTTTCAAAAAAGTTAATATCAGAGTTATTTGCTAAATAATGTTAGAAGATAATTTGGTAAATAAAAGTTTAATGTAATATTTTATAGCAATTCACTGCTACATACCTAAAGCTAACTTCCTTAAACCTTCCTTTAAGCAGTTGCCCACAGTTAACCCATCCTCTGCACTCTCAGCCAAGCACTGCTATCCAGGTTAAATGTAATTGGCATTGATAGTTGATTGTAGCAATTGATATTGAGTAGTATTTACTTCTGCATTATCAAAGCAGGCGAAGGGAGGGGGTACTCTGCACATCATCAATCTTTAGTGATCTGACTTTAACCCACGGCTGGGGCAAGGACACACAAGGAATTATAAGCGCTATATAAAGCTGGGAAAGCACACTGAGTTGTGATGGCTATGTGGCATATAACCGGCTCAATTTATTAGTGCACATAAAAGCAGTGTTAGCCAGAAAAAGATTTATGCTTACATGCATTTTAAAGTAAATATGGGAAAGTAGAATAAGGGTACAGCTCCAGCATAATCGATTTCCTGGTATAAATCCGTCATCCTTCGACTCTAGCCTTGCATTTATGAGCTTTACTGGCTAATTTAACCCCTTAAGGACCAAACTTCTGGAATAAAAGGGAATCATGACATGTCACACATGGCATGTGTCCTTAAGGGGTTAATAAGTTAAGAAAAACTTATTATATATAAACATATTATATATCTACGGAAATTTGCATGGACTATAATGGTCACGTCTGTCGTTAAATAATATGGAAAGCTTTTTTAACTGTATTAAATCATTTGGAAAGCCTGTTGAATCGAGGTCTATATACGTACTCCAGACCAACCACGTTTGTTACAGGGAAACTGAGGAATCAGCCATCACTGTTTTACCAACAGCGAGGTTGCACATGCATTATCAGTCAGTCAATCGAGAGGTTTAGAAGAAACTGGTTAAAGTGGAAACAGGTCACTAAGTTCTACCCAAAGAAGGTATTGGGAACTGTTAGTTACTGACTTGAAATAGTGTCTGCCAGTAACTCCCTATTGCTACTTGTGAAATTGGCAGACATAAAACAGCCTAAAAATATTTTATGAGATAAATGTATTGGGTTTCTACATATAAATTGCTTAGTTTATCTAATAAACATTATTCCCTGTCACTATTTTTATGTTAAAAAGTTGAAAATGTGAATAATAAGTTTCCCTCCTTCTCCTATTGGACCATATAGGATAGCTGATGTTTGGAATACCTTATCCCGACAGCGTTTTCAATGGATTATGCCAATAATATATAAATAACTTTTTAACATCCCCAGTATCTGAAGAGTCTCCCCCAATCCACGCAAACATCCTCCTGATTAACATTCTTCACTTGTAGGTACATAAAAACATATCTAGGGGACAAGTTATAGGTCCTCTGAAGGTCTTGAAAACTCCACAAAAAGTCCTTGGAAAGTAATTGATATTGGGGTACCCCATAATTGATATTGGGATTAACCCATAGAGTTATTGTGATCCAAGGTGATATATGAAAACGAATTTAAAGGTACCTCTGGTTTGAATTTGTGTGCGTCTCCTGACTTGGGCCTTGATTTAATATTGTTTGATAAGGTTTCTGTGACGAACTGGACCTCGTCACGGGTCCTTGGAGGGACATACTTGCCAGCCTCCTACCCTGTGACTATGGCCCCTGTGTTAAACTCTACTGGAAAACACTATTTGTGCCTGTTGGGACTGGTAACAGGAACCATTCGAACGTTCAAAATGGCACTTCGAACTCCCAAACTCCCAAAGCCATTCAAAGTGCCATTCGACCACGTGGTCATCTTGTTCGCATGGACCAAAACCGCAAATAGACTTCAGGGGGACTTAGCCGCAAATGCCCTGGAACTATTTTCGGCATGAAAATGTCACGGATCCCGGTCGGTTCCCCAGTTGCACTTAGCCGTGATTCTATGGAACTATTTTCGGCTACGGGACCATGCCTGCGGTCGGTAAAAACTATGACTTCCATAACATTTCTGAACCCCTGAACTGAACTTTTATGGGGATTTTATGTGTTTTAACCCCTTAAGGACAGAGCTTCAGAAGCTTGTCTTTCACTTAATGACAACGGCATTTTTTGCATTTTTTGCTATTTGCGTTCAACTGCAATTTGCATTTTACTAATTTATTGCACCGACACATATTATATACCGTTTTTTAAAGGACAGAAAGGGCTTTAATTTGATGTAACACATATATATATAAATGCTTATTTATTATAAAAAAAAAACAGAAATATGCAAAAAAAATAATTTTTGTGTGTTTTTTTTACAGTTTTTGCAATAATAATGTGTACATAATTAGTGCAGGTTAAGGAAAGTAATTAAAAATAAATTCATTTAGTTGTTCTGAATTACAGAATATATAATGTGTCTGGGATTTTCAGTTTTTTTTGGTAGTTACAGGTCACAAAGCACAAGGAGTAAAATAAACTTTTTATGTGGAGCGATTTTAGAATTTCGTATGTTTGTCTTGTAAGCCTAATAGCCATAAAAGAAAACAAAATTGCCACACAAAAGTATATATTTATATAAAGTAGACACCACAGGCTATTTACCTAAGGTTGTTTTGACACTTTCTACGTAGCCATTTTACCGCCAACCTCTGCTAAATATTGGAGTAAAATTGTGTTTTTTGGTGGTTTTCGCACACAAACTTATAACAAAGAACTTCTCATGTGTATTTTGTAAAGTTGGTGTGTGCTATTCCTGTACAAAGTTTTATTATG
This sequence comes from Pelobates fuscus, assembly GCF_036172605.1. Lineage (NCBI taxonomy): Eukaryota > Metazoa > Chordata > Amphibia > Anura > Pelobatidae > Pelobates > Pelobates fuscus. The sequence goes on from NC_086317.1 coordinate 484,122,160, forward strand.
TGTTCAGTTACTTCTGCTGAGTACAACGGTACCCCCATTGTATGTCTTTGGCCCTATTTTGTGAAGCTACAGTGCCATATAGGAGACCTGTCCTTTTCAGTATTCACAGTAGAATTTTGAGAGACGGATTTAATGAGCCTATGCTTCCATTTGGGGTATTATAGTAGTTTGACTGTTCAAAAAAACCCCACAAATGCCTACCATTTGTAAAAGTAGACACTCCAGGGTATCTCATAAGGTGCATATTGTGCCTTAACATGCCCCCATTTTTTTACCATTACATGCCAAAGTATGTGGTAAAAAATAATTTTGTGCATATTTTACATACGGATTGCATTTTTGCTGGGCATTTTGTATATTTCATGTGTGCCACTAAGTTCAAACCCCCCAAATTATGCTCAGCTAAGTCTTCTGAGTAAAAGGACACCCCCATTGTATGTCTATGGCACTATTTCGTGAAGCTACAGTGCCATACAGGAGACCTGTCCTTTTCAGTATTCACAGTAGAATTTTGAGAGACGGATTTAATGAGCCTATGCTTCCATTTGGGGTATTATAACAGTTTGACTGTTCAAAACACCCCACAAAGGCCTACCATTTATAAAATAAGACACTCCAGGGTATCTCATAAGGTGCATATTGTGCCTTAACATGCCCCCATTTTTTTACCATTACATGCCAAAGTATGTGGTAAAAAATAATTTTGTGCATTTTTTACATACGGATTGCATTTTTGCTGGGCATTTTGTATATTTCATGTGTGCCACTAAGTTCAAACCCCCCAAATTATGCTCAGCTAAGTCTTCTGAGTAAAAGGACACCCCCATTGTATGTCTATGGCACTATTTTGTGAAGCTACAGTGCCATATAGGAGACCAAGCCATATCAGTTTTGACCGAACTTTGAATTTTGACGCCGGGCCTATGTGCAATTTCCAAGCATCTTTGCAGGTTTTAAATTCAAACTACCCCACAAAGGCCTACCATTTCTTAAAGTAGACACCCCAGGGTATTTCAAAAGGCATATTTTGAACCTTAGCGTGGGATCATTTTTCCGCTAGCGTGTACCAGGTGTAGCGGTTATAAGCGTTTTTTTCTGCCTTTTTGACACACAAAGTGAGTTTGCACAGTATATTTTGCAAACCATATGTGTACTACCACTGTATAATACTTCATATTTTGCTCAGCTATGTCTGCTGAGTACAAAAATACCCCCGTATGTACCTTTGCCAGGTATATGTGGACATCGGAGGGGCACATTTGGGACACAGCCATTCCATTTTTTTTCAAATTTTGAATTTTTACGCTGTGCCCATGTCCCATTTTAGAGTATTTTACCAGGCTATATAATCCAAATACCCCATAAAGCCATACCATTTCTTAAAGAAGACATCCCAGGGTATTTCAAAAGGCATATTTTGAACCTTAGCGTGGGATCATTTTTCCGCTAGCTTGTACCAGGTGTAGTGGTAATAAGCGTTTTTTCTGCCTTTTTGGAACACAAAGTGAGTTTGCACAGTATATTTTGCAAACCTTATGTGTACTACCACTGTATAATACTTCATATGTTGCTCAGCTATGTCTGCTGAGTACAAAAATACCCCTGTATGTACCTTTGCCAGGTATATGTGGACATCGGAGGGGCACATTTGGGACACAGCCATTCCATTTTTTTTCAAACTTTAAATTTTTACGCTGTGCCCATGTCCCATTTTAGAGTATTTTACCAGGCTATATAAACCAAATACCCCATAAAGCCATACCATTTCTTAAAGAAGACATCCCAGGGTATTTCAAAAGGCATATTTTGAACCTTAGCGTGGGATCATTTTTCCGCTAGCTTGTACCAGGTGTAGTGGTAATGAGCGTTATTAAATGTATTTTTTTACTTTTTAAAACTTTTTTTACTTTTTAAAACTATTTTTTAAACTTTTGTTTTGATTATTCATTTTTTTAAAGTTTCCTAAACTTTCGTAAAACTTTTTTTTACAGATTTAACATTTTTTCTAAGCTTTTTTTTTACGTTAACCCCTAACTAGCAGTAAGCAGCACTAACAGTAAATTCCCCATTTTCCCATAACTCCCACCCACCCCAGCTAGCAAAATATTTGATTATACAATATTTAAATTAGTTAATTAAATACATTTAACCCCTGAGGGTTAAAAAATAAATAAAAGTTAATCGTCAGGGGTTAAAAAAAAAAAAAATTAGAACAGTATAATACTGTGATCTGTATTTTGATCACTGTAGGCAGTGATCGACTGGCAGGGAAGGGGTTAATTTTTATTTGGACTGGGTAAAGGGTTTATTTTTTAAAATTTTTTACTTAAATGTTATTAAAACTTTTTTTTTAACTTAATTTTTTAACTTTTTAAAGCTTATTTTTAAACTTTTTTTAACGTTAACCCCTAGTTAGCGTAATACTAAATCCCCCAATTCCCCACTAACTTCCACCCTCCCCAGCTAGCTAAATTTATAATTTTAAAATATTTAAATTAATTAATAAAATAAATTGAACCCCTGAGGGTTAAAAAAAAAAAGAATTAACCCTCAGGGGTTAAAAAAAAAATCAGATCTTAGTAAAATGTAATCCCTGCCAATTGATCACTGTAGTCAGTGATCAATTGGCAGGGAAGGGGTTAATTTTTTATTAAAATGGGTAAAGGGGGGGTAAAGGGGGGTGGGATTTTAATTTTACTATTTTTTTTTTCCACCAGGGGGCAGGATCACTGAAGATCCGTCCCCCTGCACTTCACACAGAACCAGGAAGTGCAGGGAGGCGGAGGTGAGTATAGAGAGCACATGTGCCCGCTCAGACATGCTGTCAGAGCGGGCACATGTACTCTGACAGCCCGATCCGGTGCTCCCGGTCTGCCTCTAATGCAGAGGCAGACCGGAGCACCATTAACCCCACGATCGCCGCGATTGCGGCGATCTGGGGTTAATTTTAACGGGTGACGGACGAGGTCCGTCACTCGTCATTAACGCATTCCCCTGAGTGACGGACCTCGTCCGTCACTCGTCGTTAAGGGGTTAAGGTATTTTGGGGGGGGTTTGTAAAATTTTGTTTTTTTGTGTTTGGAGATAATTGAGTATAGTAAAGTGCTTGACTCATTTATCTCGTAAGTAAAGGGGAGTGTCATGCATTGTAACTCTGTTATTATTGGTTTGTAAGTTTGTGGCCCTGTCCCTAACAAGGTCCATGTGGGCGTACTCCTTGTATGGGGACTTGCATAAAAGACCAGTGTGGCTACCATTAAATCATTCCTGCTTAACCCTCAACACGTAGCCTGGTCTCGTGATTGTAGGGAACCTGTTATACAGCTATACCACTAGTTCTTGTAAGAGCTTCACAGCTATACTCTCTTGGAGGAGAGGCCTTCCCACTGAGTCCCTAGATCCAGGAGTTTGGTCCAGGACGGGAAGGGACGGCAAGACCCCAACCAAGCTGCGGCGGTTTGTGAGGTCTACGGTGCTTATGGTGTCCAGTGCCAAAATATAGTTGAGAAGGGAAGCATTAATCAACTGCTTATGTTCCATGTCAACCCAACTCAAAGAATTCAAGGGAAGCATGTAAATTAATCAGTTGTGCTAGCAGTGCTGATCTGTAATACTGGGTACTACCATGCCTCTTAATGCCTTAGGGCGTAATAATGTAATAAGTCAAATGCTTACCTAGTCTTCTGAATATTCTATATGAAGAAATTGAACAAGGCTTGGATCATATTATAATAAAAAATTGGGTATTTGGATGTGAAGCATCCAAAATATATATGAATGTTTGGGCAGAAGCATACATTTACACTCTTAATGCATCTTGCCCATGAGACCTTTGCATCCTGCCACATAGATATGTCAATTTTAAAAATTCCTATCATCTGTTTATAAATAGTCACCAGATTTATGGGGTTTACACCCCCAGATAGACCAAATATTCACTCCTCTATTCAAAATAACTTTTGACTTGGGTGACAGAGTATAGTAATAAAGCCAGAGCGGTCGCATATTCCCAAACCTGTGAGAAGGTTGGCCTAAAAGGCTTTTTTAAATGGGTGGTAACCAGCAATACTGCAGGCTGTTGACACCATCCTGCATGGTGAAATCAGCATGCGTCACAAAAATAAAAAACCCAAAGCCGATAAAGGTCTGCTGGGCCAAGATATCAGAGATTTGTTCCACAGTTCACAGAGACTAGCATGAGACAATATGGTGCACAACCATGAGGGATCTTCCTGTTCATCTGAGAATCTCTTTAACCCAGGAGAGGTGATTTTGCTTGGCGTCAAGTCGGGACCCCAGCTTCCCGTGATGGAGAACAAGGAACCAGTCACTGCCACTCTGCTGAAAGCAATGTTGGTTGAGCTCCACTCTTTCAGAAGACCGTAGATGGTGGGTACACAAAATCACACAACTGGAGGCCTGACACAGCACCCATGACACCAGGGTTGAGGAGCCCCAGTCACATCAGATGAATTCTGCAGGCATGCTAGATACTCTGGAAGACCAGCAGAGATAGTACAACCTCAATATTTGAGACATACCAGAGACACTAGGACTTGCTGACTTACTTCACTTTACTTCACTGGCAACACTACGAACTCTCTCCTGGTGCTCTTCCTACCTCTCCCAGCGCTCATTCGATGTTTCTTTCTCTGGCTCTGCCTCTTCTCCCCAATCCTTCTCTGTTGGTGTTTCTCAAGGGTCTGTCCTTGGTTTCCTATTGTTCTTAATCTACACTATGTCTAACCTCTGTTCGTCCTCCTACCTCTGATGCTCACCTTAAAGACTTCTCTAGGGCTGCACCGTTCCTATGGAACTTTCACCCAGTCACCACTCCACAAAAAAATCTATGAAAACTTACTTTTTTAGGAAAGCATATCAATTAAACTGTGAACAGCTTTCCGTCCCCGCACCCTGATTCCTTTCTTGAAACTGTCATCAAAACAAAACACTAAGACCTCAATGAACACTATCCTAACAACCTACTTTTCTACCATACCCTAACATTTTGTGTCACATTAGCCCTATCCCTCTAGCATGTTAACTCATTGAGCAGGGCCCTCAATCACGCTGTTCCTGTGTGTCCAACTCGTACTTGTCTGTTAGTCCACCCATTGTACAGCGCTACAGAACTTGTTGGCGCTTTATAAATGATAATAATAATAATTTAAAAAAACAAAGCTGAGGGGCGGAGCCTAGCAGCGCAACAGAGTGGTCGCACTTGCACACCGCTCCGGCGATCTACCCTCTTAATCGGCGAATAACGACGGCATCATACCTTCGAACCATAAACTGGGGGCAGCTCCGTTTGCAGAACAATACACTGCAGCAGCCGATGCCTTTTTTCATTTCGCCGGGCAAAAAAACCTGCAGCCGCAGCCCAAAGGCCTACCGCGTGAAAGACCAGGCCCTTGCGTACCAAGGGGGCTACCCGATGTGGAGTGATTTCAGCCTGTCCACGCTCCTACCAACTACATCGACTGAGGGAGACATGGGGAGGAAATCACAAAAGCAGCCGGCAACCGATTCCAAGACACAGCGAGACATCGTCCTCATGCTGCAGCCTCCAACGCTGGCCCCAACACAGAGGGAAATCTCCTGCTCGAGGGACTCATCACCCTCATGGTCGGGCGGAGGGGCCTCTCCTCGGAACCCAGCACCAGTCTCAGGGAGCGCCTCACACACACATGATGCAGCCCCTGCAACCAAACAGGAGATAAAAGATATGCTCACCAACCTCCAGCACAACCTCCGGAGAATGTGGGAAGCAGACCTGGGGGTACTTACCACGGAGGTACAGGCCGTCACCGCACGCACCCAAGCAACAGAAGAGGAGGTGCTTGACCTTAAGCAAGGTCTGAAGGAGCTGGGCGAACGGGTACAACAATTACAGGCCTCACAGACAGAAACAAACAGGCAAGTAAATATCTTAGACGATAGGGGGCGCAGGAAGAATATTAAGATAAGGGGGGTCCTGGAAACTATCCCACTAGACGAACTACCACACTTTATCCGGAGGTTGGTGGCCTCCCTACTACCGGCAAAACAAGCCAAATACTTTAACTTCGATGGGGTATACAGGATCACCAAATCCCCCCAGGCCCCAGTAACAGCGCCCCGAGATGTCATTCTGCGATGTCAATCCATCACAGACAAGATGGGAATCCTACAAGCTCTGAAGGGACAGACACCCTACGAATTTGAGCAATGCCAACTCTCTCTCTTCCAAGATTTAAGCAGAGCCACCTTGATGTGGAGGAAATCAATGCAACCCCTCACGAAAATCCTACAAAACGAGAAACTGCCCTACAGATGGGCGACACCGCGATCAATATGGGTCACTAAAGAGGACAAATCATACAAGGCCACAGATCCGGCTGAAATTTCGGCCCTGCTGACGGCACTGGGCATTCCACAGCAACGCATCACCTCCCAAGGACATGCACCCGCAAGAGCGGCCACAGCCAAACCCACGCCTGAGCCGGGAAGGGATAAGAGACTTACCTGAACTTCTTCCACTAAAATAACATTCAAGTTATACCTTAAGTTCATGTTTTAATTCTGTTTTGAAGCCTGCATACATTTCACCATTACCACTCTCTCTAACAGGCCTTAGCCACAAGGCGGCAGCTCTGTGATGCGCCTATAACAACCCCCCCCCCCCCCCCCTGAGTGCTCCAGGGTAAAAGAGCACGGCACATCATGGAGCGCTCTATATCATCCCGAGAACCTGACACATAGACACATGTTAACCTTAGACAGGTCCCTAAGACCACATAGACACCACGGCTCTGACCTACGAAGCCACTAGGTATAGAAGGTGAACCTCTAGCCAGGCAGAGAGGCACCCAAACCGACTTAGCCTACTAGGGGATGTGAGAGACCCCACCACCATAGGACCACCATCGAGGGTCCACTAGGCCAAGAGGGCAGGACAACGCACCTCCATCACCCCAATCTACCGAGCAAATGGGGGGGCGACCTAACACACAGAATAGCTAAACAGGACCCAACTACACCAACACCAGGTGGGAGGACAATCGCCCTATAAACCCCAAGAATACTAACTAACGCATCCCCACGACATTGGCAATGCCATTTCTAGTCTGGCATTCCCCCAGTTATACTAGAGATAACTCGTTATAACGCTCTAGCCCACTAAAAAACAAAATTTGTGTATAGTTACTTACACTGTACTTATCGACTTGTACCACATTATGGTATCTTTCATGCAAAGTATGCGATGCCATTTCTTGCAATGCCTATGTTATGATATGTTTGTACACTAGCCTACGCCTGCTGTTGTGGCAAGGTAGGCATTTATGTTCCCTCTAAACACAAATAAAATAAAGATTTACAAAAAAAAAAAAAAACAAAGCTGATAAGGGTCTGCTGGGCCGAGATATGGCAGAGTGCTGCATTGGACAATATGGTGCACATCGATGAGGGATCTTCCTATACATTTGAGAATCTATTGATCCAGTAGAGGGGGTTTCGCTTAATGTGAAGTCGGGACCCCAATTTCCTGTGATGGAGAATAGGGAACAGGTCACCACAACCCTGCTAAAAGCAATGTTGGCTGAGCTTCACTCGAATATTGCAGGTGACATGGCCCACTTCCAGAAGGCAGTAGATGGTGTAGGCACAACAATCACATAACTGGAGACCTCATGCAGAACCCATGAAACATGGCTCTCCTCAATGAAGATGCAGGTTGAGGAGCTCCAGCGACAACATCTGAATTCCTCAGGCATGTTAGATGCCATGGAAGACCAGCAGAGATGATACAACCTCAAGATTCAAGGCATACCAGAGACACTAAGACTCGCTGACTTACCTCACTTTATCCAGTGTTTTTTTGAGGCATCCTTGCCACCAAAACACACCAGGGACGTCATGTTCTGCCTCTCCAAACTGGATCTGCACCACCCTTCACCACACTGGACCATGTAGTCTGATTTCAATCGCTAAGGATAGGGCCTTCCTTCTGGCAGCAGTAAGGGGGAAGAATCGGATATCATTTCAGGGAGCAATTCTACAGTTGTTCGCTGACCTTACTAGGAATATGATGGCCTGGTGTAGTTCCTTAAGCCCTCTCCTCCAACTTATGCAAGCTAAGGACATTCCCTATTGCTGGGGTTTGCCAAGAGCTCTCTTGTTCACTACTCAGAATGAAATTTGAATGCGCTGAGACTCTCCAAGAACTTGAGGACCACCTACGCAAGATAGGCCTCATCTCTCTGACTGCGAAGGCCAAGTTGGACCTATCTCGCATAGATCTAGTGACAATACAGAAGTTCACACCTAATTCCGCACAGACACCCTCGACCTGTTGTGACTTGACACATGGTCTGCAATCATCCGGGATGGATGCATACCAGAAGCAAAAGTCGAAAGTCTCCAACAATACAGGGACTTGCCTTCTAATGCCACCAAACAGATCAATACGAGTGTATGGCATGTTAATAGGTCGGACTTGAGTTTTGGTAACAGTAAGTTTATAGTTTGGAACACCTCAACAATCTGTCAAAAGCTGTATGAGTGTAGGGAGCATGATCTGAAGATGTTAAAGCATTAAGATATCATCTGCAAACACTGAAATCTGAGGTTCAATACCATTGACGCATATACCTCAGATGTCAGGATGTGCTCTTATTCTCTATGAAAAAGGTTCCATAGAAAGGATAAATAGAAGTGGGATAGGGGGCATCCCTGTTTAGTTTCGTTTCTAATAACAAACGGATTGGCGGAAAAACTGTAATTTTACACTACAGCTGATGGATTCTGATATAGAGCCATTATATCTAAAATAAACTCTAATGGGAAACCATATTTATTTTCAAGTGCCAAAAGAAGGCCCTCAGAAGTGATAGTGTCTAGGTTGCCAATCACATATAAACGAGTATCGTATTATCTGAACCTAGACAACCTTTGAAAAAAGCCAGACTGATATTAATAGATTAAAGAAGACAATAAAATGAGTATTAGCTAGTAGTTTTACATACAATTAGGTATTGGTCTAACTAAAATTTTAACAAAGGGTAGGTTACTTACCTGGTTAAGGCAATGTTACAGTATGGGCCAAGAGCATATCAGGGGGCAACCTTCCAGTAGTAAAACAGTCATTAAATAATTGTACTAAGTAGAGAGCTAAAGTGTGTGTAAGGTATTGATAGTATATGGATGGAGATCTATCAGGACCTGGTGATTTATGACAAGGAAAAGCATTAATTGCTTTTCCTATTTCTTCTATATCAAAGGATTTAGTAAGGGGAGCCACCTGGTCCACCAATAGAGACTGACCTTGTTGTATAGCTCACTATAATAAACTTCCAACTCCTGAACTAGATCTGGGGTAAATCATTGCTCCCCCATGTTAGTTGTGGATATGAGCAATTTTGAGAGCTACTATTCTTTGTTTTAGTTATGATTGCAAAAAAGCACCTGCTTGTTTGCCTTGTTAAAAAATATTGTATTTTCATTTCCTAAGGAATAATTTAGTTAATTCTATATCCATCAACTTTTCTTTTACACACTTTCATTTGGTATTAATTATTTTACAGGCACAAGATGAGCAAATGGAAAGTAGGTAATAGAACCATTAGTTCCTGTATTTGTATATCCAATGATGGCAGTATTTATAAGAGAAAGATTAAGTACAATGTACATGTTTACTTTAGGTTGGCAGAAGATAAGGAAACCATGCAACACATCATGATAACTATTACCATTCTAAGGACAAAACCTCTGTGTTTTCAGCTGCCTTACCAAAACGCATAAAGTCTGTCAGAGCACTTCAAAATATTGATCAGTGAAATATAACCTATAACATGCAGTAAGAGTATAGATAAGATATTTTGGTTTTGCACTGCAGATAAATTATCGGCTGCCATTATAACTGTTTCCTTTCCTGATTGACTTTCTAACCTGAATATGGACAACTGGAGCTGGAACTGGATCTGGCAAACAGTGAGATAAAACGTTGTTTTATTTATTACTCCTTGTTATTGTACTTTATGAACATTTGAAGATATTAAACTGAAAATATTGTAGGGGGCAGATCACATTTATTTATTTGCTTTTCTTCAAATGTGGCAGCTGGTGAACCACATAATTAACGTAATTAACTTTGCATAGGGTTCGGTTGCAAATACACTAATTTTAGCCTGGATACTGTGTACATCCACGTGAACTTTGTAAAATTTTGTGAATAACCCTATTTGAGATTAATTTCAGACTGAAGTGCAAAAAACTGTGGGTGATCGGCAAAATTCCTGATCTACGCACAAACCAAGCCATGTATATTCCAGGGGCTAGGGGGGATGTTCTAAATACCGCCTGTGGTGCCAAAAAAGACAGGGGGAAATTGTTTGATGACTAGGAGACAGTCACTAAATGTTTTACTATTCAGTAAATAGTAAAAATAAAATAAATGTATACATTACATTAAAATTGTATAATATTTAAATGTATACGTCTAGATTTTTTTTACTCATCCTATTGGTTTCTCTGTATTGGTTACTTTTGCTCTGTTTTGATCTGTGAATCATATAGTGGGAAATGCTGCTATGAAAATAAATAGATAATATTATATTATGTATATATTTTGCAGCACACTGATTGGCACATTTTCATTTTGATTTGTTCTTCGAATCTGGTTTCCAACGGAAATCCAACCACATTCCAAGTGTCTCAAAATAATGTTCTATCTACTGAAAAAAGAGATTCAGAAATGTCTTTCCGTGCTCAAGTCTAGTGTATATTATTATTACTACAGCATTTTGAATTATTAAGATGTATTGTAAAATGTATCTGAAGAAAAAAAGGAGTCTCTATGGCCCTTCTTCAGCCAGTCTGGTAATGAGGACATTTCGCTATATAATATTTATGCTGGTTTTGGGGATTTAGACAAGCAACAAGGAGTTCAAATATTTTTTTTCTGGGCTTAATTTGTGTGTGTAACAGAAGCTAAACATAACATGGCCCTGTCACATTAAATTCTTGGTTTTGAAATTTTTCAGTAGCAGTGTGTGAGGAAAGTCATCAGTGGTCTTCTAGGGTTCCTAAAGGTTTATTCAGTGACCAACAAAATCTCCTGGCTAGCCATACATTTATCAAATGGTCTAATTCCTGGAGGACAGGCTGGAAGAGTGTAAAGTCATTAAGTATTGAGGTGAATAAGCAAATTGATTTTAAGGGAGCATATGGCTTTTGCCAACATTGAATGCTTCTATATTTCAGGAGCTCTTTACCAAATTAACTTATACATCTCACCCCCGCTATCTTCAAATTCTCTTAAAAACTCATCTCTTTAAAGAGTCTCACAAATTCATCCTCTATCCCCAATGCTTAAACTCCAATGTCTGTAGCCTAGCCAATATGTTCCTCTGGCATTCCTCTGGAATCTGATGAAACAATGTTTCATCAGATTTGAGACAACAAAATTCAGAACAATTTGATAAATCTCCCTCATTGCTTCAGGTCCTATTGGTTTATTATCGAACTTGAGGATTTCAGTTGCTGAATCCCCCAACCCCGTTTCTGCTTGCATAATTTATTTATTTTTAATCTGGGATCTATTATATTTACCTAATATCCCCCTTATCACCTGTTTCCAGGTAGAGAGCTGTTAATCTAGACCATTTATGCAAAGCTTCTAGAGATGGAGTATTTGCAGATAAATATTGTTGAATAAATAAATGACAATAAAACATTAAATTGATAGCCTTACCGGTAATTTCTCAGGATTTATTTCTGCCAAGTGCTTAAAAATATAAATATTGCTAAATAATTTGCGCAGAATATTCATACAAGAATTACATTATGTCATCAAACATAAATTTGCAAGAAATTTTAAAATATTGGCAGATCGTGAAGTGTAAATCTTGGCAGATCTAGGAACATTTTAGCAGAAAATTATCAGTCTTTTAAAGAAGACAAAACTAAAGGCAGGGTACTCACTGGGTAAATATTGATGTCAGTAAAAGGCACAGTTCTCATGCACAGCTGGCTGTCTGTGTGCTATCTCATACGGCTGGCTTGGTTTATGAGGAAGCAAGGTCATTTTGATATAAATCTGCCAGAGTTGTGTACGATTATTTAAAGGATTTGAGAAGCTCATATAATTGCTCATGCTCAATAATATAAGTTAAAGTGTAAGAGAATTCATCAGCATTATGCAAGTTTAAGCATGTTTAAATCTGGGGGGGGGAGGGGGGAGGGGGAGTGGGGATGAAAGGGTAAAAGGCCATAATATATCATGTCACATTACGTGGAGTGAGATTTTACACATCCTGTTAATGCCCATCTAGATATGGCCTAATATCTCTGTGCACAAAAATGCCAAAACATTTCACTCCTGCTGGCAAAGAACCTCTTCATTTCATGCCACGCAAACAAAGACAAAGTTCTGAACCTGAGGTGCAATTCTTATAAAGACAGTTAGAGATACAGTACAAAGTATACAATAAGTTAAAGACATTTGCAAAGCATCACTTTACTGTTAGAACTCTGTCACTAAAGTGAGAATTCAATTCAAGAATTCAAGGTGAATTGTTTAATTAGCCCAGTGACCCAATCTTCTGCCGTGACGTAATTTATACCAAGATGAATTCAAGGCCGTTGGTCTTCAAGGTGGTTTTATTGCCGTAGGAAGTAGTCAATTTTGCCTGTTCCAACCAATGGGGGCTGACTAAGCTGTGTAATAAGTTAAAGTACTTTTGCATTTTATACTTCTGCTTGTGGTTATTGCGTGTAAAGAAGCTCATTAACTAACGGCCAGCGGGACCCTGGAAAAACAAAGCTGCTGAATGGCGACAGTGCCAAGTAATATTATCATTACAGCTTAGTGTCGTGCATATGCTGCCTAGAGTCCCTTGGCTCATCCCTTGATTTAATGGCAATTCATTAATGAACTGGGGATCTTCACTGCTGGGAGACACCACGCTCCCATCTCGGGTGCTTTGTAATGGAATTTGACTTCTACTCACATTGCTGGAAGGCAAACTATCAGCTCTAATATTAATGCATTAGTGACTTTTCTGAAGGCACTCAGCCTCACAAATAAATTCACAAATATTATTTTCTTCCTTTATGTACCTTGATGTTTATTGATGCCAAAGTAATAAACCAAATTGACCAAAAGTATACATAGCATCTCTTCCTTTATTTCCACATAAGGGCGCATAGTAAATTTTAATCTTTTGCTGTTTATATGACTGTGAGTTGAAGTGCAGGAACAGAGCAATTGGGCACTGGGTTGCAGACCTTGGGGTTAAACCATTCCTTAAAATGGTGTCCTCCTCACGTCATTACAAATTATTGCATTTAAGTTGTTATGGTGCCAGTGTGTTCCTTTAATGTGAGTCTGGCATCCACAGCGTGAAGCAGACATGCCTCTAGTTTATACATTGTGTTGTACAAAAACAAAACAAAAATATACCAACACACTATCCCACAGTGCTGCTAAAGTAAATGTAAAAAATAGAACTACCTAAAATACACTTACTCCTCACCCATCCTTTTATATACCACGGAATGCACAGCTGCCGCATCCAATCATGTGACATCCCTCAATTCCAAGGATGCAGTTGCATGCTTAGAGTTGTGTGAGGTTTGCTGCATTACTAGGAGGTGCTGTGCTGCTCGGGTAGCCATTTGTAATCCTCACATTTGCATTCTTTAATGATTTGCCAAAAACATTTCCCAACTGCGAAGACTGAGAAGGTAGAAAAAGTGAATTGAAATCACTTTCAGTCTACTCAAATGCTAACAGAACATCTATAACAATGTAGAATCAAAATGTTACTTTAAAAAGTTCTAACCATAAAGTAACACCAGATTACATCTTATAAAGCACTTTCATTTCAATTGATACATTGGGAAGATTTATCAAGTTGTGGCAGATAATGTTACACCTTTAAAAAACAAAGAAAAAAAGTTACTTGCAAACTATTCCAAATCCCTATGCACATTTAAATAGCTGGAGGTTTAGTATCACTCTAAAGGCCATTAAAGTGTAAGCTCACCTGCCAAGTCAAGGCAAAACCTCTTAGGTGAGTCCTACACTAACAATTCACCTTGCTGTCTTCAGCCGAAAGGTAAAATCTCTGAGACAGAGAGGGGTATTTTTCTACATTTTTTATTTGTTTCATCTTCTGAGCCCTAACATTTTTCGACATTTTTTAGGAAACGCAAAGGATGTAAAAATATTTCCATAGTTTTTTTTTCCCCACAAAATCATTCTGTTTCACTTATTTTTTTCTGCCACTCTAAATTAGGCAGTCTGTTCTGAAGTGGCAGAAATTAAAACAATGTTTCATCAGATTTGAGACAAAAAAATTCAGAACAATTTGATAAATCTCCCTCATTGCTTTAGGTTCTATCGGTTTATTATCGAACTTGAGGATTTCAGTTACTGAATCCCCCTACCCCGTTTCTGCTTGCATAATTTATTTTTTTTAATCTGGGATCTATTATATTTACTTAATTGTTGTCATTAACCATCATACACCAGCCATCATACATGCCTTCTCATGCCCATATTGATACACATGCCTTGCTACTATTTTTTTCTACATATATTTGCTAATAACTTATTCAACTCTCTTAAATAGGGCATTGAAAAACCAAGAAGAACAATCACACTGAATAATTATAATTGATCTGCTTCTGTTCAGTTTGCACTGTAGTCATAAGGTTAATAGTTTAGAGACAGGTATGCAAAGAGCGTGAGCACCCTCTATTGGGAAAATAGAAGATTTCACTTGTCAAAATTCTGTTTGGAATTCTGTTGTGCAGTATTATTTCAACCACTCAATACAAAATGTTATAGATATTTTTTTAATTAATAGCTAAAATTTAATATTAATAACAAGTAGATATATTGATCTGAAATCCATTAATTTCTTAAAGCAAGTACTGGTGTTAATCCCACCGCATTGGAAAAATAAGCCAATGGAAACATTTTTAAACATTTTTGTAAATTAATTTTTCTAACACTGTAAATGTACCACCAGCACTTGTGTAATATATTTAATTTTCATACACAATATTGGCTAGGGTTATTACAATATGCCACTTTTCTACTTTTTATAACCTCTCTTATATGTAAGTTCAACCATAATTTACCCCTTTCATATTAAGTGCATCTACATTTAGTATATATTATTTTGTTAAGGAGAAACAGGGCTTTCATTTCACATCAAATATTTACATATAAAACACAATTTAATATGAATATAATCTAAAAAGAAGTGTGAGAAATTAAGAATTTTTAAAAATTTTTTAGTTCTGCGTGGGATTTCAACTGTGAATGCCATAATACAGTTTTTACTGCAATAAAATACTCATAATTGTATTAATCGATGTCTAACAAGTACAAAAGTACCCCCATGTACAGGGTACAGGGTTTATGGAATTTTGGAAAGTTACATGGTCAACTATAACTAACAAACGAGAGCATGTTGCATTTTTCAGTTTATACACAATGAAATGTGTCAGATTGCATATGCTAACTTTGAGACCATATAGCAGTCCACTAATGAAAATTAACCTCATCATTCCATACCATTTGCAAAAGTAAACAACCCACTCAAAATGGGGTTTGTCCATTTTTTTTCATAGCCACATAGTCACAAACCCCGGCCAAAGTTATCTTTCTTATTTGTTTTTTACATTTCCACACAAAAACTGCACTTTCACTGTTAATATCATCGTCATGATTAATTTTGATGTTTAAAACACTCATATTTGTTTTCAGTGAAGTCTCTCGAGTACAAAAGTACTCACAATGTACAGATTTTATGATGTTTTGGAAAGTTACAGGGCCAAGATAGGGCTTGCCAATTTCAATATGCCAGATTGGTTTGTGTGGTCTATGGTGACTTTGAGACCATATGGCAGCCAAGGGGTAATCTGCAAAATGGAGATAGGACAGAAAGGAGATGGGCTTTAGCTCAATATACGGGATGTGGAGATGGGGGCAGGGGCAAGCTCAGAACAGGAAAGGTATGTAATGTTGATAATTCACAAAAAGTACAAGTGACACATGATATTAAATGTATGCTTATTAATGCAAGGAGCCTAAATAACAAAATGGAGGAACTAGAGGCAACAGCATACACTAAACAATCTGACATAATAGGCATAACTGAAACATGGTGGGATGCGACACATGACTGGGCAGTTAAATTAAATGGGTACATGTTCTTTAGGAAGGATAGGAAAAACAAGAAGGGTGGTGGGGTATGTTTGTATGTCAACTATGAGTTAAAGCCAAATCTTAAGCAAGTGGAATGTGATGAGGAAAATGTGGAAGCTTTATGGGTAAATATCTGCTTGGGGCAAAAGAAGGGAAATCAACTATTGGTTGGGATATGTTATAAACCACCTAATGTTAATATTGACGAGAAACAACAGCTGTTTGAGCAAATTGAGAAAGCTGCAAATCTGGGTAACACTTTAATTATTGGAGATTCTAATTACACGGACATAAATTGGGACAGAGGCACTAGTAGCTCTGTTGGGGATATTTGCCAACTCATTCAGAGCTCTGGAAATTGGAAATGAATAGCAGAGACGTGTTCAATAACCAATTCAAATTTTAATTATACGTCAGTTGCATTTATACCCCATTTTCATGTCGGTGGGGGTCATGAGCATTAATTACGTAATTTGTTTTTCACAAGTTATAAACAGCTGTTTCTAGTTATAATCTTTCGTTATATAACGCATTACACATTTGATTAAAACCAGATATTTACAAATACCGATATCTTGGACAATTAACAAGTTATTTCGAAATCAGTACTTTTCCCGTAACTAGGTTTTTTTATAAATCCTATTTCCGAGAATAGGAGATAAAATGCCAAATGTATTCTTGGTTCAAATTAACCCTTATATGAACAGCTAGGATAGATAGCAAAATGGATATTCGTATCTACAATTCCCCTCTTAGATCATATCATGATCTGCCTTACGGTAAATATCCATGGGAGGCCTGCGGCAGAGAAACGAAAGGAGGTATATTCAGACGTGCTAATCATCATTATTTCTTCACCTCGATTTCCCCCATTTGCTCTGTGCCGTAGGTTTTCCCTTTAAGAGGAGTTCGAGCTGTTGATTTCAGCTTTTTCAATTATCTGTTGAATACATCTTTTAAACGTACAAGTTAAATATTTCAAACAGCTGACATGTTAACCATTTTTGAACACACTGAACATCATGTTATCTGTATCTTGAGCCTTGGGTCAATACAGGCAAAGTGTATTATTCCCAACAACGGGAATATTATTATTATTAGAATTCATAATGTAAGCTCATATAGTCAAAACGGGAATAATATCTATCCCCCTCTTTGGACCAGGGTCTTTGATTACCAGTCCACCTAGTGATCTGGGGCCAGGTCAAAAAACCCAGTGGCAAAAACACATATTTGAGGAAAACAGCAAATCTGGGGATACTTTGAGTGAGGGCCATGACTGTGTAGACATGTCATCCCCTCACGTTGACAGCATTAGTGACTTATAAAACCCGCACTTGTAAGTAAATAGCTCGGGTATCGGGATTGGGAAACACTTCTTGATTAGTTTCAAAAGGACCATTTACATATTAAATCATGAGATAACTTATAATCAGTTTGTAATTCTAACAATAATCCCAATCATGACCTTGCGTCCTATGCCTCCTGATCACATCCCTATTTTGACGGTCCAGTCATATCCATACTTAATAAATGGGAATCCATCCTTGGTACACTCCACATACTTCAATGACACACATAGTACATCCATGCCTGAGTAAGCTAACACTTCCTCTCTCTCCGGCTAACTCTACAAAAATAAAAATAACAAAATAGTTCAATAGTCCAGCATAGTCCAGAAAAATAGAATATGTCTTTCAAGGAGAATAAAGAATGTTAGACACCATAAACTTTGTTCCATAATCTTAGACACCATAACATAGCTAAGGGTAGCAATATGGCTGACAACACGACAATGTCAGCTTCCACATAGTTCTTAATTCTTCTGTTTGCTGGATGTTCACCACAATGCTCTGTGCAACACCCCAATTGTTGAAAGGATAATACAGAAATAGCGGCATTAGACAGCACTGCACCTTCAGGACTTTCCAAGTTAGTTTATGTCCTCATTAAGTAAACATCTCAGTTTCTTCAGCCAGCATGGATTTTGACCAAACAGATTTAATTGCAAAAAAGGTAGGTAGGCAGGTAGGTCAGCCAGAGAGATTGGTGTGTAGTCCCAAATATCAGGTGGCACAAATACTCCAGTGTGGTCTCTATAATCATACAAACACAAGGATCAGTACGACATCAATAAGTTAATTATCTAGGCTAAACTCAAATTAGAGACTAAAGTTAAACCCTTAACTTGTGTAACATGTACTCTCAGTGTTGCTTATATTTCATTGCATTTGTCCTTTATACAATTTTAATACATAATTTCCCTTTAGAATGCCTTCGCATGGATGAGAGAAGCACTCATTATATATGCTTGTTGAGTACTAAAACACTAACATATACATATTGGAATAATTCCCAATAAAATACTGTTCTTAAACTTTAAACCTTGATTTGACAATCCCAATTAATTACTTTGGAATGCTGAATCCTGTCAGAAATTTTGTGGACCCCGATAACATTTTATTGAAACCGAAACCTTTTATAGATCCCGATGTCCAAAAAGCTACCAGTTCTGTATGTGTGTGATCATGTTTTAATACTGTACAGTTATCCCACTTAAACAATCTCCTTTTTTTTTTTTTTCAGAACAACTAGGAATGAAATAGGAGAAACAAAATTAATTACTATTGTTCCAAAGTGCTTTGTTTAATACAGGTTTTGGAAGAGTTGTCTTGCTGTGTTAAGGTTGCAAATGGCCTCTGATAAGGAAGGGGCAGCAAACTGTAGACATATGTTATATTAAATAGCCCTCACTTGTCAGGTCTTGGAAACCCACTTATTTTATTGCAGATGCCTCTATGATACCACGTTACAAATTGACTAAGCATACTTATTATTATCCTATTTTATTTTAGTTATTTTACATTGCGCAGCCTATGCAAACAATGTCTAGGTCCCAACTTCAGCTTGTACATCCTCTAAGAGCCAGCATTAATACTGTTTTATCACTCAAAACTATAGATAAAGTATTAAAAACATGAACGATCTGTGTATTAGGCTGGGGTTGTTGGGTGTGGGTATAGGTTGGAAGCTGTGGTTGGTATTGAGGAACCTGCCAGGGTGGGTCCTTGAACGCCAGCTGGGCCAGGTTCTCCCTTAGCACCAGGTTCTCCTTTGTTTTCTTAAGCACCATTGTTACCCTTAGGTCCTGGGGAACCTCCGGGGCCTTGAGGTCCAGGAGCACCACAGGCACCAGGGAAGCCAGGGGCACCAGCAATACCAGGAGTACCAGTGGGGCCAGCTTGACCGTGAGAACCGGGTTCACCCCGAGCACCTTGGGGTGAACCCCTGCTATCCACAATTAAAACAGTGCTGAAGTTGCCACCTCTACAAAAGTTAGACCCTTTGATCAAATTCTCTGCCTCTAAAACATTTCTGATTCAATCTCCTATCACCTCCCAAATGTCCTTGTCTCGCCTGCTTAAGATCACAATCCTTTGTGACCGATACAACATACTCGTTTCCCTCTTTCTTTATATCAAAACAACTTGCTGTATCTTTCTCATGAATCTTCCCAAGAAAATCAGTTGGGGTCAAAGAGGGCCAGTCACAGACCAACAGTTTAACCAAAAGTGAACAAGGAGGAAGCGTATTCCATATGCAGGTCGAGATTACCTAACTCACACCCCCTCTTTGTGTACCACACAGATATAATATTAATAAGCTTTTGAAGAATTATTGTATATGTATAGCACGGTTGTCTAGGGGTGTATACATAAACAATGAAAGCAGAGTCTTCATATAGGGTTTGCAATACTGACAGTCTGGGTCATAGCATTAATGCAGACATGCGGTTAGGTACTTTTCCATTGTCAGAATACATTGAAAACACTAATATATTGCAAATATTAAAATCATATTGCAGCTGTTACCTATACCTGCAAGGATATGGTTGTAATACTTCAATTGAGTTCAAATTAAGTATCAAAAATCTAACCACAAAAACTAAATTTTATATGCTTATAAAAATGAGTTAAACCCCTTAGCGATTTAATAGGTTGACCTCTTCCCATAGTATGGTTCCTGTAACGGACCGTTTCAGCATAAAAGGGGAAAAATGCGTTTAGGCGATAATCCCCTTTTCCATAGACCAGCAGCTACCATAAGCACCAACTTCCCGAACTCCCAAACTGCACGAATTCACCAACTCTCGAACAGCAGACACACGAACCCTGGAAGCAGCCGAACAGGAAAAGCAATATGGACAGCTTACACTCCTGGCAGTCGGCATACAGTCCCCTTCCCCCCAAGAAGAGACACACTCCAGCTTCAGGGTTAAACAGCAACTCATTTACTCAGGGCTACCTGCCCAGTATTTATGCAGGTCTCCCACCTGGTGGACACTCCCCTAGGGGACCAAATGGAAGACTGTAACAAAGGACAGACATAAACCAATTACAGACACACAGCAGTAAACATTCCCACAATGCATCCTGGTTTCCTCTCTTCTGCCCTGGAGATAATTGTAGAGGTAATCCAATTACCTCCCAGGACAAAGACAAGACTCCATTACACATGTGGGGATCTAAATACAGTATTATGCTTTAAAATATATAAAGTCACTTTTATTCCACCCAACACAGACATGTTACATATCCCCAGATAGCTCAGGTCTGGGTGCACATTATTAAGTGACTGGCACCCAGACTACACGAATACAGTTTAATCGCCATGGAGCCAAAGTCTTTAATCACACAAATAGGCTCCATGGTATAGCTATCTGGGTTACTACAATTCCCATAGAAATACCGAATTCCAGTGTTCGGTTAACCTTGTACGATAGGACCCAGGCGACAGACGGCTCAGCGGTGTTCGTGCAATTAAGTGTCCGTTTATAGTTCCATAGAATCCTCGCCGAACACCGCTGGTCTTTCGCACGATTAAAATGGCCGCTACCTCGTGGTCGGCAAACGAACAAAGGCCACCCAGCGTTCATCAATTAAGCTGCGGTTAACCGCAGCTTCTGGGCGGTTAATTGACGGCACACTCCATCTCCTAGGTGGTCCCTCATACGGTAGTTTGTTCGGTAGCTGGAATCTACTGAACACCCCGGCTGAAAGGCACGAATATGCCTTTCTGCAGGTAAAATAAAGCTTTTTAAAGTCTGGTCCATAGTCCAAAGGAAGCAGGCGAGCAACCAGGCTTCTCCAGCTCATAGTGGCGAGGTTGGTTTCGCCACACTTCTCCCCTTTACCAACTAGACTAACAGGGTACCTGACCTCCTGCCGGTCAGTGCCCTGGTTAGTCCAGCAACCCACCCACAAAACACAACTATTAGTACAGCCCCCCCACAATAACTGGGTACTACACCTGAAAAAATTACAAACTTGTCCAGGTCCAGGTGTCTCACCATGACTGTGTGGGGAACAGTTAGGCTGCCTTGGTGGGTTGCTGAGGGGGCAGAGACCAGCGGTATTCTGTCCTGGTGCCAGCACTACCACGGAAGTAGTCTGGTTGGAGCCTGGTTGCTGGAGACTGACTGTCTCCCCTATAGGTGCATAGCTCGGCTGCCGGAGGGGGAAACCGACTGTCTCCCCTTTGGATACATCGCTCTGTGGCTGGGGGACAGGACCGACCGTCCCTACCCCTTGGGCTGTAAGTACAGAGACTACGGTCCCATCTGCACAGTCGTGGGGCTTAACATCTCCCCTTGGTGGGTTAGGCTGCCGCTGGAGAGAGGGTGTAACAAGCTCCTCTCTCTGGACGGTAAACTGCCGCTGGGGAGAGGGGGTAGCAGGCTCCTCTCCCTGCCACTCTCTCTGCTGGTGGAAAGGGGGACCAGCTGTCTCCCCTTTCATTCTCTTGTCCGGCTGCTGGGGTGCGAGACTGACTGTCTCTGCTCCCGGCAGGACACACTGCCGCTGGGGAGGATGGACGACACCATCAGCTCCCTGGGGTACACACTGCCGCTGGGGAGGAAGGGCGACACCTTCTGCTCCCTGGGACACACACTGCCGCTGGGGGGGAAGGACTGCACCTTCTGCTCCCTGGGACAGACACTGCCGCTGGGGAGGATGGACGACACCATCAGCTCCCTGGGGCACACACTGCCGCTGGGGAGGGAGGACGCTGCTCTCCTCTCCCTTCGCTTCACACTGCCTTCTTGGCATATCACTTTGCTGCTGGGGGGCAGGAACAACAACCTCTGCCCCCTGTAACTCAGCCTGCCGCTGGGGAGGAAGGACTGCACCTTCGGCTCCCTGGGACACACACGGCTGCTGGGGAGGATGGACGACACCATCAGCTCCCTGGGGCACACACTGCCGCTGGGGAGGGAGGACGCTGCTCTCCTCTCCCTTCGCTTCACACTGCCTTCTTGGCATATCACTTTGCTGCTGGGGGGCAGGAACAACAACCTCTGCCCCCTGTAACTCAGCCTGCCGCTGGGGAGGAAGGACTGCACCTTCGGCTCCCTGGGACACACACGGCTGCTGGGGAGGATGGACGACACCATCAGCTCCCTGGGGCACACACGGCCGCTGGGGAGGGAGGACGCTGCTCTCCTCTCCCTTCACTTCACACTGCCTTCCTGGCACATCACTTTGCTGCTGGGGGGCAGGAACAACAACCTCTGCCCCCTGTAACTCAGCCTGCCGCTGGGGAGGAAGGACTGCATCTTCGGCTCCCTGGGACACACACGGCTGCTGGGGAGGATGGACGACACCATCATCTCCCTGGGGTACACCTTTGAGTCCCCGAAACGCACTCTGCCGCCGGATAGGGCGACCGATACCCTTGGCTGGATCTGCCATGAACCGCAGGTACTCATCTACATGTCCACTCACAAGCCGCACGCATTTCTCCGGGGGGTTGGGTCCGAAGAAAATCAGTCGTGATCTCAGCTCTTTGTCAAACTCCTCCTGCGTGTAGCTGGGTGCCATGCTTGCTCTGCTGCAGTTGGTTCCTTGTAGATAGGGGCGCTGTACGGGTACTGGCGTTGCCCTCACTTTGTAATCCAGGAATGGTGTTGTCTGTAGCTGTCCCTCTGGTTGTAGGAACGATCCCGCCGCTTGCCACCAATTGTAACGGACCGTTTCAGCATAAAAGGGGAAAAATGCGTTTAGGCGATAATCCCCTTTTCCATAGACCAGCAGCTACCATAAGCACCAACTTCCCGAACTCCCAAACTGCACGAATTCACCAACTCTCGAACAGCAGACACACGAACCCTGGAAGCAGCCGAACAGGAAAAGCAATATGGACAGCTTACACTCCTGGCAGTCGGCATACAGTCCCCTTCCCCCCAAGAAGAGACACACTCCAGCTTCAGGGTTAAACAGCAACTCATTTACTCAGGGCTACCTGCCCAGTATTTATGCAGGTCTCCCACCTGGTGGACACTCCCCTAGGGGACCAAATGGAAGACTGTAACAAAGGACAGACATAAACCAATTACAGACACACAGCAGTAAACATTCCCACAATGCATCCTGGTTTCCTCTCTTCTGCCCTGGAGATAATTGTAGAGGTAATCCAATTACCTCCCAGGACAAAGACAAGACTCCATTACACATGTGGGGATCTAAATACAGTATTATGCTTTAAAATATATAAAGTCACTTTTATTCCACCCAACACAGACATGTTACATATCCCCAGATAGCTCAGGTCTGGGTGCACATTATTAAGTGACTGGCACCCAGACTACACGAATACAGTTTAATCGCCATGGAGCCAAAGTCTTTAATCACACAAATAGGCTCCATGGTATAGCTATCTGGGTTACTACAATTCCCATAGAAATACCGAATTCCAGTGTTCGGTTAACCTTGTACGATAGGACCCAGGCGACAGACGGCTCAGCGGTGTTCGTGCAATTAAGTGTCCGTTTATAGTTCCATAGAATCCTCGCCGAACACCGCTGGTCTTTCGCACGATTAAAATGGCCGCTACCTCGTGGTCGGCAAACGAACAAAGGCCACCCAGCGTTCATCAATTAAGCTGCGGTTAACCGCAGCTTCTGGGCGGTTAATTGACGGCACACTCCATCTCCTAGGTGGTCCCTCATACGGTAGTTTGTTCGGTAGCTGGAATCTACTGAACACCCCGGCTGAAAGGCACGAATATGCCTTTCTGCAGGTAAAATAAAGCTTTTTAAAGTCTGGTCCATAGTCCAAAGGAAGCAGGCGAGCAACCAGGCTTCTCCAGCTCATAGTGGCGAGGTTGGTTTCGCCACAGTTCCTTTTATAATTATTATATTATTTATTTTCTTCTGGGTCTGCAAAATGCTTTCAATTTACCAATACAAATATAATACAGTAGTTTAGAATTGCCTCACTTATAATCATCAATTGTCTGATCCCTATTAAAAATACCATTTCATCATTACGCTATAATCAATAAGGCATACTAGATGAATCTTAATCTTGGAAAAAAACCTGTCCTATACATCCATTATTTTTTCCTGTTAAATAACCATATAACAATTGTTTATGTTAAAGATAACTTTTTTCTTTTTCTTTGATTTAGATAATGCAATGCACTTTAAAAGTAGAGTTAACTCTAAATACTCCCCTAATAATACGGAGAAAGAGAGAGCCATTTAAAAATGGAAACGTGGATCCACGATTTTGAAAAGCAGATTTTTTCCAGGGGCCCCCTTTTCGTGAGCTGATCAGCATTTAATCTGTTGTAAAAAGACACTAAAGGCTTGCGTTAATGACATGCAAATATTCTTTAAATAGTCTTCATACTCATTGTAATATCACACATGTCCTCTTATAACACAGAACACAACGAATGTAGCAGATATCCAGCAGACATGCCAATACAAAAAGCATATTCATGGACAGGCAATTAACTCAATCCAAAATAAATTAATAAACGCCACACTCAAAAGAAACACAGACATAATGTAGGTTCCCATGTTTGTGCATTATGCATTTCTGCAAAATATGCAAGCAGTACTGCTTTAAGATTAGATCAGAGAACCTGGCAACTGGACAGGAAAGTCAAATATTGGCAAGAAGTCCATTATTACAACAGAATTTTGGAAAACAGCTAAAACTTACAAAGACAGTGTGTTTTTTTCTTTTGCTTTAAGGATTACAACTCCTATTGCTCTTGGACTAGTATTCAATAATGAATCAGTTATTTAATAGATTATTACGCTGCCATTTCCATCTGTATCAATACTGAGACAAACATATTCAAATATAATTTAAAATAACACAGCAGAATACCCATTAACATACATGACAATCAAACTGCATACTTTAAAATGAGTAACCAAAACACACATTAATCACAATCACCATTTACACAGAATAAACTTTCAACAGTTAGTATCAAATTAGTATCAAATTTATTTAAGAGTTCTGGTACCAAAGGTTTTTTTTCTTTTTAAAGAAGGGATCCGGTACGGCCATTTAATGCGTTTGACTTAAACATTTGTATAACACTTGCATTTACCAGTTGCAACATATGTACCCTGTCAATATAATTTCTCTCTTATACGCTTATAGAACATTTGGACCAGATTACACAGACATGGTATCACCTGCATTTGTCAGAACTCTTAAAGACTCAAAATATTTAAACTATTCCATGTAGGCATGACAAAATTTTGACCGGTCAATTTGAGTTCCCAAAAGTCATAACAACACAGGTAAAAACCTTTGTCCATGATTTTCTGATCCTACATTCCATGAACAAAATTGCAAACTCACTTCTGCACAGTTTGGGTCACAATCAATAAAATCTCAGCATCCCCATACAACAATTTACAGATTTTCACAATGCTACAGAATACATACAATGTAAAGCACATACAACATGTGATGTACTGGATTACTACAAGTTAGCTTACAGCACAAAATGAAGCATGTGTTGGACCACTGAAAATATAAATTTTGCTCTCTACGTTATAATCATCTATATTTACAACATGAATTCTCTGCAACAAACACACAGGGCAGAAAGAATGTAGTGTTTGACGTTTTGAATGAAGTGACCTTTTGTCCCAATATGAAAATAAAGGGCTCATCATATAAACAATACATACATCCCACTCTCATGAAAAAGTGTAGTGGGCTTATAGTACTCCAAGTATAAAAATAAAGGGTTCATTATGCAAACAAACATGTTAGTTCTAGAGATATCATGTTAGTTCTAGAATTTGTAGCCCCCCTTAATTAACCTCTATTTGTTTATTCATCATCACCTTTACATGTACTTTTGACATTCCCTCAATTATTTTATTCCCTTAATTCTTATTCTGGTCTCCGAATGGAGGCGTGGGTTCAAATCCCACTTCTGCCACCAGTTTGTTGGGGATAAAATCAGCCCGGGCCCTTTGTGGATGATGGATATTTGCCAACTCATTCAGAGCTCTGGAAATTTGAAATGAATAGCAGAGACGTGTTCAATAACCAATTCAAATTTTTATTATACGTCAGTTGCATTTATACCCCATTTTCATGTCGGTGGGGATCATGAGCATTAATTACGTAATTTGCTTTTCACAAGTTATAAACAGCTGTTTCTAGTTATAATCTTTCGTTATATAACGCATTACACATTTGATTAAAACCAGATATTTACAAATACCAATATCTTGGACAATTAACAAGTTATTTCGAAATCAGTACTTTTCACATAACTAGGATTTTATATAAATCCTATTTCCGAGAATAGGAGATAAAATGCCAAATGTATTCTTGGTTCAAATTAACCCTTATATGAACAGGTAGGATAGATAGCAAAATGGATATTTGTATCTACAAGCTCAGAAAAGGGAATTAGGGTTTTGAACTTGTTAAATGACACCTTCATGTCACAACTTGTACAAGCACTAACTAGAAAGGACGCTTGTCTGGACCTGGTTTTAACAAACAACA
Organism: Pelobates fuscus; assembly: GCF_036172605.1. NCBI lineage: Eukaryota > Metazoa > Chordata > Amphibia > Anura > Pelobatidae > Pelobates > Pelobates fuscus. The sequence continues at coordinate 484,149,199 of NC_086317.1, forward strand.
TTGACCTTTTGACCAACATTCAAGTAGGTGAGCACTTGGGAAATAGTGATCACAATATCGTGTCCTTTGAAATAAACTCAAAAAAACCAAAAGCATATGGGGTATACTAAAACATATAATTTTAAAAAGGCCAATTTCTATAAGTTAAGGACAGCTTTACAATATATTGACTGGCATAAAGACTTTAGTGAAAAGAACACAGAGGATAAATGGAACATCTTCCAACAAATATTAGAAAGGTTAATTTCTCAGTATGTACCATTGGGTAATAAATATAAAAGAAACAAATTGAAACCAATGTGGCTTAGAAGAGAAGTAAAACAAGAGATTAAAAATAAGAAAAGGGCATTTAAAGCATTTAAATCGGACAAATCAGATGCATCCTATAAAAGACATAAGGAAGCCAATAATTTTGTGCACAAAGGCGATTAGATTAGCTAAACTTCAAAATGAAAAATGATAGCCAAAGAGAGCAAAACCAACCCCAAAGCATTCTTTAAGTACATAAATTGTAAATAAAACAAAAAATTGTAGTGTACACTAAAAACTGTAGTGTAGGTACACTAAAAACTGAAATGGGGGTGTTAATTAATGAAGACCAGGAAAAGGCAGGAATTTTAAATAACTCTTTCTCCTCCGTATATATAAAGGAAGAACCCATGGCAATAGATGTGCAAATGATTGTTGCTAAAAATTTGCAGAATAATTGTGATTGGTTAACTCAAGACAAGGTTCTGCAGCAACTAAAGAAAGTTAATATAAACAAAGCTCCAGGGCCTGACGGTCTTCATCCACGAGTACTTAAGGAACTAAGTGTAGAAATAAGTGAACCTTTTAATCTTTAAAGATTCTTTTCTTTCAGGAAGTGTTCTGGAGGGGATTGGAGGAAGGCAGATGTGGTTCCTATATTCAAAAAAGGTTCAACATCCTTACCTGGAAATTATAGACCTGTAAGCTTAACTTCCATGGCTGGGAAAATATTTGAAAGGTTACTAAGGGATAATTTACAAGAATTCCTTGAGAAGAACATGGTTATCAGCAAAAATCTGCATGGTTTTATGAAGCACAGGTCATATCAAACGAACTTGATTGCGTTCTACGAAGAAGTAAGTAGAAGTATAGATCAGGGTGTTGCAGTGGATGTGATCTATTTGGATTTTGCCAAGGCATTTGATACAGTTCCACACAATAGATTAGTGTTCAAAATCAGAAATCAGTCTCAATGAAAATGCTTGATCTTGGGTAGAACATTGACTAAAAAATAGAGTTCAAAGAGTTGTCATTAATGGTAAATTTTCAAGCTGGACAGAGGTGACAAGTGGTGTCCCTCAGGGTTCTGTTCTGGGACCCCTTCTATTTAACATGTTTATAAATGATCTTAAAAAAAGCATTGAAAGTCATGTTTCAGTGTTTGCAGATGACACAAAACTGTGTAAAATAATACAATGTGAGCAAGATATTACTTTGCTGCAGAGGGATTTAGATAGACTGGAGGACTGGGCACTCAAATGGCAGATGAAATTTAATGTTGAAAAATGCAAAGTTATGCACTTCGGCGTAAAGAATACACAAGCAACGTATAACCTTAATGGAAGCGAATTAGGGATAGCAACACATGAAAAGGACTTGGGAATTGTTATAGACAACAAACTATGCAACAATGTGCAATGTCAATCAGCAGTGGCTAAGGCCAGTAAGGTATTGTCATGCATGAAAAATGGCATTCATTCTCGGGAAGAGAATATCATTTTGCCTCTTTATAAATCACTGGTAAGACCACATATTGAATATTTTTGAACCTGTTCTAAAAAAAGGATATTATAGCACTAGAAAAAGTGAAGAGGCGGGCTACAAAATGAATAAAAGGAATGGAACATCAGCTATGAAGAAAGGTTAACAAATTTAAACCTATTTAGTTTAGAAAAACGTCACCTGAGAGGGGATATGATAACATTATACAAATATATTTGGGACCAATGCAAACCATTGTGTGGAATATTCAGAAACCGGATGTAGCGGAGGCCTGGTATTTCACAGGTTAACTCCACTATAGATCCCAGTGAGGCTCAGGAACAAGTAGTAAAAACACCATGAAGCAGTAATTCCAGCAAATAAAGTAATCCAAGAATATCCCCATACAGATTCCAATGACTGGACGACACACAGCATCAGGAGCAGAACTGACTTTTATTCCACACAGTCTCCTTATAAAGCATTCTCCCATGCAAGGGAGGGATTCACATTAATTAGGACAGTATCCAATAGTATAACCGTTACCTCCCACACATCTCTTCCCCTCAGTATGACACTTAATCCCATTAAACATACTGTAGTTTTCCCCCAGTTCTGAATGTACCCCAAAACAAGCAGTTACAATGATCCTGGGGGTACCCCCTGGTAGCCCTGATCTGGGTGACTAACATATCCAAAAATCACCCAGATCGGACCAGGGATTCGGGAGTTAGGTGGAGGGTGTAATTTGACCGACCGCACATGAAGTGGTATCCGAAAATAGTTCCATAGGTTTTGGCCCTGCGGTCGGTCTTCATTCGGGAGGTAAAATACACATCAAATACTGCCATCCACGATTAATCTTGGATTCGTATGAATCCCCTTGTTTGGTACATTGAAACTACCGAACGGGAGACTGATTAGCCTTCCCGTTCGGGAGTTACGGAGCCATGGAGGTCTCAGCGGTGTTCGGGTAATCAAGTGTCCGATTTGAGTTCCAGACACTCGACGACCAAACACCGCTGAGATTTTCGTGCATAAGATGGCCGCCGCCACGTGTTCATATACCGAACAGCGGCCACCCAGATATAGCACTAAAGTACCGATTAACCTGCGGTTAGAGAAGTGTGAACGATTAATAAGGTACACACTTCTCTCTGGGGTGGTCTATTGGTTCGGTAGTTTACATTCGTATGGAGTACGGATGGAAACTACCGAACAATTATTTGAATCCCACATACATTTTAACCATAGGAACAGAAATAACACACGAATTGCAATAATATTACAGTCTTTTAGGACAGCCCTGATACCATCTGATAAACCAGACTTTACATAGGACATGAGGTTATGCATTTAGATTGGAAGAAAGAAGATTTCGTCTAAGGCAAAGGAAAGGTTTTTTTACTGTAAGAACAATAAGGATGTGGAATTCTCTGCCTGAAGAAGTAGTTTTATCAGAGTCTACACAGATGTTCAAACAGTTACTAGATGCATACTTGTAAAAACAGAATATTCAAGGATATAATCTTTCAATGTAGGGTAATAACTGCTTTATCCAAGGATAAATCTGACTGCCATTCTGGGGTCAAGAAGGAATTTTTTCCTAGCTTGTTGCAAAATTAGAAGTGCTTCAAACTGTGTTTTTTTGCCTTCTTTTGGATCAACAGCAAAAAACAAATGTGAGGAAGGCTGAACTTGATGGACGCAAGTCTCTTTTCAGCTATGTAACTATGTAACACTGATCCCGTCCACAAGGGAGACTGGCAATTTTCCTCTGCACGAGAGCTACAGCAACCTTGGACAAACATTTCAGCCTTCTTTGGGACTTGTCACCAAAGTGTAGCTGACACCCCACTAGACACATTGAGCTGTGAGACCACGTCTGGATTACCCTATTAACTTCGGGAGAGCCTATGTAAATGCTTTGCAACCAAAACCAAGAATTTGAGAACTCTGAGAATAGGCAAAAGCTCAGATAAACTCAGTAGCTTGCCCTTAGCTCCTCACTCAGATTTCAAAAGGTGTAATATTCAGACCCCATGCTTACTATACTACAGTAGTATCTGCTATATTTTGCTGACGAGTCTGAAAACTAAATGTCTTAGTTGGTGTAAAAGCATTACAATTTAATGCCAAGAACCCCACCAGCCCTAGTTATTCTAGATTTTTTATTCTAGAGGCTTTTCTTAAAGCTACCCTGAAAGTGCAAGTTACAGTATTTAGCCATTTTCCTCAGAAAACTTGGCTTCAGAATCCTTAATCAGGCTGTTTTTTAGGGCCACTTGGCAAATTCGGTCTCCATAAATAAATATATTTTGTACTTGTGTTTTATCCCTAGTCCTTCATGTTAAGAACCACTTGATCCAATGGAATAATGCTCTTAAAAACTGTTATCTCTTAAAACAAATTTTCTGTGCTATCATCTTGGGCAATAGGAAAGGTAAAGTACAGGCCCTCTCATCTTCACCAGAGTTTACAGTTCCATCAAGATAAGGTTGTTTTGTATCTTGAACCACCTTTTTTTCACAAAGATTTATGTAAGGAAAATATGTCAGTCTATTGTACATCCTTCATTATGCCAAAACCCGTTGTCTTCCAAGGAAGAGTCTACACTATCTTGATATTATCTTAGGAGATGTGAAAATTGGGGCATCTACCTAAAAACTTGGCAAACCTAAGGGAAAGGAAAGCTCTAAAACATCTATAGCACACTGAATTACAGAAGAATTTCAACTGGAGTACAGTGTTCAGGGGAGGACACAGGCAGGAACAACCAAAGCTCATTCTACTACAGCAATGGTAATGTGCTGGTCAGAAAGGGTAATGGCCTCACCAGAAGACATTTGTAAAGCTGCTACATGCTCTTCATTTACCACAATAGACTAGACATCATGACCTTAGCAGAAGGAGCTTTTGGGTACAAGGTGTTGCCAGCTATGGTCATCTAAATTGTTCTCGTCCTATTTTCAGTGTTCCTTGCTATCTTGTTGTACTGCCTCTATACGTAAGAAAGAAGATAAATAATCCTGTTTATTTTATATACACCTTTTGTGCACCAAGTAGACATTTTATAGTGCACTAGTTGAGACCTATTTTTAATTGTAGGAAGCACTACCCAAATTAAGGCTATTGTTAAGTGCTCAGACCCAATGCTTAGTACTCAATATATGTCCCTTTGTGGTCACTTTTTATTCACAACAGAGTACAATGTTTAGTTTAGCATTCCTGGAAGAATTCTAAAGTGTGTCAGCTGCCGAGGACCGCAAGTGCTAGCTGTGAGTCGGAGGGATCGAGGACACACACAAACACCACTCCACAAAGGGAAAGAGTTTGTTTTATATTGTATTTTATGTTACCAATAAAGGACTTACTTGTATCTAGTTGCTGTCCTGCTTGTCACATCATGATCCTAATTATAGGATACCAGAGCTGTCAAAGTTAGAGCAGACTTTTACTGCTCCCCTCTTGTGAGTTCCCTGATTCTCTTATTCATTTACAATTCATGTCACAGAGTTACACTATTATTTTTCTCTTTTGATTTTATGTATCAAATTGCACTACCTATACCTGGAAAGGTATACTTTACAGTTCCTTTGCTCAGGATATAATAGAGTAAGTGCTCTTTTTTTATCACCCTATCACAAAGTGCACTGTTTGGATTTTGCACAAAACATTTTTGTTATATAATTGTATGTTTCGCACTTTTTTTTGTCAGTCCTCTTGACCACTCCTACATACTCTGATCCTGGCTTAACACTGGTTGCTTGCATGTTTCACACAACACAAGTGAGGTTGGACCAGTCTTTCCTTTGTTGTTCGCAAACTATATGAACTTGTCCAGCTGTCCACTTAAATAATTCTCACATAGTAAAGGAAGTAAGTCCAAACCTTTTTAATAGCCCACGCCCACTGGTTCAGGGCTCAGAAGTGGACAGTTTACTGATTATTTGTTAAGGATTTTAAAGCAAACAATATAATGTTAGTGTAATGGTGAGATGCATAGGAGAGAAATTGTAACTCCCCTCCCCATCCTGACTGTAGGAATGGTATGATCTTTAAAATTTTCTTTACTGTGTAGAGGAGGGGGAGACTCATTCTCAAACTAGTAATCATTATATACACGTGTATACATAATTTTACATAATTTTGGTAGTGAAGGAGTTAGAGCATGGAAATATTAAGTTCTTTCTTAATCATCTATGATGCCCCATAGTCATATTTCTGATCTTTCAAAAGTTGTCAGTTTTTCTAAGTGTGGTAAACATAATTTATAGTGACAATTACTCTTGGTATATTTTTTTAGGTTGTTTCATCAGTAGAAGTTATCCTGAAGAGCATGACAAGAACAGGAATACACTAAGCAAAACTATGATGAACATTATCCATGTTCTGAATGGTGGAAATGTTTTAGCTGTTATTCAAAATGTGTTGTCCACCTCAGGAATCACCCAGGAGAGAAACCTTTCTCATGTTCTGAACGTGGGAAAAGTTTTAGTTATCACTCAAACCTTGTTAGACATCAGATAACTCATGTGGGACAGAAGCTGTTCTCATGTTCTGAATGTGGGAAATGTTTTATTCAGCAATCAACTCTTGTTAGCCATCAGGGAACTCACACAGGACAGAAGCCATACTCATGGTCTAAATGTGGGAAATCTTACAGTCATAATTCATTTCTTGTTACACATGGGAGAACTCACACAGGAGAGAAACCTTTCTCATGTTCTGATTGTGGGAAATGTTTTAGCCAGCAATCAACTCTTGTTAGCCATCAGGGAACTCACACAGGACAGAAGCCATACTCATGGTCTAAATGTGGCAAATCTTACAGTCATAATTCATTTCTTGTTAGACATCTGAGAACTCACACAGGAGAAAAACCTTTCTCATGTGTTGAATGTGGGAAATGCTTTATCAGTAAGTCAGATCTTATTCGACATCAGAAATCATAAAACTCATGCTACAGAAAAATCTTTCTCGTGTTTTGATTGTGAGAAATGTCTTGTCAATACATCAGATCTTGTGAATCATCAGAGAAATCACCCAGGAGACAAACAATTCTCATTTTCTGAATGTGGGAAATGTTTTAGTCGTAAGTCAGATCTTGTTGCACATTGGAGAACTCACACAGGAGAAAAACCTTACACATGTTTTGAGTGTGGGAAATCTTTTTTCAGTAAATCAGAGCTTGTGAATCATCAGAGAAATCATACAGGAGACAAACAATTCTCATGTTCTGAATGTGGAAAACGTTTTAGTCATCACTCAAATCTTGCTACACATGGGAGAACTCACACAAGAGAGAGAGACCATTCTCATATTTTGAATGTGGGAAATGTTTTGTTAGTAAATCAAATCTTGCTACACATGGGATAACTCACACAGAGGAGATACCTTTCTCATGTTCTGAATGTGGGAAATGTTTTAGACAGCAATCACATTTTGATAGCCATCAGAGAGATCACGCAAGAGAGAAGCCGTTTTCATGCTCTAAATGTGGGTAATGTTTTGTCAGTAAATCAAAGCTACTTACACATGAGAGGATTCACACAGGAGAGAAACCATTCTCATGTTCTAAATGTGGGAAATGTTTTCGCCAGAAACCGCATCTTCTAAGCCATCAAAGAACTCATACAAAAGAGACTCTTGTTGAAGTTACGAATCTGGGAAATGGTTTATGAAACATCGATTAATTAACATGGTATTAAATTTTTGTATTGCAAATGAAAAGCATACTAAAACTGTAATTCATATTGTATTTTCCATATAGCATATCACACTATCGCAAAGCCTTTCTCATTCTGACACTATAAATCTTTTTCATTAGGTACCATTTTTTTACTGTTATGATATTTTTCAATTCCATTCTTATTCTGTTGTGAATGTTGTCTTTGTTTTAATACAATAGTAAATATAAAAAAGTTAATGAAGAATTTTCAGCAAACTTTTAGCACTTTTTTCATTCTTCAATATTTTGTCACTTACATAAGTTCTTGATGCATTAGATGCATCATACTTTTCTTTGGCATACTAATAGTATTTATAGTTATCAATTCCTTGAAATAGCAAGGTTTTCTTGATATGTTAACTGTAGCAAACTCCATTCCCTTATGTTCATTTGTTCATCTCCCGAAAGACTGGTGTGTGGTCCCTTGTTATTCCCCAGTGAACACTGACCTCCCCTGGCTGTTAACCACAAATTAACGACTTGACACCTTCGCTTGAGTGCTTTCCCTGGGTGGCCACCATTCGTATAACCAAATGCACGAGGGCCACTTTTTCTCCCGAACGCAGGCAACGATACCTGGTTGTCGAACGCCTGGAACTGTTTTCGGCCTCGCATCTCCATGAACCCGGGCAAAGATGGTACCGCTGTCTGTCCCAACTTCTTTCGAACATAACTTTCGTTCTACCAAACTGATCTAAGCACTTTTTGGATATGTTGTGCGCTCTCATCGGGGCTATTTTGGGTGAGGTTCCTGTACTGTTTTCATGTATTTTTGTGATATTTTAAAAATATAGGTAAGTTTCTGTATTTGAAAGATAATTGAGTTATCCTAATTTGAGCTCAATTATCTCTCAAACACAGGCTCATGGGAAAGAGAGCCTTGTATTCTTGACTTGGAATCCCCATGGTAGGGGCAATGTATAAAATCCATGTGTCACAGAAATAAAGCAGTTGTGCTCCCAGAACTGTGTGTCGTACAGTTGCTGGGGAGGAGGTGGGCTATTTACTTGTCATTTTCTTGTTTCTGATTCTACTCTTGGTGATCCAGTGGAGAAAAGTCCCTGCCAGGACTAGGGCTCTGCTACATTACTGATTATGGTCTTGATTGCAAACTATCATTTCATAACTATTAATAATGTAAGTTCTGTTTATGATCAATTAATGACGTTGATCTTTAGATGGTAAGCTCACGGGCTATCTAGCTAAGCACTTTGTATAAAAGAGCTTCAATGGCTAGATCTCAGCTTACAGGCAGAGCCTTCTCTACCTTTTGTATTTGTTTGTGTATATTATACGTTCTCCTCTAATTGTTTAACGCTGTAGAATATGTTGGCGCTTTATAAATACCAGTTAGAAGTTTTAAAATAAATCTAATCCGAGTGACTCTGTTCTGATGCTTTAATTCAACACTTTTCCCATTGCTTGCTCAACTGAAAAAGGCCCTGCACATTACATTAAGCAGTCAATCTTAATGTATTCAAAAGATTCAGTAGCACATTAACGACCATAGTACCCTTATTGTATTCAACAGATTATAAAATCACAGGAAACATTTTCACTTTTAATTTGTTGCATGAGCAGAAAAAACACTTTCCAGCCTATTTCCACAGAGAAATATGTAGGGCTTTACTGTGCAAATTCTTTTTTTTTTTTTGTTCATTGCAAAAACGTTACAGCATTCCATGGAGATTGAGTGGTATGTGGTTGTTGTGTAAGTGTGTTCACCTCAGGTTCTTGCACCATTTTACTTTTAAAACAGGTTTGTGTGGGTCCTGGCAGCTAGTGTCGCCCTGAGGATCTGGGTGTTCGAGTGTAGTGTGGGTCTGCCAGCCAGTGGGTAAGTTGTCATTGCGCTGGTGTTGCGGGCATGGTGTCTCGAAGTTGGGGCATTCAGCTGATGTGCTTGTGTGGTAGGGTGTTTTTGTAGTTTCTTTGGATGCATAGTATGTGGACCGCGGTGTTATGTATCCCGTCCAGGGATGAGTCATGGTTGGGTGGTCGTAGGGTATCCGATCCCACTCTATGTGTTGTGTTTGGTGCCTCCTAACCGCGGGAGTAGGGGCAGGGCCGGTGCAAGGATTTTTGCCGCCATAGGCAAAAGTAAAATTTGCCGCCCCCCCCCCCATATGACATCACAATGCCCCACCCATATGATCTGCCATGTTAACTAACGCCAGTGCTGCAGTGCCACCGTGTTTACATTAAAAGGCCTGCAGGGACAGGCTATAGACACCAGAACCACTACATTAAGCTGAAGTGGTTCTGGGGACTATAGTGTTTCTTTAATGTGAGGTAAATTAGAGATTAGTGCCACGAATAATATACTAGATTGCCTACTTACAACCAGATGAGGATGATGATGGGCTCTAGCTGTAGTCTGGCTCCACTGGTCTGATGTAGAACAGGCTCTCTGGAGGCTGTTTGTAACTGTGGTCGCAAAAATCAATGTTCTGGGAGAACGGGAAGCAGCATAATTTTTTTAACGCCCTTTACACAGCTCAAGGTCTGAGTCCCAGGGTCCACCTTCATGTTCCACCAATGAGTTTGTTCACAGGAGGTGGAGTAGGGGATGTCCTGATATGTGTGTAAGGAATGCATTGTGTGAATCTGTGTTTGTATGTGTAAGGGCTGCAAGGTGTGTTTCTGTGTATGTACGGGATGCAGTGTGTGCGTCTGTAAGGGGTGCATTGAGTGTGTGTAAGCGGTGCATTGAGTGTGTGTAAGGAATGCATTGTGTGTAAGGGTTGCATTGCTTGTCTGTGTGTATAATGCATTGTGTGTTTTTCTGTGTGCAAGGGGTGCATTGTGTGTGTGTGATGGATGTCAATCTCTCCCCCTCCCTTGTCACTCTCTTCTCCCCCCCTCCCTTGTCACTCTCTTCTCCCCTGCTTGTCCCTCTCTTCTCCCCCATTGTCACTCTCTTCTCCCCTCCCAACCCCGTCAATTCCCCTCCCTGTCAATTTCTTCCCCCCACCCTGTCAATTTCTTTCCCCTCCCTTTCAATTTATTCCCCCCACCCTCCCTTTCAATTTATCCCCACCCCCTGTCCATTTATTCCCACCCCCCTCCCTGTCCATTTATCCCCCCTCCCTGTCCATTTACCCCCTCCCTGTCCATTTATTCCCCCCATCCCTGTCCATTTAATCCCCCCTCCCTGTCCATTTATTCCCACCCCTCCCTGTCCATTTATCCCCCCTGTCCATTTATCCCCCCTCCCTGTCCATTTATCCCCCCCTCCCTGTCCATTTATTCCCCCCCCTCCCTGTCCATGTATCCCCCCTCCCTGTCCATTCATCCCCCTCCCTGTCCATTTATTCCCCACCTCCCTGTCCATTTAACCCCCCTGTCCATTTATCCCCCCTTCCTGTCCATTTATTCCCACCCCCTCCCTGTCCATTTATTCCCCCTGTCCATTTATCCCCCCCTCGCAGTCCATTTATCCCCCCTCCCTGTCCATTTATTCCCCCCTCCCTGTCCATTTATCCCCCCTCCCTGTCCATTTATCCCTCCTCCCTGTCCATTTATTCCCCCCCTCCCTGTCCATTTATTCCCCCCCTCCCTGTCCATTTATTCCCACCCCCTCCCTGTCCATTTATTCCCCCCTCCCTGTCCATTTATTCCCACCCCCTCCCTGTCCATTTATTCCCACCCCCCTCCCTGTCCATTTATTCCCCCCTCCCTGTCCATTTATTCCCCCCCTCCCTGTCCATATATTCCCACCCCCTCTCTGTCCATTTATACCCCCCCCCGTCCATTTATTCCCCCCCTCCCTGTCCATTTATTCCCACCCCCCTCCCTTTCAATTTATCTCCCCCCCTCCCCTACCTATGTTGTAGCGTGGCCGAGCGCTGTATGGTCCGCGGGTACAGGGAGCTTTTGTTTCCTGTACCCGGCCGGACTAAAAGTCTGGTCGGGTACAGGAGACAGATGCTCCCTGTACCCGCGGACCATACAGCGCTCGGCCACGCTACAGTGAGGGAGTGACAGGAGGGAGCGCTGAGCGCTTCCCTCCTGTCAGCCCCTCTCCTCATGCTGCGCCCGGGCGGTGCGCCCTCATGGACGCACCAGCCCGGGCAGAGCTGCAGCCGGTTGCCCCCGAGTTTATGTGTGGAGGGGGCTGGTTCCAGACCCTGTATGGAGTGCATGGGTGCTTGCGTTTTCTCAGTTTATGTGAGAGTTGAAAACAAAATCGTAGCTTTAGGTTATAGGGGGAAGGGGAAAGTGGGGTAAATTTAGGGGTAAGCTTTATCTTTATAGAGTTTATCTTTATAGAGTCGCATATGGAGTCCCGTGGTACACTTTGGACCGGATTGCAGGGCTTGGTGGTTGGTGCCTCATGTTGGGTCTTCTCCTGGGCCGTCCCCCGGTCTCACCGCCCCTGTAGACCTCGGGAAAAAGGGCCTTGTGTGAGCTGGGTCCCAGGTGGAGGTAGAGGTGGTGGCTCTCTGATGTGCGTCGTCAGGCGAAGTGACTGTGTGCACGTTGCCGTTTCGGGTCACCGTCAGGGACCTGTTCGTTCACCATCTGTATCCCATATTGACTGCTCTAAGCTGGCTGGTTACCAGGTGGAAGGTCTTGCGCCACAGGAGGGTTGCCCTTGAGAGGTCCTGATAGAAAGTCAAGGGGGCTCCTTCAAAGTGTAGTGGGGTTTTGCCCTTAATTGCTGTCATTATTGTTATTTTGTCGTCGACAGAACTTTGGGCGAGTTCAGTTGCTAGGATTGCATGAAATTCTGCCAGCAGGACCTTCAGATCGTGCCTGGTCGTCAGTGCGGAGTCAGTGGGAGTTTCGGATGCCCTCGAGTGAGAGATTGCCGGCTGTTCAGCCCCTGTTTTTTCGGGCTGGTGAGTTTGTGTGGTAGGTCTCGCGGTAATGGCGGGCTGATGGGCTTCCGCCGGAGCTGATAGATGCTGTATGGGTCTTTGGAACATTGTCCCGATGTCCCTGTGTTCTGTCGCCGTCAATTTTTGTCAATTACAGCGACCCATAGCTGTAATGTGGGCTCGGCTATCGGAAGTGGGTCGGGGTAAGTCTCCTGCACAATTTTCACATTAATAACATTAGGAAAAAATATATGAATCATAGTGTTTCCAGGCATTTTGCTGAGCAACACAACAGCAACCCGGAGGGTCTATTGTTCTTGGGTATAGAAAATATTAAAGTTCACTGGAGAGGGGGGTGCAAAGATAAGTTTTTAAGTAAGGCGGAAATGAGGTGGATGTTTAACCTCAATACCCTAACTCCAGACGGTTTGAACGTGGATTTTGAGTTTACCTCTTTTTTTTATAAGTTTTCTATCAGGTTTGTATATATATTTTTAGAAAATTTAGATGTTGTTTAGGAGCACATGTATGACATGTTGATTACCTTTTTTAAATGGAGTATATACCCTGTGAGTTCATATATTATATATTTTATATATTTTTATAAGGTTACTGGATCTTATTATTTTATTGCATCATTCATCTATGATTTATTTAACCAATTCTTTTTCTCCTTTTTCTTCTCTCTCTCTCTCATATTTTATATGTCCGTTTTTATGATATATGTTAAATGTAATTATGCATATTTTAATGAGTGTATTATGATATTGTAAGATTTTTGTTCTTATGCACTTTTCATTGTTATGTTTTTAAACCTTGATGGTGTAAATATGAAACATCTTGTTTCTGTATTTTTTCTGTACGGACTTCTTTGTTTACATTTGTGGCGCACATGTGCACTTAGAACTTTCCCATGAAGTGAATATGTTAATTTGCAACCGGAATTTCGTCACCCAACGGAGACAGAAAGCGACCGCTGACCCTGAAGTGTCCCTGGAGGAAGTGACGCGACTGGAAACCGGAGGTATTACGACGAAGTGGAATTACGCGCCTTTTTCATAGATATTTGACCTAATCAGTGTGTAATCACGTTAAGCACTTTGACAAAGACCACTGGGTCGAAACGCGTCAGTGCAGCTGTTGTTCTATTGGAGATTGGATTTTATGCTGTTATTTATGTACCAATAAAGATACTTGTTCCTGCATCTATTCCTTTACTGGCGTTTATATCAGCTATCTATAGGAAATCTGCAGTGGAAATCTCTACTATGGTTCCAGCATCTCGGTCTCTTTTTAATTGAAAAAGGCACTTACAGTCGGAGCCACTTCTGAACGGCTCAGCATCACGTGGGATATTTTTCTCCTGACCATTTCCTAACTATTTATCATATACAGGCTATACTATGTTTTGTGTTTTTTATTTATAGGATGTAAACCACAGATTCATGGTAAATTGCATGCCTTGTATATCTTATCCACGATTGGTTCATTCACCATTTGCTTTTGCTCTCACCATACTTCTTATTGTACTATGACAGACATATACACCTTGACACACACACCATGACACAGACAAACACACACAAACCATTTCTGTGCTTGGAGATAATTGAATCAGATTAGTACAGTTCCTGATTGTGAGGATATTTATGGGGTGATAAATATTAAAATAATATTTTCATAAAAATTATCAAAAATTAATGTAATAATTGTTATTATATCAAAATTGATATCTGGGTGCGGTTCCCCAAAATTAATCATATAAAGCTGAGAATTACTCACAATTTTTAATTCTCTTAGATCCTAGAGCAAGTCATCAGAGGATTTTACCTCACACAGTAGTCATAATAATAATAATAATATGTAACATGCGTGACAATCAGTGAATATTTAGGTATAACATAGGTATACAAAATGGCAATGGTTTAAACACAATACAGTTGTCAAGAAGTTAACAAGATTTATTATTGGACAATTCACTTGGAAACCAACTTCACACAGAAAACAGAATTCCACAGAATACAACATTGCAGCAAGAAGCAATAAAAAACTTTGCTAACAGTTAGATCACACTGATTAACTCTTCCACTGCTGGCTACAATCCTCCTAGGCATATAATATCCTATTCTGTTGCAATTTTTCAATTAAAGCAATGTTCATACCAGATCATTAACCATTCCTGGAACCATCCAATAAGAATAATCTATCAGATTTTACATTAGCCAAATTTAAATTTTCCTACATAATATACACTTATCTTATTTCAGAGTAAATCAATACATCTGGATAAAAACATTGGTATGCTAACTTGTTGGTAAATATTACCTTTAATATATTGTTCTCTTTATTCCACCTGCAGGAATGGAATTTTTATAACCATATATTCTTTAGTTAACTAAGATTTCTAATTATTGAAATCTGACCGAGATTTATCCAGGCATATATTCCTGCTATTAGTAAATTTCTAATTAATTTAAATTAATAAATAAAACCAGCATAATTACCAGTTATGTTGTAGATGTTCTTATCAGATGAGTTCAAAGATTCAGGAATTGAATGCAAGTATGATGGAGATTGTATGGGAATAGATAAAAGTGGTGTTGGTTGGAAAAGTAATAGTAAAAATTTAGTCCAAGTCAGAATATGTTTCAAAGAGAGTTTGTGGTTCAAAGAGTATGAGTTTCCCAAAGAGCTGAGTTTTTGAATGTCTGAGTATTGAATCTTGAGTGTTCTTGAATGTCAGAATTGAGTGTCGTTCCCAGAGTGTTGGATTCGAATCCCTCAATCCACTCTGGCCTTACTTTTTAAAGGACCAAACTCTCTGCACGTCATTAGCTGATAGGGCCAGTAGGTGTGTTTACCTTACAGACTATCATCTAGTTTTTGGTCAGCAGATGGCGCAATTACATCACCAAAATTTCTTGTCGTGGGGTCCATTTGCCATTATGCTGAATGGATTAACTAAACTCGATGATGATTTTGACGTCATCTTGGCTTATCTATATGGCCACTATAACTAACAAGACATGTCACTTCAAAGCATTTTCTTTGTTTTTTCCAGTCTTATCCCAGACAGAGCGTCAGCAATTCTAATCGTAATTTAGAATTGACACCTCCTAACCTTAATTTCACCCTTTTTCTTCCAATGGGACTTTGTAAGATTTAGAAAGTAAAATGAATTACTAAATGTTATCTGTTACTGGTGACTGGCCTTCTTTTGGTGAAGCTGTGTGTAAGATTATTCTATTCTACTAAAATGTATTAACCCCTTAAGACCGCAGCCAAATGTACAAGTTGTGATCCAAAAAAACGTAAACACAACCTGGCATTTGCGCTATATGTCTGTCCAACCATAATTCATCTCTTTCATATTAAATGCACCCCCCATTATTATATATCATTTTATTCAGGGGAAACGGGGCTTTCGTTTAACATCAAATATTTAGGTATGGAACATAATTTAATATGAAAAAAATATTTAAAAAATGGGAGAAAATAAGAATTTTTTAATTTTTTTTAGTTCTACGTGACATTCTAACTGTGAATGTCATTATACTGTTTGCTTTTACTGCAATACAATACACACATTTGTATTCAGCGATGTCTCGCGTGTAAAACAGTACCCCCTATGTACAGGTTTTATGGTGTTTTGGGAAGTTACAGGGTCAAATATAGCGTGTTACATATTTCAGTTTTTTTACATTGAAATTCGCCAGATTGGTTACGTTGCCTTTGAGACCATATGGTAGCCCAGAAATAAGAATTACCCCCATGATGGCATACCATTTGCAAAAGTAGACAACCTAAGGTATTGCAAATTGAGTATGTCCAGTCTTTTTTAGTAGCCACTTGGTCACAAACACTGGCCAAAGTTAGTGTTAATATTTGAAAATGCAAAAAACTAATTTGAACGCAAATTTTGGCCAGTGTTTGTGACTAAGTGGCTACTAAAAAAACTGAACATACCCTATTTGCAATACCCTGGGTTGTCTACTATTGCAAATGGTATGCCATCATGGGGATAATTTTCATTCCTGGGCTACCATACGGTCTCAAAGGCAACCTGGCGAATTTTAATGTGAAAAAACTGAAACGCAAACCTTATATTTGACTCTGTAACTTTTGAAAACACCATAAAACCTGTACATGAGGGGTACTGTTATACTCAGGAGACTTCGCTGAACACAAATATTAGTGTTTCAAAACAGTAAAACGTATCACAACAATTATATCGTCAGTGTAAGTGCCATTTGTGTGTGAAAAATGCAAAAAATGTCACTGTCACTGACGATATCGTTGTTGTAATATATTTTACTGTTTTGAAACACTAATATTTGTGTTCAGCGAAGTCTTCCGAGTAAAACAGTACCCCCCATGTACAGGTTTCAAGGTGTCTTGGAAAGTTACAGAGTTAAATATAGTGCTAGACAATGTAATTCCCTGAACTTTTGGCCTGGGTTGGCAGGCAGGTCCTGCAAATTGTAATTAATAAAATGACCTAATTATGTAAAATTATTACATAAATATATGCGTAGAATTATTATATATATATGTGTGTATATATATATATGTGTGTATATATATGTATATAATTTTTTTAAATTATTTTTATTTATATATAGGTATATACATAGTGATATATACGTATATACTTATGTATATAGATATATATATTATTTCGTTCTACATGTATTTTGATATCAATATATATATATTAATTTTAAAATACAGTTAGAACGAAATTACGCATGTTTATATATTTTTTATCTATTTTTTTTTTATTTTTTTTTAATTTTTTTTAACGTATTTATATATTTATTTATTTTTTATTATATATAAATATATATATAATGAAAATTATATATATATTTAATCAATATCATTGTACGTGTATTTTGATATTAATATATATATAATTATGTATATATTAATATTAAAATACATGTAGACAGTGTATGTATATTTATGTGTATATGTGTATATATATACTTAGATCATATATATAATAAATATATATATGATCTAAGTATATATAATCTTATTTTTACACTGTTTTAACTGATTTTATTTGAATTTCAGACAGCAGGGGGAGTACCTGTCATTACAGGCACTCCCCCTGCTGGCAATGCCTTGGACGGCTATGCCGTCCATGTGATCGCGGGGTCCTCGCAAGGACCTCGCGATCACATGGCCCTGGGCGGCTGAAGAGGACGCAGGGGGACTCCCTGGGCTCCCAGGTAAGTCCCCCATACCGCGATCGCCGGCGTGGGATCGCCGGCGACCGGGTAAGTACATAAGATCGCAGGACGTACTATGCCGCCCTGCGGATTTTAGAGCCACCAAAATAAGGACGGCATAGTACGTCCTGCGGTCTTAAGGGGTTAAATAATATGATATTTCTTCATAAATATTTATCCATGAATGGTCTATATTATTAACATGATACTAATTATATGTGTTTAATATAAAGTAAGTATAAGTGGATAGTATGTACAGGGAGTGCAGAATTATTAGGCAAATGAGTATTTTGACCACATCATCCTCTTTATGCATGTTGTCTTACTCCAAGCTGTATAGGCTCGAAAGCCTACTACCAATTAAGCATATTAGGTGATGTGCATCTCTGTAATGAGAAGGGGTGTGGTCTAATGACATAAACACCCTATATCAGGTGTGCATAATTATTAGGCAACTTCCTTTCCTTTGGCAAAATGGGTCAAAAGAAGGACTTGATAGGCTCAGAAAAGTCAAAAATAGTGAGATATCTTGCAGAGGGATGCAGCACTCTTAAAATTGCAAAGCTTCTGAAGCGTGATCATCAACAATCAAGCGTTTCATTCAACATAGTCGACAGGGTCGCAAGAAGCGTGTGGAAAAATCAAGGCGCAAAATAACTGCCCATGAACTGAGAAAAGTCAAGCGTGCAGCTGCCAAGATGCCACTTGCCACCAGTTTGGCCATATTTCAGAGCTGCAACATCACTGGAGTGCCCAAAAGCACAAGGTGTGCAATACTCAGAGACATGGCCAAGGTAAGAAAGGCTGAAAGACGACCACCACTGAACAAGACACACAAGCTGAAACGTCAAGACTGGGCCAAGAAATATCTCAAGACTGATTTTTCTAAGGTTTTATGGACTGATGAAATGAGAGTGAGTCTTGATGGGCCAGATGGATGTATTGGTAAAGGGCAGAGAGCTCCAGTCCGACTCAGACGTCAGCAAGGTGGAGGTGGAGTACTGGTTTGGGCTGGTATCATCAAAGATGAGCTTGTGGGGCCTTTTCGGGTTGAGGATGGAGTCAAGCTCAACTCCCAGTCCTACTGCCAGTTTCTGGAAGACACCTTCTTCAAGCAGTGATTCCCTTTATGTATTTATTTAAATGTTTCTATCATATCCCCCCTGTCTCGTCTTTCCTCCAAGCTATACATGTTAAGATCCTTTAACCTTTCCTGGTAAGTTTTATCCTGCAATCCATGAACAAGTTTAGTAGCCCTTCTTTGAACTCTCTCTAAGGTATCAATATCCTTCTGAAGATATGGTCTCCAGTACTGTGTACAGTACTCCAAGTGAGGTCTCACCAGTGTTCTGTACAATGGCATGAGCACTTCCCTCTTTCTACTGCTAATACCTCTCCCTATACAACCAAGCATTCTGCTAGCATTTCCTGCTGCTCTATTACATTGTCTGCCTACCTTTAAGTCCTCAGAAATAATCACCCCTAAATCCCTTTCCTCAGATGTTGAGGTTAGGACTCTATCAAATATTCTGTACTCTGCCCTTGGGTTTTTACGTCCAAGATGCATTATCTTGCACTTATCCACATTAAATGTCAGTTGCCACAAGTCTGACCATTTTTCTAGTTTACCTAAATCATTTGCCATTTGGCTTATCCCTCCTGGAACATCAACCCTGTTACATATCTTAGTATCATCCGCAAAAATACACACCTTACCATCAAGAACTTCTGCAATATCACTAATAAAAATATTAAAGAGAATGGGTCCAAGTACAGATCCCTGAGGTACCCCACTGGTGACAAGCCCAAGCTTCGAATATACTCCATTGACTACAACCCTCTGTTGCCTGTCACTCAGCCACTGCCTTACCCATTCAACAATGGTACAGGAAGAAGTCTGCATCCTTCAAGAAAAACATGATTTTCATGCAGGACAATGCTCCATCATACACGTCCAAGTACTCCACAGCGTGGCTGGCAAGAAAGGGTATAAAAGAAGAAAATCTAATGACATGGCCTTCTTGTTCACCTGATCTGAACCCCATTGAGAACCTGTGGTCCATCATCAAATGGGAGATTTACAAGGAGGGAAAACAGTGCACCTCTCTGAACAGTGTCTGGGAGGCTGTGGTTGCTGCTGCACGCAATGTTGATGGTGAACAGATCAAAACACTGACAGAATCCATGGATGGCCGGCTTTTGAGTGTCCTTGCAAAGAAAGGTGGCTATATTGGTCACTGATTTGTTTTTGTTATGTTTTTGAATGTCAGAAATGTATATTTGTGAATGTTGAGATGTTATATTGGTTTCACTGGTAAAAATAAATAATTGAAATGGGTATATATTTGTTTTTTGTTAAGTTGCCTAATAATTATGCACAGTAATAGTCACCTGCACACACAGATATCCCCCTAAAATAGCTATAACTAAAAACAAACTAAAAACTACTTCCAAAAATATTCAGCTTTGATATTAATGAGTTTTTTGGGTTCATTGAGAACATGGTTGTTGTTCAATAATAAAATTAATCCTCAAAAATACAACTTGCCTAATAATTCTGCACTCCCTGTATATATAATAATATATATATATGGGTTAGTATTCCTTCCCCCATCCTTGTGAGACACCATGCCTTATCTTGTTTACATAATGCATTCTTTAGCTCAGACTTGAATGAATAGAGTTACAGAGGGAAATGTTGTGTCTTTCTTAGCCTGGAAATTCCAATATGGAGTCACCTATGTTCTAAGTGTGACTGGCAATATACACTTTTAATTTCTGTCTTAGCACAAAATTTCTGCCGATATAAATATACGAACATGATTCAATTATCTCCCAAGCACAAAGGAGGGATTCTATTGTTTGTGTATGGGAGTGTCTCACTGTATGACTCTGTTTTTATTGGTTTGTACACTTTGTGTCCCTGTGCCCAACAAGGTCCACCTGGGTGTCACCCTTGTTGGGAAACTTGCATAAAAGGCCAGTGTGCCGCCATTAAAATCCTATTCCACTCCAAAACTGTGTGTTGTCCTGTTATTGGAGGGAAAGAAGATTTACTCCTGTGTCTGCTGTTCCAGCTTGCAGGGGATTCAACAGGGAAAGTCCTTGTAAGGACTAGAGCTAATTCCCCATTCGGCTCCAGGAAGGAGCGGTTCCAGGGTCCCAGTCAAGCCACAGCGACTGTGGGCAGAAGTGCTGCGGTTTGTCCCCTGTTCCAACTAGGAAGCAGTCCTTGGCGGAGGTACCCAGCCAGGGGTACAGGAAGCTCGATTACAGGCACTAACTATGTTTTGGGCCGATTTGCGATTTACCTCCGTGTTGAGGGTGGGAGTTGGCCTACAGGACTGTTGTGTTAATTAGCATTAGACTTTTGGACCATTTCTATACCCTAAAGCCAGTTTCGCTGTCCCTAGTCATGGGTATGAAACGTAACATATGTATATAAGTAAGTCAGTGTAGATAAGTATCTACAAAACTCCCCGTTGATGTTAAAGGTGAGTTCTGTAGATAAAGCACTTGAAAAGCATATTCAAAAGAATTAAATTAACCCCTTAACGACGAGTGACGGACGAGGTCCATCACTCAGGGGAAACCCTTAACGACGAGTGACGGACCTCATCCATCACGCGGTAAAATTAACCCCAGATCGCCGCAATTGCGGCGATCGCGGGGTTAATGGTGCTCCGGTCTGCCTCTCTATTAGAGGCAGACCAGGAGCACCAGATCGGGCTGTCCCAGCACATGTGCCCGCTCTGACAGCATGTCAGAGCGAGCACATGTGCTGTGTATACTCACCTTCCGCCTACCTGCACTTCCGGGTTCAGTGTGAAGTGCAGGGAGACGGATCAGTGCTGATCCTGCCCCCTGTGTAAAAAAAAATAAAGTTTATTTAAAATCCCACCCCCCTTTACCATTTTAATTAAAAATTAACCCCTTCCCTGCCAATTGATCACTGACTACAGTGATCAATTGGCGGGGATTGCATTTTACTATGATCTGATTTTTTTTTTTAACCCCTGAGGGTTGTCTTTTTTTTTTTTTTAACCTCAGGGGTTAAATTTATTTTATTAATTAATTTAAGTATTTTAAAATTATATATTTAGCTAGCTGGGGAGGGTGGAAGTTAGTGGGGAATTGGGGGATTTGGTGTTAGGCAAACTAGGGGTTAACCTTAAAAAAAGTTTTAAAATAAGCTTTGAAAAGTAAAAAATTAAGTTAAAAAAAGTTTTAATAACTTTAAGTAAAAAAAAATAAAACACCCCCCTTTACTTAGTCCAAATAAAAATTCTATCTATACCCCCTATACACTGCACTCAATCACTACACACACTCTATATTCCCTATAAACACACGTATTACACCTCCTGCATACACACATACAAAAGCACTACACATTCTATACCCCTATAAACACCCTACCACTGCATTCATACTATGCCGATATACACCTCCTGTGCACCAAATGTACCTTTATGCATACACAACTCCCCTAAACACACACTACACCCCCTATTATTACCACACTAATACACACATGTGCACAACACCGATATGCATACACACAATGCCACCCCTTGCAACTCCTCTAGCCAGCAGTTCCGCTGGGTTCCTCTCGCGAGGTCGGAGCGTTGCCTGCAGGCTAGAGTTCACTCACACTAGGGATCAGGCATGGCAGCACAGGCACACACACTAACAGCACCCTCTCACACACACAGCAGTATTTTTGTACTCAGCCGACATAGCTGAGCAACATATGAAGTATTATAGAGTGGTGGTACACATGAGGTTTGCAAAATATACTGTGCAAACTCACTTTGTGTGTCAAAAAGGCAGAAAAAACGCTTATTACCACTACACCTGGTACAAGCTAGCGGAAAAATAATCCTACGCTAAGGTTCAAAATATGCCTTTTAAAATTCCCTGTGATGTCTTCTTTAAGAAATGGTAGGCCTTTGTGGGGTAGTTTGAATTTAAAACCTGTGAAGATGCTTGGAAATTGCACATAGGCCCGGCGTCAAAATTCAAAGTTCTGTAAAAACTGATATGGCTTGGTCTCCTATATGGCACTGTAGCTTCACAAAATAGTGCCAAAGACATTCACTGGGGATGTCTTTTCACTCAGAAGACTTAGCTGAGCATAATTTGGGGGTTTTGAACTTAGTGGCACATATGAAATATACAAAATGCCCAGCAAAAATGCAATCCGTATGTAAAAAAATGCCCAAAATTATTTGGGGGCATGCTAAGGCACAATATGCACTTATGACATACCCTGGAGTGTCTACTTTTACAAATGGTAGGCCTTTGTGGGTTTTTTTTTTGAACAGTCAAACTGTTATAATACCCCAAATGGAAGCATAGGCTCATTAAATCCGTCTCTCAAAATTCACTGGGGATGTCTTTTCACTCAGAAGACCTAGCAGAGCATAATTTGGGGGGTTTGAACTTAGTGGCACATATGAAATATACAAAATGCCCAGCAAAAATGCAATCGTATGTAAAAAATGCACAAAATTATTTTTTACTACATACTTTGGCATATATTGGTGAAAAAATGGGGGCATGCTAAGGCACAATATGCACCTTATGATATACCCTGGAGTGTCTACTTTTACAAATAGTAGGCCTTTGTGAGTGTTTTTTGAACAGTCACACTACTATAATACCCCAAATGGAAGCATAGGCTCATTAAATCCGTTTCTCAAAATTTGACTGTGAATACTGAAAAGGACAGGTCTCCTATATGGCACTGTAGCTTCACAAAATAGTGCCAAAGACATACAATGGGGGTGTCATTTTACTCAGCAGATGTAACTGAACACAAAATAAAACTTTGTACAGGAATAGCAAACACCAACTTTACAAAATACACATGAGAAGTTCTTTGTTATAAGTTTGTGTGCAAAACCCCCCAAAAAACTAAATTTTACTCAAATTTTTAGCTTGGCGGTGAAATGGGTACGTAGAAAGTGTCAAAACAACCATAGGTAAATAGCCTGTGGGATCTACTTTATATAAATATATACTTTTGTGTGGCAATTTTGTTTTCTTTTATGGCTATTAAGCTTACAAGACAAACATACCAAATTCTAAAACCGCTCCACATTAAAAGTTTATTTTACTCCTTGTGCTTTGTGACGTGTAACTACCAAAAAAAACTTAAAATCCCAGACACATTATGTATTCTGTAAATCAGAACTAAATGAATTTATTTTTAATTACTTTCCTTAACCTGCACTAATTGTGCACACATTATTATTGCAAAAACTGTAAAAAAAAAACACAATTTTTTTTTTGCATTTTCTGTATTTTTTTATAATAGATAAGCATGAATATATATATATATATATATATATATATATATATATATATATATATATATATATGCTTATCTATTATATATATTACATCAAATTAAAGCCATTTCTGTCCTTTAAAAAACTGTATATAATATGCGTTGGTGCAATAAATTTGTCAAATGCAAATTGCAGTTGAACGCAAACAGCAAAAAATGCAAAAAATGCCGTTGTCATTAAGTGAAAGACAAGCTTCCGAAGCTCTGTCCTTAAGGGGTTAAGGCATATGTTCTTACATTGTACTTCACCACAACATATAGAATATTTTCTTTCTCTCCCTCTTCCATGTCTTTGAGTTAAGCTTCTGTAGCGGATTGGTACCGGGCTGTCCTACAACATGTATGGGAATAATTGTATTTGGTCATATTGCTAGTTTAATGTGTGTGAACATGCATAGAAATCATTGTATCCGGGTATATTGGTAGTTGAATGTGTGTAAAGTACTGTATTCCTCTGGTTGTTCGGTAGAATCATTCGAATGAAACAAGGGAATGAAACTACCGAACAGCCAGACCACCCTGTGTAAAGTGTGCCTTCAATTACCGTTTGCAACAATGTTGCAAACGGGTAATTACCTATTCATGTAGTGTGGTCTTTGTCCTCTGGGTGGCCGCCATTCGGGATACGAACACGTGGCGGCGGCCATCTTAAACTGCCGAACAGCGGTGTTTTGCCGTCGAGTGTCTGGAACTAAAATCGGACACTTGACTAGGCAAACACCGCTGAGACCTCCATACTTCCAGAAATTCGTATAGAAACTACCGAATGACCCGCCGTTCGGTAGAAAGAACCCCACAAACAAGGGAATTCATTCAAACCCTCTCCAGGCTCTATAACACAGGCAATTCGTCTGTTTTCATTCCCTTGTTTGTGACCGACCGCAGGGCCAAAATGCATGGAACTGTTTTCGGATACTTTACCCCTGCGGTCGGTCAATACTTTAAAGTCCCATAACTCCCGAACGCTTTATCCGAATGGGCTGATTTTAAAATATGTTGTTCCTCCAGACTAGGGCTATCTGGAGATATTGGATTTGTGGATGTACCCCAAGTATTTAGGGTACATCCAAAACTTGGGTAAAACTATGTACATGATAAGGGGATTATGATGCTAGAGGAGGGGAGGAGATGTGTGGGAGGTTACTGTTCACAGATTGGATAATGTCTTAAGTGATAGAACCTCCTCCCTTGCATGGGAGAGGGCTTTATAAGGAACTGTGGAATAAAGCTTGTCAGTACTATTCCTGAAACTGTGTGTCGTCCAGTTATTGGGATTGCGATGGGGATATTGCTGTATTACTCTACCTGCTAGAAACCTTGCCTGTGGACTTATCATCACCTTGTTCCTGAGCCTCACTGGGATCTCTAGTGGAGAATAGCTGTGAAAGATCGGCTCTCCGCTACAGCTTCCTTATCAGAAAGGCAGGAAGATAGGACAAGACAAGAGATATGTATTTTGTGAATCTAACCCTTGCCTATCTGTTTAACTGGTAGTCCATTTTTGAGACTTGATCCAAAAAGCTCTCATTCACCTCCACCTTATTCTAGTTAATAGTCCAGGAGTCACTGGATGACTTGCTTTCTCCAAACACTAGGCTCTAGTGAAAGTAAAGATTGGTGACCGTGCTGGATCCCAGAAGGACAGACATAAATCGAAGGAATTAACCTACTGGAAAAAATATAGAGGTCAGGCATTCTATATTATGATATGTTGGACCGCTTGGATGTCCTTGTCCCTGATCCTGGAGAGTGGTAGAAAGCTCCAATTCCTAGCGATATTCCTGTAAGTGTAGAGTATGCCTGGAGCTCTTAGCAGAGCTAGTGATCAGCATTTCCCTACAACACAAGTAGAGGCTGTGAGTTGAGGGTAAGAAGTTGTTTATTGAATGTACAGGCATTGTTTATATACACATTTTCAGGCCAGAGGCACACCCCTCTGGACTTGATGGTACACAGTGTGACAAGCGACAATAACCAATGGGAACAAAGTGCATCTTTTCAAATCCTCCCCTTTATCCTGGAGATAATCAGCTTAAATGGTTGCAGTAACTTAATTATCTCAAGGTACAGGCAATACTCTAGTTTTGAACTTAAACTGAAAACTACATAAACATCTATAGCCATACAATATATTATTTAACTTATACATTCAACATATCCCCCTTGGATCTGAGCGCATAAGATATCCGAAAAGCGCTCAGATCTCACAAGTAGAGTGGAAACGCCATGGGGATAAAGATTGTCTCTAGGACTGTTTGGAAGAAAAGGTAATCCAGAAATCAGCTCCATAATGTCCAGCATACGGTCGGTCTAACCTCCATAGTCTCACAATACCAAACAGTTCGGTACTTTATAGACGAAAGGATGGGGCTTTGGTGCTCCCAGCAAGGTTCGTGGGAAATAGCGTCTGAAAATAGTACCAGAAGGTCAACGACCAGGTCCCGCTGGGCGTCTGGCAGTTAAAGATGGCCGCCGCCACGCGTGTTCGTGCATATACGAATGACTACCACCTCGCCGATTGTAAATTGGGCTGCGGTTAACCACAAACCCCAACTCCTGGGTGGCTAATAAGGGGCACACTCCTCCTGTAAGGTGGTCGGTCGGTCGGTCGGTATTTTATTCGGCAGTTTGTTCGGTATTTCAGATGTGAACGGGGTTAACAAGTGTGAAACCGCAGTTTCTGTGTGGTTAATAAGCGGCACACGCCATATGCCGGGTGGTTGGTCATTCGTGCATACGAATGACCTGGGGAAGGTTTTTCGAGGGTTTATAGCAACATAAACAGTATCAATGTAGCAAAAGGTAGCAGAGAGAGGGTACTTTGTAACAGAGATTATTTTGGCAATTTCATGATTTAAAAAAAAGCTTGGATAATTAGAATCTACTTTACACTTTACTGTACCAGTGGCATTCATTATCTATATAGTTTACAGCAATAAGGGTTAGAGACACATGGAGTAGAGGAGTGACTGAGACACATGAAGGAGAGGGGGGACTGAGACACATGGAGGGGACAGGGGACTGAGACAAGGAGAAGAGGGGTGACTGAGACACATGGAGAGGAACTGAAACATATGGAGGATAGGGGGAACTGAGACACAGGGAGGGGAGACTGAGACACATGGTGGGACAGGGAGAGAAGAGATATATTGAAACAGAATAGAAATAAAGGATTTAATTGGACAATTCTCTCTGAAGTAACTGAAAATCTATTGCGGTGAAAATAAGGAGGGCTTACATATGCCACATACGTAAGAACTGCAGCTTTAGACTACATCCACAATAACTACATTCATTAAAATATCCATGTATTTATTGGGGGTTGTAACGGCACCCCGGGTATAAAGGGGGTTAACAGACGTTTAGTCGATCTTCCCCTTCCAGAGATACAGGCACAGCTACGGCAGAACACCAAACTGCCGAACTAGATACAAGGGAATGCTCCAAACTCCCGAACTGCATACAAAATAGCACTCCAAACTCCCGAACTTGAACCTCACGAATAGCTGCTAGCAGACGAACAGGAAAAGCACCCAAACGGCTTACACTCCTGGCAATCAGTCTCTAACAGCAAATCCCCACAAGAACGAGACAAGGCTCGGGGGTTGAGGGTCAAGCAGTGGTCTGTTTATTTGCACCAAAAGAACCTTCTTTTATGACAGTTTCCGTTAGATAGGACAACCCACAGGGTGTTACAAAACAACCAATCATACACGTACATTACCGAAAACACTCCCAGCAATTACACACAAAATCCTCCCCTCTGCCTGTGATATAATTATGTTACACAATGGTTTAACATAATTATCACAGACAGTAAAAATACAGTTTTTACACATACCCTGTAACTTTGAAACCATACATCCAATCTCCATGAAATATTTGAACTAAGCATACTGTAAACATAAACACTCTCAAAAATCATACCAATCCCTCCTGTGGATAAAAAAAAAAGACGGAAGTCCTTTATGACCGACCGCAAGCACATCTTCCTGCCCAAAACAGTTCCATAGATTTGGGCTGTGCGGTCGGTCAATTTCCTGCAGAAAAACGGCTATGTCCCCTTCGAATGCACGAACGGGTCAGTTCGTGCAAATAGCACATTGTAACAGGATGTTCGAATTGTCGAACATACTTCGACTTTAACCGAAGTGTCGAAGTGGATGCGACGGTAAGGGTCAGCGGTGTTCGTGTATTTGCGTAGCCGATTTTAGTTCCATAGATTCTTTAGCATACACCGCAGACCGCGTTCGACTAAATGAAAATGGCCGCCGCCACGTGTTCCTTTGTCAAATGGCGGCCACTTCGACAACTTCAGCACTTCGGCTGCATCCGAAGTGCCATATAAAAAGTACCAATGCTTCCCCACAGTATTTAAAGGGCCAGAATGAGTGACATACACTCTGGTATAGTCGAATACTGTTTTTAAAGGGCCCAATCTCCCAGGGCCATAGTTCAGAGGCAACAGGCGGGCAACCAGGCTCCTCCAATGCAATGTGGCGAGATTGGTCTCGTCACAGGGGTATATCGATTAAACTTTTTTTTCTTTAAGTATGGAGTGCTCTTTTAAGCATGAAAGCCTCTCTCCTTAACTATGCTTCCATGCTGCCCCCTCTCCTTCTCTCTCCCTCAATGCTGCCCCCTCTTATTCTCTCACCCTCCATGCTGCCCCCTCTCCTTCTCTCACACTCCATGCTGTCCCCTCTCCTTCTCTCTCTCTCTCCATGTTATCCCCTCTCCTTCTCTCTCTCTCTCCATGTTATCCCCTCTCCTTCTCTCTCCCTCCATGTTAGCCCCTCTCCTTCTCTCTCTCTCCATGTTACCCCTCTCCTTCTCTCTCTCTCTCCATGTTACCCCCTCTCCTTCTCTCTCTTTCTGTGTTACTCCCTCTCCTTCTCTCACCCTCCATGCTGCCCCCTCTCCTTCTCTCACACTCCATGCTGTCCCATCTCCTTCTCTCTCCCTCCATGTTACCCCCTCTCCTTCTCTCTCTCTCTCTCTCTCTCTCCATGTTACCCCCTCTCCTTTTCTCTCCCTCTCCATGTTACCCCCTCTCCCTCCATGTTACCTACCCCCTCTCCTTCTCTCTCCATGTTACCCCCTCTCCTTCTCTCTCTCCATGTTACCCCCTCTCCTTCTCTCTCTCTCTCCATGTTACCCCCTCTCCTTCTCTCTCCCTCCATGTTACCCCCTCTCCTTCTCTCTCTCCATGTTGCCCCCTCTCCTTCTCTCTCCCTCCATGTTACCCCCTCTCCCTCCATGTTGCCTCCTCTCCTTCTCTCTCCCTCCATGTTACCTCCTCTCCTTCTCTCTCTCCCTCCATGTTACCCCCTTTCCTTCTCTCTCTCTCCATGTTACCTCCTCTCCTTCTCTCTCTGCCTCCATGTTACCCCCTCTCCTTCTCTCTCTCTCCATGTTGCCTCTTCTCTCTCCATGTTACCCCCTCTCCTTCTCTCTTCCTCCATGTTACCACCTCTCCTTCTCACTCTCTCCATGTTACCCCCTCTCCTTCTCTCTCTCTCTCCATGTTACCCCCTCTCCTTCTCTCTCCCTCCATGTTACCCCCTCTCTCTCCATGTTACCCCTCTCCTTCTCTCTCCCTCCATGTTACCCCCTCTCCTTCTCTCTCACTCCATGTTACCCCCTCTCCTTCTCTCTCCCTCCATGTTACCCCTCTCCTTCTCTCTCTCCATGTTACCCCCTCTCCTTCTCTCTCTCCATGTTACCCCCTCTCCTTCTCTCTCCCTCCATGTTACCCCCTCTCCTTCTCTCTCCCTCCATGTTACCCCATCTCCTTCTCTCTCCCTCCATGTTGCCCCCTCTCCTTCTCTCTCCCTCCATGTTACCCCCTCTCCTTCTCTCTCCCTCCATGTTACCCTCTCCCTCCATGTTACCTCCTCTCCTTCTCTCTCCCTCCATGTTACCTCCTCTCCTTCTCTCTCTCCCTCCATGTTACCTTCTTTCCTTCTCTCTCTCCATGTTACCCCCTCTCCTTCTCTCTCTCTACATGTTGCCTCTTCTCTCTCCATGTTACCCCCTCTCCTTCTCTCTCCCTCCATGTTACCCCCTCTCCTTCTCTCTCTCCATGTTACCCCCTCTCCTTCTCTCTCTCTATGTCACCCCCTCTACTTCTCTCTCCCTCCATGTTACCCCCTCTCTCTCCATGTTACCCCTCTCCTTCTCTCTCCCTCCATGTTACCCCCTCTCCTTCTCTCTCACTCCATGTTACTTCCTGATATTATTTTTAAACCTTTGTCCCTCTAATTTAAGACTATGTCCTCTTGTTGTGGTAGTTTTTCTTCTTTTAAATATAGTCTCCTCCTTTACTGTGTTGATTCCCTTTATGTATTTAAATGTTTCTATCATATCCCCCCTGTCTCGTCTTTCCTCCATGCTATACATGTTAAGATCCTTTAACCTTTCCTGGTAAGTTTTATCCTGCAATCCATGAACCAGTTTAGTAGCCCTTCTTTGAACTCTCTCTAAGGTATCAATATCCTTCTGAAGATAGGGTCTCCAGTACTGTGTACAGTACTCCAAGTGAGGTCTCACCAGTGTTCTGTACAATGGCATGAGCACTTCCCTCTTTCTACTGCTAATACCTCTCCCTATACAACCAAGCATTCTGCTAGCATTTCCTGCTGCTCTATTACATTGTCTGCCTACCTTTAAGTCATCAGAAATAATCACCCCTAAATCCCTTTCCTCCATGTTACCCCTCTCCTTCTCTCTCCCTCCATGTTACCCCCTCCCCTTCTCTCTCCCTCCATGTTACCCCCTCTCCATGTTACCCCTCTCCTTCTCTCTCTCTCCATGTTACCCCCTCTCTCTCTCTCCATGTTACCCCCTCTCCTTCTCTCTCCCTCCATGTTACCCCTTCTCCTTCTCTCTCCCTCCATGTTGCCCCCTCTCCTTCTCTCTCCCTCCATGTTACCCACTCTCCTTCTCTCTCCCTCCATGTTACCCCTCTCCCTCCATGTTACCTCCTCTCCTTCTCTCTCTCTCCATGTTACCTCCTCTCCTTATCTCTCTCCCTCCATGTTACCCTCTTTCCTTCTCTCTCTCCATGTTACCCCCTCTCCTTCTCTCTCTCTACATGTTGCCTCTTCTCTCTCCATGTTACCCCCTCTCCTTCTCTCTCTCCA
This sequence comes from Pelobates fuscus, assembly GCF_036172605.1. NCBI lineage: Eukaryota > Metazoa > Chordata > Amphibia > Anura > Pelobatidae > Pelobates > Pelobates fuscus. Next base: position 484,180,221 of record NC_086317.1, read on the forward strand.
TGTTACCCCCTCTCCTTCTCTCTCTCTATGTCACCCCCTCTCCTTCTCTCTCCCTCCATGTTACCCCCTCTCTCTCCATGTTACCCCTCTCCTTCTCTCTCCCTCCATGTTACCCCCTCTCCTTCTCTCTCACTCCATGTTACCCCCTCTCCTTCTCTCTCACTCCATGTTACTCCCTCTCCTTCTCTCTCTCCATGTTACCCCCTCTCCTTCTCTCTCTCCATGTTACCCCCTCTCCTTATCTCTCTCCATGTTACCCCCTCTCCTTCTCTCTCCCTCCATGTTACCCCCTCTCCTTCTCTCTCTCTCCATGTTACCCCCCTCTCCTTCTCTCTCCCTCCATGTTACCCCCTCTCCTTCTCTCTCCATGTTACCCCCTCTCCTTCTCTCTCACTCCATGTTACCCCCTCTCCTTCTCTCTCTCTCCATGTTACTCCCTCTCCTTTTCTCTATCTCCATGTTACCCCCTCTCTTTCTCTCTCTCCATGTTACCCCCTCTCCTTCTCTCTCTCCATGTTACCCCCTCTCCTTCTCTCTCCCTCCATGTTACCCCCTCTCCTTCTCTCTCTCTCCATGTTACCCCTCCCCTTCTCTCTCCCTCCATGTTACCCCCTCTCCATGTTACCCCTCTCCTTCTCTCTCCCTCCATGTTACCCCCTCTCCATGTTACCCCTCTCCTTCTCTCTCCCTCCATGTTACCCCCTCCCCTTCTCTCTCCCTCCATGTTACCCCCTCTCCATGTTACCCCTCTCCTTCTCTCTCTCTCTCCATGTTACCCCCTCTCTCTCTCTCCATGTTATCCCCTCTCCTTCTCTCTCCCTTCATGTTACCCCCTCTCCTTCACTCTCCCTCCATGTTACCCCCTCTCCTTCTCTCTCCCTCCATGTTCCCCCTCTCCTTCTCTCTCCCTCCATGTTACCCCCTCTCCTTCTCTCTCCCTCCATGTTACCCCCTCTCCTTCTCTCTCCCTCCATGTTACCCCCTCTCCTTCTCTCTCTCTCCATGTTACCCCCTCTCCATGTTACCCCTCTCCTTCTCTCTCTCTCCATGTTACCCCCTCTCTCTCTCTCCATGTTATCCCCTCTCCTTCTCTCTCCCTCCATGTTACCCCCTCTCCTCTCTCCCTCCATGTTACCCCCTCTCCTTCTCTCTCCCTCCATGTTCCCCCCTCTCCTCTCCCCATCCATGTTACCCCCTCTCCTTCTCTCTCCCTCCTTGTTACCCCCTCTCCTTCTCTCTCCCTCCATGTTACCCCATCTCCTTCTCTCACCCTCCATGTTGCCCCCTCTCCTTCTCTCTCCCTCCATGTTACCCCCTCTCCTTCTCTCTCCCTCCATGTTACCCCTCTCCCTCCATGTTACCTCCTCTCCTTCTCTCTCCCTCCATGTTACCTCCTCTCCTTCTCTCTCTCCCTCCATGTTACCCCCTTTCCTTCTCTCTCTCCATGTTACCCCCTCTCCTTCTCTCTCTCTACATGTTGCCTCTTCTCTCTCCATGTTACCCCCTCTCCTTCTCTCTCCCTCCATGTTACCCCCTCTCCTTCTCTCTCTCCATGTTACCCCCTCTCCTTCTCTCTCTCTATGTCACCCCCTCTCCTTCTCTCTCCCTCCATGTTACCCCCTCTCTCTCCATGTTACCCCTCTCCTTCTCTCTCCCTCCATGTTACCCCCTCTCCTTCTCTCACACTCCATGTTACCCCCTCTCCTTCTCTCTCACTCCATGTTACTCCCTCTCCTTCTCTCTCTCCATGTTACCCCCTCTCCTTCTCTCTCTCCATGTTACCCCCTCTCCTTCTCTCTCTCCATGTTACCCCCTCTCCTTCTCTCTCCCTCCATGTTACCCCCTCTCCTTCTCTCTCTCTCCATGTTACCCCCCTCTCCTTCTCTCTCCCTCCATGTTACCCCCTCTCCTTCTCTCTCCATGTTACCCCCTCTCCTTCTCTCTCACTCCATGTTACCCCCTCTCCTTCTCTCTCTCTCCATGTTACCCCCCTCTCCTTCTCTCTCCCTCCATGTTACCCCCTCTCCTTCTCTCTCCATGTTACCCCCTCTCCTTCTCTCTCTCTCCATGTTACTCCCTCTCCTTCTCTCTCTCCATGTTACCCCCTCTCCTTCTCTCTCTGCATGTTACCCCCTCTCCTTCTCTCTCCCTCCATGTTACCCCCTCTCCTTCTCTCTCCCTCCATGTTACCCCCTCTCCTTCTCTCTCTCTCCATGTTACCCCCTCTCCTTCTCTCTCCCTCCATGTTACCCCCTCTCCTTCTCTCTCCCTCCATGTTACCCCCTCTCCTTCTCTCTCCCTCCATGTTACCCCCTCTCCTTCTCTCTCTCTCCATGTTACCCCCTCTCCTTCTCTCCCCATGACGTCAAAGAGGGCAATGGAGATAACAGGGTGTGGAATGTTAGGCGCCTGCGCTGTAATCCGAGTAGTCAGGAAATCCTCATTCTGAGACTGGAAATTACGTCACGGAGAGAGACCAGCCAGACGCCATGTTGGATGAGGGAAAGCTACTAATAATCAATAGTTGAAGTAAGGGCAATAGGTAGCCTTTATTGCGCTGGTCTCAGTTGGGATTGGCACATTTTGCTGTATGAGAATGTCAATCCCTAGAACCAGTGTCAGTAGTCAGAGCTATGTTAGAAGAGAGTTTATCTCCTTTATGTATAAGCTTGATGTGCACTGTCTCTAGACATATACATGGGCCCATCCAGACTGAAACTAATGCAGAAATAGCTTCCTAATGCCCATACTTCTCCCACAGTGTGCCCTCATTCAACATGGCGCTGGGTGTGTCACTCTCCGTGACGTCATTTCCGGTCTCAGAATGAGGATGTCCTGACTACTCGGCTTAACGCGCAGGCGCCGAACATTCCACACCCTGTAAGTGGGAGCGGAGGGTAAGGCCGGGGGTATGGTCTCATTGTGTTTATTGAGGTTATTCCTGGTTCCAGGTCAGGGGGTTATTATTGTCCTCAGTGACCGCTAATGCAGCCATTCATTACTTAGTGAGCAGCAGGGAGGATACTGGATCTTTAATACAATGCTGTCACAATTACAGACAATTACACTAACATGGAGAGAGAAGGGGCAACATGGAGGGAGAGAGAAGGAGAGGGGGTAACATGGAGAGAGAGAGAGAGGGGGTAACATGGAGAGAGAGAGAGAGGGGGTAACATGGAGGGAGAGAGAAGGAGAGGGGGTAACATGGAGAGAGAGAGAAGGAGAGGGGGTAACATGGAGAGAGAAGGAGAGGGAGCAACATGGAGGGAGAGAGGAGAGGGGGTAACATGGAGAGAGAGAGAAGGAGAGGGGATAACATGGAGGGAGAGGGGATAACATGGAGGGAGAGAGAAGGAGAGGGGGTAACATGGAGAGAGAGAAGGAGAGGGGGTAACATGGAGAGAGAGAGAAGGAGAGGGAGCAACATGGAGGGAGAGAGAAGGAGAGGGGGTAACATGGAGAGAGAGAGAGAGAGAAGGAGAGGGGGTAACATGGAGAGAGAGAGAAGGAGAGGGGGTAACATGGAGAGAGAGAGAGAAGGAGAGGGGGTAACATGGAGAGAGAGAAGGAGAGGAGGCAACATGGGGAGAGAGAGAAGGAGAGGGGGTAACATGGAGGGAGAGAGAAGGAGAGGGGGCAACATGGAGGGAGAGAGAGAAGGAGAGGGGGTAACATGGAGAGAGAGAGAGAAGGAGAGGGGGTAACATGGAGGGAGAGAAGGAGAGGGGGTAACATGGAGGGAGAGAAGGAGAGGGGGTAACATGGAGAGAGAAGGAGAGGGGGTAACATGGAGAGAGAGAGAAGGAGAGGGGGTAACATGGAGAGAGAGAGAAGGAGAGGGGGTAACATGGAGAGAGAGAGAAGGAGAGGGGGTAACATGGAGAGAGAGAGAAGGAGAGGGGGTAACAGGGAGAGAGAGAGAAGGAGAGGGGGTAACATGGAGGGAGAGAGAAGGAGAGGGGGTAACATGGAGGGAGAGAGAAGGAGAGGGGGTAACATGGAGGGAGAGAGAAGGAGAGGGGGTAACATGGAGGGAGAGAGAAGGAGAGGGGGTAACATGGAGGGAGAGAGAAGGAAGGAGAGGGGGCAACATGGAGGGAGAGAGAAGGAGAGGGGGTAACATGGAGGGAGAGAGAAGGAAGGAGAGGGGGCAACATGGAGGGAGAGAGAAGGAGAGGGGGTAACATGGAGGGAGAGAGAGAAGGAGAGGGGGTAACATGGAGGGAGAAGGAGATAGGGCAACATGGAGGGAGAGAGAGAGAAGGAGAGGGGGCAACATGGAGGGAGAGAGAGAGAAGGAGGGAGAGAGAGAGAAGGAGAGGGGGTAACATGGAGGGAGAGAGAAGGAGAGGGGGTAACATGGAGGGAGGGAGAAGGAGATAGGGCAACATGGAGGGAGAGAGAGAGAAGGAGAGGGGGTAACATGGAGGGAGAGAGAGAAGGAGAGGGGGTAACATGGAGGGAGAGAGAGAAGGAGAGGGGATAACATGGAGGGAGAGAGAAGGAGAGGGGGTAACATGGAGGGAGAGAGAAGGAGAGGGGGTAACATGGAGGGAGAGAGAAGGAGAGGGGGTAACATGGAGGGAGAGAGAAGGAGAGGGGGTAACATGGAGGGAGAGAGAAGGAGAGGGGGGTAACATGGAGGGAGAGAGAGAAGGAGAGGGGGTAACATGGAGGGAGAGAGAAGGAGAGGGGGTAACATGGAGGGAGAGAGAAGGAGAGGGGGTAACATGGAGGGAGAGAGAAGGAGAGGGGGTAACATGGAGGGAGAGAGAAGGAGAGGGGGTAACATGGAGGGAGAGAGAAGGAGAGGGGGTAACATGGAGGGAGAGAGAAGGAGAGGGGGTAACATGGAGGGAGAGAGAAGGAGAGGGGGTAACATGGAGAGAGAGAAGGAGAGGGGGTAACATGGAGAGAGAGAAGGAGAGGGGGTAACATGGAGAGAGAGAAGGAGAGGGGGTAACATGAGGGGGTAACATGGAGGGAGAGAGAGAAGGAGAGGGGGTAACATGGAGAGAGAGAGAAGGAGAGGGGGTAACATGGAGGGAGAGAGAAGGAGAGGGGGTAACATGGAGAGAGAGAGAAGGAGAGGGGGCAACATGGAGGGAGAGAGAGAAGGAGAGGGGGCAACATGGAGGGAGAGAGAGAAGGAGAGGGGGTAACATGGAGGGAGAGAGAGGAGAGGGGGTAACATGGAGAGAGAGAGAAGGAGAGGGGGTAACGGAGGGAGAGAGAAGGAGAGGGGGTAACATGGAGGGAGAGAGAGAAGGAGAGGGGGTAACATGGAGGGAGAGAGAGAAGGAGAGGGGGTAACATGGAGAGAGAGAGAGAGAGAGAGAAGGAGAGGGGGTAACATGGAGGGAGAGAGAAGGAGAGGGGGTAACATGGAGGGAGAGAGAGAAGGAGAGGGGGTAACATGGAGAGAGAGAAGGAGAGGGGGTAACATGGAGGGAGAGAGAAGGAGAGGGGTAACATGGAGAGAGAAGGAGAGGGGGTAACATGGAGGGAGAGAGAGAAGGAGAGGGGGTAACATTGAGATAGAGAGAAGGAGAGGGGGTAACATGGAGGGGGAGAGAGAAGGAGAGGGGGTAACATGGAGGGGGAGAGAGAAGGAGAGGGGGTAACATGGAGGGGGAGAGAGAAGGAGAGGGGGTAACATGGAGGGGGAGAGAGAAGGAGAGGGGGTAACATGGAGGGGGAGAGAGAAGGAGAGGGGGTAACATGGAGGGGGAGAGAGAAGGAGAGGGGGTAACATGGAGGGGGAGAGAGAAGGAGAGGGGGTAACATGGAGGGGGAGAGAGAAGGAGAGGGGGTAACATGGAGGGGGAGAGAGAAGGAGAGGGGGTAACATGGAGGGGGAGAGAGAAGGAGAGGGGGTAACATGGAGGGGGAGAGAGAAGGAGAGGGGGTAACATGGAGGGGGAGAGAGAAGGAGAGGGGGTAACATGGAGGGGGAGAGAGAAGGAGAGGGGGTAACATGGAGGGGGAGAGAGAAGGAGAGGGGGTAACATGGAGGGGGAGAGAGAAGGAGAGGGGGTAACATGGAGGGGGAGAGAGAAGGAGAGGGGGTAACATGGAGGGGGAGAGAGAAGGAGAGGGGGTAACATGGAGGGGGAGAGAGAAGGAGAGGGGGTAACATGGAGGGGGAGAGAGAAGGAGAGGGGGTAACATGGAGGGGGAGAGAGAAGGAGAGGGGGTAACATGGAGGGGGAGAGAGAAGGAGAGGGGGTAACATGGAGGGGGAGAGAGAAGGAGAGGGGGTAACATGGAGGGGGAGAGAGAAGGAGAGGGGGTAATATGGAGGGGGAGAGAGAAGGAGAGGGGGTAACATGGAGGGGGAGAGAGAAGGAGAGGGGGTAACATGGAGGGGAGAGAGAAGGAGAGGGGGTAACATGGAGGGAGAGAGAAGGAGAGGGGGTAACATGGAGAGAGAGAGAGAAGGAGAGGGGGTAACATGGAGAGAGAGAAGGAGAGGGGGTAACATGGAGAGAGAGAGAGAAGGAGAGGGGGTAACATGGAGAGAGAGAGAGAGAAGGAGAGGGGGTAACATGGAGAGAGAGAGAGAAGGAGAGGGGGTAACGTGGAGAGAGAGAGAGAGAGAAGGAGAGGGGGTAATATGGAGGGAGAGAGAAGGAGAGGGGGTAACATGGAGAGAGAGAGAAGGAGAGGGGGTAACATGGAGAGAGAGAGAAGGAGAGGGGGTAACATGGAGAGAGAGAGAGAGAAGGAGAGGGGGTAACATGGAGAGAGAAGGGACAACATGGAGAGAGAGAGAAGGAGAGGGGGTAACACGGAGAGAGAGAGAAGGAGAGGGGGTAACACGGAGAGAGAGAGAAGGAGAGGGGTAACACGGAGAGAGAGAGAAGGAGAGGGGGTAACACGGAGAGAGAGAGAAGGAGAGGGGGTAACACGGAGGGAGAGAGAGAAGGAGAGGGGGTAACATGGAGGGAGAGAGAGAAGGAGAGGGGGTAACATGGAGGGAGAGAGAGAAGGAGAGGGGGTAACATGGAGGGAGAGAGAGAAGGAGAGGGGGTAACATGGAGGGAGAGAGAGAAGGAGATGGGGTAACATGGAGGGAGAGAAAGAAGGAGGATAGGGGGCAATATGGAGGGAGAGAGTAGTAGAGGGGAAAGCGTGGAGAGAGATAGAAGGAGAAGAGGCGCAGCTTGGACGTAGAAAAGAAGATAGTTCAACATAGAGAGAGGGAAAAATGGAGTGAGAGGGGTAACCTGGAGCAGCATGGAAAGAGAAAGAAGATGCGGGGGCAGTATTGAGGTCGAGAGAGGAAGAGAGCGCTGCATATAGAGGTAGAAAGAAGAAGAGGGGCTTTCATCGAGGGTCAAATCCATTAATGTTTCTTAATCCACTGTGAATATACTTTCTGTGTGACAAAGTGACCTGAGTGCACAGTCCTTTTCCTTTCTGGTTTTGTGGAGTTAGCCTTTCTGATCAAGATGCACCAGATTTGTTGAACGTATACGGGAGAAATATTTTTTTATCCCTATAGGCAGTAGAAATTGTTTCTTTAACCCCTTAAGGACCAAACTTCTGGAATAAAAGGGAATCATGACATGTCACACATGTCATGTGTCCTTAAGGGGTTAAAGGAATACCCAAAATATCATAACTATTACAACATGTTATAGTGGTTGAGATGCAAGGAATGCCTTGCAGCCCACCATGTATTTATTCAAACTGTAGAATGTTTTGACTTCTCACCTTGAATCTGCTGGCCACCACTCCCAACCACCACTCTGTCAACACGAAGCCAGAAGATCTCTGTTCAAGCAGAGTCCAGTGCTACAGGTTGCTTTCTATTTACACACTTCCCAACTCACGGTTTAATGAACTAAGCAGAGCTGTCACTCAGGGGGGTGGGGGGGTTGGGGGGATCCCGGTACAAGGGATTTATTCTGTAAAGTCCAAGTGCCATTGAACATTTGGACCTCCAGATACAGACCGTATTAACAAGATTTCAGCCTTTTTGAATAATCAAGCATTTTAAATCTAGAAGCAAATTGTGGAAATATGCAATTGAACTGGGATAACTGGATAGAATTGGTCCCTCTTCGATTACAAATTAAGTTCAATCAAATTTCCAGGTTGGTTGTGAGAAATATGTGAACTAACCATTGCCACTCTAATAATCTATCATTACAAAAACTGTCACTAGCACCATTTCAAACACAAGTTAAAATAAATGTATACTTTATATATTATTAAGTCGTTAGTCCAAGTACAGTAAGTATTTTTCATCTTCGCAAATTCTTGGAACTTAGAACACCCTGGACACTCATTTATTAGTTTGTTATAAAAATCCCTGCCAATGTAACTGATTCCACGCTTTCAATCTAGCAACCTGGAATATTTAGTTAGGTTCCTTATGTGCGCACTCTACATACACAACAAGGAAGGCACTCAATTTCTCCCAGGAAAGAGAGCTGAGTCTCAGACTTTGCATGCACAGCCTAGCTGATGCCTAAACACACACCTGCTTACTATACGGTGACCTGAGCTGTGCATAAACAGATATCAGTTGTGTTATATCTATCAGTTTTAAGAGCTGTTCAAATCATCCTATGGGATGTTGGATTGGGATTTATCAAATAAGATCTGTCCATTTAATTCAGAATGAGACCTTTTGTATTGGAGTACCTCCTTATGTTGTGGTAGGGTGTCTGGTCCACCCACCCAGTTTTATTTAGTTTTTTGTAAAGTTAAAAATGGCTATAAAACTCCAAAGTATTCCAGTGCTCGGTCAGCATCCATGAAGATGTTAATTCATCTATATTGATGACTCTTGTGACGGAGCTCCCGTACTCCGACTGAGTACCTACGCAAAGTCTGCTCCCTCGCCACTGTCAGGGACACTGGAGAGCTTCAGACCAAGTTGCGGAAGTTTGACTTGGCTCTCTTCCACCTTGTACCAGGCTGCATCTTCCTCCGTCCAGGCAGGTTTCGTCCCCCCGTGCCTCTTCAATTCCTCTCACACGCAGGTATCCACACGGCTGACTGCACTATGAATAGCTCTTGCCTTTACAAAGGCACTTGTGGGTCTCATGTCAAGCTGTTTTGCACTTGTTCTGGTGTACAGGGACCATGCAGCCAGCCAAAAGTTCTGAAGCCTCGGTTACTGGGATTCCTGATAAAATCCACACAGGACACACAGTTCCAAAAGGAACTAAAATAAAATGATTTATATAGAACAAATATAATTAATACATAAGCAGTATGTTTATATAAGTAACATTTTCAAACAATAAAGAGTAACAATATATGCATTTAACTACATATGTGGTTGGCTTAATTTGCATACCAGCATTATGTAAATGTACACTTCTATCCAGCCAGCAGAGGACACTGCAGAGTTATCAAGTAAGAATGAATATTTGTTTTTTAATTGCTACTTTCAAAAGCGCCTTTCAGGAGCTTTTAGGACCAGGCTCATAGTTTGTGGGCAAGAGGCTGGCCTTCAAGCCTCCCCAAAAGGCTGTGACATGGGAGCCTCTGTACACAATCCATTACATTATTGATATAGGGCACCTGCATAACAGTTGCCACTATTCAGGAATCGCATGTTTCCCATAGAGAAGAATAAATCTGATGATTTTCTATGACATGCATCAAGAGTGTTCGGCATCATCAAACTCAGCATGATGACGATGAACATTAAAAAAAAAAAGATCTTTATAAGGAAGAGCCTCTGGCCACTAAAGGTGCAGTATCTGACAAAATTTAAACATTGCTGTTTTTCAGAAAAGGCAATGTTTTACATTGCCCAGAAAAGGGCAAATTCTATACACCGAAATTGATTAAAAGGAATCTGTCACCCTCAAAAGACACCCTCTGTTCCCCCACAACAAACTCATTTCAGAGCTAGGTGTTGCTGTAACCCACACTTATGGTCCACCTGGCCTTGTCACTAAGTTTGCTCTGCTTGGGAACACAAGCCACTCCGTTCCTAAATGTGATGTCGTGATATGGAGAGCTGTAGGACCGCCTGCGGGGAGGTCTTTTATGCTCTCCTTGATTCATCAGTTCCATAGCATTTTTGTATTCCTAACACTATAGTATTCATTCAAGATAAAATTATTTCACTGCAGTGTCTTTTACGTTTTGTATTACTGTATTCATTTATTTTATCCATTTGCTTGCTTGTTCTGCTAGTGGGGGAATATTGGGCATATCTAAAAAAAAGGTGGTGAATTTGTAAAGTAAAACATTCTTTTACAAATCCCCCTGTGTATATTAGGATGGTGTGTGTGGGACACTCTTATTGTACATAAACCCACTTTGTATATTATGATAGTGTATAGGGCTTCTATTGTACATATATCCTCTGTATATCAGAATATTGTGAGTCGGATCCTCTTACTGTACATATCCTCTGTATGTCAGAATGGTGTATTTGAGAAATCTTATTGTACATATAACCTCCGTGTATATCAGGATAGTGTGTATAGAACCCTAATGTTGTACACATACGGTACACCATGTGTATATCAGGATAGTGTGTGCATGGGACATCTTATTATCCATTAGGCTGTAATAATTACAATCCTTCGTATTTCTCAGTGGCTCCACGAAATGTCCACAAATACAGTGTATTATATCATGACATAGATTGCAGTAAACCATGGGTAGGCAATCCTTGTCACTCCAGATGTTGTGGATGTGTCTCAAATGCTCTTATAGCCAAAACGCTGGCAAGGCATCGGCAGACACGTTGTCCACAACGTTTGAAGTGATGACGGTATCCCTCCACTGGTATAGTGCTGTGTAAGGTAGACACTAATCTAAGTCAGAGCTTTTCTCAAATCATTAAAAAACCAAAACAATCTCATAAAATTAAAAGCAATGCCTGACTGAATATATATCATTTTTCCAATAGGTTAATTCAATTAATTTGTGTCAATCATACTGGGCCAAACAAGGTCACCAATATCCACTAGCACCTGTCTGGAGTTTATAAAAAAAAGTAATCCAGTGACTTGGAGGATAAACTAGAAGAAGGTGGAGGATATCTAGAGCTTATTGGATCAAGTCTCAGAGATGGACTTCCAGCTGAACAGACCGGTAAGGGTTACATTCACAAAATACTCCGCTTTTGACTTATCCTGTCTTCCTGCCTTTCTGTTGTGGAAGCATAACTCATGATATGGCAGAGGAAGTGAAATAAAATATGTTATGTGGTGAAGTGCATTGTGAGAACATAGACCTTGATTTAACTATTTTGGATAGACTTTCCAAATGATCACAATCTGTTCGAAAAACTTTTAAAATTATTTATCTACAGAACTCACCATTAAAGTCTATGGGGATTTTAAAGATAAATCATTGAAAGTGTTTTTCTAACAGATTGTGATCATTTGAAAAAAGTATCCAAAAGAATTAAACTGAGGCCATATAATCTGTAATAGGTATAGTTTGTTTCTGGACACTTAATCCTGTTGTATATTGATGATTGGTAACCATTACATTTCTAATTTAGGAACAATGTGATTTTGAGGAAGTGGCTGTTTACTTCTCCGAGGAGGAGTGGGACTGTTTAAGTAGAGAAGACAAGGAGCTTTACAGAGATGTGATGATGGAGAATTATCAGACCCTCCGGTCTCTGGGTAAGGACATTCCATCCTATTTAGAGGAAATCTTCATCATAAGTATACATTCATATCTGAGACAAAAGTAAAATTTCTTCATGTTCTTAAACTCATAATAGCACGATAGGCACCAAAACAACTTTATCTTAATGAAGCAGTTTTGGTGTATAGATAATGCCCCTGCAGTATCACTGCTTGATTTTCTGCCTTTTAGGAGTTACATCACTTTATTTATACAGCTGTAGTTACACCTCCCTGCATGTGACTTGCACGGACTTCTTAAACACTTCCTATAAAGACAAATCTAATGTTTTAACTTATTTTACTGCACATTCTGTTTAATTTAGAATGTTTTATGTCCTGTTCTGTTAATAGCCTGCAGGAGCCTCCTACGTGTGAGCAAAGTTTAACTTACAGAGCAGGTGATTAAAAACCTTTTTAAAGCAAGTTAACATCTGATTGAAAATTAAACAGACTGTGTGAGCCAGGGGAGATGTGACTAGGTCTGCATACACAGAAAAGTGATTAAACTTCTAAATGACAGAGACTTTAGCAGTGAAACTGCACAAGCATGATCTATACACCAAAACTGCTCCATTAAAGGGACACTATAGGCACCAGAACAACTACAGCTTATTGTAGCTGGTCTGGTGAGTATAGTATGCCCTACAGGCTTTTTGTTGTAAACACTGTATTTTCAGAGAAATAGCAGTGCTTACATTGCTGCCTAGGGACACCTCCAACGGCAAATCTTCAGATGGCCACTGGAGGTACTTCCCCTCCCCCACCCCCTCCCCCCAGACCAGCCTCCTTGAATGAGATCATCAGAATTGACAATCTCAGCCCATCCAATGCTTTCCTATGGGATAGCATTGTGATTGGCTGAGATCATCACTTCAGACAACGCCAGCCAATGAGTCGGCAGACTGGAAAAACAGGTAAGATTTTACTGTATTTAGGATGGCAAGGGGGGTTAGATAGTGTTCTTAACACTATAGGGTCAGGAATACATATTTGTGTTTTTTACTCTATAGAGTTGTTTTAATGCCTATAGCATCTCTTTAATACAAAAAACCTAAAAAGTCTAGATTCAATATTTTTGAATAAACTTTTATAATTTAATATTTTGAAAAATATTTTATTTTGCAATTCTTGATATACTGATGTTTTTATGTGTGTGTTTTTATATTTTAATACTTTGAAAAAAGTTTAGCCAAAAAATATTTAATCGATGCCAATGTTTAAAAGATGTTAAGAGCTTTACAGTTGTATTCAGTAACAATCTCTCACGTTACACATATACAGGGAGGATTCATATAATGCCTTTCATCATATCCGTGATTGAGCAAGGGGAAGAGCCGTATGTGAGGAATCCTCTGCAGGATAGTCTTTTGAATGCTGGCCCAGGTTAGTAATAAATATGTAGATGGTATTTTGCTCTATTTTATGCCAGGGATCTTGTGACTTCTTTTTTTCCAGGTTTCTCCAACTTCTTGACCTGAGCAGGGGAACTGGATTATTGGGAATCTCTCCATACAGCACAGTGTGGAGTGAGTTTGCAGGGTTTAGTTACTCTTTATGCCTCAGACAGACTGTTGTTCGTTGTTCCTAGATTAGAGGGAGAAAGTGTTCATATTATTCATTGCATCTGCTGTAATTTGCAAATATTGCTTAGTTCACTTTACCACTCTCTGTTCATCATAGAGGCATTATTACTTGGCTCTAAACTGGGCAGGATATTGTACAGCACATACACAGTGCAGCTGCTAAGTGACTGTGAGAGTTACAATCCACATTTTAGGCAATTATCCCCTAATTCCAAGTCCCTCACAACTAACACTATCCCTGAATTACATAATGTAAAGTTAGACCTAACTGTGCCATTTCTAATCACACATAAACACTACCCCTAGCATTAACTTAAGGGGGTACATTTAGTCTTTAGATGAGCAGTAACAGTCAGTTTGCAATGCTGTGTGCTTCGATTTGAATTAAAGAAACAATATTGCCAAATTCTTGTATATGGATAGACCACAGGCATATTTGGGAAACTAAACAAACAAAGAAAAAGGTTGCGCCAAAATAGACAAATATAAATATGTAAATAAAAGTCTTAGCTGAAAAGATCTTTAGATCAAATAGTCTATAAAATGCTTGATCAGGAACAATGTCCTCGCTGTCCTTCCCCAGGGGGATCCAATATTATGAAACGATAAAACAGATAAAAAGACCAAATAATGTAGTACGTCCAATACGGTACAGGAAATAATAAAAGATAAGTAGTGCACTCACATGTATTAGCTATAGCTAGCTCTAGTATGAAAAGTGTACAGCGGTATGATCCCCGCTTATGGGATATGATGCAGGCTTCTTCTTCCAACGTTCCACACTCAAAATAAAAAGAGAAACGACCAATAGTGCTCACCGGGTAAAATAGTATAAATAAAATACATAAAAAGGTACTCACAAGAGTGGAGCAGACAAACTGCTCCTTGACGACAGCGTTGGTGGTATGATCCCCACCTCAGGATTACTTGGAGTCCAGAAAGATAAAATGCCAGAAATATATATCAGGTGTATTAAAAGATGATTGGCACAATAAAAAGTGACCAAAAAATCTTTAATAGCATAAAATACGCAATATAAGTTTCTACATTATTTGGTCTTTTTATCTGTTTTATCGTTTCATAATATTGGATCCCCCTGGGGAAGGACAGCGAGGACATTGTTCCTGATCAAGCATTTTATAGACTATTTGATCTAAAGATCTTTTCAGCTAAGACTTTTATTTACATATTTATATTTGTCTATTTTGGCGCAACCTTCTTCTTTGTTTTTTATCGTTATTCTATTTGAAGGGTTTTTGAGGGATCCCCTTTAAGGGTTGCAGCCTTATTGTTATTTAGCGCTTACTCTCTTTCTTGATATTTGGGAAACTAAACTACTCCCACCGTCACTGCAATTCAGATTGGATGAAACGGACATTAATATTGCAGAAGAGAGAGGTCTCTGTGCTGTTGAGAGGCCATCTTTTACCATTAAATGCCCTTGTAGTAATTTATACATTGGTGAGACAACACAAAAAAAAAAAATAAAAGTAGAATATCCAAACGTAAGTCCACCCTTAGAACTGCAAGATTTGATTATACTGGTTTCCACATTATACAACACATTTCTGAACCAAAAAGAGGGGGTAATAGGCTAAATTGCTGAGACTAAGGATACCATACCGGATTAAAGAATTAGTCGTGTTAGGTCCAGTAGGTATAAACAGAGATTTTGATTTCTCTCTACTTTTTATGAAATCTAATACTATGCCTCTTTTCCAGATTTTGAGGACTCATATGAATATCATATTGCTCCACTGTCTGCCATTTAGAAGTTAAATCGCTTTCGCTTCTGTATATGCAGCCCTAGCCACATCTCCCCAGCTGCGACTCACAGAAGCGAAAGTGATTTAACTTCTAAATGGCAGACAATTGAGCAATCTGAAATTCATATGAGTCCTCAAAACCTGAATAACAAGTAAAAAAAAACTTGTATGCCCCAGGGTGCATTATCCGGTTTCCGATTATCACGCTATTGCATGACAAAAAAGAGAGGAAAAACTGTTCCTCAAACCTCCACTTCCTTATAGTTTACCTTCCCTACAAGATGCTAGACAGGTCATTCCATCCAGTCTTAGAAATAAAGAATGCGTTACAATGCATGCAATACCACAGTCAGAATGGAGACTATATTATCAGTCACTGAGATTTTACAAAAGAGACGTCATGGCAAGCATAGGAAAAAGTGTCCAAATATTTCTAAGAACAGCAATTCTGAAATTTAACAATTTACAGCTCCGTGTTTGGATTACACTTTTAACTTAGGGAGAGTCTAAGTATATGCATTACAACAAAAATAGAAAATGGGCAAAAGCTCTGATAAACTCTAAACATTCTCTTCAGTTAGTCCCCATTCAGGTCTCAGAAAGTATAATTCAGGCTCTAGAACCTGCCTAGAATGGTATCGGCTACATCTTGCTAATGAGGCCCAACAAAGGCAAACTGAGGCAAGCAGAGACTTACTGAAGGTCAAGCTATTGAGGTTTCTCTGAGCTTTGCCCATTTTCCGAGTTCCCACATTGTTCAGTTTTGTTGCAACTAGCACATATACCCTGGATATATATCTTCACATATGGAATAAATGAAAGTAGATGGTATGAAGTTAAACAGTTCAATGACAAGAACCCACTGGTCCCAGTTATTCTACAGTTTTTTTCAATAAGTATATTTTTAAAGGTCCAAACACAGCTACCTGAAAGATGGCACCTATCCTCCTTAATAAGGAGATTTTTAAGGCCACTTGGCAAATAAATGTATATCCTAATTGTGATTTATCCCCTAGTCCTACTGCATTATGTGAAGTACTAATAGAAGAATGCTATTTAAAATTGTGCTCTCTTAAAACAAATTTTGTGATTGCTATCCCCTAGCCAAGGGGATAAGTAAAATGCAGGCTCTTTCATCTGCACCAGACTTTATAGTGTTCCATCAAGATAAGATTGTTTTGCATCACTAACCATATTTCAGTCACAAAGATTTATGTAATGAAAATATCAACCAGTCTATTGTACATTCTAAATTATGCCAGAACTCTTTGTCCTCCAAGGAAGAGCATCTGCACTGTCTTGATGTTAAAAGAGCTTTAGCCATTTATCATGGGAGAAATGCAAATTTGCACAAAACTGATCATCAGATGATCAACTTTCATGGCAAACTTAAGTGAAAGTAAGACTCTTCTGTAGCACGGTGGTCTGATGCCGTATTTGAGCATTATGCCCAAGTACAGTAAGTACTGTTAAATCATGCAAAAGAGAGAGACAACGATATCAGGAAAAAACCAATACATGGTCATAAATATTGTCAGAGAGCTAATGTGGGCATGACCCAAGTATATTAGAAAAACTTCTTCTTTTTTTTTTTTTTATACCCTTTATACTTGTTGATTATTACAACGAGACACTTTCTCCTGCTTTCCTTTTTTCACTTTACTCTGTCGTATTTTAACTTTAGGTTTTTGTTTTAAATAAAGTTTCTCATTATTTTTTGTTGCTTTGCCATTACCTTTGAATGATTCTACTTAGGAGGTAATTTCAGCAAGGAGGGTTTCTACCTTTGTCAGGCAGATTCCTTTACCTTATTTGTATCTTTTTACATTTAAATCAGGTTTCCTAAGTGAAGGAATTTAAAAAGACAAAAAGTTTTATAGTAAACTCTGTAATGTAATGCTGAGAGGCATATGAGAGAAAATATAACCCCTTTCCCTTTCTTGACTGTAAGAAGGTTATGATATTTGACATTTCCTTTACTGTGTAGACATTTGGGGGGAAGCTATCATTCTCAAGATATTGGCAGACATTAAAAATATGGAATGCGTTACTGAAATTTGCTGGTAATCATTCCTGAAGTTTAAGTGTAGATAACGGAGTCTTTGTGAACTAAATTGTATACACAATTTGGATAAAGTACGCAAAATATTTTTCACGTTTTTTCTCAATTACCATGATGCTTCATAATCACATTTCTAATCTTTCATAAAAATATTGTCGGTTTTTCTAAGTATGATAAACATATGGGATAAATTTTCTTTAATTCCCAGTGCATTTCTTTTAGGTTGCTCCATCAGCAGAAGTTATCCTGAAGGACATGACAAAACCAGAAATACATTAAGCAACTCCAACTCTCAAGAATCAATGAATCCCTCAGAATCTTATACGTGCCCAAATGAGATGGTAAACGAAGGAACAAAACATTTCCCATGTGCTGAATGGTGGAAATGTTTTAGCTGTTATTCAAAATGTGTTGTACAGCTTAGGAATAACCCAGGAGAGAAACTTTTCTCATGTTCTGAATGCGGGAAAAGTTTTAGTTCTCACTCAAACCTTGTTAGACATCAGATAATACACACAGGAGAAAAACCTTTCTCATGTTCTGAATGTGGGAAATGTTTTAGCCAGCAAGCAGATCTTGTTTCACATGGGAGAACGCATACAGGAGAAAAACCTTTCTCTTGTTCTGATTGTGGTAAATATTTTAGCCAGCAATCAACTCTTATTAGCCATCAGAGAACTCACACAGGAGAGAAGCCGTATTCATGTTCCGAATGTGGGAAATCTTACAGTCATAATTCACTTCTTGTTAGACATCAGAGAACTCACACAGGAGAAAAACCTTTCTCATGTATTGATTGTGGGAAATGTTTTATCAGTAAATCAGATCTCGTTAGACATCAGAAAACCCACGCTCAAGAAAAACCTTTCTCATGTATTGAATGTGGTAAATGCTTTGTCAGTAAATCACATCTTGTGAATCATCAGAGAAATCACACAGGAGACAAACAGTTCTCATGTTCTCAATGTGGGAAATGTTTTGGCCGTAAATCAGATCTTGTTGCACATTGGAGGACTCACACAGGAGAAAAATCTTGCTCATGTTTTGTGTGTGGAAAATCTTTTTTCAGTAAATCAGAGCTTGTAAAACATGAGCGAACTCACACAGGAGAAAAACCTTTCTCGTGTTCTGAATGTGGGAAACGTTTTAGTCAGCACTCAAATCTTGTTACACATGGGAGAACTCACACAAGAGAGAGACCATTCTCATGTTCTGAATGTGGGAAATGTTTTGTCAGTAAATCAACTCTCCTGGCACATGGGAAAGCTCACACAGAAGAGAAACCTTTCTCATGTTCTGAATGTGGGAAACGTTTTAACCAGGAATCACATCTTGTTAGCCATGAGAAAGATCACATGAGAGAGAAACCATTCTCATGTTCTGATTGTGGGAAAAGTTTTATCTGTAACTCAAAGCTTCTTCTGCATGCTAGAGTTCACACAGGTTATAAACCGTACGCATGTTCTGAATGTGGGAAATGTTTTAGCCAAAAACCACATCTTGCTAGCCATCTAAAAACCCACACAAAAGAGAAATTTCGTACTCTGAATGTGGGGAATGTTATAGCCAACTCTAAGGTTTTATGAAGCATCAGTGGATTAATGTGGGAATAATCAACTTATTGAAATGTGAGACATCCTTAAACTGTAACTCAAATTGTATTTACCATCCAGAGTCGCACACGATAGCAGAGAATGTTTAATGCTACTACTCTAAATAATTGAATTGATTCTTTTTCTGTAAAATATATATATATATATATGTCTGTTGTAAATGTTGGCTTTGTTTTCATATGCTTGTTGTAAAATAAAACAATCTTGGTTAATGAAGAGTTTACAGCAATCTAAGTTTAGCATTTTTTTCTTCATTATTTTATCAATTATAGCAATTTGTTTTGACATTCTTATAGTTAATATTATAGTTTAAAAATAATAATTCTTTTAAAAAGGTTTTCTTGATATAGTAACTAGGGATGCACAGGAATTTCTGCTGAAACCGGGTCAAATTTGGCAAAAAATTTTTTTTAAAAGGGACAGAGGCGGAAAGAATACTATGGGACAGGGGAAGGGGGGGGGGGAAAGAACACTATGGGACAGGGGTGGGGGGGGAAGAACACTATGGGACAGGGGTGGGGGGGAAGAACACTATGGGACAGGGGTGGGGGGGATGAACACTATGGGACAGGGGTGGGGGGGATGAACACTATGGGACAGGGGTGGGGGGAAGAACACTATGGGACAGGGGTGGGGGGGGAAGAACACTATGGGACAGGAGTGGGGGGGGAAGAACACTATGGGACAGAGGTGGGGGAAGAACACTGGGACAGAGGTGGGGGGAGAACACTATGGGACAGAGGTGTGGGGGGGAGAACACTATGGGACAGAGGTGTGGGGGGGAGAACACTATGGGACAGAGGTGGGGGGGAAGAACACTATGGGACAGGGGTGGGGGGGGAAGAACACTATGGGACAGGGGTGGGGAGGGGAAGAACACTATGGGACAGGGGTGGGGAGGGGAAGAACACTATGGGACAGGGGTGGGGAGGGGAAGAACACTATGGGACAGGGGTGGGGAGGGGAAGAACACTATGGGACAGGGGTGGGGAGGGGAAGAACACTATGGGACAGGGGTGGGGAGGGGAAGAACACTATGGGACAGGGGTGGGGAGGGGAAGAACACTATGGGACAGGGGTGGGGAGGGGAAGAACACTATGGGACAGGGGTGAGGAGGGGAAGAACACTATGGGACAGGGGTGGGGAGGGGAAGAACACTATGGGACAGGGGTGGGGAGGGGAAGAACACTATGGGACAGGGGTGGGGAGGGGAAGAACACTATGGGACAGGGGTGGGGAGGGGAAGAACACTATGGGACAGGGGTGGGGAGGGGAAGAACACTATGGGACAGGGGTGGGGAGGGGAAGAACACTATGGGACAGGGGTGGGGAGGGGAAGAACACTATGGGACAGGGGTGGGGAGGGGAAGAACACTATGGGACAGGGGTGGGGAGGGGAAGAACACTATGGGACAGGGGTGGGGAGGGGAAGAACACTATGGGACAGGGGTGGGGAGGGGAAGAACACTATGGGACAGGGGTGGGGAGGGGAAGAACACTGGGACAGGGGTGGGGAGGGGAAGAACACTATGGGACAGGGGTGGGGGGGGAAGAACACTATGGGACAGGGGTGGGGGGGGAAGAACACTATGGGACAGGGGTGGGGGGGGAAGAACACTATGGGACAGGGGTGGGGGGGGAAGAACACTATGGGACAGGGGTGGGGGGGAAGAACACTATGGGACAGAGGTGGGGGGAGAACACTATGGGACAGAGGTGTGGGGGGGAGAACACTATGGGACAGAGGTGTGGGGGAAGAACACTATGGGACAGGGGTGGGGGGGGAAGGACACTATGGGACAGGGGTGGGGGGGGGGAAGAACACTATGGGACAGGGGTGGGGAGGGGAAGAACACTATGGGACAGGGGTGGGGAGGGGAAGAACGCTATGGGACAGGGGTGGGGAGGGGAAGAACGCTATGGGACAGGGGTGGGGAGGGGAAGAACACTATGGGACAGGGGTGGGGAGGGGAAGAACACTATGGGACAGGGTGGGGAGGGGAAGAACACTATGGGACAGGGGTGGGGAGGGGAAGAACACTATGGGACAGGGGTGGGGAGGGGAAGAACACTATGGGACAGGGGTGGGGAGGGGAAGAACACTATGGGACAGGGGTGGGGAGGGGAAGAACACTAAAAAAGGAGTGGAGAGGAACACTAGACTCAATCACAATGTATCTGTTCTAATCCTTTATTTGTTCCTTAAATTAAGTAGTCAATCTTAATGGGTCATAATGAGAAGATATACACATTAACACCAATTGTACCGTTATTGAATTCAGCAGGTTAAAAAAAAAGTTAAAAGTAGAAAATACTTTTTAACAAACTGCTAATGTTCAATGTATTAGCATTGTGCAATGACAAGAAGAAAAAAAACACTTCCCAGAGATGATCATTTTAGAAGTAACCTCACCAAGCGCCAAGTAAAGGACAAATAATGATATACACAGCAAAAATGCATGGACGCTATTCCCTAAATATCTGCTTTAAAAAGAAATAATGGATCATCTATAAATACATATATGAATTTCCAACGTTAGAGATGTGGCGAAAGTAACCTCGCCACTGGTTTTTGGAGGGGCCTGTTTGCCAGCCTCCAGCCCTGCGACTATGGCCCTGGGATGTATTGCCCTTTAAGGAACTGAGTTGGGGCTTATGGACTTATATGATACTGTTACTGACCCTTTAAGAAATGTATTTGAGCATAATGGATTTTTATAATGCTGTTTCTGGCCCTTTAATAACTTTGGAGCAGTGTTGCAACTTTAAATTGGCACTTCGGATGCAGCCGAAGTAGTCGAAGTGGCTGCCATTCGACAAACGAACACGTGGCGGCGGACATCTTTGTTCATTCGAACGAGGTCAGCGGTATGTGTAGCCAAATCCATGGAACTGAAATCGGCTACACATTTCAATGAACACCGCTGACCCTTACCTTCTCCTGCAGAGAGTTTTCAGCCACAGAGACTAAGTCCTGTTCGAAGATTCGAACGCACATTCGAATGGGACTTGGTCATTTTTTCAGTGTGAAATTGACCGACCGCACAGCCCAAATCTATGGAACTGTTTTGGGCAGGAAAATGTGCTGGCGGTCGGTCATAAAGGACTTCCAGCTAACTCTTTAACCCCTGTATGGAATCGGTTGAATTTTTGGATATGTTTGTAAGTAAAGTGCGCTGAGTTTGAATATGTCATTTTTATGAAGATTGAATGTATAGTTTTAGAGTTATGAAAGTTGGGTAAAAAGTATGTTTTAAACTGTACGGATAATTGGGTTACCTCTCGGGCTAAGGGGAGGGAATCTGTGGAATGTAACCAGTGTGTGATTGGATAATGTATAATTGTCTGTGGGCGTCTCCCTTGCATGGGAGAATTGCATAAAAGCAGAGTGTGTGTCATTAAACCAGAGTTCTACTTCACCCTCAATCTAGAGTCCTGTCTCTTATTGGGGGAATTGCTATATCACTACAAGGGATTGCTATGTTCTGCATGCTCCCTTAGATAATCACTCCTAAGCTCTTGTAAGAGCTTGTTCCTGTTCTGCTACCTGAAGGAATCTACGGTGGTTATGGTGTCTGGCGGAGCGCTTGGAGCCCTCTGTAAGCGCTAGGAGCATCCTTCAACGGAGGTACCCAGTCGGGGTGCCAGGTGATCCGTTACAAGAGGGTCCTTGGTGACTTTAGAATATCCCCCTGTTGCATTGGAAAATTGTTATCATTTATATCTTTACTGTAATTGGAGTAAACAGAATACTACTAACCTCCATTTTAGATGTCAAGTTGTGTCCACCAGATGGAAGGTGTAACAGAATCTATTGACAGTATCACTGTCTTTAAAGTCGTCCTCCCATTTCCATTGTTGTGCGAATGTTGTGGGCCATTTCTGAAGGTTTAGCCTAGTGAATGTGTATGTTTGTATTAATTTGTATATATTTGCATGGCATGGAAACTTCAGTCAGTGTGCCATGTTTTATTTAACTGTGTTCTCCTAATCCCCTCCCCACTCTTGACTAGCAATGTTTAATGTGTTCTGTGTTACCCTATCCTATTAAATTTTATACATTGTGTTTGGTTGTATCACACATTTCTAATGTAATATTTATAGGAGCTAGTCCTGAGTGGAAAAACAGTACTGTGTGGTAGTCCCATACTTTCTGTCTGGGATCTCTAAGAAAAGAGCTAGGACTTGAGCCAAATGTGCCTTTGCAAATGCAGTATTCAGAGGCAGTACAGACAGAGGGATCAATACCTGCCTGGAAGACATGGTAGTTCCTGAGGTCCCTGGAGAAGGGATGTAAGGCAAATCAGGACAGCTCTAGATCTCACACTTGGATCAGTCTACCCTGTTCCTCTTACAGAAGGAAAATTCACAAAGATTAGTAACACATTGTATGGTATGCTAGGTAGACAGTCCCAGATTTGTGTGCAAAACTAGGGGAGAAATCTACAAATGTACACAATTAAGCCCTGTGCGTAAACTTCCAGTACTCCTGGGTGGCGGCAATGACTTTGGTACACATCAGCACGAATACATACAATACCAATAAAATAAAAACCAAAGAAAAAGTGTATGTGCACTATCTGAAATCCCTATGCACATTGAAATAACAGATTTTTATTGTTACTATAGTGTAAACTCACCTGCCAAGTCAGGACAAAACCTCTTAGGTGAGTCCTACACTAACAATTCACCTGCGGCTTTCAGCTAAACGGTAAACTCGAATGAGACAGAGAGGGGTATTTTAATAAACCTCTACACACTTATAAACCTTTAATAGGAAACACATGGGGTGGTTGGCAGCACGGTTGGATTTAATTTTTCTAAAACATTCTCTGTTTTTGAGTTTTGAAAGTATTGCATGTATTCGGTGAGAACACACCAACAAAACAGTTTGTTACAGAAAGAAGAAACATAACAAAGATATGCGATATTCGAAACAGCATAGTATAGTTGTAGCAGCACTTGTTCATTATACAACAGATAGTTTAAAGTTAAGCTGTTTCTGGCTTGTGTAACGAATTACAGTGAATTCTTTATACAGTTTCATTTGAACGCACTATATAATAGGATATGATGCGTCAAGGTTTTTTTAGCCCTAATCCACTTTTTAACAGTAGTATGTTTTCTTCCGTTCACCTGGTATTTGTACTGTTTGCTCTGGAGTCTGGATTAGGTATGCGGGTGGGCAGGGGCGGACTGAGAACCCTCAGGGCCCCCGGGCAAAATAAATCAAGGGCCCCGTTACAGGCCCCACCCATACTCCGCAGCAAGCGCCACCCATGTCCCGCCTCCATGCACCGCCTCCAGCCACACCCTACACAATCTTTAGACACAAGGAACAAAAGTGCAATAATCCCTTCGAGGCCCCAGTAGAGACTACAATTGAGGGCTAATGGGCCATGGAGGGGGGTCTTTCTAGCAGAGGCTATCTCAGTGTCCTTTAGAGAGTGTGTTAGAAAGAATCTCCTCCAGGCCCTATTAGAGACTACAATGGAGTCTAATAGGCTTGGAAGGGGGTCTTTCTAACAGAGGCCATCTCAGTGTCCCTGCTGGAAACAGTCGCCTCCAGGCCCCTGTAGAGACTACAATTGAGGGCTAATGGACCATGGAGGGGGGGAGCATTCTAGCAGAGGCTATCTCAGTGTCCTTTAGAGAGTGTGTTAGAAAGAATTTCCTCCAGGTCCCATTAGAGACTACAATGGAGTCCAATGGGGCCTGGAGGGGCGTCTCTCCAACACTCTGGTTCCTATTCACAATATAGCAACACAACATAGCTCGCTGATATCCTCTTACCTTAATTACTGTCGCTGGCTGGCAGTCTGTGGGCTTGCTGGAAGGCTGTGGGCTTACTGGCTGCGGCTGGCAGGCTGTGGGCTTGCTGGCAGGCTGTGGGCTTGCTGGCTACTGCCGGCAGGCTGAGGGCTTGCTGGCTGCGGCTGGCAGGCTGTTGGCTTGCTGGCTGGCAGGCTGTGGGCTTGCTGGCTCCGGCTGGCAGGCTGCACCTGGCAGGCTGTGTGCCTACTGGCTTTGGCTGGCAGGCTGTGTTGTTGCTGGCTGTAGGCCTGTGGCTTGCTGGCAGGCTGTGGGCTTGCTAAAGGCAGGCTGGCTGGCAGCCTGTAGTGGCCGGCTGCTGGGCTGTGGCCGGCTGCTGGGTTGTGGCTGGCTGCTGAGGCCGACCTGTCGCCGGCTGCTGGGTAGTTGGCCTGGGGCCTGTGGCTGGCTGGCTAGTTGGCCTGGGGCCTGTGGCTGGCTGGCCTGGGGCCTGTGGCTGGCTAGCCGGCTAGTTGGCCTGGGGTCTGGGGCTGGCTGGCCTGGGACCTGCTGGCTGGCCTGGGGCCTGTGGCTTGCTGACTGGGCCCTGTGGCTTGCTGACTGGGCCCTGTGGCTTGCTGGCTGGGGCCCTGTGGCTTGCTGGCTGGGGCCCTGTGGCTTGCTGGCTGGGGCCCTGTGGCTTGCTGGCTGGGGCCCTGTGGCTTGCTGGCTGGGGCCCTGTGGCTTGCTGGCTGGGGCCTGGGGCCCTGTGGCTTGCTGGCTGGGGCCTGGGGCCCTGTGGCTTGCTGGGGCCTGGGGCCCTGTGGCCTTCTGGCTGGGGCCTGTGGCTTGCTGGCTGGGCCCTGTGGCTTGCTGGCTGGGCCCTGTGGCTTGCTGGCTGGGCCCTGTGGCTTGCTGGCTGGGGCCCTGTGGCTTGCTGGCTGGGGCCCTGTGGCTTGCTGGCTGGGGCCCTGTGGCTTGCTGGCTGGGGCCCTGTGGCTTGCTGGCTGGGGCCCTGTGGCTTGCTGGCTGGGGCCTGGGGCCCTGTGGCTTGCTGGCTGGGGCCTGGGGCCCTGTGGCTTGCTGGGGCCTGGGGCCCTGTGGCCTTCTGGCTGGGGCCTGTGGCTTGCTGGCTGGGCCCTGTGGCTTGCTGGCTGGGCCCTGTGGCTTGCTGGCTGGGGCCCTGTGGCTTGCTGGCTGGGGCCCTGTGGCTTGCTGGCTGGGGCCCTGTGGCTTGCTGGCTGGGGCCCTGTGGCTTGCTGGCTGGGGCCCTGTGGCTTGCTGGCTGGGGCCTGGGGCCCTGTGGCTTGCTGGCTGGGGCCTGGGGCCCTGTGGCTTGCTGGCTGGGGCCTGGGGCCCTGTGGCTTGCTGGCTGGGGCCTGGGGCCGGGGCCTGGGGCCCTGGGGCCTGCTGGCTGGGGCCTGGGGTCTGGGGTCTGCTGGCTGGGGCCTGGGGTCTGCTGGCTGGGGCCTGGGGCCCTGTGGCTGGGGCCCTGTGGCTGGCCGGGGGCCCTGTGGCTGGCCGGGGGCCCTGTGGCTGGCCGGGGGCCCTGTGGCTGGCCGGGGGCCCTGTGGCTTGCTGGCTGGGGCCTGGGGCCCTGTGGCTTGCTGGCTGGGGCCTGGGGCCCTGTGGCTTGCTGGGGCCTGGGGCCCTGTGGCCTTCTGGCTGGGGCCTGTGGCTTGCTGGCTGGGCCCTGTGGCTTGCTGGCTGGGCCCTGTGGCTTGCTGGCTGGGCCCTGTGGCTTGCTGGCTGGGGCCCTGTGGCTTGCTGGCTGGGGCCCTGTGGCTTGCTGGCTGGGGCCCTGTGGCTTGCTGGCTGGGGCCCTGTGGCTTGCTGGCTGGGGCCCTGTGGCTTGCTGGCTGGGGCCTGGGGCCCTGTGGCTTGCTGGCTGGGGCCTGGGGCCCTGTGGCTTGCTGGGGCCTGGGGCCCTGTGGCCTTCTGGCTGGGGCCTGTGGCTTGCTGGCTGGGCCCTGTGGCTTGCTGGCTGGGCCCTGTGGCTTGCTGGCTGGGGCCCTGTGGCTTGCTGGCTGGGGCCCTGTGGCTTGCTGGCTGGGGCCCTGTGGCTTGCTGGCTGGGGCCCTGTGGCTTGCTGGCTGGGGCCCTGTGGCTTGCTGGCTGGGGCCTGGGGCCCTGTGGCTTGCTGGCTGGGGCCTGGGGCCCTGTGGCTTGCTGGCTGGGGCCTGGGGCCCTGTGGCTTGCTGGCTGGGGCCTGGGGCCGGGGCCTGGGGCCCTGGGGCCTGCTGGCTGGGGCCTGGGGTCTGGGGTCTGCTGGCTGGGGCCTGGGGTCTGCTGGCTGGGGCCTGGGGCCCTGTGGCTGGGGCCCTGTGGCTGGCCGGGGGCCCTGTGGCTGGCCGGGGGCCCTGTGGCTTGCTGGCTGGGGCCTGGGGCCCTGTGGCTGGGGCCTGGGGCCAGGGCCTGGGGCCCTGGGGCCTGCTGGCTGGGGCCTGGGGTCTGGGGTCTGCTGGCTGGGGCCTGGGGTCTGCTGGCTGGGGCCTGGGGCCCTGTGGCTGGCCGGGGGCCCTGTGGCTGGCCGGGGGCCCTGTGGCTGGCCGGGGGCCCTGTGGCTGGCCTGGGGCCCTGTGGGTCTGTGGCTGGCCGGGGGCCCTGTGGCTGGCCTGGGGCCCTGTGGGTCTGTGGCTGGCCGGGGGGTCTGTGGCTTACCTGGCTGGTTGCTGGGCCTGGGATGTGAAGATGGCCGACCCATGTGGATTCCGGTCCCGTGCAGGCGGCGCCCGTCGACGTCATCGCGTCACGTAGTGACGTCGACGCGCCTCCGCGCACAGGACCGGGCCCCTCCTCCTCCTCCTCCTGATACAGCAGTAAGTGAATATTACAGCGCCGGGCCCAGGCCCCGATCTCCCCAATCTCCACACTGAATAACTTTGCAGCCGTGCACATTATGTGCACGGCTGCGGCGGGCCCCCCTCCCGGCCGGGCCCTCGGACCACGTCCGAAGTGCCCGACCGGTCAGTCCGCCCCTGCGGGTGGGCCGTTTTAGGGTATGTGCCTGTTGTAGCTATGGTTGGGGGCTAAGGTGGTGCTTTGATATCCGGGTAGTGATATGTTGTAGGTGGTGTCTTGGGTGACCTTTAGAGGCTCTGTTCGTTTGGTGCCTTCTTGGTGAGGAAGAACGGAGTGTGCAGTGTAGTTTGGTCATGTGGAGTTGCAAGTGATGGGGATTAATGTCCCCTACAGAGAAGAGGAGGAAATAGGAGGGGTAGTTGCATGGATGGGGGTGGGGGATTAGGGCTGAAAGTGTTTGGTTGTGTCGTGGATTAGGGCTGAAAGGCCATCCATTTTTCTGCCTCGTCTGTCTTTTTTTTTTTTTTTGTACTTCTCCCATGGTCGGGACTGTGACTGCGCCAGGATCTCCTGGTTGCTACTGCCAGTTTGGCCAGTAATTTGGTATGTATTTCAAGGGTTTGGAGAGCAGCCATATCCAGGGGTCCTTTGGGATGGTCGTGTGTAAAATTTTAGAGACTAGGGTTGCTACTTCTCTCCATAAGTACGTCCCCTTGAGACCGCAGCCCTTCAAGCATAAGTCGGAGGTGGACATTCCTATCTGCTTTAATTTTAGAGGAGTGAGGTACCACCGCATTAGTGTCTTGTATGCCTACTCTTTGTGGGCATACAAGACAGTTGACAGTTGCTGTGGCTTCCCAGATAGCTGTCCAGTCTGAGGGATCATCTGGGGGGCCCAGATCCCTCTCCCAAATCAAGACATAGGACAATGGGTTGGAACAGGAGAGAGTAGATAACGGAGATCTGACTCCTTTGTACGGGGCTTTGGATGCAGATTTTTTCGAAGATCGTGAGGGGGGATTGTCCTGCCGTTTTGTATGTAGTGGTGTCCAGGAAGTTTCTCATTTGTATGTATTGGAAGTAGTCATTGGTAGTGAGTGGTGTAGCTCTATAAATGGGATTAGCTGTTGGTTCTTGTAAAACTGATAGATTCGGAGAAGATCGTTGTCTTCGAAGTGGGCAAAATCTTGTGGAGTCATGCCCGGTGCGAATTGTTCATTTCTTAGAATCGGGGTCAGGGGGTTTGTTGTGAGTTTATTCCATATCTTGATAGAGATGGTTAGGGCTGAAGTGTCTGTGGGAGTTGTGGGTCGCGCCTGTTTTAGGAGCAAGATGTACAAGGAGGGAAAGTCCCAGCTGAATAAATCGTGTTCTAGGTCTAGCCATCTTTTCAGCCCGGCTGAAGCATGCAGGGTTTGTGCATGTTTTTTGTTTTTTTTACTACAAAAGCAAATACAAACATACAAAATTAATCCTGTTGTCTAATTAGTTTACCTGTCATTTTTTTAATTCACATGTATTAGTTTTAATACTCTTGCTTTACTTTTTATTTAATTTAAGGAGGGTGGTTAGGGGCCTGTCACCTGAACAACTTCAGCTTAAAGGACCACTATAGTGCCCTGAGGGTGCCCCCAGCCTCAGGGACCCCCTCCCGCCAGGCTGGATGGTGAGGAAGGGGTTAAAACGTACCTTTTTTCCAGCGCCAGGCGGGGAGCTCTCCTCCTCCTCTCCGCCTCCGATCCTCCCTTTCGGCTGAATGCACATGCGCGGCAAGAGCTGCGCGCGCATTCAGCCGGTCGCATAGGAAAGCATTTATAATGCTTACCTATGGACGCTTGCGTGCTCTCACTGTGATTTTCGTAGTGAGAATCACGCAAGCACCTCTAGCGGCTGTCAGTGAGACAGCCACTAGAGGATTTAGAGGCTGGCTTAACCCTTATATAAACATAGCAGTTTCTCTGAAACTGCTATGTTTATATAAAAAAGGGTTAAACCTAGCTGGACCTGGCACCCAGACCACTTCATTAAGCTGAAGTGGTCTGGGTGCCTAGAGTGTTCCTTTAACCCCTTAAGGACACATGACATGTGTGACATGTCATGATTCCCTTTTATTCCAGAAGTTTGGTCCTTAAGGAGTTAATGAGGTTGTTCAGGTGAGAACTATAGCGCTTTGCAGCCTTTCTCGTGTAAACACTGTATTTTCTGAGAAAATAGTGTTCACATTGAAAGCTAGGAACACCTCCAGTTGCAGTCACTCAGAGTGAACCAGAGGGACTTCGGAGTTGATGGAGGCATAATATGCCTCCATCCACTCAGATCTGTTGTCAGCAGAGCACAGGGCAGCACTGTGCACAGCATCCTGTGATTCAGTATCTCCTCCCTCAGCATGCAGACACTGATTCAATTCATCTCTATGAGGAGATGCTGATTGGCCAGGGCTGTGTTTGAATCATGCTGGCTCTGCCCCTGATCTGCCTCTTTGTCAGTGTCAGCCAATCCTATGGGGAAGCACTGTGATTGGATCAGTCTACCACATGTCAGCAGACTGCTTGTTTTTCTGAGTCTAACAGCATGCAGATTTACAGCTTCTGGCTTGAATACAAGATTTTTACTATATTTATGGAGGCATGAGGGTCCCAGGGGGGCTAGATGGTGGTGTTAACACTATAGGATCAGGAATACATGTTTGTGTTTCTGACCCTATAGTGATCCTTTAAATAATATGGCTTTTCAATAATCAAGTATCATCCCAGACATGATCATCACTCAGAAGGTGACTTGCAGCAAGATGTTATAAAATGTAATAGAACATTTAAAATATATAAATATATATATATATATATATCCATATATAATTTTTATTGAAATGTCATCAAAGTGGTACATAGTTGCAATATTTCAGGTAAGTACAACGTACATTTTTTGGTCATGCAATTATCTTTTAACATTGTATACATGTAAATTTCAATTTGCTGTGTTCCACGATGACAGCACTGGCCGTCTTCGGGTCAGGTATACCTGAATTCCAATTAACATTTCACAGCACGACATTTCGGGTTTTTCATAGATTTAAGGGGGTGAGGGGATAGGGGGTGGATACAGAACGAAAAAGGGGAGGGGTGAGGAGGGGGGGTATGAGTTCACGTGTTAGCATTCTTGTAGTCATGCATATTCCGTGCAACGAGTTAGATACATAGTGACACATTGTTAATTAATAACATGGTAGTTTCCAAAGTTTAATCTTACTAGGGTAGCCAACTTCCCCATTCCTCTGCAAACTTCTCCCCTCGACCCTGAAGGCGGTAGGCTACGCTTTCGTAAGAGCTAATTATGTCTCGTTTTTGTATAACCGCCAGTGTGGTGGGGGGGACTTGTTTTTCCATAGTGATGCTCTATTGACTTTCGCTAGTGTAAGTATGTTAATGATCACTTTTCTGTGGGGGTGTCTTTTCAAGTCGGGTATCATGTGTAGGAGACACTGCGCTGGTTTCCGTGGCAGGCTCAGTTGGGTCGTAGTTAGTATTAGTGTCCGCACTTGGTCCCAGTAAGGACGCAATCCTGGGCAGTCCCAGAAAATGTGCAACATTGACCTTTTCGCCTTTTCACACCTCCAACACAAGTCAGATGCACCTTGGAACATTCTAGCCAGTCTATGAGGTACCAAGTACCACCGCATGGTTATTTTACAGTATGCCTCCCATAAGGAGAAGATTCTTAATGCCTTTCTTGTCAATGTTATGGCCTCGCACCATTGGTCTATGGTAAATGCCGTTCCCAGTTCCTCTTCCCATTGATTCATGTAAAATAATTTCGTTGGAGTTGGGGTCAGGCCACCTAAAATGGCATTATAACAGAGAGATAGGGGTTTCGATTGTGTAGGTTATAATGCGCGCTTAAGGGTCAGTGATCCTATTTGGGTGTTGGCTCGGAGCTGTGCAAGTTTGGTTGTCAGTATATTTTTTACTCTTAGGTATAGGAATAGGTCCATTGGTTCTAGGGAGTATTGCAATTGGAGAACAGGATATTCTTTAACATTGTTTTTCTCCATTAGTTTTTGCAATGAGTGCACCCCTTTGTCTTTCCAAGTTTTTACGGCTAGGTCTGGCGAGAGAGCCATCAAGGATTCTATTGGGGCCTCCCTTAGCAATGTTTCGGTGGTTAACATATGTGGGCTCCAAGCCTTCCAGGAGGAGAGCAAGAACCGCGTACAATGTAGCATTCCCACGCCCGCCACTTTGGGGATCGTGCTTACCCACAAGGTGTGAGTTATGTCATAAGGGCGGAGGCAAGCGTTTTCTAGAGATAGCCATATAGGGTAGTGGCTCGCCTGTGTAGGGTTGAGGAGTCTCATCCCCTGTGCCAGTACTGTAGCCCTGTAGTATGCTCTGATATCCGGACGCCCCAGGCCCCTTTTTTTGTAGGGGAGGCCCAACTTACTCCTTGCTACCCTGGGGGGTTTCCTCTTCCAGATGTGTGCGTTTATCGTGCTTTGGAATTTGTTCACAAGTTTGTGTGGTAGTGCTATGGGTAACGTACGGAAGAGGTATAGAATTAATGGGAGGGTCATCATCTTTAGTGAGTTAATGCGTCCTAGCCATGAGACCTCTAAAGTAGTAGTATTTTCCCAAGTCTTTTTCAATACGCCTTATTAGTGGTATGTGATTCTCATGGAGGAGAGCTTGGATGGTTTTTGTCAGCTGTATGCCCAGGTATGTCAGTGATTTTTCACGCCAGTCGAAGTGATATAAGCTTTTTAGGTCATTGATTGTGTTGTGCGTTAGATTGATCGCCAGCGCCTGTGTCTTGGTGGAGTTATTTTTGTAGTAGGATACCAAACCGTATGCCCTTAGTAAGTCTAGTAAATGTGGGATAGATCATTTTGGTTCTGTGAGAAAGAGGAGGATATGATCAGTGTGACAAAATGGCTTTTGTCACTGGGTCTGCATGTGACAAACTGCCCTACCCCCCTATCGCTTGGAGGAGCCGGATTGCTAGCCTCTTACCCTGGGATGCTGGCCCGTTAAGTCATGGGGACTTAAGGCACTTGGGACAGAGCCCTCTGGATCACTTCATTCGCCTTACTTGCTTGGATTTTACATTTCCCCTGTTACACTCGTATGTGGGTTCGTGCAGTTTAACTTCCATTACAGCTGGTGAACTTAAACTTTACTTGACGTTATTGAGAACTGTGTTCGTGGGATTTGAGCGCTATTCGCCTATAATATGCGCTCAGATCCAAGCTATCTGGGGTTGTGTGGAACATGGGTACTTCGTTCAGCGAAACATGAGTTATTGATTTTAATACAGTTTTGTTAAAAGGTAAAAAGCACATGTTTCTCTCTGCCCGGAGATAATTAGGTTCTTTGCAACCACTTAAGTTAATTATCTCCAGGATAGAGAGGAGGGGTAAGTTAATTATCTCCAGGATACAGAGGAGGGGTTACACTCTTCCTGTGGGTGTGTATAAGAATTGTACTGTATACTGATTGGTTCTGCATATTTTGTTACAGTCTTCCACAAGGTCCCATGTGGGAGTTCTCTTGCTGGAAGACCATCATAAAAGGGCTGAGTTTGGCCATCAATAAACACATTCGTTTTACCCCTTCATGAAGTCTCGACTCATGTTTGGGGAATTGGGAGCTATAATCACTACTTCACTCTTTTAAGCTTGGATTTCGGGAGACGCTACAAGGATCAGCGCTGCACGGATAGCAGGATCCTTTACACTGGTGGCAAGCGGCGGGATTTTCTCCCGAATGGATATACAGAACCGAATCAAGTAGTGAATAGCATCCTAGCGACACCGGTACCATGGATTTATAATTAGGGCAACACTAGTATACGTACAGTGCCCCTGGCTACAGCAGCATGGAATCAGCTAGTTCCTGGACAGCGTTCCATGAGGAGGAGCACCCGGATTACAGGGATGCAACCCGGAAAGGCGTATGGCACGAGGCCATGGAGGACGTGCAGCGACAACGGAGCGAGAGTCTCCCCAGCGAGGAGCAGAGGTTGCGAATGCGATTGGCGCTGCGAAAGCCTCTGCTGGGGGAGCAGCCCCTGAAGGAGTGGGTGTCGGAGCTCGAGACCCTGGTATGGCAGGAGACCTGGTTAGAGGACGCATACTAGGCACTATGGTGGGACGCAGTGCGGCAGGCTCCCTGGACGGAGGAGTACCACAGACCCGAGGGTGAGGATTACAATGGCCCTGGTCTATTATGGGAGTCCTTTGACGAAATGGATTTTGGGAGCACGGGAGAGTCCAGATTCTGGGACCTTATGGACTACAGGAGAGACCTACATGATTGGCCTCCCGAAAGGGGGGTGAGAGCAGATCTAACATTCCTGGTCAGAAGGGAGTGGGAGCTGGAGCAGGACTACCAACATCTGTTCAGCTTGATCCACTCACAGCCTAACCTGCAGCACTACCAGTGGCAAGACCCGGCTGAGGTACACCCTGCTCCTCTACCAGCTGCAGAGGTAGGGGACCTCATAGACTGGTCCGGGGAGGATCCACAGTCGGCAGGTGGAGATGGGACCGAGGTCTCTTCACCGGTCCAGCAGGGAATAGAGAGCCCAGTCTCCTTTCCCCAGCAGCAGGACACTGTATTAGGAGTAGAGACCGTCGGTCTCCAGCAGCAGAGCTTTGCAGCCAAAGGGGAGACAGTCGGTCTCCAGCAGCAGAGCTGTGCAGCTAAAGGGGAGACAGTCGGTCTCCAGCAGCAGAGCTGTGCAGCTAAAGGGGAGACAGTCGGTCTCCAGCAGCAGAGCTGTGCAGCTAAAGGGGAGACAGTCGGTCTCCAGCAGCAGAGCTGTGCAGCTAAAGGGGAGACAGTCGGTCTCCAGTAGCAGAGCTGTGCAGCTAAAGGGGAGACAGTCGGTCTCCAGCAGCAGAGCTGTGCAGCTAAAGGGGAGACAGTCGGTCTCCAGCAGCAGAGCTGTACAGAAAAAGGTGAGACAGTCGGTCTCCAGCAGCAGAACTGTGCAGCTAAAGGGGAGACAGTCGGTCTCCAGCAACCAGGTTTCAACCAGACTACTCCCATAGTAGTGCTGGTACCAGGGCAGAGTACCGCTGGTCTCTGCCCACTCAGCCACCCACCATGGCAGCCTACCAGTCCCCCACACAGCCGTGGTGAGGCACCTGGACATGGACACGTTTTTCCCTCACTCAGGTGTAGTAACCAGTTATTGTGGGAGGGCTGTACTGCTGTTTCTGTTTTGTGGGTGGGCTGCTGGACTAACAAGGGCACTGACCGGCAGGAGGTCAGATACCCTGTTAGTTCGTTTGGAAAAGGGGAGATGTGTGACAAAATGGCTTTTGTCACTGGGTCTGCATGTGACAAACTGCCCTACCCCCCTATCGCTTGGAGGAGCCGGATTGCTAGCCTCTTACCCTGGGATGCTGGCCCGTTAAGTCATGGGGTCTTAAGGCACTTAGGACAGAGCCCTCTGTCTCTGGATCACATCATTCGCCTTACTTGCTTGGATTGTACATTTCCCCTGTTACACTCGTATGTGGGTTCGTGCAGTTTAACTTCCATTACAGCTGGTGAACTTAAACTTTACTCAACGTTATTGAGAACTGTGTTCGTGGGATCTGAGCGCTATTCGCCTATAATATGCGCTCAGATCCAAGCTATCTGGGGGTGTGTGGAACATGGGGACTTCGTTCAGCGAAACATGAGTTATTGATTTTAATACAGTTTTGTTAAAAGGTAAAAAGCACATGTTTCTCTCTGCCCGGAGATAATTAGGTTCTTTGCAACCACTTAAGTTAATTATCTCCAGGATAGAGAGGAGGGGTAAGTTAATTATCTCCAGGATACAGAGGGGGGTTACACTCTTCCTGTGGGTGTGTATAAGAATTGTACTGTATACTGATTGGTTCTGCATATTTTGTTACAGTCTTCCACAAGGTCCCATGTGGGAGTTCCCTTGCTGGAAGACCATCATAAAAGGGCTGAGTTTGGCCATCAATAAACACATTCGTTTTACCCCTTCATGAAGTCTCGACTCATGTTTGGGGAATTGGGAGCTATAATCACTACTTCACTCTTTTCAGCTCGGATTTCGGGAGACGCTACAAGGATCAGCGCTGCACGGATAGCAGGATCCTTTACAATCAGCAAATAGGGATATCGTTTTGGGACCTCCGGGTGTATCTAGGCCTTTGATTTGAGGGTGCTCTTTAACGAGTCGCAGGAGGGGTTTAAGACATAATATAAAAATGAGAGGGGACAGTGGACATCCCTGTTGCGTTCCATTCCGGATATTGAAGGGTTTGGACAGGAAACCTGTGCTGAATACTTTGGCTGATGGATTTTGGTAGATGGCCATAATGCTGGAGATGAAGGGGGCCGGGAAGCCCATCTTGGACAGTATTTGTTCCATGTACCCCCAGTGTAAGCGGTTAAACGCTTTTCCGCGTCTAAAGCTAGTATCAGTCCATTTCGTGAGGTGCGATTAGCCCAGTCGATTAGGTTAATAAAGTGTCGTGTGTTATCCTCTACCTGTCTCCCAGGTACAAAGCCTGCTTGTTCTTCTGACATTAGAGAGAGTAACATCGGCTTTATCCTACTCGCTATTAACTTGGTGTAAAGTTTTAGATCTGCATTGAGCAGGGAGATGGGCCTGAGATTAGCGCATTGCATTGGGGGTTTATTGGGCTTGGGTAGCGTCACTATGAAAGCCTCCAGCATTTCACCCGGGATTTGCCCTGTTTGTGTGATAGTGTTGAAGAGCCGTGTGAGATGTGGTACGAGTTGGTTTGTTAATTTAATGTAGTAATAGTTAGGCAAGCCGTCGGGACCTGGGGATTTATGCGCGGGTAGTGACTTTATCACCAGTCTAACTTTGTCCTCTGTGAACGGTTTCGCAAGGTTTTCTTGCTGGTCAGGTGTAACATGGAGGAGTTGCACTTGCTCTAAGAATTGGGCTATGTCCTCTCTGGAGGGTTGGTGCGTTTCAGGGTCTCTGTGTAGCTGGTATAGGGATTCGTAATAATCAGCTAGTGCATTGACGATATCTTTGGGGTTGTATAGTTTGTCCCCGTCTTTTGATATCATAGATGGGATTTTTGTTTGGAGCTGGCGCTGTTTGAGTTTATTAGCTAATAGTTTGCCTGCTTTGTTCCCTGTCATGTAGTAGTTTTGTTTCAGGTATCTCAATTTTTTTTCCGTGTCTTGTAGCTGAAGTAAGTGTAGGCTGGCTTTTAATTTTCTTAGAGTGTCGTGGTGTGTCTTGGTTGGGTTACTTTTGTGTAGAGCCTCCAGGACGGAGATTTCGTGTTCTAGTGATTCCTGGTTGTTTTTGCGGGTTCTCTTCATCAATGAGCCTATTTGTATTAGGTTCCCCCTCATCACCGCTTTGTGTGCCATCCACTGTGTGGTGACTGATGTTGTGCATTGAGTGTGGTCAGTGAAGTATTGTGTGGTTTGTTCTATTATTTTTGCCAGGGATGTCGGATTGTCTAACAAGGATTTGTTTAAATGCCAGGTGCCTCTACCTCTGACCGGGTGGGGCGTCTTTAAGTCGACAAGTACTGGGGCATGGTCCTGTTATGGTACTTTTTCAGTAAACCAATATGTTTAAAATGTCTATCTGTTCCTGTCCAAATTAAAAAGAATTGAATTGCGTATATACGCTGAAGTAATTCAGTCTGACACACGGAGTTCAGGTTAAAATAACTTAGAGGAAATTTATTGGCAAGTGAAACAAGAACGGGCGCGCAGGCCCTTTTAAGAGGCATTTTACGTCATCATTGATTATCAATATATCAGTGAATAAACATCATTAATTGGGTTAATTGTTAAGTGTCTGGATTAGTGTCCACCTATCAATATAATTAATTGGCTCAAAAACTAAGTGGTTAGTCCCGTGTCCACCCACCAAGAGGTGGTATTATTTTGGACACGGGTGGGGACAAGGGGGGTCTTGAGCGTAATTTTACACGGTCGATGATCTCAGATCTCGTGGCCAGGTGCAAGGTCTCTTATGAATAGAACATTTCATTACTATAGTGTTCTCATGGCCTTCAGATTATACTATGTTGCGAGTTAGGGGAAATTCAGCAGTTCTTGGGTTAGTCATATCTTTATGGAGAATACAGTCTTTGTCTATTGTATTAGATGTGCTGAGAAATTCTGTCATGTAATGTAGTTTTCATATGGAGAAGTCAGGTTAGGAGGACAAAATGGAGGATTTGTCACAGTATCAGGTTAAAATGGAGTTAGTGCAATAATTCAATACATGTACAATAAAGATTTTTTAATAATTCTACATCAGTCCCCCCTATGAAATGTTAGATTCTAAGAGATAAAAACTTTATTTGTTAATACCAGAAGACGTGTTAGCCCAAAGGCACAGAAACCCCGTGGCCGCTAGCTAGGTGTTAATGCAAAGTGCAAGTCTGTCCCTAATTCTGACCCTAATAGGCTAACTCATCGTCAGTATGGCTCTCGAACACTTCACACCCATGGGTGGCCCATGGCGGCTAACCCACCACTTCTCCACATGGGGCCTTAACCATTCACTGACAGATGCTGTCCCTAAGGTGGTCCCTTCCTAGAACTCTCGCACTTTATCATCAAAAGGGATAGATTGCAGCGGCAAACAGGGTGAGTTGAGATCCTGGAAATCTTGGTCATCAACTTCAAGATGTGTGAAAGTGGGTGCCGCTTGGTCAACAGTCTTCGTGAGGGCTTTCCTCAGACAAGGGAAGACACAACAAAAGAGAAGAGCAAAGATAAAAAGAAAAATTAGTATTGCTATACCAATATGCATTAAAGCCTTTTGCCAACCCGTCATCCAACCAAACCATCTGTCCCAGGGGTCTTTTATCCCAGAATTCCTTTTTAACTCTTCTGAGAGGTCATTTAATTTCGCTATGGCTAATGTAACTTTACCATTAGGGCCTGTGTTTTCTGGGATGTAGGTACAACATGTCATGGTGTCGGGCAAAATTTTACATACCCCTCCTTTTTCGGCTAGGATCATATCTAGGGCCATTCTATTTTGGAAGGCCATTTGGGATGTGGCCTGCAGCTGTTCGGCCAAGCCCTGGAGGGCATCTCTGGTGTAATTAACAAAACGCTGTTGGTTGTAATAAATGTAATTTATCCAGTTTAAATTCTTGTTTGCGGTAACTATGGTAAAAATTGATTCAAACCCTGCAGCAACTTCATCTCTTGCTTTAAACTCATTGGGTACCCCCCTAGGCACCCCAATGGCATCAATGTAAATGTGGGGGTCAAAACTTCCTTTTACTGGGGCTTCACGCTTAACCTTAGTGTGGCTGGACTCATGGGTGTTGAGGTGTGTGTCAGAGATAATGTGTATAGGCATAATGGCCTTAGCCAAAGTACACTCCCCCCACCACTCCGTGTCCATTCTGGATCTTAGCTGTAAATCCCCACACAACCAGTAAATGTCTCCCAGTGACCTAGTGTGATGTTGTAACAAGTTTACAGGAACAGTTCTGTATGTAGCACAATAACCTTTAGAAATGTTACCCACAAATTTACCAATCCCATCATACATGGCATAGCAGGTGTAATTACCTTTATATACGGTAATACCGTGAGGGGGTTTGACATCTTTCGCTAGAAGAGGATACTCTGCTGTCCATGCTTGACATATGGACCTGTTAAAATTGTATCGGTAGGCAAAAAGACTTAGAACGCAATTTTCTACATCTACTGGCAGGGTTAAAGGCACAGTGCCCAGATGAGGCCGGGCACCACCACACACATAGCATGCGGTTCTGTTATGCCTATTGGCATTATATTTCATCCATTCTAACCATAGGTTAACATCATTGAAACCTGTTTCAACGGCCATGGTATCTTCAAAGGTGGGGTTAGCAATGGCCATCATGTCCTTAAAGGACTGGATGTGTGGTTTTAATGGGTTTATGACCATGTGAGTAGCTCCTTGCCACTCAGAGGAATTACACATATCTCTAAGGTAGAAATGCCCTAATTTAGTATAGGAACCCTTTTTCCAATACATTCCCAATACATATCGGTCTGCATCTGTTGGACGTGGATGCTCAATGTTTAGAATTAATTTCATTGGTGTGCCTCCTCCAGGCTTTCTCAGGGTCATTCTTTGGAGGAGGGACCTACCATGATCATCTACTTTAGATAAGGCACTTTTTGGCTTGTAACCCCAGGCAGGCCCGGCATTCCATCCCGCCGCCCCCCAATGGTCACAATTGTGCCCCCATTGTCTGTCAACTACACAAACATATGGGTCTTTTGCATGAGGGATATCTCTATAGATGTTCTGGATTTGTGTTGTGGAGAATGGGCATTCTACGATGTCACAATAATCAAAGGTATAGGTAGCCACTCGGGTACATGATGAATTATACCAGAAGGTGTACCCACTAACATCTTTAGTGATGGCTACTTGTTGGGCCTTAATGAAACTAATTAAGGAGACAATGTACCAGAGGTACATGGTTGTGCGGTGTCTGCTTCCTCTGGGGCAGGAGACTTCTTGCAGTGAGAAGCGTGGATCCAATGTGGCTTGCCGGCCACTTTGACGGAGGTCGCTGTGATCAGGAGAACTTGGAATGGCCCGTCAAATCTTGGTTCCAGGGTATTTTTCCGCACAAACTTCTTGACCAGAACCCAATCTCCGGGAAGCAGGTTATGGGTACCTGTGTCCAAATCGGGATCTGGAATTGAAGAGAAAACTTGGGCATGTATTTTGTTCAAGACACTTGCAAGTTCAGTTACATAGTCTACTAAAACATCAGATTGGAGCTGTAACTGTTGCGGATAATAACAACCTAGTCTGGGTGCTGTCCCAAATAGAATTTCATATGGGGACAACGAGTGCTTCCCTCTAGGTGTGTGTCTAACGCTGAATAAAGCTATTGGCAGGCTTTCTGGCCAGGGCATCTTTGTTTCTTGTGACATTTTTAACATTCTGGCTTTTAGAGTGCCATTCATGCGTTCTACTTTACCACTACTTTGTGGGTGGTAAGGGGTATGAAAGGCTAGGGTCACCCCCAGAGCAGTCCAAATTTCTTTAGTTACTGTTGCAGTAAAGGCTGGGCCCTGATCACTTTCAATGACTTCTGGAAGTCCAAATCTACATACAATGTCTGTCAGTAGACGTTTTGCGGTTAATTTTGCAGTGATATTGGCCACTGGGTAGGCTTCTGGCCAGCCTGAGAACATGTCCACTATTACTAGTGCATATTCATGAGGCCCACTCTTGGGCATTTGAATGTGGTCAATTTGAATTCTCTGGAATGGGTACATGGGTTTCGCTAGGTGCTTTGCAGGTACCCTGATTGGTCTTCCTGGATTGCATTTTGCACAAATGACACAGGCCTTACAGAAATTGCTGATCAAAGTTGTGATTCCAGGTGCTTCATAATACTTTTGAATGAGGGCGGCCATTAGGTCTTTTGACAGATGTGCAGGCCCATGTGCCCATTGGACAACTGCTGGAAATAAATTCTTCGGAAGGCAAAATTTAGAGTTGTTATAGTAAATTCCGTCTTTTAGGATAGCTCCTTTCTTTTTCCATTTCTGGATTTCTTCAGGGGTAATTGCAGCTTGTTGTTCTCGCAAAATTCTTAGGTCAGTAGGAAGAGTTTGCAAGGTAAAGATAGAAACTTCTTCTTCTTGACCGGACACTTCTTCATCCACTTCCTGCAAATCTCTGGCCGCTTGCTTAGCAGCCTGATCAGCTAAATGGTTGCCCTTAGCTTCATCCGAATCCAATTTCCCATGTGCCTTTACTTTCAAAACGGCCACTTCTTCAGGGAGTAGGAGGGCATCCATTAGTTCCTTGATTGCAGAGCTGTGTTTGACTGGTGTACCGGCAGTGGTAAGAAATCCTCTTGTCTTCCAAATGAGGCCGAAGTCATGTGCCACACCCAGAGCATATCTTGAATCTGTATAGATGTTGGCACGCTTTCCCTCGGAAATCTTGCATGCTGAAGTCAGGGCTTGCAATTCAGCTTCTTGCGCAGACATTGCTGGCGGTAGAGGTGATGACTTGAGAACTTCCTCTGTTGTGGTTACGGCATATCCTGTGTGGTATTTTCCTTCTTCATCAGCATACCTTGAACCATCCACAAACAGAGTAAAATCCGGATCCGGTAATGGATTCTCATGCACAGTTGGTAAGTGCACTGTTTCCATTTTCATCTGTTCGAAACAGTCATGAGGAGTTTCTGGGTCATAGTCATTTGCTATAACTAGGTCTTTGAATTCCTTTTCCAGGAAATGGCGTGGCCATGCTTCAAGAAGGTCAGTTGCTGGGTATTTGGCAATGCCATTTTCCTGTAGTTGTGATTCATCCATGGTGGCCCATAATTTTGCCATGGGCCCAAGGTCATTCCATGATCTTGTCTTCAACTTGGTAACAGGAATATGTGGAATAGCAGTATCCCAATGGCGGTATAGGTAATTGAGTTCTGGGGGCAGTTGGATCAGGACCACGCTGTTGCCTTCCGAGTCACAATAGAAATCTTGGGCAGTGAGCTTTACTTCAAACCAGTGGTAGAGCTCATCTTCATAGCAAGGTTCAGGAGTAATATCCGGCTTGTACCACATGGTACAGAAGGCATAATGCGGACCTTCACAGAGAGGTGTCTTGTCTTTGTGAAAAGTTAAATGTGGATGCATTTTCTTGATACATCCACAGAGAAGGTAGATGTAGGTTTCATCTGTGACAAACCCATAGTAGATACCCCCCTCAGGGAGTGGAAGAAGAGTGGATGGGTTAAGAACTTGACATCTTTGTATAGAAATGTTGTCAGGCAGAAGAAGATGACATTGCAGACGCAGGTGTCTAGCAGGAGACACGTGTTTGAGCTGGACTTGGTTGATGATGGCAGAGATGTCATGAGGGGCCAAAACAACCAAAGGGTGGCCAAGGACCAGGTCTGAGGTTCTTTCAATGAGTTCTCTTGCAGCAAAAACAGCCCTAAGGCAGGAAGGGGTCCCTCTAGCCACAATGTCCAGTTGGCATGAAAAGTATCCAATAGGCCTCTGGCGGCCTTTTAAGTCATTAGTTTGGGTAAGAACTCCTGTAGCATGGCCTAATCTTTCAGAGACAAATAATTTGAAAGGCTTGGTATAGTCTGGTAGGCCCAAGGCAGGAGCAGAGACAATGGCACGTTTAAGAGATTTGAAATTGTCCAGAGCTTCGTTGGTCAGGCCGAATGGATCTGACTTGAGTGCATCGTAGAGAGGTTGCATAAGCAGAGAGGCCTCTGGGATCCATGCTCTGCAATAGGAAATGAGGCCTAAGAAGGCATGAAGAGATTTTGAAGTCCTTGGGGGTGGAATGTCCAGAATTGCTCTGACTCGGTCCCGAGTGAGATGTCTGGTACCTTGAGATAGGCAATGTCCAAGGAAAATCACTGAAGGTTGACAGAACTGCAGTTTGAGAAGTGAAGCTTTGCATCCTTGTTCTGCCAAATAGCAAAGCAGACTAATCGAACTCTTCTCAGTAGTGGGTATATCATCTCCACAGAGCAGCAAATCATCCACATACTGGAGTAAAACAACTTCTGGGTGGTCAGCTTGCCATGGGTCAAGGATAGTACACATGGCTTTGGCAAATTGACTTGGCGAATTTTGAGCCCCTTGGGGCATGACAGTCCATGTATACTGTTGCATTTCATGGGTGAAAGCAAACAGGTATTGACAGGATGGATCCAGTGGAACACTGAAAAAGGCATTAGCCAGGTCAATGACTGTAAAGTACTTTGCAGAAGGTGGGACGCCAGAGAGCAGAGTGTGGGGGTTTGGTACAAGAGGGGTGTCCAGGACAGTGGCTTCATTAACAGCCCGTAGATCCTGAACCATTCTGTACTTTACTGGCTCACCTTTTAGAGTTTTCTTCTTTACAGGAAATAATGGAGTGTTACATTCTGATTTACACTTCACTAGAGCACCCTTTTCCAGGAGTGCTTTGATGTGAATAGAAATGGCTGCAGCCTGTGCTGGTTTTAGAGGATATTGTGGTTTCCTTGGCAACTTAGCTCCTGGAAGAAGCTTAACCACCACAGGTGGGACATTTAGGTGACCTATATCCTCTGGGCCCGAGGACCATAACTTAGCAGGCACCTGTGTTTTTAATTCATCTGGGAAATTGGACCTAGGCTCTGCTGCTTCTCTATGGGGTTCTTCTAATTGCAGCATCAGAGGTAAGGAGCACAGGGCTGAAGTGTCTGAGACAGATAGAGGTGTAAACATTTCTACCTGTCCATCTGGAGTGAAGGTAATAGATGCCTGCAGGCGTGAGAGGACATCAGCGCCTAACAGGTTAATTGGGCATGTGGAGGAAACTACAAAACGAGCAAGCAAACTTGTGCCAACCCGCAGAGGGGTTGTTAGAGGACTGTGTCTCGGTTGGCCATCCACTCCAACACAGGAGACATCAATACTTGACAAGAAAGATGGGTCTGGCAGGTCTTGTTCTCTGAGAACACTTCGGGCTGCGCCTGTGTCAATAAGAAATGTGGTAGGTTGGCCTTCAATGGGTAAAGTCACTGTGGCAAGTGCCCCCCCCCCCCTTTATCCCCTGTAGACACTGCCATAACAGGGGTTAATGACACAGGTTTGCCTATATCCTAATCATCTGGTTCCTCAACAATTGGAACCGTTTTCTCGGCCTTAGGGGCCGGGGCCAGCTTGGGAAACCTTTTGGGCTCCCCTGGTTCCCTTTTGGGTTCTGGACAGTCACTTCTGTAGTGTCCCTTAGCCCCACAATTAAAACAAGTTACATCCTCTAACTTGACACCCTTGGTGCCAGGGGTGATGGGGGTGGCGCGGGCCACCATGAGGGGAGCTGGATTGGGTCTTCTGGGGGTCTGAGCAGATTCCAAACCTCTAGCAACTAGGAGTAACGTATCC
This sequence comes from Pelobates fuscus, assembly GCF_036172605.1. Lineage (NCBI taxonomy): Eukaryota > Metazoa > Chordata > Amphibia > Anura > Pelobatidae > Pelobates > Pelobates fuscus. The sequence continues at coordinate 484,224,312 of NC_086317.1, forward strand.
AGAGGAACAACCTTGTATTCAGGGCGTGCAGCAATGATTCCCTTTCGTATGGAATCTTTAACACCTTGGACAAATGCACCTGATAGCATTTGTGAATGAATTTTGTCAGTGAGATCAAATCCCAAATCTGTAAACATTTGATATAGTCTTGCATGAAACCTTTCCACTGATTCTCCTTTGTCTTGCACAACATCAGTAAGGCCAGCAGCTTGATTTGCAAGTTTATCCTTAGCCCAATCTCTTAATTGATTGCAAAAGGTTACTCCGGAGGGGTAATCAACATCACTTGTAAGCAGATCTGTACTGAGGTGGCGGGCCATGCTGGGCCAATATGCATCCCCTGCTTTAATAGCACAAATGCTCAGTAGGTCACGCCAGGCGGCGGAATAAGTCTTTTGTATCTGAACTATCCCTCGGTAAAAAGGCATAGGCTGCTTCTCTGGGTCAGGGAGAGATTTCATTAAAGCACTAGCTTGTGTAGGATTAAAAGCAACATATTTAGGAGGGGCCCGTTCTCCCCGACCCTTATGGCCGAAGGGATCTTCAATAGAACGGTGGGCTCTCGCAGCCTCCAAAGAACCTTGAGACAGCCTGTCATCTTCCACCTCATCTAGCTCTATGATCGGAGACCTACTGTGTAAGGGGAACGCCTGAGGTGACAGAGCCGGGGGATGAGAGGGAGTCCCGGAGGCGGGAGTTGCCAGCGGGTCATAATCTTGGGATCGGTAATCACCGGGAAGCACCGGCATCAGGGGTGCTGAATGACTGGGGGCCGCCATATTGGATGTGGGGAAGGAAGTTGCATTGGGGTTAAGGGAAGAAGCGGCGGCCATATTGGATGTGGGCACATCCGGGGCAGACTGTACCGGACTGGGCATGACCGGAACCTGGGGAGTGGCTTGGGGAAAGGGGTATGGCCAATTAGGATAGGGCGTGGATATGGGGTATGGGAAGGGGTATGGCCAAGCCATCTGGGTGGGGGCTGGGGCGGAACCTGGAGTGGGCAGGAAGGTTGGGTAGGGATTAGCAAAGGGGGTGGGAACCTGGGCCGTGGTCGGGGCGGGCGAGGGAGAGGATGGAGAAGAATCAGTAGAGGCGGGTGAAGAAGGAGGAGCTGGAGTGGGATCAGCAAGATTGACAGTGCCAGGGGAGGAGGGGTTAGTGAACTGGGCAGATGTAGAGGGGAGGGTAGGATTATCAACGGAGACAAAGTGAGTGGAAGGAATGGCAGATGAGATGTTAGCATTAGACATAGAGGGTGGTTTAGGGATGGATGAGGATGGTGGGAATGTTAGGGAAGGAGAAGGGGAAAAGTAAGATCCATCAGAGTTCAGGACCGGGCAAACGGGAGAGGTGACGGGGTGGGGGTTGGGAGGATAGGGAGTGGGATACATAGTCAGCTGGCAATCTCCTATTGCTGACTGAACCTTGGGGATAGACATCCCATGGGCGCCATTTTGGGGCGCTGGCTGAGGACAAGCCCCAGTGACACAATTATTATTATGATACACAAACATTTTCACACCCTTGTGAATTATTTCTTCCTCAACCCAACCTTCTTGCTGAATAGCCTTCGCTACTCTGTACCATGCTTCAGCTGTCTTTAATAAATCATTATTTGCAAGCTTGCCTCTCTTCTCCATCAATAACCTACGCCAACTTTCTGGTTGCAATCTGCCACATGTCGGCACAGCAATTTTACATACTTTTGCAATCTTTTCAACACCTTTAACCATCTCCTCACCCTCTCTGTCATCAACTAAATCACATGCTAACCAGCCCTTACTGGGCTTACTTAAATCCTGCCCCATAATCCCTTTTCCCCTACACCAGCGTCCCAGATATAGGGAAAGACAAGGAAAATTGAACAGGAACGTCTACAATGCTCGACTGCCACCCGAGAATCGTGGGCCCTTCTCAGGTGCGTCTTCCCAAAACGTAGACTAGTCACTGAATCCGCCTACCCGGGGTGGTAGACACGGATTGGAGCGAGGTGAGAAGTGTGTGACCAATCACTTCTCTTTTAAGAGGAATGGGAGTGGATAGTATAATAGTACAGGAAGTGTAGAAAAGGTAAAGAGTAAGGAAAAAATCCTTAGGGACAGACACAGGAGTTTGAATGACTCCTCATAAAACAAACAAGACAACAATACAGTTGAAATACAGTGCATGCATCACAGTTCAAATTAAATCAACAGTAATCCCTTTCCTTTAATCATGTGCTTACTCCAAAGTCACCTCTCTCAACCCCGTAGTGTCCCCGCTCGGAGAATGACTTCACAAAGTCTCACTACCAGCGGCCAAGGATAACAGCTAACACCGGTCCGAAATCCTTTCTAGCCTCCCTCGTTACAGCAGTCCACTCAAAGTGGCCGCGCCACCCTCACTCCCGTAGTGCCCCTATAAAACCCACTTTATAAGTCTCACTACCACGTGATGCGGAAAACAAGCAATGCCTGCCTGAATCCCCCCAGGAAACTGAGCCCCCTGCCACAAGACTAAGTCTCCTACCACAATTAAATAATCAGGGAACCTTCAACTCAACTAGAGCCGAAGGGTCCGGGTCAGGAAACCCCCAACTCAACTAGAGCTGGAGGGTCCGGGTCAGGACGTCCCCAACTCAACTAGAGCTGGAGGGTCCGGGTCAGGATGCCCCCAACTCAACTAGAGCTGGAGGGTCCGAAAGCGCACAGTGAAGCTAGCTAGGCTATCAAAGTGACACAAAATTGGATCACAGGAAACTATGATTCTACACAGATCCCACAGTTCCACAAACTTCTTTTTCCATACAGCCACAGCCACGAGGCTCCTAAAAGAAGTAAACAGGCAAAGAAGACCCCCAGGAAACTTCCACAGGTCAACCCCCCTTTTTCCCTACAGCCACAAACACGTGGCTCCTAAAAGGAGTAAAACAGGCAACAGGACTCCAGGCAAATCCCCCGGGTCCACCTCCCTTTATCCCAAAAAGGGGAAACAGACAAACACAGGACCCTCAGGCAAACTACCACGGGTCCACCCCCCTTTATCCCAAAAAGGGGAAACAAATAAACATTCAGCCCGGGCAACCAAACTAGACACACCCAGGCAACAGATAGACTAAATGCAGGTAATAAATGGGTAATAAGACTCCGGGCAAGATATTACCTGTCTTTGATGTCCTCCCGGGAAGCAGTCACAGACACGTGGACGGGTCAATCAAAGGGGCCGGAACATACCGGTGGCTCTGCAGAAGTCTCTACCGTGTACCTGGAGGTGATCAATCTCCTTTCCTTCCCCCTGGATTCCTCCGTCCACCCTTGTCTTCCTTAGGACGGCTCACCGGCCAGACATAGCCCGGAGTCCCTGTTCGGGCGCCAAAGTTGTTATGGTACTTTTTCAGTAAACCAATATGTTTAAAATGTCTATCTGTTCCTGTCCAAATTAAAAAGAATTGAATTGCGTATATACGCTGAAGTAATTCAGTCTGACACACGGAGTTCAGGTTAAAATAACTTCGAGGAAATTTATTGGCAAGTGAAACAAGAACGGGCGCGCAGGCCCTTTTAAGAGGCATTTTACGTCATCATTGATTATCAATATATCAGTGAATAAACATCATTAATTGGGTTAATTGTTAAGTGTCTGGATTAGTGTCCACCTATCAATATAATTAATTGGCTCAAAAACTAAGTGGTTAGTCCCGTGTCCACCCACCAAGAGGTGGTATTATTTTGGACACGGGTGGGGACAAGGGGGGTCTTGAGCGTCATTTTACACGGTCGATGATCTCAGATCTCGTGGCCAGGTGCAAGGTCTCTTATGAATAGAACATTTCATTACTATAGTGTTCTCATGGCCTTCAGATTATACTATGTTGCGAGTTAGGGGAAATTCAGCAGTTCTTGGGTTAGTCATATCTTTATGGAGAATACAGTCTTTGTCTATTGTATTAGATGTGCTGAGAAATTCTGTCATGTAATGTAGTTTTCATATGGAGAAGTCAGGTTAGGAGGACAAAATTGAGGATTTGTCACAGTATCAGGTTAAAATGGAGTTAGTGCAATAATTCAATACATGTACAATAAAGATTTTTTAATAATTCTACATCAGTCCGACCAGTTGATGGGGCCTATATGTGCTCCCTTCACCAGTGGGAGTGTCCTTCTGTCATAGAGGCATAAATCTATCCTAGAGTAGTATGTGTAGTCCCTCATACGAGGGTGGATATTGCGCCATATATCATAGTAGTCGTGTGTGTGCAGCAATTTGGTCAGGTGGTCGCCCAGTGATACTGAGGCATATTTGGGTGGTCTGTGCTGAGACCTGCTCATGTCCCAGAGTGGATCAGGGGAGCAGTTAAAGTCTCCGCAAATTATAGTATGCCCTACTTTTAGTTGGTCAATTTTCCGAAATGCTTTGTTTAGGAACGATTTTTGTGTGTCATTTGGCGCGTATAGAGATACTACTGTTATTTGGATTCCATTTAGTGTTCCCACCACTATCAGGAGCCTCCCATCTCCACTCGCATATTCTTTGGACACTGTGAAAACCCAGTCGTCATGGAAGTATATTGAGACTCCCCTCTTTTTAGAGTTGGCTTGTGCATGGAAGGCTTGGGAGTACTGTCTAAACGTAAATTTGGGGGGGTTATGTGCACAGAAGTGGGTTTCTTGGAGGCAGGCTATGGCTCCTTTGAGGCAGTTATCTCACGCATCATAAGCCTTCGTTTATGGGGACTATTCAGGCCCTTTACATTCATAGAGAATATTTTTTAGGGGGTCATCCATTATCATGATGGGGTGTACTGCTAATTATGGTCGTTGACTTGCAAGGATTGCCGTTGGCAGTAGTGAACTCATAGGGGAGGTGCAGGACATAAAAAGGTTTGGGTAGTAATAACATACATTCTAAAACAAAATATTTACATAGCGCCTTAAACGTAACTGACGCTCTCCGCGGATGAGTCGCAAGTCTGGTCATCTTACCGGCTTGCTTACTCCTCCTTGGGGGGTTAACCTCAGAGTGCCTCCCAAATGACCCAAATTATCGCTGTTGTGCCATTTGGTATAGCTCCCCCTATTATCGGGTGCACTTATTAGCTAGGGCCATTTGCTTTGACCCTTTATGGTTGTACTGCGGTGCATTGTACACAGGGCCCCATATCTACTCTACCGGCGGGGGTATTTACCCACTAGTGCTCACCCTCGGCACTCTCCACATTTAAGCACAATTCGGCTTCCCTCATAGGCATTACTCGTGTAAGAGATGTGTCAAGGCTCCGCCCCACCCCAATGTGGCATAGCCGCTATATAAATTGTGCAACATATTATGGTGTCCGCCAACTTCTTAAACATGTACATGAAGGTCTGATTTGAGCATGGCCTTTCATTATACTAGAGGCGTGCAGTTAACTTAAACATAACTGTCATAGCGTTATAATAATAAAGGATATAGTGTCTGGATGCTTAGACAGAATTGCAAACAATCATGGCATAAGTACATCTTACTGAGACGTGCGAGGTTAGTCCGCCATCTGCCAACCTTCTTGCTGTTGCTTCGGTGGTGTGGCAGCCCGCTCTCGTGTTTCTTTGTGCGAGAACAGACCCCATTCTTTCAGGAGACGCATGCCTACTTCTGGTTCATTAGCTGTGTGGCTTCTCCCTTGTCGCCATATTAGAAGCTTTGTTGGGTATCCCCACCTGTACTGTATTTGATTATCCCTGAGGGTTTTTGTAATTGTGACGAATTCTCTGCGCCGAGCCATCGTTAGTGCTGATAACTCTGTATATATTTGGACCTTAGGTTATGGATCCGGCAGTGTGGTAGTTTTCCTTGATGCCGCCAATAAAGCTTATTTTGTCTTATAATAGTGAAATCGCGCCACTGCATCTCTTGGGGTGTCGCAGGGTAGCCGTTGGTGCTTCGGCAACCGGTGCACCCTGTCCATGAGCCAGTTACCTTCCTTTATATATGGTAAGAGGGTTTTACATAGAGTTACTAGATATTCATACAGGGCGTCTGCCGTTACCGTTTCCGGTATTCCTCGGAACCGCACATTATTTCTTCTGGACCGGTCTTCCATGTCCGCCATCTTACGCTTTAGTTGCTGGTGCTCTTCAGTGAGATTTTGCACCATGTCCGCCAGTTCAGTATGCTCCGTGCTCAGCTCCTCTGTGCGGGCTTCTAGATGGTGTGTGCGTTCCCTAAGTCTGTCACCTCTCGTTTTAATTCGTTAGTCACCTGTTTAAGGTCCGCTTGCAGTGTGACTCTAAACTCTTGTGGCATCGAGTATAACTTATTTTCTGACACTGGGGCATCGGTATATTGGCTGGACTCCTGTTCTGAGTCTGATTGGGCTTCAACGGCGAGTAGGCCTCCGTCGCCATCTTGAGTAGGCCTCGTGCGCTCTCCCCGGTCTCGTTTGGGTAAGAGGAGCTGCTCCGTGAGCTTAGTTTGCTTTGTGGGGGCCATTTGCATTTGCCATTACGCAGTCTGCGTAATAGGGGGTGGTTGCAGGGTGTTTCAGGCGTTAAGTTGCGGCGATTAACCAGGCTAGTGGGTCAGATGGGCCGGGAGCACTCACAGCATGCGACCGATCATCTCGGCAGTTGGCTCCGCCCCCCCAAATTTAAAAAAATATATATATATATATATATATATAGGTTACTTGTTAATCCATAAGGTTCCTGAACCTGTTAAATATATTTTTTAATAGGCAGTCAGTACATAATCATAAATGTGTAATAGTGCTTCCTTCTTTAGAGAAATGTATTAAAAAAATACAGTGCAAACACACAGCATGCACAAACACAACACACAGTACAAATACACAAGATAAAGTCTTTAAACAAGACGAAACGCGTAGACTGAATCTTTCATTTCTACTCAAAGTTCCAGCACTAACTTAGTGTGATTCAGATCACGGCATTTCGACTGACGCTGTTTGCCGAAAACGGATCAAGTCTTTCCAACATCGGGTGGGTGTGGACCGGCGTGCTCCTCTACCCGGCTTCTGGCGCGGCGAACAGGGTAAGTGATACTGGGATTCCCCCAGAGCTTTTTCAGGCTTGGGGTTCCTTCCCAGCACACCATTAGCAGGGCCTCGAAAGCCGGAGGGGTTTAAGAGCTCCATGTCCCATCTACCTGTTGTTATTAAGCATGCATGCACCTTTAGCTCTATGTCCCATCTACCTGTTGTTATTAAGCATGCATGCACCTTTAGCTCTATGTCCCATCTACCTGGTGTTATTAAGCATGCATGCACCTTTAGCTCTATGTCCCATCTACCTGTTGTTATTAAGCATGCATGCACCTTTAGCTCTATGTCCCATCTACCTGTTGTTATTAAGCATGCATGCACCTTTAGCTCTATGTCCCATCTACCTGTTGTTATTAAGCATGCATGCACCTTTAGCTCTATGTCCCATCTACCTGCTGTTCTTAAGCATGCATGCACCTTTAGCTCTTAATTGATTGAATTTTCTTCCATTTTTTATCATCGTTATTTTTTATCTAACATTGGATTTATTTTTACTTTTTAGGCAACTATCTGATATTCTCCAGTGAAGGGGCCCCTCACTGCAGATACATTAATATTTTCTTTATAATTACAATTTCACAAATATTGTGTTTTATTTCATTAATTTAATAAATGCTAATTATGTATTTTCTTGGTTGAGATTTCTTATATTTATGGTTTATTGAATCTGATAGTATCATCCTTTGTCACATACTTCCATACTTTAAGTTGTTGATATTCAGAGATTTTACTACGTATGCTGTTTCATTATAGGTCTGATATAATAGCTGCTTTCTACAGTTTTCACCATCAGACATCCTTTGGTGCTATGGATTGATACTTTTTTTATGATATTAACTGTTCAGATCCTTTGTATCTTTTTCCTGCTGGAATATATATTTGAGTCTGTTGGAGCGCTAACTCACACATATTTTTGATTCATCTAACATACACTGCAAATACACAGAATACACACCTCACACACAGTGCAAAAATACAGAATACACACCTCACACACCGCACAAATACACAGTATACACACATCTAACATACACTGCAAATACACAGAATACACACCTCACATACAGTGCAAATACACAGTATACACACATCTAACACACACTGCAAATACACAGAATACACACCTCACATACAGTGCAAATACACAGTATACACATATCTAACATACACTGCAAAAACACAGTATACACACATCTAACATACACTGCAAATATACAGAATACACACCTCACATACAGTGCAAATACACAGTATACACACATCTAACATACACTGCAAATACACAGACTACACACCTCACATACAGTGCAAATACACAGTATACATACATCTAACATACACTGCAAATACACAGAATACACATCTAACATACACTGCAAAAACACAGAATACACACCTTTACACACAGAATAGACATATCATTTATATAGCACAAGATTTATTGCAGTGCGTTATAATTATGGAATGAAGATATTTGACAGCAAGTAATTGACATACAGAATATTAACATTAGGGGGCGTGTCTTGGCCACCATCTTAGATGGCCACGTTTTAGAGAGGCTCCTGGACAAGGGGGGCAATTTAACTCAAAAAGTGCCAATTTCAACTTTAATGAAGTAATTCTATCAATGAATATTAACAGCTAATAAGAATCCTAACATGGAGAAGCAGAAGAAACCTGAAAAATCCGTACCTGCAATAAAGAAATCGGGAGCAGGAGCTGCTGGGGTGAGTAAGGGTGCCCAGGCTCACTCCCCTGCTTCAAAATCCGGCTCGCGGCTGGTTTCGCCGCTTAAAATCTCATTGGTGGCGCCGGGGAAATCCCTCCCCACCTCCCTCCCGGTCTCCCATGTCAAATCTTATGCCTGTGCGGTCGCGACCCGCTCGCAGCATCCAGAGAGCGGCGGGACCGCGGCCGCACTAGCCGACACCTCTGTGTGCGGCTCAGAGTGCTCCGAGCACTCTGCATGCTCGGAGCACAAAGCTGTGTCTCCCGCGAGCGGCAAGGACCACCCAGCAAGCCGCTCGCGGTCTCAGCATAGAGCAGCCCGGTCACTCACTTACAAAAGTGACCGGGCTGCAAGTAAAGGGGAGGGTAGTGTGAGGTCTCGCTCCCCATCGGGATCCTCGGCCTCTAGGTTGTCGGTCCCGGTGGGGGGGGGCTCTGCTATCCGACCCAAAATTCTTAAAGGGACAGTAAGGGCTATGGAAAGCCCAAATGTACAAAATATGGAAATAGGAGCTGAAATGCTCCAAACAAGTACTTTCTCTGCACTACCACAGAGAAAAGGTCAAGATGCCACAACAAAGATGGCTGCCAGACCAGACATTGCATATTCCACTCCCAAGATGGCCACTGCCACCTCCAATATGACTACCACCACATTTATAGCAGCGACTTACAATCCGAATATGCCACCTGAATTGGCAGATGATCTGCCACCATCAGCTGGCATGATAATACAACTAATTAAAGATTTGAGAGTCGATCTGAAAAACGACTTTAAGAAAGACTTTGACACTTTATACGGAGCCATGGAGGGCATTAATCAGCGGACGGAAATAATAGAGAATAGATTGCACTCTCAAGAGCAATCTCACCTGGATTTGGTTGAAACTGTAAAAGAGCTTCAGAAGCAAGTACACCAACAAGCGGAAAAGTTAGCGGACGCCGAGGACAGAAGTAGGCGTAATAACCTAAGGATCAGGGGGATCCCTGAAAATATAGACTCTCTGGAATTACAAAGTTATTTCCAGGCAATGGTGAAGTCAGCTCTACCAACTGCTAAAAATACAGATCTGCTACTGGACCGCATCCATAGATTGCCTAAACCCGGTAATGCGCCTGCGGCTGCACCCAAAGATGTGATAGTGAGATTTCACTATTACCACATTAAAGAGGAATTTCTGGGTGCAGTACGCACGTCAGGTCTCACGGGGGACTACAGCGGTATGAAGGTCTTCCAAGACTTCTCTGCCCAAACAATGAGGCGACGCAGAGAATTTCAACTTTTTACCGCGGATCTAAGACGAAGAGGGATAAGATATAGATGGGGATTCCCGGTTAAAGTCCTTTTCCGCATGGATGGCAGGAATTTCATAATCACGTCGCCTGAGGAAGGGAATGGAACTCTTCCAATCCATGAATAGAAGCCAGGTATCGCCTCATAGACTCTCGCCTTCTACTCCTCTGCAGGCCAGTAAGAGAAGCAAATCTGACACTTCCTGAGTTTCCAGTTTATAGAGCTACAGTCTTCATTTTCCACGGTCGTAAATCGTTCGACACTTCAAGTTTAGATGTTCTTCCTATCTTCACTAAGGAATTTTATTTACTTTTTTTTATATACGTTTATTTTCGTGATTTTTTTCTCTCTCTTGATTTTTATGGCTTGGTTCCGAGAAAACTTTCTCTGCAACAGACTATTGAGTCCTGCTCCAGTCTGGAGATTTAACGGGATTACTTTGAATCTTGACTTGTTTCTCCTCGTTATGACTGTCCTTAGAGTTTGCACACCAATGATTATTTGATATGCAACTTAACAGTTTATTTCAGAAATCGATTTGACCACTTAAATATTTCCAAATTTTCACAATCAATATTATTTTGTGTTTTTTTTTATTTATTTATTATTATTTTTTATTTTTTTATTTTTGGTGTGGTTTTTTTATTTATATTGCTCCCCTTGTACCCAGCAGCCTTCTCACCCCCCAACCTGGGCCTAATACCCTGAGATGGAGAAACTTTTTTTGCTCTCCCTCATGGCCCTTTTTCACTGTTTGTTTATTTCCCCTGATAGGGGTATATATCCAAGTTTTTTGTACCCCGTTGATATTTTTATTTTTCTATTTTCTTTGACCATCCATCCTTTAAAAATTGGTAGAAATGTTTCCAGATCACGAATCACAGAAATGCCTCATACAAAAATGCATATTATGTGGCATCAGCAACTTGCACAAATCTGTTTATTTATTCCTGTACACACATGTACACAACTAGAGTTTGTTGTGACAGTATTGTTGGATGTTTCTTTATTGGAAGGCGGTTGTTCGGACTCTCACAAAGTTGAATGTTCTTTTACTCTTTATCAAGCATTGCTGTTTCATAAATTATGGTTTTAAAATATATGTCATTTAATGTGAGAGGCCTGAACACCGCCCACAAAAGACGCTTACTATTTAAAGAAGCAAAATCCAACAAATCAGATGTCATCTGTGTACAGGAAACGCATTTTAAAAATGATAAAAAACATAAGATTATGTCAAAGCTTTTCCCAGTCCAATATCATAGCACTTATAAATCCAAGTCTAGAGGTACATTGATTTTCTTCCACAGGAATGTAGCATGTTCGACGAATAAAGTAATGACGGATGATGACGGGAGGTATTTAATATGGATAGGTTCACTTAACACTATTGAATATACTATAGTGAACATGTATTTTCCCAACACCGGTCAGTTGCAGTTCTTTAGGAAATTGATGGACTTAGTGAATGAGAATGTGAGAGGCAGCTTAGTAATGTGTGGCAATACGAATTTTGTTATGGGCGGTGAATTGGATAACGCTAGGGAAGACAGTGATCAACAACATAGAGGGGACAACGACAGATTAGCAAACAAATGTTCCAGATACATGATTGAATGTGGTTTATATGATTCCTGGAGACTGATGCATGAGAATGAAAGAGATTTTACGTATTATTCTGTATCTAAAAATATGTATTCCAGGCTGGATAGGTTTATGGTCCAGAGCGCTTTAATCCCGCACATCTTGAAATCTGATATCTTAGACATTAACTGGTCTGACCATGCTCCAATCATAATGCATATTGACGAAATTGTTTCTTCAGCCCCGAATAGAACCTGGAAATTAGGCGATTATTTATTAAACGATGTTGTGAACAGATCATTGACGGAGAAAGCCTTGAGCGATTATTTTTTGGAAAATGCCTCACCCGAGGTTCCTGGTGAGGTGTCTTGGAATGCGCATAAGGCTGTGTTAAGAGGTCATTTTATTTCTAGAGCGTCTCACCTGAAGAAAATTAATAGCAATAATTTAAGAACATTGGAAAAAGAACTGTACAATTTGAACCAGGCTAATAAATTTGGCCCCTCGTCTTCCCTATCAGCAATGATAGGAGAAATTAAGACTAAAATTAACAAAATTAATTTAGATCGTACATCTCTTATGGTGAGACGTCTCAGGAAAACATTTTATTTAAAAGGCAACAGGGCCTCTACTCTTTTGGCATCTAAACTCCGGCATGTAAATGCACAATCAAAAATAGCGTATATACTTGATGATCAGGGGCGAAAAGTGTTTCATCCTACTAAAATCAGTGACATGTTTGCAGAGTACTATAGCAAACTTTATAATTTAGAATGTGATTCGAACCTTACCCAGCCTTCTGCAACGACCATTGATAAATTTTTAGACAGAGTGACATTGCCTCGGCTGTCTCCAGGACACTTAGAAAGCTTAGGATGTGAAATATCAGCAAAAGAGATAGCTGAGGCGATCAAACTTATGCCATCCGGAAAAGCCCCTGGTCCCGATGGATTCACTATTTTATATTATAAAACTTTTCAAGAAATTTTAATTCCCCACATGACCAAATTTTCAACTCCTATAAGTCCGGGGGAACGATGTCAGAGGAGTCCTTGTGCGCACGAATAGTCACCTTGCCAAAACCGGGAAAAACTCCTGATAGATGCCACAATTTTAGACCCATTTCTCTAATCAATAATGACTCAAAGATTTATTCTAAAGTTCTCGCAAATAGATTAACCAAATTAATCCCATTGCTAATAAACAAGGATCAAGTGGGTTTTGTAAAGGATAGACAGGCGCCCGACGGGACTAGAAGATTCATAAACTTGATCCAGCACATAAATATGACCAAAACGCCTTCATTGCTTCTATCTCTAGACGCAGAGAAGGCGTTTGACAGGATACATTGGGGATATTTATGGAGAACGTTAGAAAGATTCAACATACCATCATCCTTTATCACAGCAATCAAGGCGCTATATTGTGCACCTTCTGCCCATGTCTCAGCTTCCGGTTTTACATCCAAAACGTTTTCTCTAACCAATGGGACGAGACAAGGGTGCCCTTTATCTCCAATTTTATTTGTTCTAGCAATAGAACCCCTGGCTGAACTAATTAGAACAACCCCACAAATTGCAGGAATTGTTGTTAAAGAATCCGCACACAAAATTGGCTTGTTTGCAGACGATATAATTCTAGCTGTCAAAAACCCAAAAGAATCTTTGAGCCACCTCAAAGACATTTTAACTCAATTTGGCGAGATATCGTACTACAAATTAAACGAGTCTAAGTCTCAGGCCCTTCCATTTCATTTAAAAAATTCGGAAACCAATGCCCTTAAGAAATTATATTTATTTGATTGGAGAGCTGACTATATGGAGTATCTTGGCATTAATTTATGCAAAAATTTGGTAAATATGCATAATCACAACTTGAGGAAAGCATGGTCGGACCTACAAAAGGAGATGGAGAGATGGGGCGGAATGGAACTTTCATGGCTGGGGAGGGTGGCATCTGTTAAAATGACGATACTACCAAAAATTCTATATTTCTTTAGGACCATCCCTTTATCCATCCCATTATCATTTTTTAATAAAGTTCACTCGACAATGATGAAGTTCATCTGGGGGAACAAGCCTGCTCGAGTGAAGCTCACTTCCTTGCAGCATCACAAATCGAATGGCGGTATCGGTGTTCCCGATATCCGCAAATATTATTTCGCCACTAACGCTGCAGTGGCTGTGAGCTTTAATAATCAGGTTGATAAACCCAGATGGATGGAAATAGAAGAATCCAGAATTTTACCGGTTAGATTATCAGAATTACCTTGGTTAAATTCTAAGACAAGACCTGGAATTACAAAGTTATTTTTATCTACCAAGACTACACTTAAGGCCTGGGATATTGTTTTTAAAAATGATCATTCTCCCAGCTTATACAGAGCAATGCCAATTGAGCTATTGAAGGATTATATTCCATCTTTAAAAACAGAACTGTTGAAGGAATGCTCTATAACTAATCTTGACAATTTTTTTCACGGCAATGCTATTCTTTCTTTGGAAAAATTGAAACTTAAGTATGGATTAACGAATGTATGTGAATTGGAATGTATGTTAATCATTGACAAATTGAAAGAACTATATAAGGTACCTGAAACAGATAAAAATTATAAAACGCTTGAGATGTCCCCATTAGAGAAAGCTTTTTTATGCAGCCCCACTAGTAAAGGCATGATATCTTTATGCTACTCGTTTTATAACGCCAAGCCCCTAGTAAAATTAAAACATATGTTGTCATGGGAGGCGGAGTTGGGTGCCCAGTACGATCTCGAAGAATGGTTCGGTTTTTTTAAAGCTTTAAAAGGTATTTCGTATTGCACCGACCACTTTGAAAATCATTATAAAATTTTATATCGTTGGTACCTGGCCCCGTCTAGATTGCACAACATGAGCAATATGTATTCTGACCGGTGTTGGAGAGATTGTGGGGGTGTGGGCAATATGGCCCATATTTGGTGGTTCTGTCCTAAATTAACTAAATATTGGAAATTGATTCACAACCTAATTATTAAAGTGGACAGAACCATTAGCATTTTAACCTCGGAACTAGCCTTATTCAAAAAACTCCCGGAGTCCATTAATAGATCGGACAAAATAATCATAGGTCACATTTTGATCGCTGCTACATCCTGTTTACCTAGACATTGGAAGTCCCAAGATGTGCCATCTCTCAGGGAAGTTTTTAATTTGATTCTAGAAAACAAGGCACACGAATTATCACATAGAGCTAATATGCGTGGTTTCCCAATATTAAAATACAATTGGGATAAGTGGGAAGAAAAAATCAAAACAACATATGGTCTTTGACATATTTATTATTAAAGTGCATTGATGTAAAACATATTATTATTATTTTTTATTTATTTTTTTTGCCATATACACTGTTATGCCTATTTTAATAATGGATGGTTATTCTTTTCCATTTCCAAGTTCCCCTTCCCTTCCTACCCCCAATACAATGTTTATATTCTTGTTGTTATACAAATATGTAAAACTTTAATAAAAATTATTTGAAAAGAAAATTAACATTAACAAGAAATGAAGATGGTCCTGCTCAAAGAAGCTTCCTTATGCATCTCACACACAGTGGAAACAAACAGTGTCATGATCACAACCATTCCAAAGTAGGACATGATTTGCATCAGTGGGTAAAAGAGTTAAAAATCACTATTTGTCTGCACTAGACCTATAATAGTGGGGGGGGGGGGGGGTACATCTATTATAGTATAAAAACTGCCGCTGGGACAATTTAAAAATGTGGGGTCCTAAATTACCATGACCAGATTAGATTAAAAACCCACAAAACACAATTTAGTAAAAATGCCCAGGAAACCACAGTTCTTTTATATAAGCCTTTTTTGCAGTTGTGTATTTAGGTTTTGTGCTGCCCTAGGCACGACTAAACCTGGGCATCCCCCTAATCTACCTGGAGAGCTGGCGTGGATCTGTCCCTGGAGTCCAGTGGAGCTGCTTGGAGGTGTGCGGCTGTATTGGAGTCCGAGGCGGCGAGGGAGCTCTGATCTCTCTGCTCTGCTCCCTCGCGGGCCGTCTACTGATGCCGGGAGCCAGGATATGACGTATTTTCCGGCTCCTGTGGCAATCAGCTAACGGCGAGGGAGCAGAGCAAGGAGATCAGAGCTCCCTTGCTGCCTTGGATTCCAATACAGCCGCACGCCAGGGGGTCCATATGGTGGCCAGCAGGCCAGGTCATTGGGGGAGCAAAGGGGACGCCCGAGTGGGCGTTTGGGGTCGGCATTTTTTGCCGCCCCCTGCTTAGTGATTTGCCTTGGGCTAAATACACCACTGCCTCTTTGGTAATATGGTTCTTATATCAGACAATAGCAGAACTACATAAAGTCATTACGTTATATATTTGTACATAGAGACCCTCTACATACAACCAAGAGCACTAGACACCAGTGTGATATAATAATACAAGGTATACAGTTACCAATCCTGCAGCCCCACAGCTGTAATACACTATTCTGATCTGGATAAATCTTAGATAAAAACAGAGAGGGGATATGTAGATCATAGTGCAGTATATAAAATGTATTGCAGATATAAAAAAAATGAAGAAAAAAACTCAGAAAAGCGCTTGCTCGACCGTAATGGCGCAAAGATGTTTTCAAGTTGTCACCCGCTCTACACTGTTCACTGTGGAGGAAGGCAATGCATCACAAAGAAACTGCAAGACGCTGGAGGGACATACCACTGGTCCTCATTCTGTATGCTGATGGTCCTCAAGGAGGGGAAATCGTTCATGGCAACATCTCCACCAGATGCCGCGGTTTTCCACTCAGCACTGGGCCTCACAGAGGTTACAAAAACACCAACAAGATCGATGACCACTCACCAGTAGGATGTCCCCAATGTTGCAGACTCAGTAACTTAGAAGTGCCAGTTCTGTTTTCAAGGCACTAACATGCATTTATAACTGATTATTAACACGATCACACTTACCATTGAACCACTATAAGGTGGTATTACACAGTTTGAGCTGTAGTTCAATACCCAGTTTATACTTTACAAGCTGTTTTTCTCTTTTCTTAAATTTTTATTTTCACATGGGAGCAAACGCGCACACACGCAAGTCTTGTAATTCCTTCCCCCGATACCTCCATAGGTTGGGGGTACCTATAAGCGAAAGAGGCACCAGATATTTTTACCACTATTCACAGGATTCTCAACGCACTCAATTATCTGTGTGACCCACACAGTAGGCGTATAGGCCTCATAACTTGTCGCATGGTTTCTCCGCCATGCAGCTATGTAGTCGACACCATAATCACATTGGTGATCTCCAGAATTCATTCAGCAAGATTATATTTGCATCCACCCTGCGGAGCAGCATAGCTCGACATTTCGCCACACGTACGAGGGCCTTGTTATTCATGTTACGTTTTCCCTAGTTACCATCTTTTGAAATATCTTTGCGAAATGGGTGAATACTTGCCTTTATAAATATTCAGGTACTAAACGCAGAACGAGTGGTTAAATTGATTGATAAAGTATACGGTGCAGCATAATGTCTACCTTTATAAGGTACAACTCTAGGTAAACCTTTAGTCTATGTAACACATGTAAACCTTACTAATAGCTGCCTGTTGCCCATACTTCTCCCAATGATGGATAGAAGATTTGCCCTCATCCATCATGGCGCCGTGCGGGTCGCTCTCCGTGATGTCATTTCCGGTCTCGGAAAGAGGATTTCCTGCTAGTCGTTTAGCGAGCTGACTCCTCCCCCTCCGCCGTGACGTCATATGTCTGCGCAGCTGGGAGCGGAGGGTAAGGCTGGGGGTATCATTGTGTTTATTGAGGTTATTCCTGGTTCCAGGTCAGGGGGTTATTATTGTCCTCAGTGACCGCTAATGCAGCCATTCATTACTTAGTGAGCAGCAGGGAGGATACTGGATCTTTAATACAATGCTGTCACAATTACAGACAATTACACTAACATGGAGAGAGAAGGGGCAACATGGAGGGAGAGAGAAGGAGAGGGGGTAACATGGAGAGAGAGAGAGAGGGGGTAACATGGAGAGAGAGAGAGAGGGGGTAACATGGAGGGAGAGAGAAGGAGAGGGGGTAACATGGAGAGAGAAGGAGAGGGGGTAACATGGAGGGAGAGAGAAGGAGAGGGGGTAACATGGAGAGAGAGAGAAGGAGATGGGGTAACATGGAGGGAGAGAGAAGGAGAGGGGATAACATGGAGAGAGAGAGAAGGAGAGGGGGTAACATGGAGGGAGAGAAGGAGAGGGGGTAACATGGAGGGAGAGAGAAGGAGAGGGGGTAACATGGAGAGAGAGAGAAGGAGAAGGGGTAACATGGAGGGAGGGAGAAGGAGATAGGGCAACATGGAGGGAGAGAGAGAAGGAGAGAGGGCAACATGGAGGGAGAGAGAGAAGGAGAGAGGGCAACATGGAGGGAGAGAGAGAAGGAGAGGGGGCAACATGGAGGGAGAGAGAGAAGGAGAGGGGGCAACATGGAGGGAGAGAGAGAAGGAGAGGGGGCAACATGGAGGGAGAGAGAGAAGGAGAGGGGGCAACATGGAGGGAGAGAGAGAAGGAGAGGGGGTAACATGGAGAGAGAGAGAGAGAAGGAGAGGGGGTAACATGGAGAGAGAGAGAGAGAGAAGGAGAGGGGGTAACATGGAGAGAGAGAGAGAGAAGGAGAGGGGGTAACATGGAGGGAGAGAGAGAAGGAGAAGGGGTAACATGGAGGGAGGGAGAAGGAGAGGGGGTAACATGGAGAGAGAGAGAGAAGGAGAGGGGGTAGCATGGAGGGAGAGAGAAGGAGAGGGGGTAACATGGAGAGAGAGAGAAGGAGAGGGGGTAACATGGAGAGAGAGAGAAGGAGAGGGGGTAACATGGAGAGAGAGAGAAGGAGAGGGGGTAACATGGAGAGAGAGAGAAGGAGAGGGGGTAACATGGAGAGAGAGAGAGAAGGAGAGGGGGTAACATGGAGGGAGAGAGAAGGAGAGGGGGTAACATGGAGGGAGAGAGAAGGAGAGGGGGTAACACGGAGGGAGAGAGAATGAGAGGGGGTAACACGGAGGGAGAGAGAATGAGAGGGGGTAACATGGAGGGAGAGTGAAGGAGAGGGGGTAACATGGAGAGAGGGAGGGAGAGAGAAGGAGAGGGGGTAACATGGAGGTAGAGAGAGAAGGAGAGGGGGCAACATGAGGGAGAGAGAAGGAGAGGGGGCAACATGGAGGGAGAGAGAAGGAGAGGGGGTAACATGGAGAGAGAGAGAAGGAGAGGGGGTAACATGGAGAGAGAGAGAAGGAGAGGGGGTAACATGGAGAGAGAGAGAAGGAGAGGGGGTAACATGGAGGGAGAGAGAAGGAGAGGGGGTAACATGGAGGGAGAGAGAAGGAGAGGGGGTAACATGGAGGGAGAGAGAGAAGGAGAGGGGGTAACATGGAGAGAGAGAAGGAGAGTGGGTAACATGGAGGGAGAGAGCAGGAGAGGGGGTAACATGGAGAGAGAGAGGAGAGGGGGTAACATGGAGAGAGAGAAGGAGAGAGGGTAACATGGAGGGAGAGAGAAGGAGAGGGGGTAACATGGAGAGAGAGAAGGAGAGGGGGTAACATGGAGAGAGAGAAGGAGAGAGGGTAACATGGAGAGAGAGAAGGAGAGGGGGTAACATGGCGAGAGAAGGAGAGGGGGTAACATGGAGAGAGAGAAGGAGAGGGGGTAACATGGAGAGAGAAGGAGAGGGGGTAACATGGAGGGAGAGAGAAGGAGAGGGGGTAACATGGAGAGAGAGAGAAGGAGAGGGGGTAACATGGAGGGAGAGAGAAGGAGAGGGGGTAACATGGAGGGAGAGAGAAGGAGAGGGGTAACATGGAGAGAGAGAGAAGGAGAGGGGGTAACATGGAGAGAGAGAGAAGGAGAGGGGGTAACATGGAGGGAGAGAGAAGGAGAGGGGGTAACATGGAGGGAGAGAGAAGGAGAGGGGGTAACATGGAGAGAGAGAAGGAGAGGGGGTAACATGGAGAGAGAGGAGGAGAGGGGGTAACATGGAGAGAGAGAGAAGGAGAGGGGGTAACATGGAGAGGGAGAGAAGGAGAGGGGGTAACATGGAGGGAGAGAAGGAGAGGGGGTAACATGGAGAGAGAGAGAAGGAGAGGGGGTAACATGGAGGGAGAGAGAAGGAGAGGGGGTAACATGGAGGGAGAGAGAAGGAGAGGGGGTAACATGGAGGGAGAGAGAAGGAGAGGGGTAACATGGAGGGAGAGAGAAGGATAGGGGGTAACATGGAGAGAGAGAGAGAAGGAGAGGGGGTAACATGGAGAGAGAGAGAAGGAGAGGGGGTAGCATGGAGAGAGAGAGAGAAGGAGGGGGCAACATGGAGGGAGAGAGAAGGAGATGGGGCAACATGGAGGGAGAGAGAAGGAGAGGGGGCAACATGGAGGGAGAGAGAATGAGAGGGGGTAACATGGAGGGAGAGAGAGAGAATGAGAGGGGGTAACATGGAGGGAGAGAAAATGAGAGGGGGTAACATGGAGGGAGAGAGAGAGAATGAGAGGGGGTAACATGGAGGGAGAGAGAGAGAAGGAGAGGGGGTAACATGGAGGGAGAGAGAGAAGGAGAGGGGGTAACATGGAGGGAGAGAGAAGGAGAGGGGGTAACATGGAGGGAGAGAGAAGGAGAGGGGGCAACATGGAGAGAGAGAGAGAGAAGGAGGGGGCAACATGGAGAGAGAGAGAAGGAGAGGGGGTAACATGGAGGGAGAGAGAAGGAGAGGGGGTAACATGGAGGGAGAGAGAAGGAGAGGGGGTAACATGGAGGGAGAGAGAGAAGGAGAGGGGGTAACATGGAGGGAGAGAGAGAAGGAGAGGGGGTAACATGGAGGGAGAGAGAGAAGGAGAGGGGGTAACATGGAGAGAGAGAGAAGGAGAGGGGGTAACATGGAGAGAGAGAGAAGGAAAGGGGGTAACATGGAGAGGGAGAGAAGGCGAGGGGGTAACATGTAGAGGGAGAGAAGGAGAGGGGGTTATTATTGTCCTCAGTGACCGCTAATGCAGCCATTCATTACTTAGTGAGCAGCAGGGAGGATACTGGATCTTTAATACAACGCTGTCACAATTACAGACAATTACACTAACATGGAGAGAGAAGGGGAAACATGGAGAGAGAAGGAGAGGGGGTAACATGGAGAGAGAGAGAGGAGAGGCGGTAACATGGAGGGAGAGAGAAGGAGAGGGGTAACATGGAGAGAGAGAGAAGGAGAGGGGGTAACATGGAGAGAGAGAGAAGGAGAGGGGGTAACATGGAGAGAGAGAGAAGGAGAGGGGGTAACATGGAGAGAGAGAGAAGAGGGGGTAACATGGAGAGAGAGAGAAGGAGAGGGGGTAACATGGAGAGGGGGTAACATGGAGGGAGAGAGAAGGAGAGGGGGTAACATGGAGAGAGAGAGAAGGAGAGGGGGTAACATGGAGAGAGAGAGAAGGAGAGGGGGTAACATGGAGAGAGAGAGAAGGAGAGGGGGTAACATGGAGAGAGAGAGAAGGAGAGGGGGTAACATGGAGGGAGAGAGAAGGAGAGGGGTAACATGGAGGGAGAGAGAAGGAGAGGGGGTAACATGGAGGGAGAGAGAAGGAGAGGGGGTAACATGGAGGGAGAGAGAAGGAGAGGGGGTAACATGGAGAGAGAGAGAAGGAGAGGGGGTAACATGGAGGGAGAGAGAAGGAGAGGGGGTAACATGGAGGGAGAGAGAAGGAGAGGGGGTAACATGGAGGGAGAGAGAAGGAGAGGGGGTAACATGGAGGGAGAGAGAAGGAGAGGGGGTAACATGGAGGGAGAGAGAAGGAGATGGGGTAACATGGAGGGAGAGAGAAGGAGAGGGGGTAACATGGAGGGAGAGAGAAGGAGAGGGGGTAACATGGAGAGAGAGAGAAGGAGAGGGGTAACATGAAGGGAGAGAGAAGGAGAGGGGGTAACATGAAGGGAGAGAGAAGGAGAGGGGGTAACATGGAGGGAGAGAGAATGAGAGGGGGTAACATGGAGGGAGAGAGAATGAGAGGGGATAACATGGAGGGAGAGAGAAGGAGAGGGGGTAACATGGAGGGAGAGAGAAGGAGGGGGCAACATGGAGGGAGAGAGAAGGAGGGGGCAACATGGAGGGAGAGAGAAGGAGGGGGCAACATGGAGGGAGAGAGAAGGAGAGGGGGTAACAGGGGGAGGGAGAGAGAAGGAGAGGGGGTAACAGGGGGAGGGAGAGAAGGAGAGGGGGTAACAGGGAGAGAGAGAGAAGGAGAGGGGGTAACAGGGAGAGAGAGAAGGAGAGGGGGTAACAGGGAGAGAGAGAGAAGGAGAGGGGGTAACAGGGAGAGAGATGGAGAGGGGGTAACAGGGAGAGAGAGAGATGGAGAGGGGGTAACAGGGAGAGAGAGAGATGGAGAGGGGGTAACAGGGAGAGAGAGAGAAGGAGAGGGGGTAACAGAGAGAGAGAGAAGGAGAGGGGGTAACATGGAGAGAGAGAGAAGGAGAGGGGGTAACATGGAGAGAGAGAAGGAGAGGGGGTAACATGGAGGGAGAGAGAAGGAGAGGGGGTAACATGGAGGGAGAGAGAAGGAGAGGGGGTAACATGGAGGGAGAGAGAAGGAGAGGGGATAACATGGAGGGAGAGAGAAGGAGAGGGGGTAACAGGGAGAGAGAGAGAAGGAGAGGGGGTAGCAGGGAGAGAGAGAGAAGGAGAGGGGTAACATGGAGGGAGAGAGAAGGAGAGGGGGTAACATGGAGAGAGAGAAGGAGAGGGGGTAACATGGAGGGAGAGAGAAGGAGAGGGGGTAACATGGAGGGAGAGAGAAGGAGAGGGGGTAACAGGGAGGGAGAGAGAAGGAGAGGGGGTAACAGGGAGGGAGAGAGAAGGAGAGGGGGTAACAGGGAGGGAGAGAGAAGGAGAGGGGGTAACAGGGAGGGAGAGAGAAGGAGAGGGGGTAACAGGGAGAGAGAGAGAAGGAGAGGGGGTAACAGGGAGAGAGAGAGAAGGAGAGGGGGTAACATGGAGGGAGAGAGGAGAGGGGGTAACATTGAGAGAGAGAAGGAGAGGGGGTAACATTAAGGGAGAGAGGAGAGGGGGTAACATTGAGAGAGAGAAGGAGAGGGGGTAACATGGAGGGAGAGAGGAGAGGGGGTAACATTGAGAGAGAGAAGGAGAGGGGGTAACATGGAGGGAGAGAGGAGAGGGGGTAACATGGAGAGAGAGAAGAAGATGGGGTAACATGGATAGAGAGAGAGGAGGAGTGGGGGTAACATGGAGAGAGAGAGAGGCTTTTTTGCTTGAGGACTGAAAACGTTTGCAGTATTTTATTTATTTTTAACATACATTGTATCAAGGCTTTTTTTATTTTTTCAAATTATCAGATGGCCAGAACAATGTCTTTGAGACACTATTTGCACCAAATAACTTTAGCTCTATTAAGTAGTTTACGTGCATTGAACCTGCAGTTTTACAGCTTACTTCTCTAACATTTAGGAGTTAAATCACTTTTTTTATGCAGTCTTGTAAACACGTCCTGAAAGAACCTAGATATTTTAGGCTCCTGTATAGCAAGATCTGTTTAATTTAGAATTTATCTCCTGCTCTGTTAATAGCATCCTAGACCCCCAGAAGCTCAATTCTTAGAGCAGAATTTAAAATGTCCGATTGGAAATTAAACTATTTTTTTTTAGGCAGGCTGTGTGAGTCACAGGCAGGGAATGTGTGGCCAGGGCTGTCTAATCAAAAATAAAAGTGATTTAACTCCTAAATGGCAGATAATTTAGCACTGAGACTGCAGGGGCGTGATATTTACACCAACTGCTTTATTAAGCTTATTTTGATGCCTATAGCATACCTTTAAAATAGAAAAGAAAAGACACAAAATTGCAGTACTTTCATAATGGAGAATAACTGACTGGTATATTTTTATGCAGTAAGTTAATTTCTTTGATTTATGGCCGTTCTTCAGGGACTCAACAATGTTACCAATCTCTACTAGCACCAGACTCTAGCGTTTGGAGAAAGCAAGTCATCTGTTGACTACTGGACTACTGAACTAGAAGACAATGGAGATGATTGAGAGCTTCTTGGATCAAGTCTCAGAGATAGATTACCATCTGAACAGACAGGTAAGGGTTAAAATCACAAAATACACCTATCCATCCCTCCTGTGGTTTAAGTACACCGTGAAAACATTGGTCTTGCTTTAATTCTTTTGGTTACGCTTTTTTGATGACCACAATCTGTTAGAAAAACATTTAAAACAATTTATCTAAAGAACTCACAATAAATATATTTGGAAGGTTTTGTAGATAAATGATTTCAAACATTTTTGTAAGCGTTTGGCATCATTTGAAAAGCTTATCCAAAAACTGTAAGCAGTGCCATAATCTGTAATGGATATTGTTTGCCTGGACAAGTAATCATGTTCTAGATTGATAATCTCAAACACTTACATTTCTAATTTAGGACCAATGTGAGTTTGAGGAAGTGGCCGTTTACTTCTCCGAGGAGGAGTGGGACTGTTTAAGTAGAGAAGACAAGGAGCTTTACATAGATGTGATGATGGAGAATTATCAGACCCTCAGGTCTCTGGGTAAGAACATCTCAGTCTATTTAGAGGAAATCTTCATCATAAGTATACATTCATATCTGGGACAAAAGGTAAATGTCCATTAAAATGTTCCTAAACTGAAACAAAAGCCTAGATTTTATATTTTGAATAAACTTTTAAAATGATTGTAATGGATCACCTGGCACCCCGACTGGGTACCTCCGTTGAAGGATGCTCCTAGCGCTTACAGAGGGCTCCAAGTGCTCCGCCAGACACCACAACCACTGTAGACCCCACGAACCGCAGCAGCTTGGTTGGGTTCTCGCCATCTCCTACCCACCCTGGACCTACGACAAGGCTCCAGGTTCCAGTGGGTGAACCTCTCCTCCAAGAGAGTGAAGCAGGAACAAGCTCTTAAAAGAGCTTAGAAGTGATTATCCAAAGGAACATGCAGAGCATGTAGTGATATAGCAATTCCCCAATTAGAGACAGGACTCTAGATTGAGGGTAAAAGAAGAACTAATGTTTAATGGCAGGTACTCTGCTTCTATGCAGTGCTCCCCTGCAAGGGAGACACCCACAGGCAATTAGGCATTAACCAATCAAATATCGGTTACATCCCACATATTCCCTCCCCTCTGCTTGGGAGATAATTGAGTTTCTTACTGTATCTACTCAATTATCTCCAAGCTAAAACTTGTACTTTTTATACATTTTTATAACTTTAACCCCTTAAGGACACATGACATGTCTGACACGTCATGATTCCATTTTATTCCAGAAGTTTGGTCCTTAAGGGGTTAAAACGATACATTCAATCTTCATAAAAACCACACATTAATAATCAGGATACTTTACTTACACACATATCCAAAATTCAGCTAATTCCATCCAGGGGTTAAAGAGTTAGCTGGAAGTCCTTTATGACCAAACGCAAGCACATTTTCATGCCCAAAACAGTTCCATGGATTTGGGCTGTGCGGTCGGTCTATTTTACAACAAGAAAATGACTAAGTCCCATTCGAACATGCGTTCGAATCTTCGAACGGGACTTAGTCTCCAGCCGCGGTGTCAAAGTAGGTACGGGTCAGCGGTGTTCGTGCAATTGGGTAGCCGTTAACAGTTCCATAGATTTGGCTGCACACACCGCTGACCGCGTTCGAATAAGTTAAAATGGCCGTCGAAGTGGCCGCCACGTGTTCGTTTGTTGAATGGCGGCCACTTTGACGACTTCGGCACTTTGACGACTTCGGCACTTCGACTGCATTCGAAGTGCCAGTTTAAAAGTTGTAACACTGCTCCAAAGTATTTAAAGGGCCAGGAACAGCATACAAAAATCCATTATGCCCAAATGTAGTTCTTAAAGGGCAATACATCCCAGGGCCATAGTCGCAGGGCAGGAGGCTGGCGATCAGTCCTCTCCAATGCCCTGTGGCAAATGGCAGTTTGTCACAATGATTTCATATTTTGATATTTTTGACACATTGATATTTTTCTCTACAGATTGTCAGTATTTGCGTATGGGAGGTTCCAGCCACCTCTTCACAGGACAGACAGTGCACTTCTTAAACTTAAGGACCTCCTCCCAATACCTCTCCCCCCCTCTGAAGTAAAGCTTCCTTTTCTCAGCATGGACCCTAGTTTTCTGCCTCTTCTCTTAGGAGAAAGGTAGAGCACTCTGTACTTTGACCCATTTTGTTATGAGAAGTTTACTTGTTTTGTGGTTGCATTGTGATGCCTGGAAAGCAGTGGTTTTGCAGTCCTGGAAGGCCAGATATTAAATGATATCAATCGGTCAGTGGAACACATTCCGGGAGCTTGTCTTCCATGCAAACATTCTATTAAACGCTGTGCTGGGAGCAAGTGTCGATGGTACCACCTGTGCATTAATGCACAGGTTGTGATGCGTTCCACGAAAGATCGTGGAGTGCGTTGTGCGTGCGCAAAGCTATCTTGCATTTTTGGCACCAAAAATTCAAATGGGGAAGTTCTCCAACAGGGTCACTTAAGTCAGAATTCAAATTGAGTTTCAAATTCAAGGTAAAAATAGCTGAACTGAAGACATTCTCCAAGTGAGGGGTGCTTCCATATCAGCTATTTTGACCTTAAATTGGAAATTTACTTAGAATTCAATTTTAAAGGGACACTATATTCACCAGAACCACTACAGCTTAATGTCATGGTTCTGGTGTATATACCCTGTCCCTGCAGGCATTTTAATGTAAACACTGACTTTTTCATTGCTGCCTAGGAACACCTCTAGTGGTAGTCACTCAGTGTGCAGCACTGGCATTCAGCATCATCCACGCTCTGCATGGAAGTGCTAAACATTCCTTACAGAGATGCAGTGATATAAAGCATCTTTATGAGGAGTTGGATTGGCACAGCGCGTCGCTTTGCCACGTATGCCCAATAGCCTCCCACTGCTTTCCTATGTTTGATAATCTCAGCCATGGAGGTGGAGCGAGACAGGCCTAGCTGCGGCGTTGTGAGTGTGGCATGGGAAATATTATTTTAAATACTTTATTTTTCAGGGGTAGATGGTGTGTACACTATAGGGTTAAAATAGCTATTTTAACCCTATAGTGTCAGGAATACGTGTTTGTATTCTCACTTTTGTAAATTACCCTATAAGATGATTAAAAGCTCAGTTCAGTTTGCGACCCACAGGATGAAGGTTAGCAGTGTGTTCTCACCAGCAATCCAACACACTTGGAGGCAGCTTAAGGTATACATTTTACATTTTCTATGTTTGAAGCTCCTCTAATACATTTAAAAAAAATGAATTCTGTTGTGTTTTATTGCTGCTTTTAACTTTCAGCATGTCTAATCCGATAAAAGGGATAAACCTTTGGAAAAAATGTAAAGCCATGTCAAAGTCTAAACATGTGGTTTGTGCAGGCTGTCAGTGGCCACATCCTGATGGCTCAGAGAAAATATTATGATACTCTTATTATAAGAATGCTGCAGAGAAAGACCAAAAAACAGAAAAGTGATATTTTAACATGGTGGCTTTGAACTCCTGAGATAAGGTCTTTCTTTCAGAAACAAATTGGAAAATCACTACCTCAGATTCACCAGATATTGGAGGGGTCACACAGTTTGGCAGTACTGCCTTAAAAAGAAGATGGTCTTTGGAAGGAAGACATCACTCTTCGAATTACAAAGCCATAGCCTTTTTAAACATACAAGGAGGTACAAGTTCATTGGTTCTGACTCGCCTATGCAAAACAATCATGGAGAGGGCAGAAAGTTATCTCTCTACAACTACCGCATAACAGGCTCTACCAGTATATTGGCAGATGCCATAAGCAGGAACCTTTTGAAACAGATTGGTTTCTATCACCCTAAATCTTCAGTCAAATAACATGGAGATTTGGGCATCTGACAGTGGATCTTTTGAATTTGATCAACAAAGCCAGATTTTTTATTTTACTGGGGCCCTTACTGGGAGAAGAAAGTTATATAACAGAAGTGGAGGGATTTGGGGTAGGTCTTTAAATTTTATAAGCTTTGGCTGCTGGTGCTCTGCCTGTCATATGAAGAGGTGGCTAGACCCCCTTTGTAAGTATTGACTCTAATCCTTGTTGTAACAGAGTTCCCTGTACCCATGACTGGGTACCTCCGTCAAGGACCGCTTCCTAGCTGGAACAGGGGACAAACCGCAGCACTTCTGCCACAGCTGCCGTGGCTTGACTGGGGTCCTGGAACTGCTCCCTCCTGGAGCCGAATGGGGAACTCGCTCTATCCACCCCAGGCACTGGACGACCCTCAGTCTTGGGATCTCTAGTCCTTACAAGGACTATCCCCATTGAATTCACACTGGAACAGTGATTAGTGATTAGCCCTTTCCACTCCCAGGTACTGGACAACACATAGTTCTGGGAGGACAAGCTGCAATGTTTTAATCTGGCCAGCTGGTCTGCTTTTATACAATTTCAGACACCGTTAAGCACGTCCCTGACACTCCCACACAAACAGGATAATCCTTCTCCTGGACCTGAGAGGGGACTAGTTACAAACTCCTCCTCTGTGACCTGAGAGATAATTGAGTCAGAAACTGAACTAACTCCATTATCAACAGGCATATAAAAACATACAATATTTAAAAAAAAAATACCTTTTTAAACATTTGAAAAACACACAAAAGTTACATCCACTGATAGCCTCGATTTGGGTGACCAACATATCCAAAAATCACCCAGATCAGTTCAGGGGTTTGAGATTTTCCTGGAAGTCATAATATGACCGACCCTACACATGGTCCTATGCCCAAAACAGTTCCAGGGGAAAAGTGGTAGCGGTCAGTCAAGTTCAGTAGTTTTAAAAGAGAACAAACTACCGAACAGAATCCATTACCATACTGTGGAGCTTGTTCCTTTCATCCCGATGAACGATCCCACCGAACAGTGTTCTTCTAAGTTTTTTTAAAATGAACGCAGGCGATGATGAAAGTACAGCGACCAAACACCGCTGCCTGCGTTCATACGAACAAGACGGCCGCCACCTCGTGGTCGTTCATATCAATTGTGGCCACCCAAAGGAATGATTAGAACACTGTGGTTAGTATCGTTACAATGTATCAATTAGGCTTAACAAGCTCCGGGGTGGTCCATAGTTCATGCGGCTGTTTGGTTCCCGAACAGCATAGGGGAATCACATAAACCAAGCTAGATAAATAATCTTTTACAGGTTTCCCTGCAGGGCCCATAGTCAGTGGGCAGGTGGCTGGCAAGCAATGTCCTCCAGGAGCTCGTTGCAAACTCACAATAGAAGGGGAGTTTGTCACACTAGTGAAAAAGAAATGTACGGTAAGTAAAGTTTTATAAATATTTTAGTAGAAAAATGAAAAAAAAAATATTTTAAAAGTTTATCCAAATTATTAAATTAAGGTCAAAGTTGACTTGATCTTAAGAGCTTTAAAATGTAATTGGTATTCTCTCACATTAAACAAATACAGGAAGGATTCATATGACACCTTTGATTATATCAGCGATTGATCGAAGGGAAGAGCCGTTTGTGAGGAGTCCCTTGCAGGATAGTCTGTTGAATACTGACCCAGGTTAGTAGTAAACATATAAGTGGTGTTGGGCTCCATTTTTGGACAGCAATTGTCGGACCTATTTGTTTTCCCCGTGGTTCTCTGACTTCTTGATCTCTGCATGGGGAGCTTAAATGCTGGGAGACTCTCCATACAGCACAGTGTGATGAGTGTTAGCAGTGTTTAGTTACTCATTATGTCTCAGACTTTGTTCTGACTTGTTCCTCGTTAAAGAAAGAAATTGCTCATATTATTTATTGCAGCTGCTGTAATGTTAAAATATTGCTCAGTCATTTTTTACCATCCCCCCACTTCACCATAGAGACATTATAACTTTGCCCGGAAATTTGCAAATTCTTGTAGAGCAAACACACAGTACAACAGTGCTACAGTCCACATTTTAGGCAAGTATCTCCTAACCCTAATTTACCCAAACATAAACTTTGCCCTAAATACCCTAACTCGAACCTTGCTTTGACTGTACTACCTCAAATCACAGAACTAACTTTATTGGGGTACATTTATTCTTTATATGAGCAGCAGCACAGTCAGTATGCAATTTAGAGGTTTTCATTCTCAATCAGAGTAACAATTTTTCCAACTCTTTATATATGAAAGTACCACAGACATCTTTAACCCCTTAAGGACACATGACATGTCATGATTCCCTTTTATTCCAGAAGTTTGGTCCTTAAAGGGTTAATTAAGGAACTGACATTAAAATGCAGAATTGAGCAGGTACTATGGAGAGCCCCTTATTATTTTTCTTCAATTTAACTAACAATAATAATCAGGATGCCGCCAGTAAAATATTAAAAAAACTAAACAAAATATGTGATTCTGTCAATGATACACACCATTATTCCTTAAAATGTTGTACATTTATTACAGGGCTCGACAAATCCCTGGGATTTGTTGGCCCATTCAGCCCCTGAGGTGGTCGGCTGCCTATGAGTGGGGGCGGGCTGCTAGCCATCTCCTAAAGAGCATGGGCGTGCGGTTGGTCGGACAGCCGTCTGGCTAAAGGGAGAGCATTTGCGGTCAGTCGGCCAGACAGCTGATGGAGATTGTGGGGGGTGCGCACGGGTGGGAGGCTCCTGGAAGATTGAGGCAGACTGGCAGGCGCGTGCGAGAGAGATGTAACCTCCCTCCGGCCCTGGCATCACTAAACAGCGCTCTGTGGAGCAGAGCATGGACCCCACTGGACCCCAGGGAAAGCCAGAACTCCAGCTCCAGACAAACTCCAGCTCCAGGTAGGGACTCTGGGTGGTCCCTTTAATGTGTTTTATTGCAGTGTCAGTGAGTGTGTGTGTTTAGGTGACCGGTCCCCCTCCAGTCACATGGGTAAGGAGTTTTTACTCCTCGCGGCAGCTGGCCCTGTCTCCATGACTGCGATCATCAATCTTGATGACCTCATCCAAACCAATGCTTTCCCATATGTGGCAAAAAGCCATGCTGCACCAATCCGCATCTCTTCATAGAGAGAATTGAATGAATGCATCTCTATAGGGAACATTCAGCACATCCATGCAGAGTGTGAAGACACTAAAAGTAGGTACTGTGCAGCACTGACCCAGGATGCACTCTAGAGGCTGTCTTAGTGACTTTCACCAGAAGTGTTACTAGGCAACAATGTAAATACTGCCTTTTCAGAGAAAAGGCAGGGTTTACATTGAAAAGTGTGGAGGGACAGGTTATAGACACATGAACAACTACATTAAGTTGTAGTGGTTCTGGTGACTATAGTGTCTCTTTAACGCCGTTACGGCGTTCTATGCCGTCGCGGCTTTAAAGGGCTTTAAAGCCGTTGCGGCGGCATAGAACGCCGTAACGGCTTGCAGCCCCAGGAGCAGAGGTGTACTCACCTCCGCCGCGATCCTCTTCTGGGGGGCTGTCTGAGAGCCCAGGCAGCCCCCCTCCGCCAAATGATGCCCCCGTGGGCCATGTGATCGCTCTCAAAGAGCGATCACATGGCCCCCTATAGCTGGCTATGGATCTGCCAGCAGGGGGACTGTCTAAAATATTAGACAGTCCCCCTGCTGGTAGGTAGTGTAAAAAAAAGTATTAAAATGTTATAAAATAAATTAAATGCCTTTTTATATATATATATAATATGTATATATATTATATATATATACATATTATATATATGTAACGTCATACGTAATGTATTTTAATATTAATATTAGTATATATATTAATATTAAAATACACTTAGAATATATATATTATATATATATACGCACAATTACAATAATAAATAAATAAAATAATTAAATAAATAAATAAAATATTGAAACAAAATATAAAATAAATTATATATTCATATGTAATTTCATTCTAACTGTATTTTGTTATTAATATATATATATATTGGAAACAGAATACACTTAGAATGACATTCTATATATATCTATCTATATATAAAATACAAATAACCGCAAATATATATATAGAGATAAATACATATAATTACATAAAAGATTACATTAGTATACACGTAGAATTTATATACCTATAAATGCATATATATTAAAATTCTACGTGTATATTTAAGTAATTTTTTAGCATAATTATGTCATTTGATTAATTAAAATTTGATTGACATGCCTGACAACACAGGGAGAAAGTGCAGAAAATTTAATTCGCAAGCACTATATTAGACCCTGTAACTCTCCAAGACACCATAAAACCTGTACATAGGGGGTACTGTTTTACTCGGGAGACTTCGCTGAACTCAAATATTAGTGTTTAAAACTGGTAAATTGTATTACAACGATGATATTTTAAGTAAAAGTGACGTTTTTTGCATTTTTTACAAACAAACGGCACTTTTATGGACTATATTATTGTTGTAATATGTTTTACTGTTTTAAAACACTAATATTTGTGTTTAATGAAATCTCCCGAGAATAACAGTACCCCACATGTACAGGTTTTATGGTGTTTTGGAAAGTTAGAGAGTCACATATAAGGCTTGCATTTCATTTTTTTGAAGTGGCTACTAAAAAAAACTAAACATACCCCACGTTCAATACCTTGGGTTGTCTACTTTTTCAAATGGTATGCCATTATGGGGGTAATTCTCATTCCTGGGCTACCACACCATCTCAAAGGTAACATTACTAATCTGGCAAACTTCAATTTGAAAATGGAACGTTCTATATTTGACCCTGTAACTTTCCAAAACACCATAAAACCTGTTAATGGGGGGTACTGTTGTACTCGTGAGACATCGCTGATTACAAATATGTGCATTTTGTTGCCGTAAAACCTAACAGTATTATGACATTTACAGCTAAAATGTGAGGCGGAACTACAAATTAAAAAAAAAAAAAATTCTCACAGTTTTTTTTAATTTTATTCATAATAAATTGTTTCATATAGAAATATTTTATATGAAATGAAATCCCTGTTTCTCCTGAACAAAATGATATATAATAAGTGTGGGTGCATTTAATATGAAAGAGGGGAACTACGGGTGAACAGACATATAGCGCAAATTCCAGTTTTTGTTTACGTTTTGTTTTGATCAGAACGTGTACTATTGACTCCGTCCTGAAGGGGTTAAGAATTGT
The DNA here is from genome assembly GCF_036172605.1 of Pelobates fuscus. Classification (NCBI taxonomy): domain Eukaryota; kingdom Metazoa; phylum Chordata; class Amphibia; order Anura; family Pelobatidae; genus Pelobates; species Pelobates fuscus. The sequence goes on from NC_086317.1 coordinate 484,257,098, forward strand.
ATTTTTGACATTGAAAAACCTGCCTTTTTTTCCTAAATTTTTTGCTGGCTCCTAGATTTGAAGCAGATTTGCTAAGCCCTGATTTATTAACATTAGGAAGGTATATAACATTGATAGTGGCCACTATACACAGCTAATGCCAGCTTACCCAATAAGGCTTAATGTTACAAAGTATCACAATACAGTAACAGTAATTTGTATGTATACAAAATAGCATAAATGTAGCAGACCCTGCAATGTTAAAGTATGTTAAACAACCCTTCTACTAAATGCAAGAGATAATTAGGTAATGTGGTTAACAAACATTTTAACCCCTTAAGGACCAAACTTCTGGAATAAAAGGGAATCATGACATGTCACACATGTCGTGTGTCCTTAAGGGGTTAAATCAGGAACTATCCAAAGTACAGATTTTTTTTTAAAATGTGTTATCAGCACCAGGGGTGGTTCCTATTTATTTACCGTATATACTCGAGTATAAGCCGAGTTTTTCAGCCCATTTTTTGGGCTGAAAAACCCCAACTCGGCTTATACTCGAGTCAAGGTCTGTATTATGGCAATTTGCATTGCAATAATACAGACCGGGGGAGAGGGGTGCTGGCAGAGCTGTAACTTACCTGTTCTGCAGCTCCTGTCAGCTCTCTCCTCCTCCGCGCCGTCCGTTCAGCACCTCGGTCAGCTCCCAGTGTAAATCTCGCGAGAGCCGCGGCTCTCGCGAGACTTACAGTGTGAGCTGATAGAAGGAGCTGCACGGACGGCGCAGAGGAGTAGAGAGCTGACAGGAGCTGCAGAACAGGTAAGTTACAGCTCTGCCAGCACCCCTCTCCCCCCCACTGAACTGCCACTGGACCACCAGGGAAGGAGAGCCCCCCTCCCTGCCATGTATCAAGCAGGGAGGGGGGACGAAAAATAAATATATAAATAAAATAAGAAATAATAAAAAAATAATAATAATTAAAAAAGGGGGGTATAAGGACCACTGTGGGAGGGGGGGGGGGTATAAGGACCACTATGGGAGGGAGGGGGTGGGATAAGGACCACTATGGGAGGGAGGGGGGGGATAAGGACCACTATGGGAGGGAGGGGGTGGGATAAGGACCACTATCGGAGGGAGGGGGTGGGATAAGGACCACTATGGGAGGGAGGGGGTGGGATAAGGACCACTATGGGAGGGAGGGGGGGAGAAAAGGAACACTATGGGAGGGAGGGGGGGATAAGGACCACTATGGGAGGGAGGGAGGGGGGGGGATAAGGACCACTATGGGAGGGAGGGGGGGATAAGGACCACTATGGGAGGGAGGGGGGGATAAGGACCACTAGGGGAGGGGAGGGTAAGGACCACTAGGGGAGGGGTGAGTCAGGACCACTGGGGGAGGGGGGTGAAGGAACACGGGGGTGGGGAGGTAAGGACCACTGAGGGAGGAGGAAGGGAGGTCAGGACATATGGGGGGGGGGGCAAATATCCTTGCACCGGCCCTGCACACACTGCATTCATACACTGCATTCATACACACACTGCATTCATACACACACTGCATTCATACACACACTGCACTCATACACACACACACACTGCACTCATACACACACTGCATTCATACACACACACACTGCACTCATACACACGCTGCACTCATACACACGCTGCACTCATACACACGCTGCACTCATACACACGCTGCACTCATACACACACACGCTGCACTCATACACACACACGCTGCACTCATACACACACACGCTGCACTCATACACACACACGCTGCACTCATACACACACACGCTGCACTCATACACACACACGCTGCACTCATACACACACACGCTGCACTCATACACACACACGCTGCACTCATACACACACTGCATTCATACACACACTGCATTCATTATACACACACTGTAAATAAATATTCAATTAATATATTTTTTTTAGGATCTAATTTTATTTAGAAATTTACCAGTAGCTGCTGCATTTCCCACCCTAGTCTTATACTTGAGTCAATAAGTTTTCCCAGTTTTTTGGGGAAAAATTAGGGGCCTCGGCTTATATTCGGGTCGGCTTATACTCGAGTATATACGGTAATCAAATCCTTAACGTATACAAGAATTTAAATAAGCTGCCCAGTAGGCCTATTATTTCTTCAGTTAACTCATTCACATCTCTGATGTCTGGACATCTGCAAAGATAAGTACAGTCACTGGTCACATGTTAAAATTATTGACAGACTATAAGTGTAAGGAGAACTATACCTGGGTCACCACTGATGTAGTATCTTTATATATGAACTTAGCCCAAAAAATAGGCTTGGAGGCCATTGCATTATATCTATTTGTAGACCTACTTCTCCGAGATCTCAGAAACCTTGGTACAATTTACACAGTTCATCCTCACCCAAAGCTATTTTAACTTCAACAAGAAGTTTTTTTTACTATGGAATGGTGATGACAGCTAGCTTTGCCACTTCATATGTGTAGCGGATGGCATTGGGCTGTCCTAAAAATTACATTTATTCCTATGTGTTCGGTTAAATTGTGACATGTGTATGTGAAATGTATGGAGCATTCGTCTGATTGTTCGGTAAAATCACTCCAGTTATTATGCGAGTGAAACTACCGAACAATCAGACCACCCCAGGAGTAAGTGTGCCTCCAATTAGCGTTCGCAACAATTTTGCAAACGAGTAATTGGCAATTCGTGTAGTGTGTTCTTTGTTCTCTGGGTGGCCGCCATTCAGGAGACGAACACGTGGCGGTGGCACTCGGTTAGGCAAACACCGCTGAGACCTCCACACTGCCGCCAATTTGTGTAAAAACATCCTGAACGGCTTCCCGTTCGGTAGAAAGAACCTCACGAACAAGGGGATTTACCCGAATTCTCCCCAGCTCTCATAACCCAAGCCATTCGTATGTTTCATTTGATTTTCTGTGACTGACCGCAGGGCCAAAATACATGGAACTCTTTTCGGCTGTTAACCCCAGCGCGGTCGGTCTTTTTAGTACTTCCTGGAATTTCCCGAACCCCTGGTCCGATCTGGGTGATTTTTGGATATGTGTCTCACCCAGATCAGGGCTACCAGGGGATGTAATATTTAAAGGGGTACCCCTATGTTTAGGGGTACATCCAGAAACCCAGGGAATTTGTGTCCTGCATAATGGGATTATGTGTCACACTAAGGGGAGGGGATGGGTGGGTGGCAACTCGTATGTGATTGGTGTATTGTGTAATTATTGTAAATCCCTCCCTTGCATGGGAGAATGCTTTAAAAGACGGTTGTGTGATTAAAAGTTCAGTTCTGCTCCTGATGCTGTGTGTCGTCCAGTCATTGGGATTGATGTTGGGATATTGTTGGATTGTTTTGCCTGCTGGAATTATTGCCTTATGGATTTATAATACTTGTTCCTGAGCCTCACTGGGATCTTAAGTGGAGATAACCTGTGGAATATCAGCTCTCCGCTACAATATGGAAGTCTGTTTATGGGCCTCTTGGAGGAACAGCAGATTTTGGATAATAATCCTTGGGGAAGTGAGTTTCAAGCTGCCAAATTCACATGGTGTAACTAGCATCCTGGGTAAAGATGCAAATATATATTTATGTGCAGCATTTCAAACAGAAACATTGCCATCTACCACCATGACAACTTTTGAAAGCATTTCATGATGGTTGGAGTAACCCTTTAAGCATAATGCACATGTATAGTTAAATCACAGTTCTAAAATAAAGGAATTTAAAACTTTTTATAACAAGCTCTGAAATACTACTGTAATTCTGAGAGGCATATGAGAGAAATGTAGCAGACGCCTTTTTGGCTGTCCCATCTATTGTTTTATTGTTGGCACTGCAGAGGTTTTTCATATGCCTGGAGTACACAGAATTACATGGCACCATCTATGGCCATACTTTGTTCGGTATACGAACAAAGTACCGAACAACCGGACCACCCTGATGTACAGTATACATGTAATTTACCTCCCTGATCGCCTCTCCTATTCCCTTTTTACATACGAACACGCTGCTACATTCCCTGGGTGGCCGCCATTTCGGCAGCCAAACACGTGGCGGCGGCCATCTTAAACCCACGAACAGCGGTGTTTGGTCGTCGAGTGTCTGGAACTCAAAACGGACACTCGACTAGCCGAACACAGCTAAGACCTCCAGGACGGCAGAAAACACCGAAAGAAACCCACGAACGGCCCGTCCTTCGGTAGGATGAATCCCTCGAACTAGGGCAGGGGTTCTCAACCTTGTCCTCAAGAACCCCCTACCAGTCCAGGGTTTAGGGATAACCTGGGTGTGTCTAAGGTGTTTAGAAAAAGAAAAAAAAAAACACCTTAGAGTCTAAGGTGTTTTATTTCCCTTTTTCTAAACACCTTAGACACACCCAGGTAATCCCCAAATCCTGGACTGGTAGGGGGTCCTGAGGACTGGGTTGAGAACCCCTGGACTAGGGGATTCATCCGGTTACCGACTCCATTATGTATGGTTTAGCCTTTCGGGACTTTTGGGGCACGAATTGAAACCGACCGCAGGGCCAGATCTCATGGAACTATTTTCGGCTTCTTTACCCCTGGTCTGATCTGGGTGATTTTTGGATATGTTTGCCACCCAGATCAGGGCTACCAGGGGAAACCATATTTAAAGGTATATCACACATATTTGGGGTACATCTAAAAAGTGGAGAAAAGTATGTGCATTATAATTGTATTAACTGTGAAGCTAAGGGGAGGGGAGATGTGTGGGAGGTAACGTCCATATGATTGGTGTAATGTATAATTTATGTGAATCCCTCCCTTGCATGGGAGAATCTCATAAAAGCAGGAATGTTGCCATTAAACTTCAGTTCTACTCCTTATACTGTGTGTCGTCCAGTGATTGGGAAAGGTGATGGGATACTATTGGATTTTATTGCTGACTGTGCTGGATATTATCTGGGATTTATTACTTGTTCCTGCATCCTCTTGATATATTGGTGGAGTTAAGCTGTGGGAAATCGGCTCTCCGCTACAAGAAACTATTCAACCTCCGCCCCACCACACATTTCCTGTTGGATTAATATGATCTTCAAAGTGAGTTACTCTCATATAAATTTGTTCTTCTACAAGCTGGTAATTGTTCTTGAAATATAAATGTAGGTAAGTGAGGTTTTGTTGACTACATTTTTAATTTGTGAAGTAAATTAAAGTGAAAGCATTCATACACAATTTTGATAGTGAAGGCTTTAAAGCACCCAAAATATTTAAGTTCCTTCTTAATCACAATGATGCTTAATTTGTCACATTTTTTATCCGTCTTAAAAATATTGTAAATTTTTCCAAGTATGGTAAACAATAAATAACTTATAGTGACACAATTTATTTAACTCCTACTACATTTCTTTTAGGAGGTTCCATCATAAGAAGTTATCCAGTAGGACATGACAAGAACAGCAATACATTAAACAAGATTATGATAAAATGTTTTAATAAAAGGACCAAGGACTCCAACTGTCAGAAATTAAGGAATCCATCAGAATCCTATATGTCTACAAATGAGATCAGAAATAAAGAAGCAAACCATTTCCCATGTTCTGAATGGTGGAAATGTTTTAGCTGTTATCCAAAATTTGTTGATCAGATCAGGAATCCAACAGGAGAGACACCTTCCTCATGTTCCGAATGTGGAAAATGTTTTAGTTATCACTCAAACCTTGTTAGACATCAGATAACTCACACAGGAGAAAAACCATTTTTATGTTCTGAATGTGGGAAATGCTTTAGCCGTAAATCAGATCTTGTTACACATGGGAGAACTCACACTGGAGAAAAACCCTTTTCGTGTTCTGAATGTGGGAAATGTTTTAGCCAGCAATCACATCTTGTGACACATCAGAGAACTCACACAGGAGAGAAACCATTTTCATGTTCTGAATGTGGGAAAAGTTATAGCCAGAATTCACTGCTTGTTAGGCATCAGAGAACTCACACAGGAGAAAAACCTTTTTCATGCTTTGATTGTAAGAAATGTTTTGTGAGTAAATCAGACCTTGTTAGACATCAGAAAACTCACACAGGAGAAAAACCTTTCCCGTGTTTTGAATGTGGGAAATGTTTTGTCAGTAAATCACATCTTGTGAATCATCAGAAAAATCACACAGGGGACAAACAATTTTCATGTTCTCAATGTGGTAAATGTTTTAACTGCAAATCAGACCTTGTTGTGCATTGGAGAACTCACACAGGAGAAAAACCTTATTCGTGTTTTGAATGTGGAAAGTGTTTTTACAGTAAATCTGAGCTTGTGAAACATCAGAGAACCCACACAGGAGAAAAACCTTTTTCATGTTATGAATGTGGGAAATGTTTTAGCCAGCATTCAAATCTTATTACACATCAGAGAACTCACACAAAAGAAAAACCTTTCTCATGTTCTGATTGTGGGAAATGTTTTATTAGTAAATCAAAGCTTCTTAAGCATGGGCGAACTCACACAGGAGAGAAACTGTTCTGAATGTGGAAAATATTTTTAACATGAATGTGGGAAATGTTATAGTCAGCTCAATTGAATAACATGGCAATAAAAAAAAAAAACAACTTACACTAAAACCTGTAAATTGTTATACTATTTATGTAGCGCCAGCAAATTCCAAAGCACTGTACACATATTGATTTACCATCTAGCTTCTCAAATAATATAGCAAAGCCGATTTCTCATGCTGACACTAAATAATAGCTCACATTTTTTTTTCATTAGGTGCCATTTTTTTAGGGTTATGGTTTATTTAGAATGATTCTTTTTCTGTAAAGTATATTCGTTGTAATTGTTGTCTGTTTTCATATCCTTGAAAAATAAAAAATCTTGGTGAATAAAGCAATTTTCTTTAACATAGTAATAGTTAATGTTGTAGTTATTAATTTCTTTAAATAAAATTTTTCATGATATATTAAATAATAATAGCTTTAAAAGTAATTTATCATTTCTATTTGATCATATAAGGGCTGCTGATGAGTCATTAATAATGTGGGCCCAATCACAATGACTCTGTGATTCTGATCATTTTCTACAACAATTTTCCAATTTTTGGTCTGCAGGAGTAAATCCCTACACTTAACGTTAAGCATTTAAGCTTATTGGGCCATAATCATTCAGAAGATTTATTTTTTTATTAACAAAACTATTTTACCCTTATTTTCGAGTTATATGTTTTGTGCATGAGCAGAAAAAAACACTTCCCTGAGATTAAACTATCACCAAACATACAAATGGTTCCTGTATTAACAAGTGTAGCGGACCATGGGTAACCCAACCGCTTACCTCCACTGTTTCCCTTCCTTCAGCCATGCAGGAACAATTACAACAAGCAGGCATCCATTTCCCCCCAGTAACTGGACGAAACACAGTCCTGGAGGTTACAACACTGACTGCCTTCGTTTATTTTGCACACATGGTTTTTACAGACCTCGACCCCTACGTGGGGTCTCCAACACAAAAAAAAAAGTTTCAATCCCAAGAAGCTGAAGGGGGAGGGAGGAAGGGCAATGCATCTAGGTTAAACTGGGCTAGCAGTGTCTCTGTGGCAACGTCCTGCTGTTACATCCTCTTGTTGTGGTAGTTTTTCTTTTAAATATAGTCTCCTCCTTTACTGTGTTGATTCCCTTTATGTATTTAAATGTTTCTATCATATCACCCCTGTCTCGTCTTTCCTCCAAGCTATACATGTTAAGATCCTTTAACCTTTCCTGGTAAGTTTTATCCTGCAATCCATGAACCAGTTTAGTAGCCCTTCTCTGAACTCTCTCGTATCAATATCCTTCTGAAGATACGGTCTCCAGTACTGCGTACAATACTCCAAGTGAGGTCTCACCAGTGTTCTGGACAATGGCATGAGCACTTCCCTCTTTCTACTGCTAATACCTCTCCCTATACAACCAAGCATTCTGCTAGCATTTCCTGCTGCTCTATTACATTGTCTGCCTACCTTTAAGTAATCAGAAATAGTCACCCCTAAATCCCTTTCCTCAGATGTTGAGGTTAGGACTCTATCAAACATTCTGTACTCTGCCCTTGGGTTTTTACGTCCAAGATGCATTATCTTGCACTTATCCACATTAAATGTCAGTTGCCACAAGTCTGACCATTTTTCTAGTTTACCTAAATCATTAGCCATTTGGCTTATCCCTCCTGGAACATCAACCCTGTTACATATCTTAGTATCATCAGGAAAAAGACACACCTTACCATCAAGACCTTCTGCAATACCACTAATAAAAATATAAAAAAATAAGTAAATGGAACATTCTCACAATTAGTCCAGATTCAATAAAGTTTTGCTTTCCCTCTATTTTAGGTCATCTGAGGCTCTTGTAGTGAGGAATTATGGGTAGCTCCGTTGGAGGGCTTCATTTAAAAGTGATTTAAATTCTTGGTGAGAATATTCCAGCAGTCTTCTTTTGTGATCCTCTACTCAAACTAGTTTCATATGTGTTTTCTTTCTCAATGTAAACATGCCTCTAAGGTTGGGGTATAATGTATTACTATGTAAGAATAGTATATGGATCTGGGCATAAAGATAATTAATATTTAACTAAGGAAGTATATAAGGACTGTTTAAACTGCAATAAGAATTTAATGCCAGAGTAGTCAAACTGTAAAATTTCTGTAAGTCAGCTATGCTTCCAGTTTGGCTAATTTTGGCCCTAAATTTGAAATTCTCACTTTAGTGAATATCCCTGTTTGAAATTTTATAACGTAAAGGTAGTCTCAATGCTGCAGTTATAAGCCTTTGTGTTCTGCAACACAAGTGCAGGTGATCTCTACATCTATTTGTGGTTTTGCTTAGATTAAGCATTTAACTATTTAGTTTTTTTACAGTAATTGCAACATTGCTTTTTTTATTAATGGAGAAAGCAAACATTTCTTGACATCAAGCTATCTAGTTTAGGGCCCCCACCCACCGCTCAGGGGTGGGGGCCAGAGGGAGGACATTAGGTCCCCCACAATTTGTACTTAGGGCCCCAACCCACCGATCAGGGGGGAGGACATTAGGTCCCCCCCCAATTTGTACTTAGGGCCCCCACCACTCAGGGGTGGGGGGAGGACATTAGGTTCCCCCCACCGATTTTTATTTAGGGCCTCCACTCACCGCTCAGGGGTGGGGGCCAAGGGGGGGACATCAGGTCCCCCCAATTTGTACTTAGGGCCCCCACCCACCGCCCAGGGGTGGGGGCCAGAGGGGAGGACATTAGGTCCCCCCCTTATTCTAGTTTAGGGCCCCCATCCACTGCTCAGGGGGGAGGACATTAGGTCCCCCCACCAATTTTTATTTAGGGCCCCCACCCGCCGCTCAGGGGTGGGGGCCGGGGGGAGAAATAGGTCCCCCCAGGCTGCTCACTTTTTACTATATATGCCCCTACTCACGGTATAGCGAGTAGGGGCAACATTTACTAATACTAAGTAATTTTTACTTAGTATTAGTAAATGTGGCTGAAAGACCAATTTAGGTCTTTCAGCCTTTTGGTAGATAGCTCCCTAATACCGTGGGAATTAGGGATTTATCTATTAAGCGGCTGCAAAAGAAGTCCCGCAATGCCGGAGTTCCGAAGTGCCTAAGTTCCTAAGTGTCTAAGTTCCGAATTGCCGAAGTCCCAAATTTCAGAATGCTGAACCGAGACGAATATTTTCCCCATGCACATGCCTAGTTAAAGGCCCTCCATGTTAATATACATCTATATTAACCAAAAAGTACTAATACGCAATCTGACTTTCTTTATAAAAAATGTGCATTTATTCTACTTCAAAATCAAACAATAATATACTTAACAGATGGTATTTCTTAAAGACGTTACAGAGAGTGAGAGATCTTAAGTAGTCGTCTTAATATCAGCACGTCCGGGACACACCAGGAGAGGAGAGTGGAGCTTAGGAGAAAGAGAGCGTGGTCCTTTTTCCTCAGTTCTTTATAGGCAAAATTACGTCATACAGTTGTAAGAAAAAGTATGTGAACCCTTTGGAATGATATGCACAAATTGATCATAAAATGTGATCTGATCATCATCTAAGTCACAACAATAGACAATCACAGTCTGCTTAAACTAATAACACACAAAGAATGAAATGTTGCCATGTTTTTATTGAACACACCATGTAAACATCCACAGTGCAGGTGGAAAAAGTATGTGAACCCTTGGATTTAATAACTGGTTGAACCTCCTTTGGCAGCAATAACTTCAACCAAACGTTTCCTGCTGTTGCAGATCAGACGTGCACAACGGTCAGGAGTAATTCTTGACCATTCCTCTTTACAGAACTGTTTAAGTCCAGCGATGTCTGGTGTGAATCACTTTCTTGAGGTCATGCCACAGCATCTCAAGCGGGTTGAGGCCAGGACTCTGGCTGGGCCACTTCAGAAGGCATATTTTCTTCTGTTTAAGCCATTCTGTTGTTGATTTACTTCTATGCTTTGGGCCACTGTCCTGTTGCAACACCCGGCTTCTGTTAAGCTTCAGCTGGTAGACAGATGGCCTTACGTTCTCTTGCAAAATGTCTTGATAAACTTGGGAATTCATTTTTCCTTTGATGATAGTGAAACGGCACCCTGGGCATAAAAGGGTTAAACCGACGTTTAGTCGATCTTCCCCTTCCAGAGATACAGGCACAGCTACTGCAGAACACCAAACTCCCGAACTGAATACAAGGGAATCCGCCAAACTCCCGAACTGCATACAAAATAGCACTCCAAACTCCCGAACTGGAACCACACGAATAGCTGCTAGCAGATGAATAGGAAAAGCAACCAAGCGGCTTACACTCCTAACAATCAGTCTCTAACAGCATACAGTAAATCCACCCAAGAACGAGACAAGGCTCCGTGTTGTGGGTCAAGCAGTGGTCTGGTTTAATGTGGGCTACCTGCCCGGTATTTATGCAGGTCTTCCACCTGGTGGACACTCCCCTAGGGGACCAGATGGAAGACTGGGACACACATGGTAAAATGTCCAATCACAGGCATACAGGGTTAAAACACTCCCACAGTACATTACAATCCCTCCCCTCTATCCTGGAGATAATTGGAAAGTAATCCAATTATCTCCAAGGACAGAGGCAAAACTCCATTGAGCACATGTCAGTAAAAAGACACAAAAATACACAATGTTGCAAATAATGACTGAAACATATACATTCTACCTATCCCCAGATAGCTTAGATCTAAGCGCCCATTATTACCGAATGGCGCTCAGATAACATACATACAGTTCAATCGCCATGGAGCCAAAGTCTTTCCCATAGCCTTTCGTTATACGAATAGGCTCCATGGCATGGGTATCTGGGGTGATGCTGTTCATACAGTTAAACTACCGAATGAACAGGCATTCGGTTAAATGACCGAATGCAGAAGCAAGGAGGCTGATGGCTCAGCGGTGTTCGCGCAAATAAGTGTCCGTTTCCAGTTCCATAGTTTGGGCGCTGAACACCGCTGCCCGTTCGGGACTTTAAAATGGCCGCCGCCACGTGTTTGGCAAACGAACAAAGGCCACCCAGCATTCGTCAATTAAGCTGCGGTTAACCGCAGCTTCTGGGAGGTCAATTGATGACACACTCCAGCTCCCAGGTGGTCCTTTCATTCGTGTGTTTGTTCGGTACATTGAATTTACCGACCACCCTGGCAGGAAGGCACGAACAAGCCTTTCTGCAGAGGAAAATACAAGGTTTACCATGGGGCCATAGTCCAGAGGCAACAGGCGGGCAACCAGGCTTCTCCAATGCAATGTGGACTTGTTCTCCAATGCAATTGGTCTCGTCACAGATAGCAATCCATCCAGGCCCTGACGCAGGAAAGCAGTCCCAAACCATGATGCCCCCACCACCATACTTCACAGTTGGGATGAGGTTTTGATGTTGGTGTGCTGTGCCTATTTTTCGCCACACATAGTGTTGTGTGTTTCTTCCAAACAACTCAACTTTGGTTTCATCTGTCCACAGAATATTTTGCCAGTACTGCTGTGGAACATCCAGGTGCTCTTGTGCAAACTGTAAACATGCAGCAATGTTTTGTTTGGATAGCAGTGGCTTCCTCTGTGGTATCCTCCCATGAAATCCATTCTTGTTTAGTGTTTTACGTATTGTAGATTCACTAACAGGGATGTTAGCATTTGCCAGTGACTTTTGTAAGTCTTTAGCTGACACTCTAGGATTCTTCTTCACCTCATTGAGCAGTCTGCGCTGTGCTCTTGCAGTCATCTTTACAGAACGGCCACTCCTAGGGAGAGTAGCAGCAGTGTTGAACTTTCTCCATTTATAGACAATTTGTCTTACCGTGGATTGATGAACAGCAAGACTTTTGGAGATACTTTTATAACCCTTTCCAGCTTTATGCAAGTCAACAATTCTTAATTGTAGGTCTTCTGAGAACTCTTTTGTGCGAGGCATCATTCACATCAGGCAATGCTTCTTGTGAAAAGCAAACCCAGAACTGGTGTGTCTTTTTTTATAGGGCAGGGCAGCTGTAACCAACACCTCCAATCTCATCTCAATGATTGGACTCCAGTTGGCTGACATCTCACTCCAATTAGCTCTTGGACATGTCATTAGTCTAGGGGTCAACATACTTTTTCCACCTGCACTGTGAATGTTTACATGGTGTGTTCAATAAAAACATGGCAACATTTCATTCTTTGTGTGTTATTAGTTTAAGCAGACTGTGATTGTCTATTGTTGTGACTTAGATGATGATCAGATCACATTTTATGACCAATTTGTGCAGAAATCCATATCATTCCAAAGGGTTCACATACTTTTTCTTGCAAGTGTAACTTTTAATTTAAACAATGCCCATATAAGGAGACTCCCCATATAAGGACCCTACCCCCAATCTCCCTATACAGCACATTCCACAGTCCTCATTGTACAGAATAGCAAACACCATCTGTTCTTTTTAACCCATTAGACAGCCACAGCTTAATAAGTATTTGAATAGGAACATATAGAATATGTAATATTCTACATTTCCCTCTGTTTCTGTTTCTATTCTATGTCTGGTTTTCTTTATGCTAGGTTTTCTGGGTTCATTCCTTTATTTTGTTCTTGGAATTCCCAGTCTCCTGGATTCCTTTAAATGTTTGCTTTTTGTTGCCACGCCCATTCCTTTGCCATTAATCCTTTTTGTTTCAGTCTGTCCCTGAAGGCAGTGGTTTCTTCTCCTCTGCTCCTTTCTTTGCAGGTAAGTACTGTTTGTGTTTTATTGTTGTTTATTTGGTCATGCATATCTAGGCAGTTAGGACCCACTGTACTTGGAGTACTTTGTCGCAGTAGTGGGCTGCATACATTTGGGCCATTTATGTATGTCTAAATCTCCAATGTTTAACCCCTTAAGGACACATGACATGTGTGACATATCATGATTCTCTTTTATTTCAGAAGGTTGGTCCTTAAGAGGTTGTTACGGTTGCCTCCAGGCTGGCTGGAAGTTGGACCGTAGAAAAGGATGCTCCTAGCGCTCACCAAAGGACCATCAGCACCGTAGCCACCATAAGCACTGCGAACTCCACGAACCACCGCTGCTGGGCTGGTATCTCGCCGTCTGCTCTGCGCCCTGGACCTACGACCAGGCTCCAGGTTCCAATAGGCGAACCTCTTCCTTCTGTAGAGCGAAGCAGGATCAGGAACAAGAGCTCTTACAAGAGCTCAGTAGCTAAGGGATTATGAAGAGCATAGCAATCCCTGTAGTGATTATAGCTGTCCCCTACAAACATGAGTCACGGCTACAAGTTAGAGGGTCAGAAGAGGTCTCAGGTGCTGGAACACCCAGCCTGGCTTTTATTGAGGTACAGGCAAACAGGACACTCCCAGGGGGAGGCATAAAATCACCAATAACAGCAAAGTACAGCCCACAGGTTCCCTCCCCTCAGCTTGGGAGATAATTGAGTTTCCTACTGTATCTACTCAATTATCTCCAAGCTAAAACTTACACATTTTTATACATTTCTATAACTTTCCCATTTTACATGATACATTAATAAAACTTACATTTTTATGAACAACATAAATTGGGGAACAACATACTCAAAATTCGTGAGAATCTGTCCAGTGGGTCCAGAGATATTAAAAAGTCTCTTTGGACCGATCGCACGCCTGTTTGCATGCCCACAAACAGTTCCACAGATTCAGGCTGTGTGGTCGGTCTATCTCTGCCCTGAAAACCAGTAAAGTCCCATCCGAAGACGGTGTTCGAATAGTCGAACGCACTTCGACATCTGTCGAAGTGCCGAAGTAAACCGTGGTTAAAACCTCCTCGGGGTCGCTAGTCGAGGACAATCGGTTTCCCATAAAAAGATGATGAAGTCCCATTCGAACGGGTGTTCGGACGTTCGAATGGGACTTAGTCTCTGGCTGTGGTGTCGAAGGATACGGGAAGGTACAGGTCACCACGGACCGCGTTCGACTGTTTTAAATTGGCCGCTGCCACGTGTTCGAATGTAATGGCGGCCACTCCGACTACTTCGGCGACTTCGGTACTTCGGCGGCTTCGGTACTTCGATTGTATCCGAAGTTCAGTATCGAAGTACCAAACAGTTAAAGGGCCCAGAACAGCATACCAGAATCCTTTGTGCCCGAAGGTAAGTCTTAAAAGGTAATATATTCCAGGGCCATAGTCACGAGGAAGGAGGCTGGCCATTAGGCTTCTCCACAATCCAGGGAAGCAGGGCAATGTTCTATTTAAAAGGCCAGTTACAAATAACGTTTTGTAACAGGGGTTAATACATATATAGTACTTAGTTATGTCTCCTCTTGTTTTGCCTTGTATCTTTTGCCTTGTTTTATTTTGTCTTGCATTCCCAGTTTGTGTACAGTCCTGTCCATAGAAACATAGAATGGGAAGGCAGATAAGAACCATTCGGCTCATCTAGTCTGCCCAATTTTCTAAATACTTTCATTAGTCCCTGGCCTTATCTAATAGTTAGAATAGCCTTATGCCTATTCCTGTGCATGCTTAAACTCCTTTACTGTGTTAACCTCTACCACTTCAGCTGGAAGGCTATTCCATGCATCCACTACCCTCTCAGATGGAATAAATGTCCTGTTCATGTTTCCCTCATGTATTGTGTACATGTTCTGGGTTCTGCTTTCTTTCCTGCTCTGGTTCTGGGTTCTTCTAGTCTTGTCTTGTCTGGTGCCTGTTCTAGTCTTACCATTTTTACCATGTTTCTAGTACTGGATACATGTCTGCTGCAGAGCCTCCCTATTCAGATCCTGGGAGGTCTGCATATTATCATCTGGCACCTGGGATTCGCAGAAGTTGCATTAGTTCACTGGTATGTGGCCGCACAAACCCTGGTTCTCAACGCCAGGGGGCGTGTGGTTACCCTGAGTGTCCATTTCCACGCTGAGACTCCTGTCATCAACTTCAGGCATACAGGGGTCCCGGTCTTTGGACCGCCACCTGTGATAGTGTATTACCCGGTTTATAGTTTCCTTTAGTGTATTCTCCTTCTGTTTAATCTTTTCATTTACGAGTATATATTTCTCTAATTCTACATTTACTACTTTTAAAACAATATATATTATAGATACACATATAACAATATTAAATGGATAAAATAAAATATATACATTTACTAGGGATGTGCATGGGCAAAAAATTTGTTTCGGTTCGGAATTCAGCAATTTGGGACTTCGGCAATTCGGTTCAGGACTTCCGAAATTCGGGACTTCGGCACGTAAAACTTCGGCAATTCAGAAATTTGGGACTTCCCTAACCCTACTCCTAACCCCTAACCCCACCCCTAACCCTACCCATAACCCCACCACTACCCCAACCCTAATCCTAACCCTATCTTAGGGGTGGGTTTAGGGCTAGTGTTAGATTCCTGTCATCATTCCCTTTATTTTCCCTCTCTCTCCTGTTTTGCCACTTTTCAGAAATCCAAAGCACTTTGGCACTACCGAAATTCTGCACTTCGGCAATTTGGTTTGGTTCCGCACTTCCGAAATTCGGCACTTCGGATATTCGGAAGCAAACTAATTGCACATATAACAATTACTGATCCTACAGATGATTTAGCAAGAGTGTTTGTACTTTTAATGAAGTCAATTCACCAAGAGGAACTTGAAACAACTGACCATTTATGTTCTATCACCTTTAATTTACCATGTTCAAAATGAATTTTTTGTTTCTTTCAACTGTTTTTGTAACGAATATAATAATACTTTTCTTTCCTAATCTCATCTGCCCACTTTCTCCATGGAAACTCATTCGTTTGTGAAACATTTAATTGAGTAGGCATGATATCCACTTCTTGTATAGGACTCTTCAATATAAAAACTTGAGTTCCTTGTATATGTATTATCAGTGGACCCCCAATGATACAATACAAACCTTTCAGTATTGGTTCGGAATATGTACATCTCTTACTAACTCATTATTTGACATTACCTGTACACATACTTTTTCTTTTTCTATGGGAGTTGCAATTTAATGAGGATTTTTTTATTTTTTTTGTTTTACCAGAACATGAACTTTGTTTATTAAAACATGAATGATAAATAGTTTCAACTTGGTTATTTAAACATATTATTTTGGATGCAAATTGTAGACAACAAGAAAGATCTACCTGCTCAAGTTTAGTAATGTTTTTTATTAGAAACAAAATCAGGATATTGTAATTTATAAAATAACAATTATGTGTTACTTATTGGAATCCCTAACACCGACATTGAAAATAGTGTTTTTCCAATACCAGAAATTGGTATTAAAGAAGAACTTATACATATATTATTGTTACATCCAAACCATTTGTTAATCCATAAAACTGTAAGATTTTTTGCGAATGCAAACTTCTCAGGTAAACTACGTTTGAGTTCTATAGGAGTAACACCACCTTGTAATGCTTGCCTAAAATCTGTAGAATATTCAACTTGTATCTCTAAACAAGCTTTGGCTACCTGTGATGAATCTACATTTCTCATTAATGCCAAAGTAGCTTCCTGTAAATGTTGAACAGAGGGTGCAATAACAGAGGCTGTGTTCATAACCATATTTTTCAATATTTAATTTAAACCTCTTTGAATGTGCAATCCTTTTCCCCCTATTAACCCTACAGTTCCCAAGTCATTCTTTAATGTTTGAATATCCATAGAATTAGTGATATTTCCTATACCAGCCATATTTCCTTCCAGTATACCTCTTTTTTTCTGTTTGATACTTTATTTCCTCCAAACCGATGTTCTAAGCCTCGTTCCATATTTAAAAAATGTTCCTTACATTGTATCAATTTAGTTGAGATTTTCCACTGAGAAACTATTGTTGCAAAATTTCTAATAACAAGGGCTTTGATTGAAAATGATTTAATTGAAAGGGACTTGATAACTTAAAACCCCTATTTTTGTATTCTACCATTCTGGGAGAGAATACATTTACCTTTACATCACTACATTTCTCGTGATGATTTCTCAACATTATACAACATTGATAGTTTCCACTATCACTGTAGGTAGGATTGTCTAAATAGAAAACAAACATTTCTTCCGACCAATCCACCTTTCCTAGTACACCTCTGTGAATAACCTTGGGTGTTGTATGCAACATACTACCCAAAAGCTTTCCTTCCCTTTTCCATTACAGACTCAGGGGGTAAAATTATATCTGTACTACAAGTTAATCTAAGTCTTTCCTACAAGACTAGGCTTCACCATAATAGCTGACATAACATAATCAGTTACCAGAAACATGTTAACTCTTGATTCCCGTATCTAAGGTATACATTGAGTATTATTATTTAAGAGGAAATCTGACTCTAATTGTATAAGCAAAAATTGAATAGTATAAAGTATCTCACCACCTCGTCCTCGTGTTTTTACTGACGTTTGTGCAACGTCACATACATATCACCTGACCAATTTACCATTTCCTCTCCATTAACAACAATCATGATATATGTGTTATGCGTTCCCACGATCCTGTTTTTATATTGTCTTGTACAAATAAACCATTGGTCCAACTTAATACATCATTAGGATTTATTGTAATGTTTAACCCCTTAAGGACACATGACATGTGTGACACGTCATGATCCCCTTTTATTCCAGAAGTTTGGTCCTTAAGGGGTTAAATTAATAACACTATCTCCTGTGAAACAAATTTGCACATTGCATACTTGTAGATAGCCATCTTTTGTCCCAAACTAAACATGACCTTTTAATACTTGTTCATTGTCTCTCTTTTTTCTAATATTTCCCAAAAAGTCATCCTTTAATTCCTGATTGAAAATCGTTTTGTTCATCTTAAATTTAACTACTACAAGAACTGTAGTCATTAATGTTAGCAGGATGCTGACGAACAACTTCTTTCTGCTACACGGTTGTCTTTGCGAACACATCTTCTGTCGCCGGCCAACTTTCCTTTGTAAATCTGCTTACAAATTATCTAAAATAAATCAAGAAAAACAAAGCAGTATCAACATATTATCAAATTATGTTGTAGGCTTATACAATTTGCACTGATCTGCATGAACCCAAAAACAATTTTTCCTCCATTCATTGCGTGAACCATAAAGAGGTGTTTGCACTTGTACCATTGTTTGTCCCATCATATCTGTTATGTTGTAAGGACCTTCCCAGTTTGGCTCCCAGTTTTCCTAAAAACTTTTATCATGACCATACCCCCCCTTTAAAAACGTTGAAAAATCAGGAAGTGCCATTTTGCACATATGAGTTGCTATTTTAATGCAGAATTTGCAACCATTTATTTTTAGCAATCACATCTTTCTGTGGGGTAGACAAATGTGGTTCATTAGGAAAATGCAGTTGAATTTTCCTAATGATCCATATTTGTCTACCCCACAGAAAGATGCCATCATCAATTCAAATGGAGTGTATTGTGTAGCTGAAGACATAGTGCCTCTAATACCAATAAGTAGAGCAGGAAGTGCCTGAACCCATGTGTTGCCTTTCTCAAGTAACATTTTTGAAAGTCTAGATTTCAATGTTCGATTCATATGTTCCACAATCCCAGCAGGTTGCGGATGATATGGAACATGGAATCTTTGCTCTATGCTTAGAATAGCACACAGTGCTTGCATGACTTTCCCTGTGAAATGAGTACCTCTGTCTGACTCTAGAAGTCTAGGAAATCCCCATCTTGAGAAAATGTGTGTCCATAACGCTTCAACTGTCCTTTGTAAATCATCTTTTGTTAGTGGAATTACTTCCAACCATTTAGAGAATACATCGACAACTACTAACGCATACTTTAATCCATTCTTACCTGTTCGTAATGGGCCAATGAAATCAATTTGTAAAGTAGACCAAGGACCATTTGCAGGGGCTATACGTTGTATAGGTGTTTTTGTCCGTTAGGTCTGGGATTTAGTTGTGCACATGTCAAACATGATGAGTATTTTCCATTTTATCCCAATAAAACTTATCTCTGAGTACCTTTAACAGTTTCTGCTGTTCAATATGACCTAAGCTTTCATGATTATATTGTGTAAATAACACTTTTAGATGTTCTGGCATGGCCGGACACAGTTCGCTGTTTTGGTCATGACACAAAACCACGTTCTCATGAACAAATGAAGGTTTTGGATCAAACAAGAAGCCACAATGGATGAATCCTTTGCCTGTTCTTCTGCAAAAGATGGAGGCTGTGTGTTAGTCTTTCTAACCACTACTACTGATATAGGCTCTGTCTGTAATGCATTTTCACCAGTTAAAGTTACTCTTTTTTCAAATTTGTCAGCTATTTTATTTTCTTCACTAAGTACATCTTTACCTTTTTGGTGGGCAGGAACTTTAACTATAGCATGTAAACATGGCTCTTGAGATGCAATTTCAAATATGGTCTCTAGTGTCTTTTTGTGTGCTAACACTTTATTTGAGGCATCCACAAAACCTCTTCTTTTCCATCTAGCTAAATATTTTGTTAGTGATCTGACCACATCTGAACTGTCACTATATATCACTAGGGGACGCCCTTCTTTTTCCTCAAGTGTTAGTACTGTTTTTAATGCTTCTAGTTCTGCTCTCTGTGCTGACAAACAACCTGGCAATTTATGTTTTACTGAATATCCTCGTTTTGGATACCATATAGCATAACCTAAATAGTACTTCCCATCTGAACAGAATCTGGACCCGTCAACAAACACAGGTTCATCAGATTAATATGCTTCCTTTCTGAAAAGAGAGAATTCTCTTCAACTTCTTCTAAACATTCATGGGGTTTACCCTCATATTGCATTAGTTGTGGAAGTACATACTTTGCCTTATGTTCTACCTTAATCTGCTTTAGTGATAGAGCTATTAACCATTATGAAAATCTCTGATGTGACTCACCTGGAATTCCCTTTTCAAGAAGTAATTTCAAAGGTGTGCGTGGTGTTTGCCGAATTATGTCCATGAATACCACTATGTGTTCAGTTGCCATTACTGCAAAATGAACTCCTACCAAATGTCTGGCACACATTTGTAGCCCTCTTTCCACTGGGGAAAGAATTTTAGAGAAATATCCAACTATTCTCCATATCTCTTGCTGCAATTGTAATAGTACTGCGGAGACAGGATGCAAAGGATGCAGTTGGACGTATTGTCGCTAAAGCAGATGCAACTTGTATGTCTCTTTTAAGTACCTCAAATGCATTCTGATGTTCATCTGTCCATAGTCCAAATGAAGATTCACTATTTATCAAGAGAGCATATAAAGGTTTGGCTTTTTCAGCGAACCCTTTTATGAATTATTTGGAAAAATCCATTAATCCTAGGAACTGGCGTAAGGCCTTGTGTGAAGTCGGTACAGGAGAAGAAGAAATAGTTTTGATTCTTTCCTGCACTAGCTTCTTATGTCCTGGACCAATGTATACACCTAAGTATGGTACCTCTGGTTGCATCAGTGTTACTTTACGTGTGTTCAGTTTTAACCCAGAGTCCTGCAAAAGGAAAAATAATTAATTTAACAGAATCAGGTTGTGATGGAGTTCATTTACCAAACAACCGCACGAACCAGAGACCACCCTTGAGCTTGTTAACACCTATTAACAACTTGGAACGTTTCTCACCACAGTGTTCTAATTGTTCGTCTGGGTGGCCGCAATTCCTATGGACAACCACAAGGTGGCGGCCATCTTGTTCGCATGAATGTAGGACTATCAGAGGATGTAACATTTATTATTTAGGTTTTTTTAGGTTACTTTTGGGGTGTTTATAAAACTTGCTTTTTTGTGCCTGGAGATAATTGAGTTACTACAGTATCTGACTCAATTATCTCCCAGGCAGAGGGGAGGGGTTGTATGCTTGTATATGGGAGTGTCATGTGGCCACCCAGACGAACAATTAGAACACTGTGGTGAGGAACGTTCCAAGTTGTTAATAGGTGTTAACAAGCTCCAGGGTGGTCTCTGGTTCGTGTGGTTGTTTGGTAAATGAACCATATAGTAACAATTACATGAACAGAGCCTGTTTAAAGTATTTTAGCCAGGTCTATTGCAGGGGCCATAGCCACAGGGTAGGAGGCTAGCAAACAGGCCCCTCCAGGTTACTTTCGCCACAGCTGGTGGGAGTGTCATGTATTTAAACACCTTTGTCATTGGTCTGTGACTTTGTGCTGCAGTCCCCCACAAGGTCCAGGGGGGAGTGCCCCTTGTATGGGGACATGAATGTAATGCCAGTTGTCATTAAAGTATTCCAGCTTGAATTCAAAAACTGTGTGTTGTCCTGTTATTGGAGGGAAGGAAGATTTAACCCCGGTGTCTGCTGTTCCAGCTTGCAGGGGATTCAATGGGGAAAGTCCGTGTAAGGACTAGAGCTCCTCGTCTAATGCCTGGGGGTGTCTAGAGCAAATTCCCCATTCGGCTCCAGGAACGAGCGGTTCCAGTGCCCAAGTCAAGCCATGGCGACTGTGGGCAGAAGTGCTGCGGTTTGTCCCCTGTTCCAGCTAGGAAGCGGTCCTTGGCGGAGGTACCCAGCCACGGGTACAGAGAGCTCTGCTACACTGCTATTATATATAAAATCAAGTTGATTTTTCTCTGCAATATCAGTAACAAAATCCATTATTACTCATTAGACAAGATCTGCCTTTACTCATACAGCTGCACGTTGTATCTTGTGCTACTTTCTTTATAACATGTGCTTTTGTCTGTGGTAGAAAATAATCTTGTTTGGCCGTAATCTCAAGGAGGAATCTATTTTTGTTATTCCCAGAGGACATATCCATCACACATAAGACCTGTCCCCTTAGGGTTCTTAGGGATAATAACTCCTCATATGTCCTTTTCTACTGCAGTTAGGCATAGACCCTCTTTTCTCCTATATTGTCTTTCTGCTTCTGACAGTCTAGTGACTGGAGAAACAGGGTGCTAAAGGCATAGCCATACATCTGGTTTTATTTCTGGTAGTTTCTCTGGTTCTAATTCTATTATTAATTTGCATGACAAATGCGATAAACTCATTTAGTTTTTTAGGTAGTTCTTTGGTAGCAATCTCATCCAATATTGTCTCAGATAATCCTTTTTTTAAATGCAGAGATTAACCCACTGTTTGTCCAGTCTACCTCAGAAGCCAGGGTGCGAAATTCTATGGCATAATCTGAGATAGACCAGTTCCCTTGTTTGATATTCATTAGGGCAGTGGAGGCGTCATCCTCCCTGCCTAATGGTTCAAACGTTAATTTTAATTCTGCAAGGAATTCCTGGTAATTGTGTGCAATGCTCCTATTACTCTCCCACAACGGATTGGCCCAAGCTTAGGCTTTACCTTTAAGTTGGTTCAATAGGTAACAATCTTAGCTCTGAGGGAAAAGATCCCGGTGAGGCCTCAAAATGATACTCATTTTGGTTCAGAAATCCCTGGCATTCTTGAATATTCCCATCAAAATGCAGGGGAGGAGATAAAGAGATAGTAGGTGCCTTGTGTACTGTAGGTGGAGGTACATTAGGCGAAGGAGATATAGTTGGAGAAGCCTTGGGTTGTAGGTGCGCTGTTCGGGTAAGAAGAGTACTGAAAGCCTGGGCAAACTAATCCATACGGTGATCATTTTCCTCTAGCTTTCTATCACAAGCTGCTATGTGCTGACACAATTCTACAGGATCTATGGCCATGTAGTAATGTTAGGATTACTAGTTGTTCCAGCACATAGAATTGTATCACAGCTAGGACTAATAGGTAACACCTTAACGGGTCTTAGAATGGGCGGACTAAACGTACCAGAGAATAGTCAGTATACTAGCCGACGTCGGGGATACAGAAAGAGACAACGATTAGGGTAAGCCAGAAGTCAGGGATACCAGAATACAGGGAAGTCAATACGAAGCTAAAGTCAATAACCAGAAGTAAATGCTCAGAAACACACTCTCGGACAACCACTAGGAAAACCACGTCAGGGCAATGATGAAAAGGCATAAGGAGCTTAAATAAGCCTATTTCAGTTCTGATTGGCCAAAAATCGGCCTTTGGTTGATGAGCCCAACTTCCACTCTTTGGGCTCTAGCGCCCCAGTAGAGGTGAACATGGGCAGTGGGTAGATGGTGGATGGAGCCCCCCTGCTACCGGAACGTCGACCCTAGCTCCAGTCTTCTCCTCTTCGGTAACCAGCTGGAGTCGACCTAGGGTTAGGGTGGCTCTGGTGTCTTGCAGCCATTGGACAGTGTGCCCAATCCGAAGTCCAGTTTTTGGGGTATTTGATTTCCGCCAAAGGTTTTCGTATGGATCCCCAGAAGCTTTCTGCTGTCATAGAGTGGCCTCTACCACAAGGTTTGAAAGCAATTCAGCATTTTCTTGGTTTCTCTAACTATTATAGACGCTTTATTAAGGGTTTTTCTTCTATTGTAGCGCCTATCACCCGTATGACAAAAAAGGGTGGTAATACTCATGTCTGGTCTCCCGAGGCACTTCAGGCTTTCGACTTTCTTAAAACTACATTCGCCTCTGCACCTATTTTACAGCATCCTATCCCCTCACTACCTTATATTCTTGAAGTTGATGCTTCTGATATCGGGGTAGGTGCTGTTTTGTCCCAAAGAGAATCGCCTGAAAAGCCATTGCATCCTTGTGGCTTCTTTTCTAGACAAATGTCCAAAGCTGAAAAGAATTATGATGTGGGTAATTGTGAACTCCTTGCTATTATTTTAGCTCTTAAAGAATGGAGACACTTGTTAGAAGGAACTAAGGATCCTATCCTCATTTTTTACGGATCACAAGAACCTATCCTACCTTGGTGAAGCTAAAAGATTATCTTCTAGGCAGGCTAGGTGGTCATTGTTTTTGTCACGTTTAAATTAAATTATCACCTATAGACCAGGTGATCGTAACATTAAAGCAGACGCTCTGTCCAGACAGTTCGAAACTGCTGACAAACAGGAGATTGATTTTACTCCTGTCATTCCCCCAGACAGAAGAAGCTACCACTATTTTGTCTATTTCTTCATCCCTCTTGCAGGCCATACAGGCGAAACAAAGCATTGCACCTAGCGAGAGGCCTACTGATAAATTGTTCGTTGATGTTCCCGAGAGACGGGAGATTCTGTCGTTATATCATGATACTAAGACTGCTGGACATCCTGGTATTTCCAAAACTATGTCAGCTGTTTCTCTGTATTTTTGGTGGGATTCCTTACGAAAGGATGTCACTGACTATATAGGTGCTTGTACTACTTGTGCATGTATGAAATCTTCTCGTAGAGTTCCTTGTGGGCTTTTGCATCCGTTACCCGTTCCTGAGAGACCTTGGTCTAATCTATCCATGGATTTTATTGTTGAATTACCCCCTTCGAATGGTTACACAGTTATCCTGATGATAGTAGATCGATTTTCCAAAATGGCTCACTTTGTGCCTCTTCACAAGTTGCCCACATCCAGGGATCTAGCTAGTATCTTCGCTAGAGAAGTATTCCGGTTGCATGGTATTCCCGTATCTATTGTGTCCGATAGGGGTAGCCAATTTATTTCCAGGTTCTGGAAAGCCTTTTGTTCAGAAATGGGTATTTCTCTCTCATTTTCTTCCGCTTATCATCCCCAGTCTAATGGAGCTGCAGAACGTGCCAACCAGTCTCTGGAGCAGTACCTTCGTTGTTTTGTGTCCCACCATCAGAACAATTGGTCTGACCTTCTTCCTTGGGCTGAGTTTGCTCGGAATAATGCCACTCATGATTCTTCCGGCAGAAGCCCTTTTTACGTTGTCTATGGCCAGCACCCCGTTGTTCTTCCGGCTGCATTCTCCTTACAGGGCATGCCAGTTCTGGATGAGCATTTGGCAGGTTTGCGTAATACTTGGGAGCAGGTTCAGCGTTCTTTGGTGGATTCCGCTGCTCGCCAGAAGGCTCAGGCTGACATGCATCGCAGAGCAGCTCCTTCTTATGTTGTGGGGGACAGGGTTTTGCTTTCCACGTGGAATATTCGCCTCCGGGTGCCTTCTATGAAATTGGCTCCCCGCTTCATTGGTCCTTATCGTATTCTACATAAGGTTAATCCTGTTTTGTATGCCTTGGGTCTGCGTATTCCTAATGTCTTTCACACCTCATTGTTGAAGCCTTACGTACGCAACCGCTATACCCGGCTTACTCCTCCTCCCCCTCCTGTCTCTGTGGAGGGTCATGAGGAATTCGAAGTTTCTGCTGTTCTTGACTCTCGTTTCCTTAAGGGTCGACTTCAGTACTTGGTACATTGGAAGGGTTATGGGCCTGAGGAGCGCAGTTGGATTTCTGCTGATGCTGTTCATGCTCCCCGCCTTGTGCGTTCTTTCCATTTTCGTTTTCCTGCCAGACCTGGCCCTACCCGCCCGGAGGGCGTGTCCTCAGGGGGGGTACTGTAGCGTTACTTACCTTGTCCGGGGGCCGGCCGAGGTCCTCTGTTCCCTGGCGCGCTCAGAACGCCGATGACGGCGGGCGCTGACCGCGGAACGCGGTCTCGTGTCCCGTCTCACGCGCACGCTCTTAAAGGGGAAGTGGGAGCCGAAAATCAAAATGGTCTCCCATTGGCCCCTGTCACCCCACAATCCCCATACTCTCACATATTGGGGACGTGGATATGACAGGGGCCAATCAAGAATAAGTTGAAGGTATTTAAACTTACCTCTCCCTTTACTCCCTGCCCTATCGTGGTTTCTATTTCAGTTCCCTTTAGCGCTTGTTGTGTTCAGTTGTGTTCCTTAGTATTGACCTTGGCTTTGTTTCTGACTACGTTATCTCTTTATCCTTATCTGTTCTGTTTGATGGCTTGCTGTTTACTGTGTACCAGACCCCGGCTAGTCCTAGTTTACGCTGTCTCTCTGTGCCCTTGACCTCGGATCGTTCCTGACTCTGTCTCCTCTCATATATGTCGAGTCCGACCATTCTAAGGTCCGGTAGACATATCTCTCCTCTGTGTTGTCTTTTGTCGAGTTGAATCCTGCGAGTTGGGGTATATTTTCATTACATTACGATAGGGCCATGGACCCTGCAGATTTAGCTCAGCAAATGGCTTCTCATGAGGCAAGGTTTGTAGAGCAGGATCACCGTATGGATCAGATAGCTCAGGCTCTTCAGACGCTCTTGTCTAGAACTATTCCTGCAACCGCACCTAACCCTCCTACACCTCTTCTTCCCGAAGTATCCAATTTACCTAATACTTCGCCCCATTTAACACCTCCTCCTAGGTACGGAGGGGAAGCTAAGACATGCAGAGGTTTCATTAATCAAATAGAATTCCACTTTGAGATGTATCCACGTTCCTTTCCCACTGATAGGTCTAAAGTGGGGTTTTTGATGCATCAACTTACTGACAAAGCACTAGAGTGGGCAAATCCTATTTGGGAGGCCAATGGACCAATGGTACATAATTTCAATAGTTTTCTTACAGCTTTTCGTAGAACTTTTGACACAACGAAAAGGTCAAAGAATGCCGCAAGAGCATTAATGAGAAATAAACAGGGTTTTAGGTCTATGGCTGACTATGCTATTCAGTTTCGTACCCTTGCTTCACAGGTAGATTGGACCAATAATGGGTTAACTACTGCATTCATGGAAGGTTTATCTGACACTATATTGGATGAGGTAGCAGCAAGGGAGCTTCCTATTGCATTAGAGGACCTTATTGATTACCTCATTGATATAGATAATAGGATTCGTGACAGGCTCTATACTAAGGACAGGAATAGACGTTTTGTTACACCTATTAACCCCAGAATTGCTAAATCTGAGAGTGTTAAAGTATCTGAGGAGGAACCCATGCAATTAGGGGTTGCCAAACTCTCTGATACTGAAAAATTACTTAGGAGAAGGGACGGACTCTGCCTATACTGTGGTAGGAGAGACCTGTGAAGAAAAAGGGACCTCCTCCGACCTTTTCTTCTGTTTTCATGTATTTCGTTTCATTTTTCTGCCTATAGTGGATTATTCGTTCGGCAGTTTGCAACTACCGAACCCCGACCTCCCTCCTGGCTTGTTATGATCTAAAGCACCGGCAATTAAGTGTTCCCTGGGTGGCCGCTGTTCGTATAGCCGAACGCCACATGGAAAGGAGAACGGCGGCCATCTTGTTCGCACGAGGCGAGTCAGCGGGACTTGGTCGTCGAGTGTCTGGAACTAAAATCGGACACTCGACCGCACGAAGTACCGCTGAGAACTACCGAACGCACGCTTCTCCTACTTACCGAACCACCAGAAGAGCGGCATTCGGTAGTTATGTTCGTACGGACCAGGGGAACAATCACTACTATGGGCCAGGAGGGTATATTCGGTATTTTGGCCGTTTTCGCCCTTTTTCCCAATTGACCGACCACACACACTGAATTCGTGGAACTGTTTTGGGCAGGAGCCTCGTGTGTGGTCGGTAAAACAAGACTTCCACACTTTTTGAGAACCCCTGAACCGATCTGGGTGAAATTTGGATATGTTTACCTCCCAGATCGGGGCTATCAGGGGATATGTATTTTGTGGGGATACCTTGTGGGGAAAGGGGTGTTCCAACGTTTGGGTAAAATGTGTGCCCTTTGCCTGGAGATAATTGATTTACTCCTTAACTTATCTCAATATCTCCCAGGCAAAGGGAGGGCGTGTATTAAGAAAATACGGTACAGTGATTGGTAATATGTTTGTTTGTTTTGGGAGGTCCTCTTGCAGGAGGATCCCCCATAAAAGCCAGCCTGTTTCAATAAAGCTTTAGTTCTGTTACACCCTTCATGAAGTCTTGGCTCATGTTTGGGGAAGGAATATTCTATCTACTGGGAAGAATTGTCTGGGAAGCTGTATTCATCTCTACCCCCTGCTGGAGCTATAATCACTTGTACTCAGCAGCTGGAAAGGAAACAGGAGACCGCAGCACCATTACCCCTGCATTTCCTAACAACTGGTGGCAAGTGACGGGATTGAATGGAACACAGAGAGACAACTGGTGAATGGCCCAGCAGTACGAGAAACTAAAAAGGACGACGCTACAAGATCTACTGGAAGCCCGAGGCCAGGTGGCAAGCAACAAGAGAAAAGCTACCCTCATAGCAGAACTGATGGAGGGCGACCAAACCAGCAGCAGGGCGGACGTCAGCTGGGAGGAAGCGGAATTCCAACAGAAGGTGATTTGGAGGCTAAGTTTATATGGGCCGAACCCCCCACTTGAGGCGATAACGCAAATCCTGGCACAAGTGAACGCAGAACGCAGTGCCCTGCAGGCAAGCTTGAACCAAGAAGACAGCACATCCCTAACAGGATCTATAAATGGAGGGCAGCGGAGAAAAATTAACTATGCTGCATTTAAAAGCTTTGCGGATGGAGAAACAGAGATTGACGCATATCTACAGGATTTTGAACGTCAATGCGCTTTGGAGGGTCTGGAATCGGAGCAGTGGGCATCGATCTTAAGCAGCAAGCTCACAGGCCGAGCAGCCGAGGCCTACAGAGCAGTCCCTGACACAGCCATACATGACTATGCCAAGGTAAAGGAAATTCTGCTAGCGAGATATGCCGTGACCCCAGAGACTTACAGAAAGAAGTTTCGGGCATTACGGAAAGGGGGCCGAGACTCCTACACTGAGTGGGCTTTTAGGCTGTATCGGGCAGCCCAAAACTGGATACAGGGCTGCCTGGCCACCACATTGCAAGAGGTACTACAACTCTTCCTACTTGAACATTTTTTTGAGCACACCCCGGCAGACACCAGGGATTGGGTCAGAGACCGAAAGCCGGCTACCATCGAAGTCGCAGCTAAGCTGGCGGACGAGCATCATGAGGGCCGAAAAGGGGAAGCTAGTGGGAACCGCCCTCTGGTAAGGTCCAGTGCTCCACCACCAGGACCTGTGACCAGCCCCAGACCACCCACAGTGGCCCCCACAACCCAGCCTGGTTTTGCCCGGAGACCTCCACCGGTATGTCACCAGTGCAATCAGCCCGGGCACTACAAAATCCATTGCCCGCAGCGGAGCCGAACCAGCTGGGAGCGGCCCCCACAAACCCCAAGGGCTGCCGCTCACCACTATCAGCACACCCCGGTGGAAGAGCCATCGCCCAACTCAGAACAGTGGGCCGTGCTTCATGAGGTAGACCTAGCCCAAGCTGAAGTCGACAACCGGGTCCACCACAGACAGCTGGTCACCATAGACGGTAAAGAAGCAGAGGCGCTCCGAGACACAGGCGCCACCCTTACACTAGTACAACCCCACACCGTAGCTGCCAAGGCCCGCACCCACAGGACTGTAGCCATACGAGTGGCCGGGGGTGCAATCCACAAGATACCCACCGCCCGGGTACAGCTAAATTGGGGCAATGGCGCAAAGCCGATGGAAGTAGGCATTATGGTGGGACTACCAGCGGAAGTTTTGTTGGGGAATGATTTGGGGTGCCTGACTTCACAGCTGGTGCAATCCGAGCCTGCTGGAGCCTGCGCAGTGACTACCAGGGCGCAAGTCCGCCGAGCTGGACCAACACACTCCGAGGAACCACAGGTAGGAACTGAAAACCCCATAGCAGCCCCTAACCCTACCCCCTTCTGGGGTACCCCCAAGACTTTGGCCAAACCCAACAAGCAGACCCCACCTTAGCCGGTTACAGGAAGGCAGTAGGGACACCCAGGGAAGGTAATACCCACGAGGAATTCCAATGGGATAAGGGGTTGCTGTACAGAGTTACAGGGGGAGTGGGGAGAGGGGCAGCGCAAGTTATAAAAAGGCAGCTAGTAGTACCCCGGAAATACAGGGCAGAACTTCTAAGGCTCAGCCATGATATCCCGCTAGCCGGACATCTGGGTATCAAGAAAACTAAGGACCGCCTTACCCAGACGTTCTTCTGGCCAGGGGTATCCACCGATGTGCAGTCCTACTGTAGGACATGTGATACCTGTCAAAGAGTAGGGAAAAGGGGGGATCACCCTAGGGCCAAGTTAAGACCCCTTCCTATAATTGACGAGCCATTCTACCGGGTAGCAGTGGATCTGGTGGGGCCTCTCAGCAAACCCAGCTCCTCCGGGAAGCGCTACATCCTCACGGTGGTGGACTATGCCACCAGATACCCTGAGGCGGTGGCGCTCTCCAACATTGAGGCGGAGACGGTCGCAGAGGCTCTGGTTAAGATCTTTTCCCGAGTAGGGTTTCCCCGGGAAATACTCTCCGACCAAGGGACCCAGTTCACGGCAACTGTCACTCAACAGTTGTGGCGGAGCTGCGGGGTCAAGCCCTTATTTAGCTCCCCCTATCACCCCCAGACGAATGGACTCTGTGAACGGTTTAACGACAAGCTTAAGCAAATGCTCACCGCGTTCACAGAGTCCTACGGTCAATGGGAGAAGTTTCTACCTCACCTCCTGTTTGCCTACCGGGAAGTGCCTCAGGCGTCCACTGGGTTCTCCCCCTTCGAACTCCTATACGGGAGAAAAGTTCGGGGACCCTTGGACCTCATACGGGAGCACTGGGAGGGCAACACAGGAAAAGAGGGAGTCCCAGTCCTGCCATACGTGCTGGAGTTTCGGGACCGCCTGCAGGCCCTAAAGGAGTCAGTTCGGGAGAACTTGCGGGCGGCCCAGAAGCGCCAGAAACAATGGTATGACCAAGGGGCAAGAGATAGGAACCTGGAAGTAGGGCAAAAGGTACTAGCCCTCAGACCTTCCAAAAAGGACAAGCTCCAGGCAGCATGGCAGGGGCTATTTAAAATAGTAGAAAAAATTAGCGACACCACTTATATCATGGCCAAATGTTCAGATGAAAGTGTACTACGTGCCTTTCATGTGAACATGTTGAAACCCTATCACGGGCGTTCTGAAGATGTGGCTGCCATATGCGCCCCATCCGCAGATGATAGTGAGGGACTCCCCTTACCAGACCTACTAGCAGCTAACCCCGGAACGGTAGAACAAGTCGGGTTAGGAGACAAGCTAGACCCCCCCCAGCAGGCAGACGCTAAGCACCTGCTGCAGGAATATGGTGGGCTATTCTCCTCTCTACCCGGATACACCTCCGCCGCAGTACACCGGGTAGAGACCCAGGGGGAAACCCCCTTGAGACAGCAGCCCTATCGTATACCGGCAGCAGTACGCACGAGCATGTGGAAGGAGCTCCAAGAAATGCTCGAACTAGGGGTTATTGAGGCTTCCCAAAGTCCCTGGGCGTCTCCGGTAGTGTTAGTACCGAAGCGAGACGGCACGACTCGCTTCTGTATTGACTACCGGAAACTGAACGACAGGACAATCACGGATGCCTAACCTATGCCACGGATCGACGAATTGCTCGATCGCATGGCCAGCGGACACTTCCTGACTACCCTAGACCTGTGTAAAGGCTATTGGCAAATTCCGCTAGACCTGGCCGCCATCCCTAAGTCAGCATTCGTCACCCCATTCGGGCTATACCAATTTAAGGTTATGCCGTTTGGGATGAAGAATGCCCCGGCTACATTTCAAAGGATGGCGGACCGACTTCTGGAAGGAATGCAGGACTTCGCATGTGCCTACTTGGATGACATCGCCATCTACAGTGGCACATGGGAAGCTCATCTAGGACACTTGGCTTTGGTGTTTGACAAGTTACAGGAAGCCAGCCTTACCCTGAAACCCGAGAAGTGCCATGTGGGCATGGCTGAAGTCCAGTACTTAGGGCATCGGGTAGGGTCGGGTAAGCAGCGGCCCGAGCCCGCCAAATAGAGGCCATAGCAAATTGGCCCCAACCCCGCACTAAGACCCAGGTATTAGCTTTCTTAGGCACAGCAGGGTACTACCACAAGTTTGTCCCCGAGTATAGCACCCTAGCCAAGCCCCTCACCGATCTAACCAAAAAAGCCCTACCCAAGCAGGTATCGTGGTCCCCGGAGTGTGCAGCAGCGTTCCAAAGCCTTAAGGCAGCTCTGAGCAAAGCTCCAGTATTGGCGGCCCCAGACCCTAATTTCTCGTTCACACAGATGCCTCCATGTTTGGGCTGGGAGCCGTGCTGAGCCAGGTGGGGGAAGACGGCATGGAACACCCGGTGGCATACCTCAGTCGGAAGTTACTACCTCGGGAGGTCAGCTATGCCACCGTGGAAAAAGAATGCTTGGCGTTGGTATGGGCCTTAAAGAAACTCCAACCGTACCTCTATGGCCGTGCTTTTACGTTACTGACTGATCACAACCCCCTCATTTGGCTCAACCGAGTCTCTGGAGACAATCCCCGGTTGCTACGCTGGAGTTTAGCGTTGCAACCATACAATTTTACACTACAGTACCGTCCGGGCAAACAGAACGGTAACGCGGATGGACTTTCCCGTCAGACAGACTTGGACTCTTAAAGGTACCACCCGGACATCCCCTAGCCAACCCGGCAGGGTCTAGGCGGGTATGCCGACCCATGGAACTAAGGGGGAGTAATGTGAAGAAAAAGGGACCTCCTTCGACCTTTTCTTCTGTTTTTATGTATTTCGTTTCATTTTTCTGCCTATAGTGGATTATTCGTTCGGCAGTTTGCAACTACCGAACCCCGACCTCCCTCCTGGCTTGTTATGATCTAAAGCACCGGCAATTAAGTGTTCCCTGGGTGGCCGCTGTTCGTATAGCCGAACGCCACGTGGAAAGGAGAACGGCGGCCATCTTGTTCGCATGAGGCGAGTCAGCGGGACTTGGTCGTCGAATGTCTGGAACTAAAATCGGACACTCGACCGCACAAAGTACCGCTGAGAACTACCGAACGCACGCTTCTCCTACTTACCGAACCACCAGAAGAGCGGCATTCGGTAGTTATGTTCGTACGGACCAGGGGAACAATCGCTACTATGGGCCAGGAGGGTATATTCGGTATTTTGGCCGTTTTCACCCTTTTTCCCAATTGACCGACCACACACACACTGAATTCGTGGAACTGTTTTGGGCAGGAGCCTCGTGTGTGGTCGGTAAAACAAGACTTCCACACTTTTTGAGAACCCCTGAACCGATCTGGGTGAAATTTGGATATGTTTACCTCCCAGATCGGGGCTATCAGGGGATATGTATTTTGTGGGGATACCTTGTGGGGAAAGGGGTGTTCCAACGTTTGGGTAAAATGTGTGCCCTTTGCCTGGAGATAATTGATTTACTCCTTAACTTATCTCAATATCTCCCAGGCAAAGGGAGGGCGTGTATTAAGAAAATACGGTACAGTGATTGGTAATATGTTTGTTTGTTTTGGGAGGTCCTCTTGCAGGAGGATCCCCCATAAAAGCCAGCCTGTTTCAATAAAGCTTTAGTTCTGTTACACCCTTCATGAAATCTTGGCTCATGTTTGGGGAAGGAATATTCTGTCTACTGGGAAGAATTGTCTGGGAAGCTGTATTCATCTCTACCCCCTGCTGGAGCTATAATCACTTGTACTCAGCAGCTGGAAAGGAAACAGGAGACCGCAGCACCATTACCCCTGCAGGTCCTAACAAGACCATATGGTAAAGGAATGTCCTTTGCTTCTGGAAAACTCTCGCACCTAAGACCTTATAGGGGACTGGCTTTGGGTGTGATATCTAAGTCTCCTAAATTGCCTCCTAACCATTTGCTTCTCTCTGTTTCTCTTCATATGGGAGAGAGTTGTATAGCTGAAAGCATACTAGCCTTGGTTGATTCCGGGGCTGCTGAGAACTTCATAGACTCTGGTTTTGTTACGAAAAACAACATTCCCATCAGAGAGAGGGAGATACCCTTGGCCATTGAGGCCATAGATGGTAGACCTATAAGTACTCCAGTCGTTACCCATGAAACTGTACCATTATTCATGTACACAGGGGTTTTACACTTTGAGACCATTCAGTTCCAGGTTATCACCTCTCCCTCTTCTCATATCATGTTAGGGTACCCATGGTTATGTTCTCACAATCCCATTTTTGACTGGGAGTTCTTGACTCTCGTTTCCTTAAGGGTCGACTTCAGTACTTGGTACATTGGAAGGGTTATGGGCCTGAGGAGCGCAGTTGGATTTCTGCTGATGCTGTTCATGCTCCCCGCCTTGTGCGTTCTTTCCATTTTCGTTTTCCTGCCAGACCTGGCCTTACCCGCCCGGAGGGCGTGTCCTCAGGGGGGGGTACTGTAGCGTTACTTACCTTGTCCGGGGGCCGGCCGCGGTCCTCTGTTCCCGGCGCGCTCAGAACGCCGATGACGGCGGGTGCTGACTGCGGAATGCGGTCACGTGTCCCGTCTCACGCGCACGCTCTTAAAGGGGAAGTGGGAGCCGAAAATCAAAATGGTCTCCCATTGGCCCCTGTCATCCCACAATCCCCATACTCTCACATATTGGGGACGTGGATATGACAGGGGCCAATCAAGAATAAGTTGAAGGTATTTAAACTTACCTCTCCCTTTACTCCCTGCCCTATCGTGGTTTCTATTTCAGTTCCCTTTAGCGCTTGTTGTGTTCAGTTGTGTTCCTTAGTATTGACCTTGGCTTTGTTTCTGACTACGTTATCTCTTTATCCTTATCTGTTCAGTTTGCCGGCTTGCTGTTTACTGTGTACCAAACCCCGGCTAGTCCTAGTTTACGCTGTCTCTCTGTGCCCTTGACCTCGGATCGTTCCTGACTCTGTCTCCTCTCATATATGTCGAGTCCGGCCATTCTAAGGTCCGGTAGACGAATCTCTCCTCTGTGTTGTCTTTTGTCTAGTTGAATCCTGCGAGTTGGGGTATATTTTCGTTACATTTATCCATTGGTTCCTTTAGGGAGGCATTGCTATCAATTGGAAGCGTGGATCTTTTTGCTACCTTAATGATAGGAGCATCAACTTTTGGGACCGTTGTCCACATTCTGGAATCCTCCTCCTTAATCGGGTATAATTTAGAAAGCCTTCCTTGACTAGTAATCCTTTTACTTGGATTTTGCCACTCGCTACGCATCAGGTCTTTAATAGAGCTGTGAACTGGAAAGGAAGGTCTTCTCTTGAGCAAATCACCAAAATGTCTGTCAGAAGCTGAACATTCCTTAGCCTCTTCAGGCAAATCCAATGTTCTCCTGACTGCCATAATCAAATGCTCCATAGCTTTGGAGTCCAAGGAGCAAGGCTGTTCCATATACTCCTCTTCGCTGGATGAGATTGGCTCTAAATCCAGGTAAGCAGAAGCCTGTCTGTAGTCCTCGTCAGACTGATCTGAGTCCATGCTGAAGGTCTCACCTCTTGATCTTTTACCTTAATTGGATTCTGCAATTCCCTCCACCACTGCCTGCTTAATCCGGTAACCAATATCCTTGCCTGAAGAGGTAGAGGCTTGCGGTGACTTCTGGCGATCAGACTCTCCTGCAATCATGGCTAAGCATCTTCTGCAGAGCCTGCGGTAATCCATTGGCCTTGCACCACATCCAGGGCAGGCTGCCGTTTTTTCCCTTCTCCTCGATGGGGATCTGGGACAGGACCGGTCTCGAGGGCTGTAAGACACAGAAGTCATAAGATTATACCCTCCATGCACTCTTTTTAGTAACGTGAAAATTCAAAGAAAAAAAATGTTGCTCACCTATGACCTATTGCAGATCTCGTTGATTTTGCAGAAGGGGATGATGGATCCATACTGACTGTAGGGCTATGAACATTAAAAAAGGTAATGCATTCCCAGCCTAAACATTTAGATCATTATAAATGCTAAAAGTATATTTCTTACCTGCAGAGCTTAAGAAACAGTCTAATAGAGCACTGTATCTTTAAAGGGAAAAGAAACAAGCATCTTTGATACTGTAATACCGCCATTTCAAATTTCCCACTCTGTACCTTTAAAGGAGCGCACATGCGCTCATTGGTCGCAAGATCGTGAAACCGCCATTTTGGAAAAGCGCAAATTTCACTCTAATTCCGGTTGTGCGCATTGCGCATGCACGGGCATCTTACCGTCATGCCGATCGTCTGATCGAGGTCTGGAGTTCCCATTCCGGACACCAGTGGGTTCCAATAGCCTGGGAAACTAACCACCACAGCTCCCAGGGGTTCCCAACTCCTCAGAGATTGGGCTACATGTGCCTGGGCTTCCTGAGGAGGGAGGCTGACCTCCACAGGGACAAGACCATATCAGACATGGTCAGGTGAGCAAAAAAAATTAATCATTCAGACAAACTGAAAAAAAAAAATAACTGTCCTAGGGCTAGGAGGACAGGAAAAGACTGAGGTGTGGATGCTACTGGGGTCCCTATTATACTAGGGGAAGGTATGCTTAATTGTTTAATTGATTGTGTTTCCTGTCCTGAGGGTTAGAGGGAGGAGCTAAACCCATATGTTAAATGCTGCCATGATTAGCCAGGAAATATATATGGAAGGCTTTGTAGATAAATTATATTGTTTGTCTGGACAAGTAATCATGTTCTAGATTAAATACAAAAGTATACGGTGAAAAAATAATCTGCACTCTGGTGCTACAATCACCCTAGTGGGCCACAATAAACCACTAGAAAGAACACGATTAGTAAAATAGAGAATGATGGTGAGAGCACTCAAATTGAAAGACAGATAAAAAATCAGATAATATTACCCACTTGTATGATACACTAAAAGGGAGAGAAAACACAACATAGGGTAATAACGTCAGATTAAAATAAACTTAGAACAAAGGAGGCAAATTGCACTCACAAACAGGGGGCCAATTAGAAGCTGGCCCAAGCTACACGCCTTGAACAGAAGAAATCTCCCAGAGACTGGAACAGGGACGAATTGTAGAGGGTGTCTTCCCAGGGTAAGTGCAACACACAGGAACGCAGGTTGTAGATTGCACACCAAATTTAATATAAATTACAAACAAAATAGACGAAATAATTAAAACGGAAAGTCCCATAAAACTTGCAGTAAATGTCCCAAAAACGTCCTCCGGGTCCACCTTACGCGTTTCGGCACAAAGCCTTCATCAGAGGTGCTATCTTCTGTTCTGTCACATAGTCCTTTATAAGTCCTATTCTTGGCGCCGTTTTCGCCGGTCATCTACATTTCTCTTCCGGGTTCCGGCGTCAGGACGTCCTGCGTCATCACGTCCTGACGCTGCTGCTGGTTTCGGCGAGAAGGACGTGTAGGAAACGTCCTCCATTAAAATCAATACAATTACAACTAAAACATCCCTCAATTTATAAAAAAAGTCCCTCAAACTTCAAAATAATGCAGGGGGGGGGGAAGAGAAAGGGACATATATACAAAAAATTATTACATACAGCTTACGTTAAAAATGAATATAATATATATATTACTAATGAATAAAACTATATCCCTAAAAATGAAATAAAATCCAAATCACATGGGGAAAATAAAACAAAGGTAGAGTTAGTGCAAATTGGGTACAAATATATAAAACACATTAATATGTTTATGGACCATGGTCCCCCAAAAGATACTCAGATGTATTTGTTAATTTCAAAATCGATATTTAACCCATTGGGAACCATGGTCTCCATTTCAAACATCCATTTCATCTCAGCATATCCTAAATTATACTCTTTGTCTCCCCCTCTCCAATGTGCTGTGATAATATCAATTCCCATAAACTCAATACCTCTTGGGTCCCCATTGTGTACCTCAGCAAAGTGTTTTGATACATTATGATTTAAAAATTTGCGTTTTATATTGTATATATGTTCTCTAATCCTGGTTTTAAGGTTACGTATGGTCTTGCCAATATATTGGTAACCACATTGGCACGTAAGCAAATAAATTACTCCCTTACTCGAGCAATTTATAAACGTATTTATTTTATATTCTTTTTTCGTAACTAGTGAGGTAAACTGAGAGATTTTTCTATTTTTATTTGTTCTAAAACTACAACCTTGACATGTACCACAATAATGAAAACCTTTACTCCCCTTTAAAAATGATTTGTTTTCTGCTTTTTCTTTATCTAAAAAACTGCTTGTTAATAACTGTTTAAAATTGTTAGCCCCTCTAAAAATAAATTTTGGTTTAAAACCTAAAAACGGAACTGCATCTGAATCTTCTTTTAAAACATACCAGTGTTTTCTAACTATTTTTTGTAAAATTCCATTATTTGAGCTAAAATTAAAAATAAAAGGGATCACCTCATTCTGATATTGTCTTTCATTAGGATCTTTTTTCTCTTTATATTTTAGTAGAGGCTGTCTGTCTCTTTCCGCAATTTCTCTTTCAATGGTGTCTAAATCCTCTTTAATGTACCCTTTCTCAATAAATTTTGTCTTTAAGATTTTGGCCTGGTTAAAAAATTCCTCTTCTTCTGTGCAATTTCTCTTGAGTCGCAAAAACTGGCCTTTCGGAATATTAGTTAACCAAGGTTTAAAATGGCAACTTTTTAAATCTATAAAACTGTTAACGTCCACACTCTTAAAAAATGTTTTACTTTTAATCTTGTTATTCTCGATGTAAATTAAAAGATCTAAAAAGTTGACACTTTTCCTACTGATTTCATGTGATAGGTTAATATTAAAGGAATTACAGTTAAGAGTGAGGATAAAATTCTCTAGGGATTCCCTATTCCCTTTCCAAATTATAAAAATGTCGTCAATATACCTTTTATAGAGGACCAGATTTGCCCCGTGTTCTGATTGGGAATAGATATTGTGTTCTTCCCAAAAAGACATAAAGAGATTTGCATAACTCGGGGCAAATCTGGTCCCCATTGCTGTTCCTAAAATCTGTAGGTAAAACTTGCCTTCAAACCAGAAAAAATTGTTATTTAAAATGAAATAAATACATTTAATTAAAAAATCCACTTGAATACTGTCCATTTCTCCTGATTTTTCGAGATAAAATTTCACTGCCTCACAACCTTTTTTATGATCTATAATTGTATATAGACTCTTAACGTCGCACGTTGCCATGATAAAATCTTCCTCCCAAATAAAATCATCTAAAATTTGGAGGAGGCTCATGGTGTCTTTTAGGTAAGCTGGACATCCTATTACTTTTTTTTGGAGGAAACGATCTATATATTGGGATAAAGGGGATAAGAGGGACCCTATCCCCGATACAATCGGTCTCCCTGGGGGATTTTCAGTGTCTTTATGCACTTTAGGTAATATATAGATCACAGGGATTCTAGGGTATTTAATATTTAAAAACTCATACTCCTTTTTGGTTAGGATCCCTGTTTCTACGCCTTCATCTAAAAGTTCTTTATATTTTAATTGAATATCCGGAAGGGGGTTATGTTTTAATTCTTTGTATGTTTTCTCATCCTCAAGCTGTCTATTGATTTCTTGTAAATAGCTCTTTTTATCCCATACGACCACCCCCCCTCCCTTATCCGCTGGTTTGATAACGATTGATTTATCTGTTTTTAGATCTTTCATTGCTAATTTCTCTTTTTTTGTTAAATTCTCTTGAAATTTGCTAATGGGTTTTATCTTTTTAATGTCTGTACAGCATAGTTTTTCAAAGGTTCTCATTACGTCAGATTTATAGTTAATTGGGTAAAATGAAGATTTTCTCTTAAAATCAGTATGAATTCTAGATTGATAATCTGAAACACTTAAATTTCTAATTTAGGAACAATGTGAGTTTGAGAAAGTGGCCGTTTACTCCTCCGAGGAGGAGTGGGACTGTTTAAGTAAAGAAGACAAGGAGCTTTACATAGATGTGATTATGGAGAATTATCAGACCCTCAGGTCTCTGGGTAAGAACATCTCAGTCTATTTAGAGGAAATCTTCATCATAAGTATACATTCATATCTGGGACAAAAGGTAAATATCCATTAAAATGTTCCTAAACTGAAATAAAAGCCTAGATTTTATATTTTGAATAAACTTTTAAAATTATTTCATATTTTGATATTTTTAATACATTGATATTTTTCTCTACAGATAGTACTTGCGTATGGGAGGTTCCAGCCACCTTTTCACAGGACAGACAGTGCACTTCGTAAACTTAAGGACCTCCTCCCAATATTCAATGCATTTCTATGAGGAGTTTCTGATTGGCACAGCGCTGTGCTTTGCCGCGTATTCCCAGTAGCCTCCCACTGCTTTCCTCTGTTTGGTAATCTCGGCCATGGAGGCAGAGCGAGACAGGCCTAGCTGCGGCGTTGTGAGTGTGGCATGGGAAATAATATTATTTTAAATACTTTATTTTTCAGGGTAAAGGGGGTGTACACTATACATTTTAACACTAGTGTCAGGAATACATGTTTGTATTCTCACTGTTGTAATTACCCTATAAGATGATTAAAAGCTCCGTTCAACTTGCATCCAACAGGATGAAGATTAGCAGTGTATTCTCACCAGCAATCCAACACACTTGGAGGCAGCTTAAGGTATACATTTTACATTTTCCATGTTTGAAGCTCCTCTAATACATTTTATTTTTTAATCAATTCTGTTGTGTTTTATTGCTGCTTTTAATTTTCAGCATATCTAATCCGACAGAAAGGAAAAAGGATAAAAGGTATAAACCTTTGTAAAAAAAAATGTAAAGCCATGTCAAAGTCTAAACATGTGGTTTGTGCAGGCTGTGAGCAGCCATATCCTGATGGCTCAGAGAAAATATTATGATACTCTTATTATAAGAATGCTGCAGAGAAAGACCAAATAACAGAAAAGTTGTATTTTTTTTATTTAAATCAATTATTGCAGTCAACAAATTTTCCTTGATCTGTGCTTAGCTGCTTTGCAGTCTGTCCAACAAGCCTTACCCGTAGTCTCCAATCTGGTGCAAGTGCGCAGGAAAAAGAAATGGGGATATTTCACTTCATCTAGCTCTGATCATTCTTCCTCTGCGGGATCCTTTATTTCTGAAGATTTTTTTTTTTAGGAAAATGTAAATAAACTCAGAAAGGAAGGGGCTCTGTTGGCACATGACGAGGAATAAGCTTCAAAAGTTAAAGCTTTTCCTATTCAACCAGTTTTCAAGAAAGCTATTCTAAGAAAATGGCAAATCCCTACATGAAACCGTTGTTTAAATAAATGTTTTAAAGCTGCATTGTCTTGGCTGAACCAGTTTTTTTGTTTTTGTTTTGTTTTTTAACCCTCCCCCCCCCCCCCCCCCCGACTCCACTACATTTTATTGTCCCCCTAGTTACCCCTAAATGCCTCTAGGTCCCACATTTCACACTTTTTTACCCTTGTATTTTTTGTCTGGATCTTGGTCCTAGGCGCCGCCATCTTAGTGTGGTCAGATGAAGGCCTCGTGGGACACATCATCTGCCCACACTAACTAGCGTTATGAATTTTCCGCGCATGCCCAGTTTAACACTTGGGAATTTGCTGTTTTCCGAAATTAGGATGGGAATTTCAGCTATTCATTCACCTGTCAGAAAGACAAATTAACAAATCAAAATTACAAAGAACGAATGAAGACCGAATTTCAATTTGGTTTTTCTTTATTCACTTTTTACAAGAAGGGTGAGCTACCGGCTCGTGGCTCCCTCCTTGTAATATGTAAAAATGGAAGTGGCGGTGGGGGGGGGGGGAGTTGATTGGTGCCTGGGGACCACTAGTCATCGTGGGGCAGATGGCTAAGGGTTTGGGGTTCCTAAGACACTTGGGAGGGGACTTAAGTTTTACATGTTGGCAAGGGATGGGGGATGGTGGGGACAATAGTTCCCCCCTCATTTTGTCACTTAAAGCCCCAACCGCCGCTCATGGGGGAGTCAATTGTTGTCGTCCCCATGTCAATATGATGCAAGATCAGATAAGCCTACATTTACTACCAAAAAAAAGAGTAATTTCTAATGCCTTTCCTGTAGGAGGCAGATTACAGACATCTTGCACAAGTCAGCAACAAACCGATGGATCCACTCCATTATTAAAAAAAAATGGCTATTCCATGGGATTCAATACTATCCCTCCAGAACATTTAATCATTTAAAACGTGTTCAGAATTATGAATGCCCAGTTACTCAAAGAAGTAAACAGTTTTATTTCATAATGAGTTATAAATTAAGTCATTGGCACAGAAAAGAGCAAAGGGAATTATTGCAATATTTTTGGTTACCAAGATGAACAATTATTTCAGACCCATTCTTGATCTGGAATTTATAAACTAACTGTGAAGAAATCACAAAGTTAATTCGGTTATTCTATTTCCTTTCATTCGGTAGCTGTAACTACCGAACAGAGACCACCCCCTGGCTTGTTAACTTCAAAGCGTACCATCAATTAAGCCCTATCCCTGTGCGGCCATCTTGTTTGTGCGAACAAAGGCAGCGGGACTTCCCAAACACCGGTCCCAACATGCAAACGCTTGCTTCTTCGTTTCCCGAACAGCTAGGAGAGCGCTGTTCGGTACTTATGTTCATACGAATGAGGGGAACAATCGCTGCTAGGAGCCAGGGGGAACCGTTCGTGGATTTATTCACTTTTGAGACTTTTTCGAACTAGACCGGCAAAAACACCAAGACTTGTGGAACTGTTTTGGGCATTAGCCTCGTGGGTAGCTGGTCACCTAAGACCTCCATGGAATTCGAAAACCCCTGAACTGATCTCGGTGATTTTTGGATATGTTGGTCACCCAGATCAGGGCTATCAGGAGAAATGACTTTTGGGGATACCTTATGTTTTAGGGTGTTTTTTAAAGTTTTCACTGACTTTACAAGGAAGGCCTTACCTAAGCAAGTAACCTGGACCC
This sequence comes from Pelobates fuscus, assembly GCF_036172605.1. NCBI lineage: Eukaryota > Metazoa > Chordata > Amphibia > Anura > Pelobatidae > Pelobates > Pelobates fuscus. The sequence continues at coordinate 484,299,987 of NC_086317.1, forward strand.
CAGAGTGTGCGGCCACTTTCCAACAACTTAAGACTGCCTTAGATGAGGCACCTGTGTTAGCAGCACCGAACCATACTTTCTTATTTCTTATTTCTTATGCACACAGATGCCTCCATGTTTGGGCTGGGAGTCGTGTTGAGCCAAGTGGGGGATGACGGCATGGAACACCCAGTGGCATATCTCAGTTGTAAACATTTGCCCAGAGAAGTCAGCTATGCCACCGTGGAAAAAGAGTGCCTATCCCAAGTCTGGGCGCTGAAGAAATTGCAGCCTTACCTGTGTAAAGGCTACCCAGGTTGTAGAGGGGTATCTGCCGTTGGAGATGTCCTTTTTCCTGGCAAGATGCTGTGCTGCAGTGTAGTCACGATATTCCATCCGCTGAAGAGAGAGAAGCAGAGCTCTTAAAAGAGCTAGTGATTAAGCTGGAGCAGGTTCCCTTTCAATAACGAGACGAGGCTACGTTTTTAAAGGTTAAGCAGAACTGATTTAATTACCACACAAGCAGTTTCTTTTATACATATTTTACAGCAAGGTTACCACCCACGTGGACCTTGTGGGGCACTGAAGATGGAAACACAGCAGCCAATCAGTTACAGATTTACAGTACAAACACACCTGTGGTGAAAATAACCTCGCCACTGGGTTCTGGAGGGGCCTGGTTGCTTGCCTTTTGCCTCAAGATTACGCCCTGTGGGGTATGGCCCTTTAAAACTGTTTTTGGGGCATATTGAGACTTTTGTGACAATGCCCCTTTAAGACTGTGTCCCCAGAATGTTAAAATACTTTGTTCGTGGCTTTTTCCTATATGGTTCGGTAAATGGGGCATACCGAACCAATTACCGAACAGGTGGACCACACGCAAGTGGAAGTGTGCAGGCAATTTACCTCCCAGGCTGGCGGTTAACCGCAGGTTAATTGCCGAACACTGGGTGGCCGCTGTTCGTACAGTCGAACACGTGGCGGTGGCCATCTTTATTTAGTCCAACGCGGTCAGCGGTGTGTGTCGTCAAATCCATGGAACTAAAATTGGCTAGACCCTTACCTTCTCTGCAACTTCGACGCTTAAGCTGAAATCGAAGTGCGTTCGATGATTCAAACGCACTGTTATACTGGGCTATTTGCACGAACAGCAGCCGTTTTCTGTATAAAATAGACTGACTGCACAGCCCAAATCTATGGAACTCTTTTGGGCAGGAAAGCCATGCTTGCGGTCAGTCAAAAAGGACTTCCACCTAACTTTTAAACCACTGGAGGGAATAGTCTGACTTTTATGGAGCTTGCATGTATATTTTGTGAGTTATGAATATTGTATGAAACTGGGTATTTTCCTGCCTTTGATAATTGAGTTAACCCATTGTGTACAGTAATTATATCACAGGCAGAGGGGTGGGTTTGTGTGTCCTGACTGGGAGTGTTTGACTGTATTATAATGTATTTGATTGGCTGTTCCACAAAACCACGTGGGTGGTAAACTTGTGAGAAAACTTGCATGTAAGACAATAAACCCTCAGACTGCTGAGTCCCTGTTTTACCCTCAACATAGAGCCTCGTCTCATGTGTGGGGGAAATGGCTGCATCTACACTGGGGATTGCTCTCTGTTCCCTTGAGCTTGGCTCATTCCTGACACTGTCACTTCTCTGTACTACGTTGAGTCCGGCCATTCTAAGGCCTGGTAAGACGTATCTGCTTTATCTTGTCTCTTGTTGGACTAAGTCTTGCGTGTTGGGGTATGTAACAAAACCCTACCCTGTGTCTGGGAACATTTGCTATTACCGGCCCTTTAAGAGCTAGCCGGGCACATATGCAGGAACAGAGACCTCGGATTATAAAGATATATTGTTTATTCAGTAAAGGACATCAAAGTGGATATGAATTGAAGGTTATTACCTGCTTTCGTGGAGATTCTTCTTTAAAGCAGTTCGGAACTTTTAAATCATTCGCTTAATTGTAAGACCCAGACGGTATGGACCCAGCATTCATCATACAAATGCAAACTACCGAACGCCAGACCACCCTGCTACCTAATTAGGTGGTAATTTACCTCCCTCATCGGTAAATCCAGTCTTCATGGGAAACACATGAACGCTTTGTTTAAGTCCCTCGGTGGCCGCCATTTCGGGACTTTTACACCTGGCCGCGGCCATCTTAACTCCCGAACAGCAGTGTTTTGTCGAGTGTCTGGAACTAAAATCGGACACTCGAGTAGGCGAACACCGCTGAGACCTCCATACTACAGGAAATTCGTGCCAAAACTACCGAACGCCCTGCCGTTCGGTAGAAAGACTAAGTAGCATATGGGGATTATGGCGATCATCAAGATACTCATGGATGGCAAGCCTTTCAGGACTTTTTAATGCACAAACAAGGACCGACCGCAAGGCCAAAACTTATGGAACTATTTTCGGCTATTGTGTCTGTGCGGTCGGTCAAAACTTTAAAGCTCCATAACTCCTGAACCCATTACCCGAACGGGATGGTTTTTAAATATGTTGCTCCCCCAGATTAGAGCTATTTGGGGATACTGGATTTATGAATGTACCCCAGATATTTGGGGTACATCCAAAACTGAGGGAAAAAATTATCTTTGTTAATTATGTTAAAGGTTTATCTGAGGGGAGGAGATGTGTGGGTTGTACCTTATATTTTATTGGTTACTGTGTTAATTATGTAGGTGCATGCCATTAAAATTCAGTTCTTCTTGACCCTTCAAAACATAGCCTTGTCTTGTTCTTGAAAGGGGATTTACAGCATAACCACCTGGCTCTTTTAATAGCTCTGCCTGACTCTTTACTTGGTTCCAGTGAATGGAATAAGCAACTCCACTACTACACAGCGACTTGCCGGGGAAAAGGACATCTCCAACGGCTCATACCCTCTTACTAACTGGGTAGCCGTTACAGGGTACACTACCGTGACATTACAATAGGGCCATGGACCCCGCAGGTTTAGGTCAGCAGATGGCTTCTCATGAGGCTAGATTTGTAGAGCAGGATCGTCGTATGGATCAGATGGCTCAGGCCATCCAGAGACTCTTATCCAGAATGGCTCTGGTACCTGTACCAGCTCCTCCTGCTCCCCTTGTACCAGACACATCTACCATGCCTAATGCTTCTGCACATCTAACATCTCCACTTAGGTAGGCAGGGGTAAGGGTGCTGTAGGGAGGTAGAGGTGCTGTGGGGAGGTAGGGGTACTGCTGGGGGGTAGGGGTACTGTTGGGGGTAAGGGGTACTGCTGGGGGGGTAGGGGTACTGCTGTGGGGGGTAGGGGTGCTGTAGGGGGTAGGGGTACTGCTGGGGGGTAGGGGTACTGTGTGTGGGGGGTAGGGGTACTGCTGGGGGTAGGGGTGCTGTGGGGGGTAGGGGTACTGCTGGGGGTTAGGGGTACTGCTGTAGGGTTTAGGGGTACTGCTGTGGGGGGGGTAGGGGTGCTGTGGGGGGTAGGGGTACAGCTGGGGGGTTGGGGTACTGCTGGGGGGTAGGGGTACTGTGTGTGGGGGGTTAGGGGTACTGCTGGGGGGTAGGGGTGCTGTGGTAGGGGTACTGCTGGGGGGGTAGGGGTACTGCTGGGGGGTAGGGGTACTGCTGGGGGGGTAGGGGTACTGCTGTGGGGTAGGGGCACTGCTGGGGGGTAGGGGTACTGCTGGGGTGGTAGGGGTGCTGTGGAGGTGTAGGGGTACTGCTGGGGGTGGAAGGGGTACTGCTGGGGGGGTAGGGGACTATTGTGGGGGGTAGGGGTACTGCTGGGGTGGTAGGGGTGCTGTGGGGGGGTAGGGGTACTGCTGGGGGTGGTAGGGGTGCTGTGGGGGGTAGGGGTACTGCTGGGGGTGGTAGGGGTACTGCTGGGGGGATAGGGGTACTGTTGTGGGGGGTAAGGGTACTGCTGGGGGGGGTAGGGGTGCTGTGTGTCAGTATCCCCCCCTTACCTTTAATGAAGTAGGGGGGGACAGCCATCCCTGGTGGTCCGGTGGTGGTAAGCACTGCAGGGGGAGGGATCTGTGAAGCAGCTCCCCTGTCCTACCGCGCGATGCTGTGTGGAGCGTTGCCATGGTAACGCTCCACAACGCTCCACACAGCATCGTGCAGGAGGACAGGGGAGCTGCTTCACAGATCCCTCCCCCTGCCTCCCGACCCGGAAGCAAAGTAGGCACCTGCCGTTTAGGGCAGGCAGGTGCCTACTCTGCATTGATGGCGAACTTGTGGCCGCGTGCCCACAGAGAGGGCCCGGCGTGCCACCTGTGGCACGCGTGCCATAGGTTCGCCATCACTGTCCTATACCCTTACAAGATCCCATCGACTATCTCATCGATATACAGGGAGTGCAGAATTATTAGGCAAGTTGTATTTTTGAGGATTCATTTTATTATTGAACAACAACCATGTTCTCAATGAACCCAAAAAACTCATTAATATCAAAGCTGAATATTTTTGGAAGTAGTTTTTAGTTTGTTTTTAGTTTTAGCTATTTTAGGGGGATATCTGTGTGTGCAGGTGACTATTACTGTGCATAATTATTAGGCAACTTAACAAAAAACAAATATATACCCATTTCAATTATTTATTTTTACCAGTGAAACCAATATAACATCTCAACATTCACAAATATAAATTTCTGACATTCAAAAACAAAACAAAAACAAATCAGTGACCAATATAGCCACCTTTCTTTGCAAGGACACTCAAAAGCCTGCCATCCATGGATTCTGTCAGTGTTTTGATCTGTTCACCATCAACATTGCGTGCAGAAGCAACCACAGCCTCCCAGACACTGTTCAGAGAGGTGTACTGTTTTCCCTCCTTGTAAATCTCACATTTGATGATGGACCACAGGTTCTCAATGGGGTTCAGATCAGGTGAACAAGGAGGCCATGTCATTAGATTTTCTTCTTTTATACCCTTTCTTGCCAGCCACACTGTGGAGTACTTGGACGCGTGTGATGGAGCATTGTCCTGCATGAAAATCATGTTTTTCTTGAAGGATGCAGACTTCTTCCTGTACCACTGCTTGAAGAAGGTGTCTTCCAGAAACTGGCAGTAGGACTGGGAGTTGAGCTTGACTCCATCCTCAACCTGAAAAGGCCCCACAAGCTCATCTTTGATGATACCAGCCCAAACCAGTACTCCACCTCCACCTTGCTGGCATCTGAGTCGGACTGGAGCTCTCTGCCCTTTACCAATCCAGCCACGGGCCCATCCATCTGGCCCATCAAGACTCACTCTCATTTCATCAGTCCATAAAACCTTAGAAAAATCAGTCTTGAGATATTTCTTGGCCCAGTCTTGACGTTTCAGCTTGTGTGTCTTATTCAGTGGTGGTCGTCTTTCAGCCTTTCTTACCTTGGCCATGTGTCTGAGTATTGCACACCTTGTGCTTTTGGGCACTCCAGTGATGTTGCAGCTCTGAAATATGGCCAAACTGGTGGCAAGTGGCATCTTGGCAGCTGCACGCTTAACTTTTCTCAGTTCATGGGCAGTTATTTTGCGCCTTGGTTTCTCCACACGCTTCTTGCGACCCTGTTGACTATTTTGAATGAAACGCTTGATTGTTCGATGATCACGCTTCAGAAGCTTTGCAATTTTAAGAGTGCTGCATCCCTCTGCAAGATATCTCACTATTTTTGACTTTTCTGAGCCTGTCAAGTCCTTCTTTTGACCCATTTTGCCAAAGGAAAGGAAGTTGCCTAATAATTATGCACACCTGATATAGGGTGTTGATGTCATTAGACCACACCCCTTCTCATTACAGAGATGCACATCACCTAATATGCTTAATTGGTAGTAGGCTTTCGAGCCTATACAGCTTGGAGTAAGACAACATGCATAAAGAGGATGATGTGGTCAAAATACTCATTTGCCTAATAATTCTGCACTCCCTGTAGACAATAGGATTCGTGACAGGCTATATACCAAGACTAGGAATAGATGCCTTGTTACACTTAATACTCCTAGAGTTGTAAATCATGAGGGTTCCAAAGTATCAGAGGAGGAACCCATGCAATTAGGGGTTGCTAAACTCTCTGATGCAGAAAAAGTGTATAGGAGAAAGGAGGGACTTTGCCTGTACTGTGGTAGGAAAGGACATATGCGACAGAAATGTCCCGTACGTCCGGAAAACTATCACACCTAAGACCGTATAGGAGACTGAGTCCCCACATTTGCCTCTTAACAGATTGCTTCTCCCTGTCTCCCTGCATCTTGAGAAAAATAGCATAGCAGGGAACATACTAGCCCTGGTTGATTCCGGTGCGGCTGAGAACTTCATAGACTCTGGCTTTGTTAAAAAACACAACATACCCATTAGAGAGAAGAAGACACCCTTGTCCGTTGAGGCCATAGATGGTAGACCATTATGTTCCCCAGTTATCACACATGAAACTGAGCCGTTGCATATGTCTACAGGGTTGTTACACTCAGAAACCATTCGGTTTTAGATCATCACTTCTCCTTCCTCTCATATCGTGTTAGGGTACCCATGGTTACGTTATCATAATCCCACTTTTGACTGGGAGTCAGGACAAATAGTATCTTGGAGTGATGCTTGCCAAGAGTCTTGTATCGTTAAAATCACCCCTTTAAATTCTAATAATGTTCCTACTACTCCTCCTTTATCTACTGTTATACAACCTCAGTACATGTCTCTTAAGTCTGTCTTCGATAAAAGGGAGGCTGAAAAGTTACCGCCTCACAGACCCTACGATTGTGCTATTGATCTCCTACCTGGCGCTATGCCTCCCAAAGGGAGGGTGTATCCTTTGTCTCCTCAAGAAAACCTTGTCATGGAGGAATATATCAAAGAATCTTTACAAAAGGGGTTTATAAGGAGATCCTCTTCTCTGGCAGGTTTCTTCTTTGTGTCGAAGAAGGAGGACGATTTAAGACCCTGTATCGACTATAGGGGCCTTAATAAAATCACCATAAAAAATGCTTACCCTATACCTTTAACCACAGAATTATTTGACAGGCTTAAGCAAGCTACTGTGTTTACTAAACTGGAACTTAGGGGTGCATATAATCTCATACGTATAAAAAAGGACCATGAATGGAAAACTGCATTCAATACTAGGAGTGGTCATTACGAATACACTGTGATGCCCTTTGGTCTTTGTAACGCCCAGCAGTGTTTCAAGAGTTTAATAATGATGTCTTACGAGAGTACATTCACACATTTGTAATAGTGTACTTGGACGACATTAATATATTCACCCGATTTGCATACTCATCACATGCATGTTAAATTAGTTTTGAAAACCCTTTTTGTTAATGGTCTCTATTGTAAACTCAAAAAATGTTTGTTTGATCAATCCGAAGTCCAGTTCTTGGGGTATCTAATTTCTGCTAAGGGTTTTCGTATGGATCCCAAGAAGGTTTCTGCTGTCATAGAATGGCCTCTACCTCAGGGTTTGGAAGCCATTCAGCGTTTTCTTGGTTTTTCTAACTATTATAGACACTTTATTAAAGGTTTTTCTTCGATTGTAGCGCCTATAACCCGAATGACTAAAAACGATGGTAATACTCATGTCTGGACCCCAGAAGCGCTTGAGGATTTTGAATTTCTTAAGACTGCGTTCGCTTCTGCTCCTATTTTACAGCATCCTGTCCTTCCTTTGCCTTTTATTCTTGAAGTTGATGCTTCAAATATTGGGGTGGTTGCTGTCTTGTCTCAAAGGGAATCACCAGAGAAGCCATTACATCCTTGTGGTTTCTTTTCCAAGCAGATGTCCAAGGCCGAAAAGAATTATGACACAGGCAATAGAGAACTCCTTGCAATTGTTGTAGCACTTAAGGAATGGAGACATCTTTGGGAGGGTACTAAGGATCCCATCCTTATACTTACTGATCATAAAAACCTTTCCTACCTTAGTGAAGCCAAGAGATTGTCTTCTAGGCAGGCCAGGTGGTCATTGTTTTTTATCTGCCTTCAATTATATCATCACCTACAAACCAGGTGATCATAACACTAAAGCTGACGCTCTGTCCAGACAATACGAAACTACAGACAAACAAGAGTTTGATGATACCCCTGTCATTCCCCCGGACAGAATAATAGCTACTACTGTTCTCTCTAGTTCTTCATCCCTCTTGCAAGTCATACAGGCTAAACAAAACAAGGCACCTAGAGAGAGACCTGCTGATAAATTGTTCATCGATGTTCCTGAAAGACAGGAAATTATGTCACTCCCTGATTGCCAGCCTCCTGCCTTATGACTGGCCCTGGGGTGTATGGCCCTTTAAAAACATAATTTGGGCATATTGGATTGTAACACACTTTTTCTGCCCCTTTAATTCCATGAGAAAATGTGCCTCCTCCCCTCCTCCGGTTTCCTGTCTATTGTTTCTCAAGAAGGGTGTTGTCCCAGGGACACTGCCAGACAAGTTTAAACTGGCTGCTTTGTCTCTCCTCAATCTCTCATCAGCCCGTGCTAAACTTTAACCCCATGGCGATTTTATTGTGTTCGTGGGATCTGAGCGTTGTTTGGATATATTGAGCGCTCTGAATGTGGGGGTTCTGTTCAGTAGAATAGGAATTGTGTATTTTTATGTATTTTTACTGTTGTTGTAAATGGAGATATTCCCTGGAGATAATTAAGTTACCACACCCACTTAAGCCAATTATCTCCAGGATAGAGAAGAAGATAGACCGGCTGCACAGCCTAAATCTGTGGAACTGTTTTGGGCAGGAAAGCCATGCTTACAGTCAGTCAAATAGGACTTCCATCTAACTTTTGAACTACTGGACCAATTTGGTTTTGACATATGTTTGTATATTGATAATGCTGATTCAGAATATATATTTTATATATATTTTTAATATATATTTTTATAGAAATGGCATGTAATTTTGAAAGTTATGAATGTTGGGAAAAACTGTATATTTTCCTGCCTGTGATTATTAAGTTAGCCCATTGTGTTTAGTAATTATATCACAAGCAGAGGGGATGGTTTGTGTGCCTTAACCCCTTAAGGACACATGACATGTGTGACATGTCATGATTCCCTTTTATTCCAGAAGTTTGGTCCTTAAGGGGTTAAGTGGGAGTGTCTGACTGTATTGTAATGTGTTTTTGATTGCTTGTTCCACAAGACCACGTGGGTGGTAACCTTGTGGAAAATCTTGTATAAAAGAAATTCCTTTGGTGCTCATTAAACAGTTCTTATTGACCCTCAACTCGCAGCTTTGACTCGTGTTTGGAGGGGACAGCTATAATCACTACAGGGATTGCTATGCTCTTCATACTCCCTTAGCTACTGAGCTCTTGTAAGAGTTCTTGTTCCTGATCCTGCTTCGCTCTACAGAAAGAAGAGGTTCACCCACTGGAACCTGGAGCCTGGTCATAGGACCAGGGTGGATAGCAGACGGCGAGCTCCCAGCCCAGCAGCGGCGGTTCGTGAAGTCTGCAGTACTTATGGTGTCTACGGTGCTGATGGTCCTTTGGTGAGTGCTAGGAGCATCCTTTCTATGGTCCAACTTTCAGCAAGCCTGGAGGTAACCGTAACACGCTCATGCTCATTCCCCCCAGTCTCAGCTTTCTCCCAATATTTCTGGAGGGAAGGATCCTCTCTGGTTTCACTCCCAAACTCCTCTGGGGTATCCCAAGCTAGAGGTCTATTAGCTACAGTCAGGGGAAGGGTCGGTGGGGTGCTTACCTGGGTCTCCTGTCCTGGTGTTATATCCTTGGCAACACGGGTCTGAGATCGGGTGGTCACCGGGAAAGCGGCTGTGGTTGTGGTAGGCAAATAAGCGGAAGCCAGGGGACCAATGGACCAGCAGGACTTCTGCGGGTAAATTGCCCATAATCCCCACGTTGGTTTTGCCAAATCCAACTCCCCAGTCTAGTTGTACCCAGGCAGTGGGGAGACGAAAGACAGATCCTCCGGCAACTCGGACGGCAACGGTGCAGTTAGACAGATGCTCTTGCTTGACCAAGTGTTGTTGCACCAGAGTGATGGTTGCGCCTGTGTCCCTCAGGCCTTGGGCTACTTGACCATTCACCCGTACCTCCTGTCGATGCTGTTGTCGGTTATCCAGCGAAGCAGCTTGAACAGGATCAGCCTAGTATAGTATGCCCAGGCATTCCTCGGTACCCAGCTCGGTTTCTATGCAATCAACTGCTGGAGTACAAGGGGTCGCAGTCTATGCTGTGGGGGGAGGGACGCCTCCAGGTTGGATCGGAGGATCCAAAGGGGTAGAACCTGGCGATATGTCCTGTATTGTGGCACCGGTGACATGAGGTCTTGGAAAAGTCTTGGGGGTAGTTGTTGGACCCTTGGGGTAGCGAGAGGGCCACAGGGGCACGGGAGCACAGAACTCCAGGTGAGGGGTAGGAGCCGGGGTACGAGGTTCCACACGAGTAGGTTGTCAGGGGGTACTTTGGCTCACCTTCCGGGTGTCGGCGTATTCATCGGCTAACTGGGCAGCGTCCTTTAAGGTGAGGGGACGGCGATCTCGTACCCAGTTCTGTAGGTCAGCGGAAGAAATGCTCCATTAAAAATAGCTGCAAAACTTCCTCTCCGGTATTGGCATGACAACCTTTAACCCAGTAGGATGCCACGCGATGCAGTCGGCAGGCCCATTCCATGTGGGAATCCACAGCTCTTTTCTTGGATTCCCGGAAGCGGTGGCGGTAGGTCTCAGGGGTCACTGCATATCTGGTGAGGAGGGCATCCTTGACCAGCTGTTATTGCTGAATGTCCTCTGGAGTGAGAGCCCGAAAGGCTTCATTGGCTTTTCCGGACAGCTTCCCGGAGAGTATAGTGACCCATTGGTCAGGGGGGTACCTGGTGTAGAGAGCATTGCCTCTCAAAATAAGCAAAGTACCCATCAATCTCGTTCTCCACAAAAGGTTTGAAAGCTGCGAACGGGACCTTCCTTGTGGCGGTTGTCGGAGGAGGGGTAGGAACTGTGGGTATAACAGGCTGTTGTGCCCTTACTATTTGTAGTTCGTGCGCCCTCCTGCTTTCAATCTCGGCTTTTACTTTGAACAACATCCAATCAATCCGTTCCTCTAATGGGGCTGGATACATGGCTAGCCTCTTCTGAACGATGTGGTTGATTTTGACATCCTCGCTGTTCGGGAAATTTGGTTCAGTGATTTCCATGGACCGATCCATTTCGTCTAACTCCAGCAGGTTAGCAATCAATTCCCTCCGTGGTCGGTTACTGGCACTCCATCCTCGGCTCTCTAGCAGATCTTTCAGCGTAGGTCTTTTCAGCTTGGCATACTGGTTCTCCATTCAGCACTTGCTCTGTGGATGAAAGGACCATCCCACTGCTACCACCAATGTAACCGCTTTCTCAGGTTGTAGAGGGGTATCTGCCGTTGGAGACGTCCTTTTTCCCGGCAAGATGCTGTGCTGCAGTGTAGTCACAATATTCCATCCGCTGAATCCTTGTAGAGAGAAGCAGAGCTCTTAAAAGAGCTAGTGATTAAGCTGGAGCAGGTTCCCTTTCAATAACGAGACAAGGCTACGTTTTGAAGGGTTAAGAAGAACTGATTTAATGACCACACAAGCAGTTTCTTTTATACATATTTTACAGCAAGGTTACCACCCACATGGACCTTGTGGGGCACTGAATATGAAAACACAGCAGCCAATCAGTTACAGATTTACAGTACAAACACACCCATTAATCATTGTACATTCCCCCTTCTGCTTAGGAGATAATTGTAGATTATACTAGCTTTAGTGTAACTATAATCTTAATTTTATTAATGACAGGAGGCGAATATTTGCTTAAGTCTCTCTTTACTAGAACTCCACAGCAGCACATTAACAGAGAGATAAACACCAAAGACAAAAACATAAGGTATCTATATAAGGCTCCTCCTAAGCCACCATTTCCTCTTTCACGCTGCGACAAAGTAACACAACAATAACAATAACTAAATAAAGAAAACATTTTTTAACATAACAATGAATGCCATCTGGAAAAACTTCGGATAATGGATGAACTTGATCTTCATCCTGCAAACATGCCGATTCTATGAACTGACGTCGAACCATTAAACTGAAACGAAATAAACAGAGTCGAAAACACTGATTAGTGAACGAAATGTACTGATAAAACATAAATCCCACGATCCAGTACTGATAGAATAAAGACATGAAATCCATCACTAACGACCGTCAAAACAATATAACATGCACTTCCCACAACATCACCCCAGACTACCCAACCTAGCCCAGATAATCAGACAAATCAACAGAAATACAATCAATGCAATCCATCCAAAACAGGGGGGGGTGAAACCAAACTGGGTGGGAAATATTCGCCTCCTGTCATTAATAAAATTAAGATTATAGTTACACTAAAGCTAGTATAATCTACAATTTTATAGCATGACAGGAGGCTTCATATTTGCTGTTTTAACGCTCCGACAGCAAAGCAAAAGAAACATAGCCCGACGGTCCAAAATAAACTGACGCAAAAACTTCCCACGGGCCCGGACCGCCACATACAAAAACGTCCCGAGGAGAAACGCCCATCAAGGAAAAACTTGGAAGCAGTAGCGCCGCTAACCGAATGCACTCCAAGAGTCGCATTCACCCCTGCCAGTGTCAATAATCAACTAATCCATCGAGATTGGACAGGGGCGAAGGAGCGGACGTCAGAAACACGTCTGAACGAAACCAGACACAACAAGAGGGCAAATACAGTAGAAAACTGGCGAAGGGAAAAAAACAAGGAACTCCGGCCGAATCCCGAAGAAAAAACGCTAAAACCATACTTACCTCCCAGAGGGAAGAGTATTTAGGCGCCGGAGGACGTGCCAGCCTCATCCCACGTAGAAATCTGCAGACCAGCGGGTCCTGACCGATGGGAAAAACAAAACCTCCAAACGGAACACGTGCCGCCTAAATAAATGACTAATTACAAGAACCAGACGACACAACCGTCCCAAATCATCGAGGAGGGACAAGACACTCAGCAGGTTGGTCACGGGCCGGAAAAAAGGGTTCAGCATCCTGTCCTAAGCACCAACGACACTATGAAATCCATGCCAAGAGGTAAACATCACCTCGTCCCGGGAGCTCAGGGAGAAGGTCCCTGGCCGATAGTGACGATGCCTCGACATACCAGGCACTCCCGAAAGAGTCCAAGAGGAGTATTCGAGAGGACGGTAAGAGAAGAGGATCCCGACAGGAAAAATCCAGAAACTCCGTGAACCCGACCGATCTCGCCATAGCGGAGTCAGCAACACTAAGGACACCCGTCGACCACAAACTAGAAGTAACACCCGGGGAATAGAGGCGAACGGAGGGAACACCCATGCTTCCTGAGAAAAAACAACCGCACCTGTCGAAGTACGACCACCACCGCGCACGCTGGATCCGGGAGCCAACCAAAGCACGTCTGAATCCGATGGTCGTCCCGGAGGCGAATAGACCCGCCATGAACAAAACCGAGCGACGCCTGAGAACGATGAAGATGGGTCGAGAGAGTTCCCAGTCGCTGGCATCCTTCCAAAGTCTGGAGAACGAATCCGCCGTCAGGTTTGACTCACACGGTAGATACTCTGCCTGTAATGCGGAGTTGCGCTGGAAGCATAAGACGGAAATCTCCTTCGTCACCACCAGTGTGCGAGACCGAGCGCCTCCCAGCGGTCGGTATATTGCACCGCCGAGATCTCAACAGCCCGACAGGTGACTTGCCAGGCTCCGAACTGCCAACGAACCCGCAATCAATCCAGGCAATTGACGTGGGATTCCGATTCCTTGTCCGGCTACGGGCCACCCGCGGACCCGGACGTGTACGTGGCACCCCAACCCCAAGGCTTGCAGTCGATTCCAGAATGAAATCCGGGGTCGGTCTGAACATTGTCTTGCCGTGCCATGCGGCCATGTGCAGAAGCCACCAGCTCAGTCCGGCCTTCACGTCCGGGAACAGGGAAACCCTCCAGTCTGAAGAGGGTCACATGCGTAGAACAGGGGTTTTCAGCCGTTGCATGGTCCCGTGGTGTAGCGGGCCCGGGTATATCGCCTGTATCTAGGCTGAGAGAAGTCCCACCGTACGAGCAAGCATATGACGGGGAATCCGGACTTGCCGTAATATCCTTCTCATCACCTCCTGGGCGGATGCCATCAGTGTTAAAGGTAGATGGAGAACGCAATCCGTCGCATTGACTACGACACCCAAGAAAACTCCACCGCCTGGGAAGGTACCAAAACCGGTTTCCTCAGATGAACTGCGAATGCCAGGATCTCCAACAGGGATGTCGCCGAACGCGCATAAGATCTGAACCTGGATGGATCTTCGCATAGGACCTGGCAAATCATCCAGAAATAATAGGAAACGGATGCCCTCTGGCCAGATGAATGCCCTCCAACTTGAAGTGGGTGCAGACAACAAAGGTGTTCCAGTCCCGAAAACTGACCACCGGGCGGAACTCCCCCGACTTCATCTTACTATAAAAAACGAGTTGGTAAAAAAGCCCCCCAAATCCTGGGCTCGCTGGATAGCGCCAGGGGCGAGCAGAGTCCGCACCTGCGTCGGTGGGGAGGGGAAGTCCATGGCCTAACCCCGTACCGTCTGACGGATCCATGCATTTGAAGACACTTCCTGCCATCTGTCTCTGCAGGGAAACAATCCGCCTGTATGTAATAGGGGGTGAGCCGAAAGCGGCAGGGGATGTACCCCGTCCCCTAGCACAGTCTCCATGACCTGCCCCCGTTCCCCGAGTGTAGGGAGGTCTGGGCTGGTAAGGTGGGAGAAAAGGATGGGCCACGGGATCTGTGGGGCCCGAATACCAGCCGGGATAACAGTGAGTGAAACACCTTCCTTATAGAGGACTGTGCTTTATCCAGGGAAGCAAAATTGATGCGTTCCTGTAGCTCCCTAATGACAGGAGCCCTGAACAGTAGGTCCTATTGCCAGAGGGCCCAATTCTTTAGATTCTAGCTCCGATAGTTTGGCGTCCATACGGAACAGAGTCGTTTACCTGCGTACGGTGCAGCACCGCATTAGCATCGCCTAGAAGGCACATGGGGCATAGTGCCTAATCTCGCATGATGGCTGGGTCCAGGTTCGTACCTACCATGTAGACCTCATCCGCCAGGACCAACGTCCTGCGCAAGGGACCCAGCATATCCTGTTGTCTATCCTGCGCTTAGCGGAGGCTTTCCTGGGTTCCCGATCCATAGGAGTCAAGTACGAGGCCACCAGGGGTCAAAATCCGGGGCCGCTGCCACCTCGTCCGGCAGGATGGGCCTGGGGTAGTCCGCCCGCAGCTTCTCGCGGGCCTCCCCTTAAGGGATCTGCGGATCCAGTAGTGCACGAAATGTGCCGAGTGGCCGGGCAGTGACCATTCCGAGGTTCTGTGGTGTCTGATAGACCGAGGGTTAAACAGATGTACTCCTGTAGCGTCCAATAGACATCGTCTCCCAGCATCGCCGTGGAGGCCTCTGTCGCCGGCGCGTCTTCATCCACCCAGCGCCAACCGGGACCCTCCCCACGGTCCTTATCCCAATCATCTCCCTCATCCGAGGGATACTGGTCTGCCCGCCACTCCTCCAGCAGGCCAATGTAGGGGGGGGTAAGGAGGCCACCTCCCCTGCCCCGAAAGGCGGGGGCGCCTGGCCGGCGAGGTTCGACAACCTCGAACCATGTCGCTTCGCCGGAGCCTTGTCCTTCCGGGAGCGTGGTTCAGGGCCTTCACCCTTCCAATAGCGCATGTGCGCACTTGCCTGCTCTCTTTCGTGAGAGTCTGACTCAGCCGAGTCGTCTGCCAAGCAGGGGGATCCTCTCGCACCCCTGTCCGGTTATGATTGCGGGAGGGCCCTAGCCAGGGCTGTCTCCACAGTGGCGGACACCGCCGCATTAATCAATGCCTGCAACTTCTGCTCCTGCGCAGAAGGCCTCCATAATGTCTGAGATGATTGTAGGTGATACCTAAGGAGATAGATAACAGGTATCCCCAGCAGGCAGTAGGGGCCGCACCCCTAAAATTGGCAGAGGCAAGTCTTAACGCATGCCGGCTCAATAACAGGGGTCCAGGAATGGAGCCGCCAGGCCAGTAGCATGCGTAATATGGCACAGACAACGCAGGCCAAATCATGGGGCACAGACAAGGCTGGCCAATCAAGGGGCACTGACAGAGCAGGCCAATCATAGGGGCACGGACAAAGCCGGCCAATATATGGGCACGGGAGGCACCGGCCCAGTGGTACATGGAGGCAGGAAATCCTTCTAGGAGGCATGCAGAAATAACCTGGCCACTAGGTTGGGTAGGGTACAGCTGAAACAGGGTCCCCAGATAAGTCCCAGGTCGGTGTGGTGTAGGGTAATTACAACGGGGCCCATGAAGGGTGCATGCAAAGTCACTGCAGCAAGCAGTCCTAGAGCCTTCAAGGCGGCATGTAGTAGAGCATGGATAATTTATAGTACAGTGCAGTATGCGCTGGAATAGGAGAAACCTGCACAAAAAAACAGAAATGGTACCAGTAGAGGGCACCCTGATCTGAAACCAGGGACCCCATGGGAAACCACCATGTGGGGTAACCTGATACCGTCACCACTGAGCTATCCCCCCACTGAGCAAAAATAAAAATGAGATATATACCCCCACCAAGGGGATGGGGCAAAGGAATGGGCAGCCCAAACCATGGGAAAAACAGGGGGGTATGCGCCTTTAAGCGCTGAGAAAACCCGGCGGATATGCGTCTTTAAGCGCTGAGAAAACCTATGGAAAAGAAAAACTGAAATATATACCCCCAACCGGGAGATGGGGCAAAGGATTGGGCAGACCAAATCAAGGGACAAACAGGGGGATAAGCGCCTTTAAGCCTATCCATAAACTACCTATTCAACCTGCAAGCCATCTGAATATTTTGCTCTATGCCAGCACAACAGGAACCACAGAAGGGGATAAGCGCCTTTAAGCGCTGAGAAATCCCGCGGCATGGCCAGCCCAGAGCCGTGCGCCCCGGCTCCGACCACGTGGTCGCGGGGAAAAAGCGCTTGCTAGCAGAAGCTCTCTGGGAACATGAGGCTCCCTGTACCCGCTCCACGCCGGCCGCTGGAGAGCACAATGCGAGCGGCGACGCGAGCAGGACAGGGAGGCAGGAGATGAGTCCCGCTCGGCGGCAAAAAACGGCGGGCGGGAATCCACACGTGGGGCCGCAGGAGTCTTTCTCCGCGGCCCCGGCGGTCGGCACGGGAGGCGGTCGGATGACCGCTTCCCGGCGACCAGCCACAAGAAAGAAAACAAATCAAAGAAGGGAAAAAACACATACGGAAAATAAAGGGAACAGGAGAAAACATATAGTGAGGAAACATAAAACACGGACACCCGAAGAAAAGGGGGTGGAAAAAAACGGTAGAAAGAAGGGAACTGTGAAACAGAAAAACTGTATAAATAATGGAAGAAAATAGAAGAATTGCAATAAATACACAGCAATAAGTAGCCCAAATAAATATGTAATAAACACACAGCCACCCAAGTAAAAACAGGAGGCAGTGGTACTCTGACCTGTACTGTTCTGCGGAGCAGCAAAGAAAGAGGAAATGGTGGCTTAGGAGGAGCCTTATATAGATACCTTATGTTTTTGTCTTTGGTGTTTATCTCTCTGTTAATGTGCTGCTGTGGAGTTCTAGTAAAGAGAGACTTAAGCAAATATGAAGCCTCCTGTCATGCTATAAAATTGAGTTACTTGTTATATCAGCTCAATTATCTCCTCCAAGCTAAGAAATACATTTTCTCACACTTTTTGTAACTTTAAAACTATGCGTCCCATTTTAACAGAATGCATTTTAGAATTGCATTTTATTAAACAGTATAGTCAGGGGAACAACATATCCAAAATTGAGTCGAATTGGACCAGTGGTTCGGGAGTAAGCTGAAATGTGGATGTGACCGACCGCCCGCACATTTCCCTGCCCAAAGCAGTTCCACAGATTCAGTATGTGTGGTCGGTCTATTTTCCCTTCACAATAATTAAAATTTGCACGAACTGAACTGTTCGTGTCTGCTATCAGTGCATATATCCTGTTCGTATGATTATGCTCCTGAAATAGCACTCTGTTCGTATATTTGTATTTGAAAAGGCAGCCGAAATTAGTTCCATGCGGTCAACGACAAAACACCGCTGAGTGCGTTCGACTAGACAAAATGGCCGCCGCCACGGGTTCGCACAGACAAACGCCGACCACCCTGTTAATCCATTAGAATGTTCAGGTGTTTGCGTTTTTTACAGGTCAAGAGGGTTAATTGGTGCCACACTCCTGCTCTGGGTGGTCGGTAGTTCGACAAAAGATTCGGTATATGAATGGGTTATGGCCAAATACATGTTTATTCATTTTAAGTGAATGCATTTCAATAAACGGTCTTTTCTAGTAGCAGGAATCTGTAACGGATCCCCTGGCACCCCGACTGGGTACCTCCGTTGATGGATGCTCCTAGCGCTTCTTTAGGATTCGAAGTACTCTAGCCAACACCACAACCACCGTAGGCCAAACCTCTCTTCCTTCAGAGCGAAGCAGGAACAAGCTCTTAAAAGAGCTTAGGAGTGATTATAGCAAGGGAATATGCAGAGCATAGCAATCCCTTGTAGCAGATTCCCCCAATAAGAGACAGGACTCCAAATTGAGGGTGAAGTAGAACTGTCTACAACTTTATTTTACTTGGGACTAGCCCATATGGTCAATACATTAACATTGCTGTGAAATTTCTATAAAACTACAAACAGTCAAATCATAGCAGGCAACATACAGTGACTTATTATAACATAAATACATATTTATAAATGGGTGGGAAAGACCATAATTAACACAAAATGTCTCTCCTGCATGCAGAATTAGCGATATGCAAATCTACCCGAATATGCTAAACAGCCCTGCTGCTGCGGGACAGGACTGACTATCCCTACCCCCGGTGGTGCATGTGCAGAGACCACGGTCCCATCTGCACTGTTGTGGAGCTTACTGTCTCCCCTTGGTGGGCTAAGCTGCTACTGGGGAGAGTGGGTAACAAGCTCCTCTCCCATACATACTTTCAGCTGCTGGGGAGAGAGGGTAACAAGCTGTCTCCTCTCCTAAGGACACACACTGCTGCTGGGGAGGAAGGACAGTACCTTCAGCTCCCTGAGTCTCACTGGACTGCTGGGGAGAGGGACCAACTGTCTCCTCTCCTAAAGACACACACTGCCGCTGGGGAGGAAGGACGACACATTCAGCTCCCTGTAACACACACTGCCGCTAGGGAGGAAGGATTGCACCTTCGGCTCCCTGGGACTCACTGAACTGCTGGGGAGAGGGACCAACTATCTCCTCTCCTAAGGACACACACTGCCGCTGGGGAGGAAGGACGGCACCTTCAGCTCCCTGGGAAACATACTGCCGCTGGGGGGGGAAGGACGCCATCTTCGTCTCCCTGTAACTCACTGGACTGTCTCCTCTCCTAAGGACACACACTGCCGCTGGGGAGGAAGGACGGCACCTTCAGCTCCCTGGGATACATACTGCCGCTGGGGATCTGGGCCAACTGCCCAGCATCCCTGTAGGGCTGGTAGAGAGACCTCGTTCCCATCTCCACCTGTAAGCTGGGTGTCTTCCCAGGACAAGTCAATAAGGTCTTCCATCTCTGGGACTGGTTGGGACGTATGTGGTACAGTACCAAGGTCCCCTAATAACAGGCTTGGTTGCTGGGGAGGAGGAACTAAACTCAATGCTTCCGGTGGTATACAGTCAATAAGCCCCATCATGTCAGAGACGTTATACGTTGAAATTTAGCAAACAATCCTGTTCTAGTTCCCACTCCTGGTTGGCAAGAAAAGTTAGATCTGGCTGAATGGCATCGATCTCCATAAGGTCCTAGTTGTCTGCCCGCTCAGCTCAGATGGACCAGAAGCGAGCAATGTCGGTGTCTCCGAACCAGAGACTAGTTTCAATAGTATCCCACAACAAACCAGGGCCATCGTAGTCTTCCCCATCAATACACTTGTACTCGATCAGCCATGGGTAGAGGTGGTAAGCATGTCACCGCGGGGCCCGATAGGAATCATCCAGCGACACCTCAGTCTCAACTAGCGTCTCCAGTTCGCTTATTCATTCCTCTGAGGGCTGGTTTCCCAATAACGGCATCCGCAGCTCTAGTTGTTCTGCTTGGCGCTGGTTAGTGGTCAGGATTTCCTCGCACCAGAAGGGTCCAATTTCGTTGATGTCCTCCATCCAGAGATAGCAGGCAACATACAGTGACTTATTATAACATAATTACATATTTATAAATGGGTGGGGAAGACCATAATTAACACAAAATGTCTCTCCTGCATGCAGAATTAGCGATATGCAAATCTACCCGAATATGCAAAATACCAGTCTTGCTATTCAGGTAGTGCATATTACTGTTGCTACCAACAGAGGGCACTACACAAGCTCCATAGCCAAATCCACCTAGTTGGTAGCAATCCTCAGCAGTACAGGAGAGCAGGCAATACATTTCACAGTACACACACACACTATAAACAATTACATTACACACACCCTGCACCTATAATGGGTACAGGGTGACTAAAACATAAGAGAAATAAAGCAACCTACATAAATAGTCTGTCTGAAGGTAGAATAGGGGCTTTAAAGCCAAATACATCAAAGAGTCGTAGTCACAGGGGAGGAGGCTGGCAAGCAGGCATCTCCAGGACCAAGTGGCGAAGGGCACTTCGTCACAACCACCTTGGAGGTCCTTTTCTTAAGTTTGCTACCTAATTCCCTGAAATTATTCTTTAGGACCTTCCATCTTCATCTTACTTTGTCATTGGTACCAACATGGACCATGACCGCTGGGTCATCCCCAGCCCCTCCCAATTATCCATCCATCCATGCTTAACTTTAAGTCATTTCTGTTCGTTCTTACTGGTGCTGGGGTGGCATAGCTAGTAGTGGGTAAACTGGACTCGCTGGAGCACAAATTGGTAGAGTGGGAGTTTGAAGAGCAAATTACAGAAGCTGGTGGTACTAACCTGGCAAAGTGGCGACAAAAAAACTCTGTGTCCATGTGAACTGCGCAAAGGTTGCCACTGCCTTAGCTGAAACAGATTTGTGGTAGTCGTAAAAAGTAAAACCACCGTACTTGTGTATGTACAAGTCCAGTTCCTCTCTACATTGGGGAAAATGTAAACATATCACGTCTCTAAACAAACCGAACGCTAGCACGAAGTCTGGTATAGACAACTTTTTTTTTTTTAAATCTGGGATCTGTTGCTTTGAGTACCACTGACAGGTCACCATAGTTGTATGTTTTATTTTCCACTATGTCTTGTGACGCTATCAATATGAGATTTACATCCTTGCCCTCCAATATGTCTATCTTAATGTTAGGTGGGACCATGTGTGCTGGTGTGATAAAGTGTAGTGGGAACCTGTGAAGTCTTTGTACCTGCAACGTTACCCTGAAAACTAGTTTGTTCAATGATTTGTGTAGGATGGATATCTGGGTAGACAACAGTAGCTGGTATGTGGGGTAACCTGATACCGTCACCACTGAGCTATCCCCCCACTGAGCAAAAATAAAAATGAGATATATACCCCCACCAAGGGGATGGGGCAAAGGAATGGGCAGCCCAAACCATGGGAAAAACAGGGGGGTATGCGCCTTTAAGCGCTGAGAAAACCCGGCGGATATGCGTCTTTAAGCGCTGAGAAAACCTATGGAAAAGAAAAACTGAAATATATACCCCCAACCGGGAGATGGGGCAAAGGATTGGGCAGACCAAATCAAGGGACAAACAGGGGGATAAGCGCCTTTAAGCCTATCCATAAACTACCTATTCAACCTGCAAGCCATCTGAATATTTTGCTCTATGCCAGCACAACAGGAACCACAGAAGGGGATAAGCGCCTTTAAGCGCTGAGAAATCCCGCGGCATGGCCAGCCCAGAGCCGTGCGCCCCGGCTCCGACCACGTGGTCGCGGGGAAAAAGCGCTTGCTAGCAGAAGCTCTCTGGGAACATGAGGCTCCCTGTACCCGCTCCACGCCGGCCGCTGGAGAGCACAATGCGAGCGGCGACGCGAGCAGGACAGGGAGGCAGGAGATGAGTCCCGCTCGGCGGCAAAAAACGGCGGGCGGGAATCCACACGTGGGGCCGCAGGAGTCTTTCTCCGCGGCCCCGGCGGTCGGCACGGGAGGCGGTCGGATGACCGCTTCCCGGCGACCAGCCACAAGAAAGAAAACAAATCAAAGAAGGGAAAAAACACATACGGAAAATAAAGGGAACAGGAGAAAACATATAGTGAGGAAACATAAAACACGGACACCCGAAGAAAAGGGGGTGGAAAAAAACGGTAGAAAGAAGGGAACTGTGAAACAGAAAAACTGTATAAATAATGGAAGAAAATAGAAGAATTGCAATAAATACACAGCAATAAGTAGCCCAAATAAATATGTAATAAACACACAGCCACCCAAGTAAAAACAGGAGGCAGTGGTACTCTGACCTGTACTGTTCTGCGGAGCAGCAAAGAAAGAGGAAATGGTGGCTTAGGAGGAGCCTTATATAGATACCTTATGTTTTTGTCTTTGGTGTTTATCTCTCTGTTAATGTGCTGCTGTGGAGTTCTAGTAAAGAGAGACTTAAGCAAATATGAAGCCTCCTGTCATGCTATAAAATTGAGTTACTTGTTATATCAGCTCAATTATCTCCTCCAAGCTAAGAAATACATTTTCTCACACTTTTTGTAACTTTAAAACTATGCGTCCCATTTTAACAGAATGCATTTTAGAATTGCATTTTATTAAACAGTATAGTCAGGGGAACAACATATCCAAAATTGAGTCGAATTGGACCAGTGGTTCGGGAGTAAGCTGAAATGTGGATGTGACCGACCGCCCGCACATTTCCCTGCCCAAAGCAGTTCCACAGATTCAGTATGTGTGGTCGGTCTATTTTCCCTTCACAATAATTAAAATTTGCACGAACTGAACTGTTCGTGTCTGCTATCAGTGCATATATCCTGTTCGTATGATTATGCTCCTGAAATAGCACTCTGTTCGTATATTTGTATTTGAAAAGGCAGCCGAAATTAGTTCCATGCGGTCAACGACAAAACACCGCTGAGTGCGTTCGACTAGACAAAATGGCCGCCGCCACGGGTTCGCACAGACAAACGCCGACCACCCTGTTAATCCATTAGAATGTTCAGGTGTTTGCGTTTTTTACAGGTCAAGAGGGTTAATTGGTGCCACACTCCTGCTCTGGGTGGTCGGTAGTTCGACAAAAGATTCGGTATATGAATGGGTTATGGCCAAATACATGTTTATTCATTTTAAGTGAATGCATTTAAATAAACGGTCTTTTCTAGTAGCAGGAATCTGTAACGGATCACCTGGCACCCCGACTGGGTACCTCCGTTGATGGATGCTCCTAGCACTTCTTTAGGATTCGAAGTACTCTAGCCAACACCACAACCACCGTAGGCCAAACCTCTCTTCCTTCAGAGCGAAGCAGGAACAAGCTCTTAAAAGAGCTTAGGAGTGATTATAGCAAGGGAATATGCAGAGCATAGCAATCCCTTGTAGCAGATTCCCCCAATAAGAGACAGGACTCCAAATTGAGGGTGAAGTAGAACTGTCTACAACTTTATTTTACTTGGGACTAGCCCATATGGTCAATACATTAACATTGCTGTGAAATTTCTATAAAACTACAAACAGTCAAATCATAGCAGGCAACATACAGTGACTTATTATAACATAAATACATATTTATAAATGGGTGGGAAAGACCATAATTAACACAAAATGTCTCTCCTGCATGCAGAATTAGCGATATGCAAATCTACCCGAATATGCTAAACAGCCCTGCTGCTGCGGGACAGGACTGACTATCCCTACCCCCGGTGGTGCATGTGCAGAGACCACGGTCCCATCTGCACTGTTGTGGAGCTTACTGTCTCCCCTTGGTGGGCTAAGCTGCTACTGGGGAGAGTGGGTAACAAGCTCCTCTCCCATACATACTTTCAGCTGCTGGGGAGAGAGGGTAACAAGCTGTCTCCTCTCCTAAGGACACACACTGCCGCTGGGGAGGAAGGACAGTACCTTCAGCTCCCTGAGTCTCACTGGACTGCTGGGGAGAGGGACCAACTGTCTCCTCTCCTAAAGACACACACTGCCGCTGGGGAGGAAGGACGACACATTCAGCTCCCTGTAACACACACTGCCGCTGGGGAGGAAGGATTGCACCTTCGGCTCCCTGGGACTCACTGAACTGCTGGGGAGAGGGACCAACTATCTCCTCTCCTAAGGACACACACTGCCGCTGGGGAGGAAGGACGGCACCTTCAGCTCCCTGGGAAACATACTGCCGCTGGGGGGGGAAGGACGCCATCTTCGTCTCCCTGTAACTCACTGGACTGTCTCCTCTCCTAAGGACACACACTGCCGCTGGGGAGGAAGGACGGCACCTTCAGCTCCCTGGGATACATACTGCCGCTGGGGATCTGGGCCAACTGCCCAGCATCCCTGTAGGGCTGGTAGAGAGACCTCGTTCCCATCTCCACCTGTAAGCTGGGTGTCTTCCCAGGACAAGTCAATAAGGTCTTCCATCTCTGGGACTGGTTGGGACGTATGTGGTACAGTACCAAGGTCCCCTAATAACAGGCTTGGTTGCTGGGGAGGAGGAACTAAACTCAATGCTTCCGGTGGTATACAGTCAATAAGCCCCATCATGTCAGAGACGTTATACGTTGAAATTTAGCAAACAATCCTGTTCTAGTTCCCACTCCTGGTTGGCAAGAAAAGTTAGATCTGGCTGAATGGCATCGATCTCCATAAGGTCCTAGTTGTCTGCCCGGCTCAGCTCAGATGGACCAGAAGCGAGCAATGTCGGTGTCTCCGAACCAGAGACTAGTTTCAATAGTATCCCACAACAAACCAGGGCCATCGTAGTCTTCCCCATCAATACACTTGTACTCGATCAGCCATGGGTAGAGGTGGTAAGCATGTCACCGCGGGGCCCGATAGGAATCATCCAGCGACACCTCAGTCTCAACTAGCGTCTCCAGTTCGCTTATTCATTCCTCTGAGGGCTGGTTTCCCAATAACGGCATCCGCAGCTCTAGTTGTTCTGCTTGGCGCTGGTTAGTGGTCAGGATTTCCTCGCACCAGAAGGGTCGAATTTCGTTGATGTCCTCCATCCAGAGATAGCAGGCAACATACAGTGACTTATTATAACATAATTACATATTTATAAATGGGTGGGGAAGACCATAATTAACACAAAATGTCTCTCCTGCATGCAGAATTAGCGATATGCAAATCTACCCGAATATGCAAAATACCAGTCTTGCTATTCCAGGCTTGCATTTGATACAGTTCCACACAAAAGATTAGTGTTCAAACTCAAGGAAATCGGTCTCGATGAAAATGCTTGTTCTTGGTTAGAACATTGGCTTAAAAACAGAATACAAAGAGTTGTCGTTAATGGTAAATTTTCAAGCTGGACAGAGGTGGCAAGTGGTGTCCCTCAGGGGTCTGTTCTGGGACCCCTTCTATTTAACATTTTTATAAATGATCTTGAAGACAGCATTGAAAGTCATGTTTCAGTGTTTGCAGATGACACAAAACTTTGTAAAATAATACAATGTGAGCAAGATATTACTTTGCTGCAGAAGGATTTAGATAGACTGGGGGACTGGGCACTCAAATGGCAGATGAAATTTAATGTTGAAAAATGCAAAGTTATGCACTTCGGCGTAAAGAATACACAAGCAACGTATACCCTTAATGGAAGCGAATTAGGGATAACAACACACGAAAAGGACTTGGGAATTGTTATAGACAACAAACTATGCAACAATGTGCAATGTCAATCAGCAGTGGCCAAGGCCAGTAAGGTATTGTCATGCATGAAAAAGGGCATTCATTCTCGGGACGAGAATATCATTTTGCCTCTCTATAAATCACTGGTAAGACCACATATTGAATATGCTGTGCAATTTTGGGCACCTGTTCTAAAGAAGGATATCATGGCACTAGAAAAAGTGCAGAGGCGGGCTACAAAATTAATAAAAGGAATGGAACATATCAGCTATGAAGAAAGGTTAACAAATTTAAACCTATTTAGTTTAGAAAAACGTCGCCTGAGAGGGGATATGATAACATTATACAAATATATTCGGGGCCAATACAAACCATTGTGTGGAAATCTATTCACAAACCGGACTTTACATAGGACACGAGGCCATGCGTTTAGACTGGAAGAAAGAAGATTTCGTCTAAGGCAAAGGAAAGGTTTTTTTACTGTAAGAACAATCAGGATGTGGAATTCTCTGCCTGAAGAAGTGGTTTTATCAGAGTCCATACAGATGTTCAAACAGCTACTAGATGCATACTTGCAAAGACAGAATATTCAAGGATATAATCTTTCAATGTAGGGTAATAACTGCTTGATTCAAGGATAAATCTGACTGCCATTCTGGGGTCAAGAAGGAATTTTTTGTCCTAGCTTGTTGCAAAATTGTGCTTCAAACTGGGTTTTTTTCTTTTCTTTTGGATCAACAGCAAAAAACAGGTGTGAGGAAGGCTGAACTTGATGGACGCAAGTCTCTTTTCAGCTATCTAACTATGTAACTATGTATGTAACTATTCAGGTAGTGCATATTACTGTTGCTACCAACAGAGGGCACTACACAAGCTCCATAGCCAAATCCACCTAGTTGGTAGCAATCCTCAGCAGTACAGGAGAGCAGGCAATACATTTCACAGTACACACACACACTATAAACAATTACATTACACACACCCTGCACCTATAATGGGTACAGGGTGACTAAAACATAAGAGAAATAAAGCAACCTACATAAATAGTCTGTCTGAAGGTAGAATAGGGGCTTTAAAGCCAAATACATCAAAGAGTCGTAGTCACAGGGGAGGAGGCTGGCAAGCAGGCATCTCCAGGACCAAGTGGCGAAGGGCACTTCGTCACAACCACCTTGGAGGTCCTTTTCTTAAGTTTGCTACCTAATTCCCTGAAATTATTCTTTAGGACCTTCCATCTTCATCTTACTTTGTCATTGGTACCAACATGGACCATGACCGCTGGGTCATCCCCAGCCCCTCCCAATTATCCATCCATCCATGCTTAACTTTAAGTCATTTCTGTTCGTTCTTACTGGTGCTGGGGTGGCATAGCTAGTAGTGGGTAAACTGGACTCGCTGGAGCACAAATTGGTAGAGTGGGAGTTTGAAGAGCAAATTACAGAAGCTGGTGGTACTAACCTGGCAAAGTGGCGACAAAAAAACTCTGTGTCCATGTGAACTGCGCAAAGGTTGCCACTGCCTTAGCTGAAACAGATTTGTGGTAGTCGTAAAAAGTAAAACCACCGTACTTGTGTATGTACAAGTCCAGTTCCTCTCTACATTGGGGAAAATGTAAACATATCACGTCTCTAAACAAACCGAACGCTAGCACGAAGTCTGGTATAGACAACTTTTTTTTTTTTAAATCTGGGATCTGTTGCTTTGAGTACCACTGACAGGTCACCATAGTTGTATGTTTTATTTTCCACTATGTCTTGTGACGCTATCAATATGAGATTTACATCCTTGCCCTCCAATATGTCTATCTTAATGTTAGGTGGGACCATGTGTGCTGGTGTGATAAAGTGTAGTGGGAACCTGTGAAGTCTTTGTACCTGCAACGTTACCCTGAAAACTAGTTTGTTCAATGATTTGTGTAGGATGGATATCTGGGTAGACAACAGTAGCTGGTATTGGAGATTCCAACTTCCCCATTCTTTGGTTTAAGTTATTGATGGATGACAGACTGGATGTCATCATGGCCTATATTCCTGTCATGGTCTCATTAATATTTTCTTGCGTACTAGTCCCTGGTTGTGGGTTATGCGAATTTGTCATCATGACCCTAGATAGTTATGCCTTTCTGGTGGTGGCAGGATATGGTATCCCCCTACACCTTAGCTTTGCGGCGATCTTTGTGATCGTCCATGACCTCAAGGAACAAGGGCTTGTAGGGTCTTAATTTGCGCCTGATGTGGGGGCAGTAGTTGGAGTCGGTGGTCTAGCTGGCGTGCTGGGTAGGAAGAAATAGTCTCCTTAGTCTGACACGTGTGACATTCTACAATTTAATAAAACGTGAGATTTGTAATATGGATTACTGACATTAACATACAAGGCCTTAACCCGTCCAGCCCCGTGAACTTGATAAACCAGGAATAATTTGTATATATTTTATAATATTACTTTCAAAAGTGATCATCTCAAAGAAGTATTTAATCTGCTTTTGAAAATTAGTGTTTTATGCATATATTTTTTTAATCTATTAAATTCAATTAAGGTTATGGTGGTTCTGTTAATGTGTCAATCTTATGAATGTTTAGAACCCATTAAAACTTGACTGATTGATGTAGGTGTAGGATCCTTTTCTATTGAAACACTGGAAAAAGTGATGTAAAAAAGGATCAGAATAGACACTGTGAATTGTTTAACATTATTAAATTATCCATCAGCAGCCATTACATGATAAATATTCAGGATTGCAATCAAGCGTATAAGTAGTAAACAAATCAAGAATCTGTATTAAGGATTCAATAATTATAACATTAACTATTATTGTGAAAACAAAAATAATTTTGTAACTAAGCTAGAAAGTGATAAAATAATGAAAGGAGAAAAAAAAGTGCTAAAATTAGGTAGCTGAACACATTTTATTTACCAAGATTATTTTACAAGAGTAGAAAAACAAAACATAACATTTTCAATTAATATGAAATACATTATAAATTAAAAAAAATGGCACCTACTGAAAAATAAATAATTGGAGTTATTTTTATACAGGATTATTTACTAACGTGAGAATTCAAGATGATTTTCACACATAAAGTGAAAATATCTAAAGTGGAAATATTCTCAAAGTTAACCATGCTTTCAGGTTGGCTACTCTGGCTTAAAATGTCAAATTCACTTTAGTGAATAACCCTAATAGTGTCAGCGTTAGAGGTTTTGCTATAGTGGAAACTGGATGCTAAATATAAAATCTGCATTACAGTTTTTAGTATTTCTCACATTCACAATACAAAATGGTTTATTCCCATATTAATCCTTTGAGGATTTCTGAAACCTTAGAGTTGACAACATCCTTTCCCACATTCATAACATCACATTTCTCTTTTGTGTGAGTTCTCTGATGGTTAATAAGATGTGCATGCCGGCCAAAACATTTCCCACATTTAGAACATGAAAAAGGTTTCTCTCCTGTGTGAGTTCTCTGATGGCTAACAAGATGTGAGTGTTGGCTAAAACATTTCCCACATTCAGAACACGAGAATGGTTTCTCTCCTGTGTGAGTTCTCCTATGTGTAATAAGCTCTGATTTACTAACAAAACATTTCCCACATTCAGCACATGAAAATGGTTTCTCTCCTGTGTGAATTCTCCGATGTTTCCCAAGATCGGACATTGTAACAAAACATTTCCCACATTCAGAACAAGAGAAAGGCTTCTCCCCTGTGTGAATTCTCATATGTGCAACAAGATGTGATCTACTGATAAAACATTTCCCACATTCAGAACATGAGTAGGGTTTTTCTCCTGTGTGAGTTCTTTTATGCATACTAAGGTTTGAAATCACACTAAAACATTTCCCACATTCAGAACAAGCGAAAGGTTTTTCTCCTGTATGGATTCTGCAATGTCTAACAAGATCAGATTTAGTAACAAAAGATTTCCCACATTCAGAACATGAGAAAGTTTTTTCGTTTGTGTGTGTTCTCTGATGTCGAACAAGAAGTGAATTTTGGCTATAACATTTACCACATTCAGAACATGAGAAGGGTTTCAATCCTGTGTGAGTTCTCTGATGTTTTAAAAGATATGAGTTACAGGAGAAACATTTCCCACATTCAGAACACGAGAAAAGTTTTTCTTTTGTGATAATCTTTGAACCGGTAAAACATTTCCACCATTCAGAACATGGGAAATGTTTAGTTTTTCTGTTTACTCTGTTTATATCATTTATAGGCATAAATGATTCTGAAAGATTCCTTGTTTTTTTAGAGTTGGAGTTCTTGTTTTTTTTATTAAAAGATTCATTCATAGTCTTGATTAGTGTATTTCTATTCTTCTCTTGTCCATTGGGATAACTTCTGTTCACGGAACCATCTGAAAGAAATGTACCGGGAGTTATGGAAAATCTGTTACTATAAATGATTTATTGTTTACCATACTCAAAAAAACTGATAATATTTTCATGAAAGATCAGATATGTGACTGCGAAGCATCAGACGAGGTGATAAAGAATGACTTTAAAAAAACATGGTGAGTGTTTAAACACCATCACTTACATTTGCATCTCAAAATGAAATTAAGTCTATAAAGCCTCACTTACCTATATTTACATTTCGGGAATAATTACCAGCTTGTAGAGGAATATATTTATCTGTGAGTAACTCATTCCGCCTTCCTAATGTCTGCAAATACCTATTAGAAATTATCTAATTGTGAGTGCTGAAAACTCTCACTGTCCTTGGTATTGTTACTCTGGGTCTCAGTACTCACAACAAAGAACAAATAAGATAAGGAAATATAAGAAAATCAATATAAATATAGTAATACCAATACAGTATTTGTATTAGCTGTGTATTAGAATAAGGTAAATCCAAAATAAAATAACCTTAAAAAGGAATTGTTGTACTTTTCTAAGGTCAACAGAGGTCAGTAAAAATTCAAAATGATTTTTTTGATGGAGTGCTTCTGGAGGTCATTGTACCCCTCTATAAAACAAACACACAGGGGGGGCGGGGCCTGACCGCCATGCTGGCTGGTCGCAGGGAAAAACAGCTCCTACAACTTTCCGACTTTTAAGCCTAAAAAAAAGGAACTCCCGAAACCACCAGACGACCAAAAGCGGTGGGCCGACACATGAGGAAGCACTGGACCCGGGGAGAGGCTTGCTATTAATGTTTAAGTCCCTCGGAGAGATATACATCATCCTTTCTGGATGACGCCTACTCAGGCGGTGAGTGAGGCGGACGGCTGCTGCCCCGCTATCCTGCCCGATGGTACCCAGCCAGACTCCCTCAGATGAGCGAACCGGGCCCTGTTCCCCCCCCTCCCCCTCTGGGCCGGCAGGGGGTGATCCCGGCCCACACCCTGCGTCCCTACTGCAACAGAGATCTCAAGGCCCCAACGTACCGCCAAAATGCAGCTCCACATCTAAAATGGCGGCAACCATGGAACTGCCAACACGCCCTGGCACCTCCAGCCCCTGGAGAGACATAATCCCCATGAATCCGAGGCAGGCCCTACATACCTGCTTGCAGCAGCCTGAACGGCGGGAGCACAGCGACACACCACATCAGCATACGCCTAACAAAAGTTACCGTGGTCCCTGGGAGCACAAGCAGCAATGAGGTTGGAGAGGCTGCAAGCCGGCACAGAAACAGTTAACCAGACCCAGCAGACAATCCCTAGGGCATGCCTGGACAGCTGACACATGGTGCACAACATCGCTCCACATCTCAGTTCTGGCCCGTAGCACTGCAACACTTACCAGTCGGACCGCAGCAGGATGATACCAAACGGCTGGAGGGAACGGGCTGAGGCGAACTCTCTGCCAAAAGGGGACTTCCTAGCTGTCCGCCTCCGTACTGCAGACTCTGAGTAGGGATGACTTAACCCCTTAAGGACACATGACATGTGTGACATGTCATGATTCCCTTTTATTCCAGACGTTTGGTCCTTAAGGGGTTAAAGAAACATCCTTTTCCTCACTGAGGGTGCAAAATGCCCTATATTCCTACTATGTGCATTACTACTCAGATGCCTGATGCTGGGATCTCGGGGTGTTCCCACACTATAAGGTTGTTTTCTCATGATACCTATAGAGTTCTCCAGGGCATACTCAATGTTTTTATATTTTATTTTAGGCCTGCTGCCCACTTATGTTGTTTTAGATGCCTCTATGATATCACTTTGCCAACTGACCCCTAACTAGCAAAGCATAGTCTACACAGGTACATAGAGTTGGTTTCAGCTGACTGACTAAGCCTAATTTTACTCTAGTGTTTTCACATTATGTAGATCACAACTCCTCCATCTATGAGCAAGCATAACCCCTGAAACCAGCATTGTGACTCATACAAAGCGTTTGATATAAGCATTGTGACTGATATATAAGCATCGCGTTTGAAATAAGCATTACGTTTGATAAAAGCATAGAGTTTGATACAAGCATAACCCATGTAACCAGCATTGTGATTGTTAGAAGTACATAAGCATCGGGTGTGACAGAAGCATTGAACCTGTGTTATATTTGTATTTTATTTTTATTTTTTGTTTAAATTTCTACGTACATGACCTGTGCAAAGATTTTTATGAGCATGTTTATTACAAAAATTATGCAGTGTTAACTCATTGTTCTGCCCTGAGCTGCTGGTATCTGCCATTGTGGCAATACCAGTAAGTATGTGCCTTCCATGCATATAAAAAATAAAGAGTTTAAAACAAACACACAAACACTATTAAAGTTCAATTTACAGAGCAGGCGATAAAAACTTCTAAAGCAAGTTAATATTTGATTGAAAATGAAACCATTTAATTGCAGGCTGTGGGGGGTCACAGTCAAGGGAGGTATAGCTAGTCACTAATATTCAAAAGTCCACATACTGTTACCTAAATTAACGCTATTCGTGGACTCATACACGTTTCTTATTTCATGGGTTATTAATGTGCAAGACGCTTGATATCATTCATAACTAGCGACATGTTATTTTCATATCTCTTGATAGGAATAATTTTCACTTGTCTGTTCAACCAACTGAAAATTATAAACTATCAATAAAAAATGTTTAGACATAAAAAAATTATAGGGGGGGGGGAGCCTGACTGTAGAACTGGTCAGATGTGTTTTCGCTGAGTTCCAAGAACAAACTACTAAATCTGCCCAATTCACAGAAAACTCACTGTCTCCCATTGGACAATCACACTATATTTGCTTCTACAAACTCCTGTGACCACATTCCTGGGGCAAAGTTTACCCATCGGGCTTCTATCCCGCACCCCCCCTTTGGACCGGAGGGGGTTATCCCAGTCCCCGCTGGCATGCTGACCCACTCACCTCTGCTGATTTCAACAACTCCTTTGGAGCTGATAACCCGCACACAAAGTACCAACATGGCCGCCGATGGCAAGTCACCAGCCCTTTCAACTTCCAAATTATGGGCCGCACAGGAGGAGAGGCTCAATAAAGCCTTTGAAAGAATATGGGAGCAATTCTGGTACAGAATCCAGCGTCATGCAGAGAGACTCGGCACTGTACCTAATCTCCAGCCTCATCCCCCAAGCAAAGACCACGTGCTGAGACCCACTGGGAAAAGCCTAAAATTAGTACCACTAGTGAAGAAGCAGAGGCGGGAACCTCAGAATGCGCATAAGCGTCGAAGACTTGATGCCGCTATGGACCACTATCTTCCAGGGCGACGGAACAGGTTGGGAAAGCTCCCTGCGCACATCTCACATCCTCAGAAGGCCATTGCACTGCGTGTAAACAAGCTGTCAGTTTAAGGGCCTCAAGACCAAGCCCCAGGTCATATTCCTCCATGGGACTCAGGAGTTTGATGCCGTGAACTGTTTGAAGACCTGGGGCCAATGGGATACAGCAATGTGAGACTTGAGTCATCAACATTACTGGGGCAGTGTCCATGACATGCTGGGTATCGGCTGAAACACACTTTGCTCCTATAGATACAGCCCTCTGTATCTATATGGTTTTCTCTGCTCCATTTGTTTTGTACAATGTTATGCACTGTTCCACCATACAGCACCCAGTGGTATTAATTGCTCTATGTCTACCATATCAGGAAGAATTACTTTACTGAGAGGGTAGTGGATGCATGGAATAGCCTTCCAGCTGAAGTGGTAGAGGTTAACACAGTAAAGGAGTTTAAACATGCATGGGATAGGCATAAGGCTATCCTAACTATAAGATAAGGCCAGGGACTAATGAAAGTATTTAGAAAATTGGGCAGACTAGAAGGGCCAAATGGTTCTTATCTGCCGTCAAATTCTATGTTTCTATATAGCACCATGCCTCTGTTAAGCTTGTTTCACCCTCCCTAGCATTGGCAGCTAGACTATTTCCAAAATCCAGCATGTATTAATATGTTTTCATTTTTATTTCTCATCCTCGCTCTCAGGTAGTAAGGCGTACATATTGCCTCTCTGTTTATTCCCTATTGACAGGTATGATACCTTGTCGTATGTGCTCACCACCAATCTGTACAGTCACCTACTGTCATTTATTTACCAATCCTTAAGCAAGGTTTATCGTAACCTGTCACTGACAGTATGGATTGCACAATATCAGACCCAGTATTAGTACTCTGACAGACATGCGAGACTAGCCTGCAATTTACTTGTTGTTTTTATTAAGTTTACTCACTCAAGTAATGTAACTAAACACATAGCCAGTTAACCTAGCTTGTGTCACTCATTATTATTGATTTCTTATTCACTGGCTTATCTTTTATGAACGTGTTTATTATTACTAAAAATGTGCAGTTCAATCTTATGTCATGACACTGTGTTGCTTTAACATGCCTGCAAAGGCCTGATTTTGCTGTTGTGGCATTACAGGTCATCTTGTACTTATATGCACCAAAAATAAAGAATAAAAAAAAATAGCTTAGATTGAATCAGGGTGTGCATTGGCAGCTGTTCTGGACTTGCAGGCTGGAAGAGTGCATCATAGTGCTTAATAATGCAATGATAAACTTATTTCAATGGCGGAAACTGAAGTCACTCTGATGAGGGTGGGAGCCTCGGCAGTTCCTTATGGACACACCATTGGAAATGAAGAATGGAGAGGAACGAAGCTGGCTCAGTTAATACAAGGTAAAATAACCCGTGTTTTTGAAGATGGTTTGGGACTGGTCAATTAAAATCTAACAGAGCCTGCATTTTATTTATTTATCCGACCGAGTACCTTCCGTTGATGGACGCTTTCTAGCCTGCGCTGAGGACCACAAGCACTGCACTGGACACCACAACTACCGCAGACTCCACAACTGCCGTAGCTTAACTGAAGTCTCGCCGTCTTCCTTCCACCCTGGATCAGCCTCTGTCCTCCAGGACCGTGTGGGAAAGACCTCTCCTCCAGGAGAGCGTATCAGGAACAAGCTCTTACAAGAGCTAAGTGATTCAAGCTCAGGGGAGTATGCAGAGCATAGCAATCCCAAGTGTGAATATAGCTGTTCCCTCCAATCACGAGACAAGACTACGTATTGAGGGTCAAGAAGATCTGACGTTTTAATCAAACACTCTGCTTTTATGCCCATTTTACAAACATAGTACCGCCCACAGGGTTTTGAAGAACAACCAATCAAACAAGTATAATATAATAAAACACTCACATTCATTCCCACAAAGTCCTCCCCTCTGCCTGATATAATAACTGTACACAATGGGTTAATGTAATTATCACAGGCAGGAAAAATATAATTTTTACACATGTACTGTAACTTTAAAAATATACATTCAATCTTCATAAGTTACATATTAATACTCAGGACACTTTAATTATAAACATATCCAAAATTCAGCCAATTCCATCCAGGGATTAAAAAGTTAGTCGGAAGTCCTTTATGACCAACCGCAAGCACATTTTTATGCCCAAAACAGTTCCATAGATACGGGCTGTGCGGTCGGTCTATTTCACACTGAAAAAATGACTAAGTCCCATTCGAATGCACGAACGGGGCACCATTCGTGAAATTGGCTCAGTATAGCAGTACATTCAAACTGCCGAACAGGACTTAGTTTCCAGTTGCAGAGTCTAAGTGTAGGAGAAGGTAAGGGTCAGCAGTGTTCGTTGAAATGTACAGCCGATTTCAATTTGGCTGCACACACCGCTGACCGCGTGCGAATGAACAAAGATGGCCACCGCCACGTGTCCGTATGTACGAACGGCGGCCCCCTAGCGGTGGGCAATTTACCTACAGCAGGCTCCCAGCCTGGGAGGTAAATTGCCTGCACGCTTCCACTTCTGGGTGGTCCGCCTGTATAGTAAATGGTTCAGTAAGCTCCAATTACCAAACCATAAGGCTGCTATCATGGTAGAAAACACTTTCAAAAAGAGGCTTGTTCAATTTAGAAATGCCTCCAGCCTGAAAGGAATCACAATCATTGAAAAATACTGTCTCAGTGAGCAGAATTTCCATGTTACACAGAAATTCATTGTGTTGGAGCGCTGTATGGTAATTCTCCCAGTGACCAATAAGACGGATGCCCTGTAACCATTGTGGGTGCAGGGTGTGTGTAGTGTAATGTATTCATTGGTGTTAAATGTTTGTGCGCTCTCCTATCTTGCTAATGCATGCAATAAACTAGGTGGATTTGGCTGTGGAGCCAGTACAGCACCATCTGCTAGTTGCAAGGGCTTAGCAACAGCTGTATGCACTGCCTGAATAGTAAGGATTGCTAACTTGCATATTCAGGTAGATTTGCATATTGCAAATTCTGCAGACAGGAGAGATATTTTGTGTTTATTATTGTCTTCCCCACCCCTTTATGAATATTTTGTTATGTTAATATAAGTTCCTATTTGTTTTCTGCTATGATTTGGTTAATTGTATTTTATTGTGTTTGTCACAGGAAGGTTGATGTAATGAACACATGGGCTAGGCCCAAGTAAAATAAAGTATTGTATGTTTTTTGTTTTTTTTTAGAACTTGTGTCCTGTGTGGATTTTTAGGGATCCCAGTAAGTCTTTGGACCCGTTTACTGGCTGCACGACCCCTCTGGCCCTGGGATAAATCAAAAGAGCAAGCCTTGAGAGCCGCAATAGCCTTTGTAAAAGCAATAGCTATAATCACAATATAGACCGTGTTCCAGATACCTGTCTGGAAGGAAAGCTGCAGAGGAATAGGCAGTGGAGACAATACCAGGCGTCAGGAAAGTGAAAGCACAACAGCTTCTCCAACACTTCCCCTGTATCCACCTGATAGCCAACGCTTCTCTCACACAGCTGGAAGCTGTAGTAGGACGAGAAATAGTGATATGCATCCATTTTTTCCCCACACGAACATGACTCTTTTTAGGACAAAAAATTAATTATACAGAGTATTGTACCTCCGTGAGCAGGTAACCACACTAATATTTAAGGTTTTGGTGCTTTAAAAAATACAGAATATAATGGTTATTGAATACACTGTGCTAGTCATAGCTAGCCTAGCTGAGAGGCGTGCCTAACAATGCAATCTAACCACGT
Source organism: Pelobates fuscus (assembly GCF_036172605.1). Taxonomy (NCBI): domain Eukaryota; kingdom Metazoa; phylum Chordata; class Amphibia; order Anura; family Pelobatidae; genus Pelobates; species Pelobates fuscus. The sequence continues at coordinate 484,337,199 of NC_086317.1, forward strand.
TTATAGTGATGTTAAAAATGGTTATTACATATTTAAAGTTTTTCTTGCTTTATTTTTGTGGCGAAACCAACTTCGCCACTGTGGGCTGGAGAAGCCTGGCTGCTAGCCTCCTGCCCGCTGACTATGGCCCCTGGACATATTGCACTCTAAAGACTATATTTGGGCATGTACTAATTTATATTGCTGCTACTGGCCCTTTAAAATCAGCAATGGACATTTTGGGACTACTGTCCCTTTAAGACTGTGAAGCCTATCCTATTGTACTGCCTGTATATTGTATATGTATTTATGTATGCAGTTAACCTGGGTTATATATATATGCAGCCTTCATCTGATTGTTCGGTAGAATCCCTCCATTCCTTGTATTGAGGAAACTACCGAACAACCAGACCACCCAGGACTAAGTGTGCCTCCAATTACCGTTTGCAACAATGTTGCAAACGGGTAATTGGCAATCAGTGCAGTGTGGTCTTTGTCCTCTGGGTGGCCGCCATTCGGGAAACAAACACGTGGCGGCGGCCATCTTTAACTACCGAACAGCGGTGTTTTGCCGTCGAGTGTCTGGAACTGAAATCGGACACTTGACTAGGCAAACACCGCTGAGACCTCCATACTTCCAGAAATTCGTATGGAAACTACCGAATGACCCCCCGTTCGGTAGAAAGAACCCCACAAACAAGGGAATTCATTCAAACCCTCTCCAGGCTCTATAACACAGGCAATTCGTCTGTTTTCATTCCCTTGTTTGTGACCGACCGCAGGGCCAAAATGCATGGAACTGATTTCGGATACTTTACCCAGGCGGTCGGTCAATACTTTAAAGTCCCATAACTCCTGAACCATTTATCCGAATGGGCTGATTCTTGCATATGTTGTCCCCCTGAATAAGGGCTATCAGGGGATACCTGTCTTGGAGGTGTAGCATATGTATTTGGGGTACATCCAGGAATTGGGGAAAAAGGTGTACAGTATAATTGTGTTAAGTGTTAATCTAAGGGGAGGAAATGTGTGGGAGGTACATCCATGTGATTGGTTAATTTCATCCTCCCCCTGGGAGTGTCCTGTATGTACTTGTTGGTAATAAAAGCCAGACTGGGTGTCCCAGTCTTGAGTTCCTGCTTAACCCTCAAAATGAAGTGTCGTCTCGTTCTTGGGGGGGATTGGATTGTAAGCTGACTGCCAAGAGTGTAAGCCGATTGTATGCTTTTCTTGTTCAGCTGTTCCAGTTCGGAGTGTTATTTCGTATCCAGATCGGGAGTGTGGTGTTCTGCAGTAGCTGTGCCTGTATCCAGAAAAGGGGATTATCGCCTAAACGGATTTTTCCCCTTTCATGCTGAAACGGTCCGTTACAATTGGTGGCAAGCGGTGGGATCGTTCCTACAACCAGAGGGACAGCTACAGACAACACCATTCCTGGATTACAAAGTGAGGGCAACGCCAGTACCCGTACAGCGCCCCTATCTACAAGGAACCAACTGCAGCAGAGCAAGCATGGCACCCAGCTACACTCAAGAGGCGTATGACAGAGAGGTCACCAAGATACTGGCTTTATGCGGACCCAACCCCTCAGAATATAGAGTGCAGCGTGTGAAGCAAGCAGTGCGAGAGTACTTGCCGTGGGAATCAGAGCGGGCCAGGGGGTTTGCAGACCTCCCTCCCCAGCGGCAATGTGTGGCCCAGGGAGCTGATGGTGTCGTCCATCCTCCCCAGCAGCCGTGTGTGTCCAAGGGAGCCGAAGGTGCAGTCCTTCCTCCCCAGCGGCAGGCTGAGTTACAGGGGGCAGAGGTTGTTGTTCCTGCCCCCCAGCAGCAAAGTGAGATGCCAAGAAGGCAGTGTGAAGTGAAGGGAGAGGAGAGCAGCGTCCTCCCTCCCCAGCGGCAATGTGTGCCCCAGGGAGCTGATGGTGTCGTCCATCCTCCCCAGCAGCCGTGTGTGTCCAAAGGAGCCGAAGGTGCAGTCCTTCCTCCCCAGCGGCAGGCTGAGTTACAGGGGGCAGAGGTTGTTGTTCCTGCCCCCCAGCAGCAAAGTGATATGCCAAGAAGGCAGTGTGAAGGGAAGGGAGAGGAGAGCAGCGTCCTCCCTCCCCAGCGGCAATGTGTGCCCCAGGGAGCTGATGGTGTCGTCCATCCTCCCCAGCAGCCGTGTGTGTCCAAGGGAGCCGAAGGTGCAGTCCTTCCTCCCCAGCGGCAGGCTGAGTTACAGGGGGCAGAGGTTGTTGTTCCTGCCCCCCAGCAGCAAAGTGAGATGCCAAGACGGCAGTGTGAAGCGAAGGGAGAGGAGAGCAGCGTCCTCCCTCCCCAGCGGCAGTGTGTGCCCCAGGGAGCTGATGGTGTCGTCCATCCTCCCCAGCGGCAGTGTGTCCTGCAGGGAGCAGAGACAGTCAGTCTCGCACCCCAGCAGCCGGACAAGAGAATGAAAGGGGAGACAGCTGGTCCCCCTTTCCACCAGCAGAGAGAGTGGCAGGGAGAGGAGCCTGCTAACCCCCCTCCCCAGCGGCAGTTTACCGTCCAGAGAGAGGAGCTTGTTACACCCTCTCTCCAGCGGCAGCCTAACCCACCAAGGGGAGATGTTAAGCCCCACATCTGTGCAGATGGGACCGTAGTCTCTGCACTTACAGCACAAGGGATAGGGACGGTCGGTCCTGTCCCCCAGCCACAGAGCGATATATCTAAAGGGGAGACAGTCGGTCTCCAGCAGCCAGGCTCCCACCAGACTACTCCCGTGGTAGTGCTGGCAACAGGACAGAGTACCGCTGGTCTCTGCCCCCTCAGCAACCCACCAAGGCAGCCTATCAGTCTCTCACCCAGCCGTGGGGAGGCACCTGAACTTGGACAAAATTCTCCCTCACCCAGGTGTGGTAACTGTTTATTATGGGTGGGCTGCTCTACTACTTCTGTTCTGTGGGTGGGTTGCTGGACTAACCAGGGCACTGACCGGCAGGAGGTCAGATACCCTGTTAGTCTAATTGGTAAAGGGGAGAATTGTGGCGAAACCAACTTCGCCACTGTGGGCTGGAGAAGCCTGGCTGCTAGCCTCCTGCCCGCTGACTATGGCCCCTGGACATATTGCACTCTAAAGACTATATTTGGGCATGTACTAATTTATATTGCTGCTACTGGCCCTTTAAAATCAGCAATGGACATTTTGGGACTACTGTCCCTTTAAGACTGTGAAGCCTATCCTATTGTACTGCCTGTATATTGTATATGTATTTATGTATGCAGTTAACCTGGGTTATATATATATGCAGCCTTCATCTGATTGTTCGGTAGAATCCCTCCATTCCTTGTATTGAGGAAACTACCGAACAACCAGACCACCCAGGACTAAGTGTGCCTCCAATTACCGTTTGCAACAATGTTGCAAACGGGTAATTGGCAATCAGTGCAGTGTGGTCTTTGTCCTCTGGGTGGCCGCCATTCGGGAAACAAACACGTGGCGGCGGCCATCTTTAACTACCGAACAGCGGTGTTTTGCCGTCGAGTGTCTGGAACTGAAATCGGACACTTGACTAGGCAAACACCGCTGAGACCTCCATACTTCCAGAAATTCGTATGGAAACTACCGAATGACCCCCCGTTCGGTAGAAAGAACCCCACAAACAAGGGAATTCATTCAAACCCTCTCCAGGCTCTATAACACAGGCAATTCGTCTGTTTTCATTCCCTTGTTTGTGACCGACCGCAGGGCCAAAATGCATGGAACTGATTTCGGATACTTTACCCAGGCGGTCGGTCAATACTTTAAAGTCCCATAACTCCTGAACCATTTATCCGAATGGGCTGATTCTTGCATATGTTGTCCCCCTGAATAAGGGCTATCAGGGGATACCTGTTTTGGAGGTGTAGCATATGTATTTGGGGTACATCCAGGAATTGGGGAAAAAGGTGTACAGTATAATTGTGTTAAGTGTTAATCTAAGGGGAGGAAATGTGTGGGAGGTACATCCATGTGATTGGTTAATTTCATCCTCCCCCTGGGAGTGTCCTGTATGTACTTGTTGGTAATAAAAGCCAGACTGGGTGTCCCAGTCTTGAGTTCCTGCTTAACCCTCAAAATGAAGTGTCGTCTCGTTCTTGGGGGGGATTGGATTGTAAGCTGACTGCCAAGAGTGTAAGCCGATTGTATGCTTTTCTTGTTCAGCTGTTCCAGTTCGGAGTGTTATTTCGTATCCAGATCGGGAGTGTGGTGTTCTGCAGTAGCTGTGCCTGTATCCAGAAAAGGGGATTATCGCCTAAACGGATTTTTCCCCTTTCATGCTGAAACGGTCCGTTACAATTTTGTTTTTTGATATTTGTTTGCTTGTTGGTTTAAAAATGAAAATAGTGCTGCAACTCTGTCAATATGTTGGTTTGTTTTTACTGGCCACAGCAGGAGGGTCTGTTTAACCTTTAATATTTTTTTTTTGTATTTTAATATTTAGAAGTGTGTTTAAAAGTATATCCAAAAATATTATATAATTTCAATATCTTACCCAAAAATATGAAATTAAGGCTTTAGTGGGTAATGTATTAATCCCCTAGAAGAGCCTTAACGGCGAAACGCGTGTTGGGACGTTATTTGTATGGTGTGGCTTCTATGATGAGGGATGACATGCTTTAATATATTCAGACTATACCACCCAGACAAGATTTATTATTTTATTTATTTTGTACTTTTTCTTCTATTCTTTATTCCAGTTTTCATTCTGTGATTTCTAAACATCCTGCATTTACTCGACTAAGAGGAGGGGAGGTGGTTATTAGTATTTTTTTAAAGGGTGCCCTTAAAGGCACAGCAGAGGAGGGAAGCTAGTCTCTCCACTTTTAGCGTTCTCTCCTGCCTATATATACAATCTTTTGCAGGGTTTGCCGTTCTGCTAGTATTCAAAACCGCATTTATCTTTTTCCATCCTCTTTTTTTATTAGACTGGCAACTTTTGTTTCTTTTGCTAGCAGTTACATTTACTGTTATTCTGTATCTACTTTTTGCAGTATCTCCTCTTACTTCTAAGTACCACTGACTCACAGAGTGATATTATTGAATTCTTATCATTTATTTCTGTTATTTCTTTATGTTATCCAAATAATAGGGTTATATTTCTTTATTACTTTATTTATTTTTTCCTTATGTGATTTAGGAGTTTTATTTACTCCCATCTAAGCAGAAGCTATATTTACTCTGCTTATTCTTTATTTTTTATAACATAAATTTTTTAAACTATATTAATTAAAAGTTACGTTTTATCTGGGTTACTCGAATTTCAGAAGAGTTCACCTACTAAATGGTTCACCCTTTTGTTTCTTCTCTCTATTCTTTAGTTCATTAATTCCCCCCCCCCCCCTCCCCTTCCCCAGAGTAACTGGACACCTTCTCCCTGATGGGTTTTTATCTATGTATTAATACTATATTTAGATATTGTTCCTGTGTCACTGTGTAATTGTCTCATTTATTGTTAATTTCCCCCCTTTCATAATGTAAAGCGCTGCGGAATTAGTTGGCGTTATATAAATACCAATAATAATAATAGTATTGTTATCAATATACAATTAGTTAATCCAAGCCACCTATCAGACTAAGGCCTCAGTTTAATATTTTTGGATAAGCTTTCCAGAAGATTTCATATTTTTGGATAAACTTTAACCTCCCTGGCGGTATGATTATGTCAGGAATTTTGTACCAAAAGCGGTACCATTTTTTTGCATTTGAATTACCCGCCCAGTTCCGCCCCCATGTCAGGTATGTCAATCAAATTTTAATTAATCAAATCAAATAATTACGTTAAAAGATTATTTAAATATACATGTAGAATTTTAATATATATGCATTTATAGGTATTTAAATTCTACGTGTATACTAATGTAATCTTTTATGTAATTATATGTATTTATCTATATATATATATATTTGCGGTTATTTGTATTTTATATATATATATATATATATATATAGATATATATAGAATGTCATTCTAAGTGTATTTTGTTACCGATATATATATATATTAATAACAAAATACAGTTAGAATGAAATTACATATGCATATATAATTTATATAAAATTTTGTTTCAATATTTTATTATTTTATTTATTTATTATTTTAATTATACGTATTTATATATAATATATATATGTACATCTATTATATATATATACATATTATATATATGTAACGTCATTCTAAGTGTATTTTAATATTAATATATATACTTATATTAATATTAAAATACACTTTGTATGACGTTACATATATATAATATGTATATAATAAATTAAGTATATAATAAATTAAGTATAATTTAAAAGACCAAAAGTAAAGAAGCCTTTAAAAGTTAAAGAAAGTATAAACCTCTAACTAGATATCAGACCATATGGTTGGGGGATTGGGTGCTGATGAGATGGTGATTCTGAACAAACAGGTCCCATAGGCTTCTAAAATATCAAATTGTGCACCAACATTCTGTGTTCCTACTGCGCATTCAGTACGCTACGGAACACAGATAACTGCAAGAGTATATACATTTAGCATCGATATAAGCCTATAGTGGCGACACCATAGGACGTTTTATCAATTTGGAGAACATCCCCTAGCATAGTTACTATTAAAAAAATTATCTAAAAATATACAACATAAACGTTATATAAAAGAAAAAACAAGATGCATTGTGCACAGATCAGATTGCAGAACTTGAGCCATCTTCCAAATGTGGAACAAACGATACTACTTTAGGCATGTCCCATGAATGTGTATTGGCAAGGCCTCTGGGCCCAGTAGTTGACACAGACAGTCCCAGGCCATGAGAAGGGCTGGATCTTCCTCTAGAGATGCGATTTTACAAACAGTCCCATCTTTTGACACTGACATAGACCATGGAACAGTCCATCAATTTGACTCTGGAGTATGACATCTTTAATAGCTGCTGTAGGTTGATTTGGGATCTTGTGAATATGGTATACCCTTATCCAGAATTAAATCTTATGATCAATTTCGGGGGGGAAGGATAAATGCCAAAAGGCAACTCACATAGTGTGGGAGTGCTTTCATAGTGATGTCACCTGGAATGCTTCTAAGTTTTATGTTCCTCCATCATGTCTACTGTATATACAAATGGTTTATCTGTAGATTGTGATTGTTGTATAACTTGCTTGACAGAGGACGTACCCTGATGGAGATCGAGGATATCTTCCTATGTGGCCTTTAGCCAGTTCGTCACTTTCTACAAATCTGCTTTTATTAAAGCAAGATCTATCTGAAATAATTTCTGTATATCTGTTAGTAAGTTTCAATATACTGCTTTGTGGCAGGTGTAGTCGCTGCTGTTTTCCCAGGTAGAACTGCTATTTCTGGTGGAGCGGGCATAGGGACATCTCCGAGGATCCTCAGCAGAGTATGCCTTGCGCACCTCCATATCTGCTATTTTGACAAATGAATGGCATTGAAAAAGTGTACCAATACCTTGGTTGTCAGCCTTGGTACTTGTGTGTGGCTTTTAGCGACCCATTCCTGTAGCCGGTATTATAGTGCTAACCGGGACTGCAAGCAGCAATTATTTCCCTCCACAGTGTGCTTATCTAGCAGGACACATGTCTCCTCTGCAGCTGAGGAAGGCCCCAGAGCTACGACGCTGCTTTTGTGAGCCTGAGAATAAAGGAATGGCATGGGGTCGGAGTTGGGGATATTGGATGCAAATTGTGGGTCGACTAAATAGAGTCTTGAGCTATTTGACCATGTAATTCATCTGAATTAGCTGAAAATTGGGCGCAGTATCGAGTGTTGTTGGCATGGATGCTAAAAATCTACCCCCAGCTATTTTTTTCATCTTAGAGACTACCTATTCAGTAGTAGTTAAGGCATTCTTCCTGCACTGCCAATACATGGCAGGAAGGAAGGAGTTAGAAAGGACTCTAGCAATTACTGCACTTCATTCACATCTCTACCTGGCAGTTGTATAATAAATGGTTTCAGACGCTTACATACAGAGCTAAACTATTGAGTTGAATGACTCTGTATGAGATTTTGTTTGGTTATTCTAGATTCCCGACCTAAGCTTGTCCTGATTACTCGGTTAGCTGCGTGTACTGACTGTAAGCCTGTATTGGCTTGTTATACCAAGTACTCTGAATTCTGAATCCTCTGAACTTGGCTTGCTCCTATTTCTGTTAATTATAGCTATTATTAAGTGACTACACGAAAAAAAAAAAATACTACATTTACAATACCCTGGGTTACCTACTTTTTAAAATGTCTTGCCATAATGGGGCTAATTTTCATTCTTAGGTGGCATACTGCCTCAAAGAGACATTAGACCCAGAAATCCAATCTGTCACATTCAAAGTTTGAAAAGGGCATCAGGTGATCTAATCACTTTGCAAAAAAACTGGAAAAACTGTACATGGGGCACTGTTGTATTTGTGAGACGATGATAATTTAAAAATATTGGGGCGTTATTGCACATATCAGGGTTATGAAATTTACTGTGAAAACTTAATATGTGGTTGGGGAAAAAAAAGCCCCACAAATGAAAGTATAAACACTTAATGTGGACAACATTTGAGATAAACTGGCTACATCAAACAACTGAAAATACCCATTTTCGATTACCCTTGGTTGTCTACTTTAGCAAATTGCTGCCATAGTGCTTCAATTCAACATCGTCAACAAGACTGAAATGGGCAGGACCCATACTTTCCACTGTAATTTCCAAAAAAAACATCAAATCTGTACCTGGGGGTGTTGTTGCGATATTGCTGAACACACATAGGAGTGTTTTATAGCAGTAAGACATAAGGATGATGATATAAAACAGTAAAATTGCAGTGCTTGTGTGAAAACACAAACAAAAATATGAACACTAAATTTGGCCAGGCTTTGTGATGGTCTACTAAAAAAGACTGGACAGATCCATTTTCAAATACCACGGGTTGTCTACTTTGGCAAATGATATGACATCATGGAGATCATTCTCTTTCCTGGGCTGCCATACTGCCTAAATAATGATTAATGAATAACTTGGAAAAATTCCAATCGATTATTAAACAACGAAAACATCACAAATTCCTAAGGGACACAAAAGATTTCAAAACAGGCAATATATACAGGAGATCTCAAAGGAGAAGAAGAATAAATAGGGACCAATTCTCAACCTCTGAGTACGAAACTAGCGAATCAGATCCTGATTCTCAAACCTCCACTGGAGAAGAACAGAGTGGGGGAATCCTTAAAAAAGGGGTCACTTTTTTTAGAAAAACAGGGGGAAGGTCGCCCCCAACTAAGACCAAGACCCAGGAGACAGTACAACCGAAAGAGTCAGTTTTAAACAGAAATTAAGTGATTAACTTATCTAAACATAAGTTAACACAGCCGGAATTGGACCTACTAAACAAGGGGTTATCAAGGGGTTTTCATTCATACCTACCCCACACCTTGACAAATTCACGTGGGTGAAAGATATTCACCTATTTGCCCGCAAACTTCTGTCACACAAAAACTTTCTCCTCATTGAAGATAAAAAAGCTAAAACGTTAGGCCTAGATCCTAAGGACTACAAAATGACTATGCTACTAGTTGAACTTTTAGAGGAAAACGATTGTGGAGAACTAGCACCACATCCCTTAACTAACCTAAAGAAAAGAGCCGTTACTGCCCCAAACTTGGAGACTCTAAATATATTGAGACCTTTGTTGAGCTAGTATGCAATGAGATTGAAAAAAATAAAACATCTGACCTAGACTTCAAACTCAAATCTCACTACAGCAGAAGCTGGCTCATTGAACTCCCTAAGAGACAATAAGGAAATCACGATCAAACCGTCTGATAAGGGGGGTAATGCAGTGATCATGGACACTACCAATTAAGTCAATATGACAAAGAAAATATTGACTGACGTAAACACTTACAAAATAATACAACAAGACCCAACTAGAAAGTTTCAGGATGAACTAAAAGTAATTCTAGAAAAAGGACTCAATCAAAAACTAATTACCAAAAATGAATACAAGTTCATTCTAGGTGAAAGTCCACGTATTTCCACCTTCTACAGCCTCCCTAAGATACATAAACAATACAGTACTCTAACAGGTAGACCAATAGTCTCCGGTAATAACAACTTAACCCAAAATGCAAGCATATACCTTGACCAAATTTTAAACCATTGGTTACCCAACTTCCATCATACCTGAGAGATACCAAACAAACTCTAGCAGAACTAACCAGAATACAGATGGCGCCACATTCTACACTATGTAGTTTGGATGTAGTTTGGATGTAGAGTCCCTGTATAGCTCCATCCCTCACTCCTCAGGCCTAGAACATATAAGCTACTTCTTACGGAAAAGAGGCCCACATCTATCTGAACACAGCGACTTTTCAGTACAACTACTCAAGTTTGTTCTGACACACAACTTCTTCTTGTTCGATGGTGTATACTACCACCAGGTGCAGGGAACGGCTATGGGGACGTCTTGTGCGCCCTCATATGCCAACCTGCACCTGGGATGGTGGGAGGAGAAATTAGTGTTTGCGGATCCACAAAACCATCTAGTCCAATGCATCCACTACTGAAAGAGGTATATAGATGACATTGTTATCATATGGACAGGTACATCAGAACAGTTTTCAGATTTTGTGGACTCATTGAACACGAATGACCTCAACCTCAGATTCACCAAAAAAGGTTGGAACCCCCAATCTGACATTCCTAGACCTTACCCTAATTCCTAACCCGAATGGGACAATCAAAAGCAACCTGTTTAGGAAGAGTACGGCTACAAATAGCCTACTAAACTGGAAGAGTCACCACCCAGTCCCCCAGAAAAAGGGGATTCCCATTGGCCAATATCTACGCCTTAGACGTAACTGTACAGATATTGATTATTTCAAAATTAAGGCCAGGGATCTAAGGACTATGTTCAGAACAAAGGGGTATCCCAACAAATGTCTCAAAAGGGCCTATCATTGTGCCCTACTAGTAGACAGAGAGAGCTTAATAAGAGAGGACTCAGTTCCAAATAAAAAACTAATGGAACAAGACAACAAGCAACTCAGCTGCATAGCCACTTACGACGCTGGATGGAACTGTGTGAGATCAATTATGCATAGATTCTGGCCACTGCTAAAACAGGACGAACAGTTGAGGGATATCATCCCATCACAGGTATACCTAATAGCAAGAAGAGGAAAGAACCTCAAAGACTCCTTAGTACACAGTCACTTCCAGAGGACCCCAGCACCGACACATTGGTTAATAAAAAAACCATCTGAAAGGCACCTACAAATGTGGTAGGTGCAAGGCATGTAAATGTATCAAGAAAGATTCAAAAACCTTTACCGACAGTACCAAAAATCAGCAGTTTGACACACGTTCCTTCTTTAATTGCAGCTCAAAAGGCTTGGTCTATCTGATTACTTGTCAATGCCATATGTCTTACGTGGGAAAAACCTTCCGTCCCTTCAGAAGAAGAATCCTTGAGCATATCAACTCTGTAAAAACCACAAGACATATAGAAACTCCAATCTCCAGACATGTAAAAAACATGCACAGTGGAGACCCCACAGTATTGAAATTTCAGGCCATAGAACTCATTAGACAGGACCAAAGGAAGGGAAACTGGGACCAACATATCAGGAAAAGGGAATGCTACTGGATTTATCGGCTGAAAACTCTGTCCCCTAATGGATTGAACGAAGGGTTCACTTATAGTCCCTTCATTACTTAATCTCTTCATATAAAAGGATGACAACTTGTAACTTTTAACCAGCACTGTAAATAATTCACTGTAAAATAATTTATCTAGCCACTTATACACCTTATATCATTTAAACCCTGTACCAATCTCTTCAAAGCTAACTGATGTAACAGTATCATTGAATATTATTTATTCATTATTAACACTGTCAAATACCCAATATGACCCTCACTAATCTTCATACAGTCAATGCATCCCTTTAGTAGGACAGCATATGTTGACTAATCACAGGGTCATACTTCCTTGTTCCATACCTTTTCATCATCTGTCTTTATTTTGTAGCCATTAATGAAGAAGAAAAAATGGTACACTTTACAAACAATGATATAATAAAATATTTTATTTATACACACACAAGTTACCTATACTTCTATCTGGACTATGCAATTCCAATAGACATTTGATGAATCAAGATTCCCCAGGAACAGCAGTATTTGGACATTATGACTTCCTCCTTTATCCATAGAAACATAGAATGTGACGGCAGATAAGAACCATTCGGCCCATCTAGTCTGCCCAGTTTTCTAAATACTTTCATTAGTCCCTGGCATTATCTTATAGTTAGGATAGCCTTATGCCTATCCCACGCATGCTTAAACTCCTTTACTGTGTTAACCTCTACCACTTCAGCTGGAAGGCTATTCCATGCATCCACTACCCTCTCACTAAAGTAATACTTCCTGATATTATTTTTAAACCTTTGTCCTTCTAATTTTAGACTATGTCCTCTGGTTGTGGTAGTTTTTCTTCTTTTAAATATAGTCTCCTCCTTTACTGTGTTGATTCCCTTTATGTATTTAAATGTTTCTATCATATCCCCCCTGTCTCGTCTTTCCTCCAAGCTGTACATGTTAAGATCCTTTAACCTTTCCTGGTAAGTTTTATCCTGCAATCCATGAACAAGTTTAGTAGCCCTTCTTTGAACTCTCTCTAAGGTATCAATATCCTTCTGAAGATATGGTCTCCAGTACTGTGTACAGTACTCCAAGTGAGGTCTCACCAGTGTTCTGTACAATGGCATGAGCACTTCCCTCTTTCTACTGCTAATACCTCTCCCTATACAACCAAGCATTCTGCTAGCATTTCCTGCTGCTCTATTACATTGTCTGCCTACCTTTAAGTCCTCAGAAATAATCACCCCTAAATCCCTTTCCTCAGATGTTGAGGTTAGGACTCTATCAAATATTCTGTACTCTGCCCTTGGGTTTTTACGTCCAAGATGCATTATCTTGCACTTATCCACATTAAATGTCAGTTGCCACAAGTCTGACCATTTTTCTAGTTTACCTAAATCATTTGCCATTTGGCTTATCCCTCCTGGAACATCAACCCTGTTACATATCTTAGTATCATCCGCATAGACGTCTTTTAGCCCGTGATTGGCGAATACCCAAGTCTGACCCGTCAATCAAATGACGTCCGTCCAACCATCTGGCCTTTCCCTTCCCCCCCCCCCCCTTCACCCACGGATAGCCACGTGGGGCGATGCATCATTGTTGACGTAATTCGCCCCGCCTACGGCAAAGTCACATGGGGCGATACGTCATCAATGACGCTAGGACATCCCGGACATGTGACCCAATGACGCAGGAGGGACCTCGTATTTGATTGGTCACAGGGGGTTTAAAAGTCCCGGCTTTTTTGCGAGACATCTTAGCCCCTGACGAAGGTGTTGTTATACACCGAAACGCGCGTCGGGCGTTAGCTCATCACCCATTTTTTCACCACTTGTTTGTTCACTTAAGGGATACCTTTTCACTATGGGTATTTAGACCCTTGTAAGTTAATTATTTTTTTCACTTAATACAGTGCCGTTCCAACAGTTTATGCGATGGCACACTAGGCAGTACTTTTTACTTTTGTAGAGTGAGTTGTAGATTAGAACACCCTCGAAGGTGTTTGGAGGATACTAGGGACTAGCGCATAGCTTTTCTTTTTTACAAAGATATCAGAGGAGTTTTTTGGCAGTCCTTTAAAGTATACCTCCCTCTGAATATAACTCACACAAAGGGGTTTACCTTACTTGCACAATTGACTGCAACATTGTAGCTACAAACCCCCTCCTTCATTTTTACTGTCCAAGTGTATCTATGGGAATTTTTTTTGTTAGCCCACAACGGGCGAGTCTTAGTTGGTGATATCTTGCTATTAATAAGGATCTAATAAAGACAGTTGTCAGGAGATCACTTTGCAGGAGCACCAATATATAAGAAATCAGGGAGATGTCTCTCCTTTTTTAGCTACCCATCTCTCCTCCCAATATATATGCATCGCATTACTGAAGGACTTTGTAGGTACAGACCTCCAAGTTGTCCAATATATTTAATTTCTGCCAGTAAAAAATATTTTCTATTCATACATGTACCCAGGTCCAAGCCCTTAGGTGGACTGGCACCACCTCCTGACCACAGCTTTGTCTATTTGTCCCAGAATACCTCTCCCTTTTTTCATCTAGGTAGGGGTCTGGGATCACTAGGCAATCTATCCAATTTTCTACTAAAAAAGACTGGACAGATCCATTTTCAAATACCACGGGTTGTCTACTTTGGCAAATGATATGACATCATGGAGATCATTCTCTTTCCTGGGCTGCCATACTGCCTAAATAATGATTACTAGCATTCTACACTGAAGGGCCTGTCTAGAGTTCGTAATCTAGAAAACACATGCTTGACATCTTAGCGATGGCATCATTACTCCCGCGACTGCTTCACATGAAGGAAATTATTCACCATCCCAAGCCTCTCTCGTTTGTTTGTTATACTTTTGGAATGGTCACTTCACAGTGGGATGTCTTAGTATCTATTCTATGCATTGGAGTAAGAGTATTTTCTGCCTCCTGAATTTTATATTAAAAAAAGTTATATAGGCACATGTGACGGTAGTCACCATCATTGAGGATGGAAGACACACAATGTTTGGGTCCCCATATTCCTTTTGTTTTTTGGGTCACCCTGTGCCCATTATTGGTACAGGGTATGCTTAATGTATGGCTCGTATGGGACATTCCCCCACCCCTTTTTCCTGTCCTATTGTTTCTCCAGCAGATAGTTGTCACTGCCAGACCAGTTTAAACTAGCTGCCCTGTCCCTCCTCAATCTCCTATCAGCCCTTGCTATTGTCTGACCCCACCCTTCCTTGTACTATAGTACTCTATGCACCATATTGTATGTAAATGAGGCTGTTGAGGGCTTAAAATGTGTGCCAAGTCTATTAAAGTTAGTTGCTGTTTTAATCTTCACCAAGTGTCGTCTGGTGTGTGGGGAAATCTGCTGATGGAAATTGTGTCCAGGGCTATATACACAGTAGCCTGGTCCAGGGTGGAAAAGGCCCTCAGAGATTTCAATCAAGCCTCGGCGACTAGGTCTGAAGTGCTCCAGGGTCCGTGATAGCTACAAGGAAGCAGACTTGGCGGAGGTACTCTGTCGGAGTACTGGAGCTTAGTCACAGCACAATTTATCCTTTTGTCATCGAGAAATTATACTGATGGGTTAACTCTGTGGAGCTTAAAACAATGTGGACAAAAAAAAAAAGAAAAGGTTAGCATTGTTTTAATTTAATGCATCTCTCTCTGAGGAGATGGTGATTGGTGCAGTATTTTGCATTGCGTGCACAACAGCCTTCCACTGCTTTCCTATAGGAATGGCAAAGATCATCAACATAGAAACATAGAATGTGACGACAGATAACCATTCGGTCCTTCTAGTCTGCCCAGTTTTCTAAATACTTTTATTAGTCCCTGGCCTTATCTTATAGTTAGGATAGCCTTATGCCTATCCCACGCATGCTTAAACTCCTTTACTGTTTTAACATCTACCACTTCAGCTGGAAGGCTATTCCATGCATGAACTACCCTCTCAGTAAAGTAAAACTTCCTGATATTATTTTTAAACTTTTGCCCCTCTAATTTAAGACTATGTCCTCTTGTTGTGGTAGCTTTTCTTCTTTTAAATATGGTCTTATGGTAGACATCACTGTTTTTTTTCCAAATTACTGACCAGGTGCATATGTGAGCGTAATTGGAACAACCTGTCCAGCTGAGTGTTTCTGAAAATCCCAATTGATATATCAGAATCCCAGTAAATACAAACTCGGGGGAACTTAACTCTGATTGCCAAGTGAAGACCAAGTATCTGATTTCTTTGGAGCAGGTGTTCTTGAAACCCACTGTACCACTTTGCAGAGCATTTATGGTATTCATTGCCATGAAGTCAAACATCTCATTTGGAACATACTTTGAGAAGTATTCATATGGCTCAAATATGCTTTTGATGGTTGTAACTGATCTATGATACCATTTTATGTTTTGTTTAGGTTTGAGGCCCTTTATCACTTATTTCCTCATTCTCCATAATTTCTCATGTCCGGTTTTCTAATTCGCCCTCCCCACTGTCTTTTCATGAATCTATTAAGAACTGTCATATATCACTATGTAGTTTGTTGGATAGTGGTATATAATCTCTTCTAAAATTACCTGCTAATTCAGCTCTTTTCCACCTCATTACTAGACTACAAGGATTTCTGAAATATTTTCTGTTATGACTTTTTTCCATAGCTTTTAATGCTGTATACTCTAAATTGAATAGTAATATAATCATAATGATTTAATAATATAATTTTTACTGTAAGAAAAGTATTTCATCAATAGAATGACTAAAATGCCAACTCCATGTTAAGATCATTCATGACCGGTTGTCCATCATAAAATCCTGTGTTCTCTAAATTGGAAACAAATAACTCTGAAATGCCAACTTAACATGTTAAAATCACACCCAGTTCAAGAAACCAATGCTTACATAAAATCAAATGTGAGAAACGGATTACTCCTCTTTCTGTTGTAGCTGTGTGCCATGGCTGTCTTCTTTGAAGTCTGACTTCATAACACTGAAGATTTTCTCTCAATACTCAACTCTGGTTAGTAAAGTAAAACCTTGACAGTTACTAAGTAGTTTATGGGAGAGAAATACTGAACTTTCAGTGAATAAAACCAAGTAACATGTGATATCACTGTTTAGTAGCATGGCACACGAGTGGGGGCATAAAGGAAATTTATACTAATGTGGAGGTCATATCAACCTCCATAGACTTACTAAAAAAACCACACACACACACACACACATATACACACATACATACACACATATACACACATATACACACATGCTGACAGCACTAGCAAATAGTCAAAAAAGCATTTTTCAGCAAATTTGTTAAACCTGAAGAGGCATTATGTGCCCGATGTATGGAATAAAATCGCCAAAGCCTACATTTTGATTATTAAATATAGACTTTGATATTCAAACTGTACTGTAATTGATCAGAACCACTGAATGACTTATATATGAGTTAATATAATGATCATGCAAAAATATCCTTGATTGAGTCTCTTATTGTAGTCATTAGTTACAAGGATCCAGTGGCATTACCAATATTTCAGTATTATCAACCAAAATAATCAATTTCTTAACACATAAGGCACTGCACTCCGATGCAGTTACAACCCCTTTTGAACTATAATAATTTGCTCAGCATCATTCAGTTAGCTTGAAAAGCAGGAATGTATTATGAAAATACAAACCTACAATAACCCAATGTTCCTGGATTTTAAAAAGACTCAAGGATTAAAGATATATAGAGAGGAATCCATAGTGACTTACACATGGACCAAAGAAAAGCACAAATCCTGCTACTGCTGGACTTCCGTCACTTTGTGAACTTTCTGAAGTTTGTGAACAACACAGGGAGAATTGGTTCACCCCTACTAGTGTTATGTGACACATGCAGTCTGGGATCAGATTATATGTAAGATGTCAGAGAAGATAGGGGGGGGAAAGAAAAAAAAATGGAGAAAAAGCCTCTGTGTATATTTAGTCTGAGTATTTTACAGTTTCAGATTAGACTAAACTGGAGTGCTGTTAAAAAGATATGATAGCACTAAAGGAACATATATTGAATACTATGTGTTGGGACCAAGATCTTTGCAATAGCCCAAGCTTGGATAAAGCTTGCTACAATTGTAAGAGGCCCAAATTATAGAAGTCTACCTGGGGAATATAGCAATAGTTATTTGGGACATGTTTTACAGAGATAATGTAATTTATTTTAACCAATCTTAGCAAAGCTTTAAATAAGAAATGTATGCACCATATCCAATACAGCTGGGGCGGCCATTTAGTCGAGAGTAATCAGCCGACTTGTAAATTGCGATAAACATCAAAGAAAGAGGCACTTGCCGTAAACTAAGAATTTCTCAGCACTATCAGCAAACCAGGACATTCTGCATACATGCAGAACAAGTCTACTGCTGTCTAGGGGCTGGAAAGAATTTACTTTTAATAAGACAGACATGATTTACAAGTAAGCCATGTCTTATCACACTGCTGTCGCTTTACTGCCTAGCAGTATGAGAAAGTATTTAAAGTGCTATACAGGAGGCACATGGGACCAATATTATTTTACATTTAGAACATTCTCACTGCTGGAAGCTCAATAAAATAAGGGGGGTGTCAATGTGTTGACCGCATATCATGGGCCCAGATGATCTTGGTATTGCCCCTTTTTTTAAGGCCATACCAAAGGCTATCAGCAGAAGATCCAGACAGCGGACCAGACAGCACCTATGGACAGCATCAGACAACTAAAAAGGTAAAATACATTTTCATAACTTACTTATAATAGTACTGTTGTATAGCAGTGCAGCTTAGTGTAGTGGTTATGATTCAAAGAGTTTCTGGGATCTGACCAATGTTGTTTTGTCAATCTATTCAACAGTGCTTTAACAAAAATCACTCATCGGATTTGGAATGTATGTGATTGGGCAGCCACAGAGGTTCTGCGCTGGGGAAGTAGCAAAGGGCTTTCAAAAGTGGCAGCAAGCGATTTGCAAGCTGATTTTAAACATAAGCCTTTGAAAGAAAACGCATCATTAAATGCATGCAGTGTTTTCATCATGGGTATATCTATGAATATTGACTTTTGAAAGTTTTGTTTTGGGCAGTGGAGTGTTCCTTTAATTAAAGTCAGATCATCCAATCTAAACAGTAGTGATAGACAGGGTGCTGGGGATATTTCTAGTTCCCCATTGATGGCTCTGGTCTATCGATATGAATGGATTTTGTAATACTGTTGCTCTAATTTACACTGAAGCAAATATCATTGCATACTGACTGTGCTGCTGCCCATTTGAAAACTAAATAAACCCCCCTAATGTTAGTGCTGGGGGTAGTGTTTATGTGTGATTAGCAACGACACAGTCAGATTTAGCTTCAGGTTAGACAATTAGGACAAGTGTTTGGGGGACTTAGGGTTTGGAATACTTGCATAAAATGTGTACTGTACCTCCCACAGTCACTTGATATCTGTACGAGATTTAACCCAGTTCAGGGCAAACTTATGATGCCTCTATGGTGTCACAGAGAAGGAGTGGTAAAATGAACAAAGTCATATTTGCAAATTACAGCGGATGCAATGGTTTCTCCCTTTAACCTGGGGGAAAAAAATAGATTCTATTTGAGGAATAATGAGTAACAAAACATTGCAAAACTCTAACCACACTGTGCTGTATGGAGAGATTCCCAATAAATCAGTTCCCCTGCAGAGGTTAAGAAGCTGGAGAAGCCTGGAAAAAAAGAAGAGCACACCACCACCTACATCTTTATTACTAACCTGAATCAGCGTCCAAAAGACTATCCTGCAGAGGATTTCTCACATACGGCTCTTCTCCTCGCTCAATCGCTGATATAATCAAAGGCGTCATATGAATCCTTCCTGTATTTGTTTAATGTAAGAGATTACATTTTAAGGCTGTTAAGATCTTTCAAACTTTACCCATTTAATATGATCATATTATTATTATGAGTTTAGGAGCATATGTGAAGAAATATCTTTTTGTCCCAGATATGAATGTGTTCTTATGAGAAATAGAGTGAAATGTTCTTACCCAGAAACCTGAGGGTCAGGTAATTCTCCATCATCACATCTATGTAAAGCGCCTTCTTTTCCTTAGTTAAACAGATCCACTCCTCCTCGGAGAAGTAAACAGCCAGTTCCTCAAATTCGCATTGTTCCTAAATAAAAAATGTCATTGTAACAGATCTACAACAGAACATGAATTATACCTATTACAAGTTATATAGCATTGACTTAAACAGCACTGTCACCCCAAATTTACCTTTTTCTAGATGTTTCCCCTCCTCTTCCTCTCTCCAAATCGGTTATTCCAAATCGGTTATTCTTTTCTGACCTATTGTCCTCTCCCCCCGGCCCCCACCCCTGAGCAGAGGGTGGGAGCCATAAATAGCAATAAGGGGGGAACCTATTGTCCCCACCCCCGGCCCCAACCCCTGAGCGCCGGATGGGGGCCATAAAAACAAGGACCTATTGTCCTTCCCCCCCAAACCCCACCCCTGAGCAGTGGGTGGGGGCCCTAAATGAAAATGTACCCCCCCCCCAAGGTGACTAGGGGTCCCCAAGCCCCTAGTCTCCCCCGTCCCCACCCAAAACAAAAATTAATAGTCCCCAGTAACTTAGTTATTTTATTACCCCGCTAAAAATAATGAGCGGGGTAATAAAATAACTAAGTACCTGTATAAAAATAAAAAAATAAAAACACACCATTTGATGTCTTCTTTTTTCTAAAGCTTTCTTTTTCAGCACCAAAAAAGGCCAAATAAAAACAATAATACTTGTCGAACTTGTAAAAAATAAAATAAAAAACCCTACGCCCCCAAAAAATAAAAAATATACATCTGCACCCATGGAAGGCACAGCGCAGACTAAGCTCCGCATGGCGGGGAAAGGCTTATAAAGCCTTCCCACGCCCTATAGTTTGACTGAGCACTCTGATTGGCTGGATGGAGTTGGAGTTCAACCAGAGACTAGTCGTTTTACACAGCGTGAGAAAACTCCAGAGCACTCTGATTGGTTGGATTTCAAGCCATCTAATCAGAGTGCTCTGAGTCAAATTGCAGGGCGTGGGAAGGCTTTATAAGCCTTTCCTCGTCCTGCGGAGCTCAGTCTGCACCGTGCCCTCCATGGGTGAAGATGGATTATTTAGTTTTCGTCTGATTGTTTTTTTGCTCTCTGGTTTTTTATTTTTTTACAAGTTCAACGGGTATTATGGTTTTTATTTGGCCTTTCTTGGGGCTGAAAAATTAAGATTCTATTAAAAAAAAAAAAAAGAAAGAAGAAGAAGAAATCAAATGGTAAGTTTATTATTATTTTTTTTTTTTACAGGTCCTTAGTTATTTTATTCTCACATCACTATTTTTAGGGTGAGGGGGGTAGGTAGGAGACAATTAACTTTTGTTTTGGGTGGGGGGTGATTAGGGGCTAGAGGACCCCTAGTCCCCTTGGGTGGCGGGGGGGTGTACATTTTCATTTAGGGCCCCCACCCACCGCTCAGGGGTGGGGGCCGGGGGAGGACAATAGGTCCCCCCCTATTGTTATTTATGGACCCCACCTGCTGCTCATGGGTGGGAGACAATAGGTCCCTCCCCCACATTCTCCTTTAGGGCCCCCACCCACCGCTCAGGTCTCCCTCCTCAATAGGTCTCCCTCCTCATTGTTTTTATGGCCCCCACCTTCTCCTCAAGGGTGGGGGGACGACAATAGGTTCCCCCCCTCATTCTCCATTAAGGCCCACTTAGGGGTGGGGGCTGGAGCTCTAGGTCCCCCCCCCCCTCAGTTTAAAAGCCCCCACACGGGTGGGGGCGCGGGAGGGAAGTACTAGGGGTGGAATTAGGGAGTTATCTACTAAGCGGCTGCAACATGCAGCCACGGCACGAATAGGTTTGGAGTTGTTCATTCAAATGAAATTCCAATACGAACAAAGTCCCGAAATGCATCCTAACATGAATGAACAAACAGTTCTCATTCTGTTAGGACGCAATTCGGCAGCTTCGCCGGCGTTCTGTCTAAGTGACAGGACGTTCGGGAAAAGTGATAGAAAGCATCGCGGAAACAGGGAGGAAAGCTAAGAATTGTGGGAAAATGTCTCTGACCACCAGAAATGAAGCACACTTTGCTCTTCTGCTGGTCAGAGATGGTCAGGTGTAGGAAACCTCCATAAGACAAGTAGTCCCTACTTTGTCTTATGTTTTAAAGAAAACTAGAGCAGACAGGAATAAATGAAGAACAGATCCTGACAGAGGGAGAGAAAAGCACCGTGGCACTTATACTTCAAATGTGAGTGCAGGAACCATGGAGAATATATATGTATATATTGGTCCCAGCAGCACCCTATAATATATGCATTTTCAGGTGAGTGCAGCCTTTGGTTTAATTTATTTATATTTTCAGTAGATATACAATAGATATATATTACATTTTCTTCCCCTCTCTCTACCATGTCCATAATGCATGCTTCCTAACAGTAAGGCAGGAGGATAGGACAAGACAATAGATGTGTATTTTGTGAATTTGACCCTTACATGTCCAATCAGCCGGTAGTCCATTTCTGATACTTGATCCGAAATGTTCTCAATCACTGACTTCTAGTTTATTGTCGAGGAATCACTGGATGACTCGCTTGCTCCAAACACTAGGCTACAGTGCTAGCAGAGACTGGTGCTCTTGTTTGGTCAAAGTATGCGAGACATGAATCAAAGGAATTAACCTATTGGAGAAAAATACACTGGTCAGACATTTTCCATCATGAAAGGAGTGTGGATCTTACGTTTTTGTGCTCTTATTAAGAGATTGTTTTAATGTTCTGACAACTCGCATCGACCTTATACTGCAAAGAACCAGTGGCATTCATTATTTATTTAGTTTATTGCGATCAGTGTCAGTTGTGAATTAAAACACTTATTATGGACAGTTTGGGGTTAATTACACTTCTATGGGGAAATATGGAGGATTGTTATCACTACTAACGAACGGATAACACAATGTTCTATACATTATACACAGGGGGTAAAGTAAGAGGGCCACATGCACACTACAGGATATACACAGGGGGTATACATACAAAGAAGGCCCCACACTATTCGGATATTCACAATGGGTATATGTACAAAGAGGGTCCAACACACACTATCCTGCAATACAAACAGAGTTTTAAAAGATGCACAATCACTGCCTTTTTTAAAGCATATCTACAGAAATACTCAATATCTCACAACTTACAGAACAAGTAGACAGAAAGTTAAAGGAACACTATAGGCACCCAAACCACATCATCTCACTGAAATGGTCTGGATGCAGTGTCCGTGTCACCGTTAGTCCCACAATGTAAAAGAGAAACAGAGAAACAGCAATGTCTATATTGTACTGCTAAGACTGTCTCTACTGGCTGTCTACTAGGCAGCCAGAGGAAGAGTTTGAATCCATAAAAAAAAAAAAAAGATGATGCTGTACACCCCTTTGCTTTCTATGTATCACAGAAAACCCTGTAGGAAATAACTGAGGCAATGCTTTCCTAGAGTGCTTTCCTAGAGTGAATGCGCATTAGGTCCCCCAATGGCTCATGATGGAGAAGGTGGACTGTGACGAAGTGCCCTTCGCCACTTTGTCCTGGAGAGGCCTGCTTGCCTGCCTCCTTCCCTAAGACTATGGCCCCTGGAAGATATTGCCTGTTAAAGACTATTTTAGTAGATTGGATTTTGAAAGACTCTTGCTGCCCCTTTAAATTGTATTGGAGCAGTTCTGCAGCTTTAAATTGGCACTTCGGATGCAGCCGAAGTCCCCGCCATTCGACAAACGAACACGTGGCGGCGGCCATATTTGTTCATTCGAATGAGGTCAGCGGTATGTGTAGCCAAATTCATGAAACTGAAATCAGCTACACATTTCAACGAACAACGCTGATCCTTACCTTCTCCTACACTCCGTTTTCAGCTGCAGAGACTAAGTCCCGTTCGGCAGTTTGTGCATTTAGCTTAGTATAGCAGTGAGTTCAAACGGCCCCGTTCTTTTTCTGTGTAAACTAGACCGACTGCACAGCCCAAATCTATGGAACTGTTTTGGGCAGGAAAAGGTGCTTGCGGTTGGTCAGAAATGACTCCCAGCTAACTTTTTATCTACTGGATGGATTTGTCTGATTTTTTAGAGTGTTTATGTTTAAAGTGTGCTGATTCTGAATATGTAATTTTTAGTTATAGTACATGTATAAAAATTGTATTTTTCCTGCTTGTGATAATTATGTTAACCCATTGTGTACCATAATTATATCATAGGCAGAGGGGAGGATTTTGTGTATAATTGCTGGGAGTGTTTTTCTGTAATGTTCGTGTGTTATTGGTTGTTCTGTAAAACCATGTGGGTGGTCCTATGTAGGGAAAACCTGCATAAAAGAAGGCCCTTTGGTGCCAAGTAAATGAGATCCTGTTTGACCCTCAATACGTAGCCTTGTCTCATGATTGGAGGGAACTGCTATATCACACTGGGGATTGCTATGCTCTGCATACTCCCTTGAGCTTTAATCACTTATCACTTGTTCCTGATACGCTCTCCTGGAGGAGAGGTCTTCCCCACACGGTCCTGGAGGACAGAAGCTGATCCTGGGTGGACGGAAGACGGTTGTGGAGTCTGCGGTGGTTGTGGTCCTCGGCGCAAGCTAGGAAGCGTCCATCAACGGAGGGTACTCGGTCGGAGTACAGGGAGCTCAGTTACATGGACCACGACCGAGCGCAGAGGAACCTCAGACATGGAATCTGGTAAATGAATGAAAGGGTATTTAACCCTTTACATCACCAGATTTTATATAAGTGCTGGTTTGTATTTAAAAAATCTGCCCTTTTTTGGGGCGGGGCCGGACCGCCGAGCTGGACGGTCGCACGCCTGAGCAGCTCCTGCAAATCAATGATATTTACCCTCTAAAATCAAGTCTCACCGTCTAAACATCAGACCGCCAGAGAAGCTACCCGGAGCTGAGAGACTGCTGGACCTGGGGAGAGGCTGGCTTACTGTGCTTCAGTCCCCCGGGGGGAGAAAAACAAGTTGCCCCAGCCAGGGCCTTCTCCTGCAGTGAGTGGGGCAGACGGCCGCTGCCCCACTATCCTGCGCCACGGAACCCAGCCACGGATGCAGATCGGAGCGGGTCCGGCTCCGTTTCCCCCCCCTCTGGACCGGGGGGGTGATCCCGGTCCTCACCCTGTGGCACTGACCGCGACACGGCAACTGAGGCCAGGGAACCCTCCCGCCGCACCTAAAATGGCGGACGCCAAGTGTACCGACGGCAAAGGGAAGACCTGCTTCCTTCTCCCGCTCACAACCAACAGGGTGGCTCAAACCTCCCAGCCGTGCTACACTGAGAGACGGCGAACCCAGCTCCAAACCTTGCAGCCGCGCCAAACAAAGCTGAGATGCACACACGCAGGAAAGGAGCCTCACAAGATGGCGACCGCACCAGACTCAGTCAAAGAATGCTGGAACACGGCACCGGAGACAGCGATACCTCCAGCCTACCCGCAACTCTACTCGACCACACAGAGCAAGGCATAGGAACCCCCACAAGAGACAGCCACGACAGCAGCAGGAATACGCCAGAGTGTACACCTCAACGAAGGTACCAAGGGGACCCCCCCCCAGCGAAAGTTCCCACCTGCCGATCCATAATAGGCTGGGATAGCCTGCAACACATAACCTGGCTACGGGACTCTGTAACCCCTATATAATATGAGCAATTCTCATTAAGACATGTTGCTGCATTGAGGGCTCAAAATCTAGTCTGTAAGCTACGTGCAGTCAGGGGGCTCTGTTTTGCTTTGTTTACCTTGCTTTATTTGTACAGCTCCAGATATGGATAAGCATGAGATCAGCAACAACGTTATACAAAACGTGGTGTGGAACTAACTACACTCACTAGTAGTACATTATGCCTGCAAGCAACATGTTGTACCGTAATGTTTAACTATACATGTGTACACCTTCATTAGACATAGCAAGCATGAATATAGAGTGAAAAAGCGTACTGTCTAAACTTTCCTATACATAAAATAAAATGAGGTTGATAAGCATAGGAGACTTTGATAATCTGTTATGATGACCCCATCCTGTACACCTCTTGAAAGTCTCCCTATCTTTTTTCTGTACCCCTATAATCACATGCCTCAATAAAAATAAAGAATTTAAAAAAAAAAATCTGCCCTTTTATGACTAATTAAAAGAAAAAACTTCCACGGCTGTCTCTCAGACAGCCAGGAAGCTTTTCTACCTTACTCAGTTAGCACAGTGGATCTAAAGGACCTTGCAAGCGCACTGTGCTAAAGCAACCTTCGCTCACAAACACAAATTTGTATGCCAGTGCGCATGTCCACAGAGCCCACTACAGCCCTGTCTGAACTCCCTAGCTTTCATGTTGCTCCCCCTTTCTCTCCCTCCATGTTACCCCCTCTCCTTCTCTCTCCCTCCATGGTACCCCCTCTCCTTCTCTCTCCCTCCATGTTACCCCTTCTCCTTCTCTCTCCCTCCATATTACCCCTTCTCCTTCTCTCTCCCTCCATGTTACCCCCTCTCTCTCTCTCCATGTTACCCCCTCTCCTTCTCTCTCCCTCCATGTTACCCCCTCTCCTTCTCTCTCCCTCCATGTTACCCCCCTCTCCTTCTCTCTCCCTCCATGTTACCCCCCTCTCCTTCTCTCCCTCCATGTTACCCCCTCTCCTTCTCTCCCTCCATGTTACCCCCTCTCCTTCTCTCCCTCCATGTTACCCCCTCTCCTTCTCTCCCTCCATGTTACCCCCTCTCCTTCTCTCCCTCCATGTTACCCCCTCTCCATCTCTCTCCCTACATGTTACCCCCTCTCCTTCTCTCCCTCCATGTTACCCCTTCTCCTTCTCTTTCCCTCCATGTTACCCCCCTCTCCTTCTCTCTCCCTCCATGTTACCCCCCTCTCCTTCTCTCTCCCTCCATGTTACCCCCCTCTCCCTCCATGTTACCCCCTTTCCTTCTCTCTCCCTCCATGTTACCCCCTCTCCTTCTCTCTCCCTCCATGTTACCCCCTCTCCTTCTCTCTCCCTCCATGTTACCCCCTCTCCTTCTCTCCCTCCATGTTACCCCCTCTCCATCTCTCTCCCTCCATGTTACCCCCTCTCCATCTCTCTCCCTCCATGTTACCCCTTCTCCTTCTCTTTCCCTCCATGTTACCCCTTCTCCTTCTCTTTCCCTCCATGTTACCCCTTCTCCTTCTCTTTCCCTCCATGTTACCCCTTCTCCTTCTCTTTCCCTCCATGTTACCCCTTCTCCTTCTCTTTCCCTCCATGTTACCCCCTCTCCTTCTCTCTCCCTCCATGTTACCCCTCTCCTTCTCTCTCCCTCCATGTTACCCCTTCTCCTTCTCTCTCCCTCCATGTTACCCCCTCTCCTTCTCTCTCCCTCCATGTTACCCCCTCTCCTTCTCTCTCCCTCCATGTTACCCCCTCTCCTTCTCTCTCCCTCCATGTTACCCCCTCTCCTTCTCTCTCTCTCCATGTTACCCCCTCTCCTTCTCTCTCCCTCCATGTTACCCCCTCTCCTTCTCTCTATCTCTCCATGTTACCCCCACTCCTTCTCTCTCTCCATGTTACCCCCTCTCCTTCTCTCTCCCTCCATGTTACCCCCTCTCCTTCTCTCTCTCTCCATGTTACCCCCTCTCCTTCTCTCTCCCTCCATGTTACCCCTCTCCTTCTCTCTCCCTCCATGTTACCCCCTCTCCTTCTCTCTCCCTCCATGTTACCCCCTCTCCTTCTCTCTCCCTCCATGTTACCCCCTCTCCTTCTCTCTCCCTCCATGTTACCCCCTCTCCTTCTCTCTCCCTCCATGTTACCCCCTCTCCTTCTCTCTCCCTCCATGTTACCCCTCTCCTTCTCTCTCCCTCCATGTTACCCCCTCTCCTTCTCTCTCTCCATGTTACCCCCTCTCCTTCTCTCTCTCCATGTTACCCCCTCTCCTTCTCTCTCTCTCCATGTTACCCCCACTCCTTCTCTCTCTCTCTCCATGTTACCCCCTCTCCTTCTCTCTCTCTCCATGTTACCCCCTCTCCTTCTCTCTCTCTCCATGTTACCCCCTCTCCTTCTCTCTCCATGTTACCCCCTCTCCTTCTCTCTCTCTCCATGTTACCCCCACTCCTTCTCTCTCTCTCCATGTTACCCCCTCTCTCTCTCTCCATGTTACCCCCTCTCCTTCTCTCTCCCTCCATGTTACCCCCTCTCCTTCTCTCTCCCTCCATGTTACCCCCTCTCCTTCTCTCTCCCTCCATGTTACCCCCTCTCCTTCTCTCTCCCTCCATGTTACCCCCTCTCCTTCTCTCTCCCTCCATGTTACCCCCTCTCCTTCTCTCTCCCTCCATGTTACCCCCTCTCCTTCTCTCTCTCTCTCCATGTTACCCCCTCTCCTTCTCTCTCTCTCCATGTTACCCCCACTCCTCTCTCTCTCTCTCTCTCTCTCCATGTTACCCCCTCTCCTTCTCTCTCCCTCCATGTTACCCCCTCTCCTTCTCTCTCCCTCCATGTTACCCCCTCTCCTTCTCTCTCTCCATGTTACCCCTTCTCCTTCCCTCTCCTTCTCTCTCTCTCTCCATGTTACCCCCTCTCCTTCTCTCTCTCTCCATGTTACCCCTTCTCCTTCCCTCTCCTCTCTCTCTCCATGTTACCCCCTCTCCTTCCCTCTCCTTCTCTCTCTCTCCATGTTACCCCCTCTCCTTCTCTCTCCCTCCATGTTACCCCCTCTCCTTCTCTCTCCCTCCATGTTACCCCCTCTCCTTCTCTCTCTCTCTCCATGTTACCCCCTCTCCTTCTCTCTCTCTCCGTGTTACCCCCTCTCCTTCTCTCTCTCTCCATGTTACCCCCTCTCCTTCTCTCTCCCTCCATGTTACCCCCTCTCCTTCTCTCTCTCTCCATGTTACCCCCTCTCCTTCTCTCTCTCTCTCCATGTTACCCCCTCTCCTTCTCTCTCTCTCTCCATGTTACCCCCTCTCCTTCTCTCTCTCTCCGTGTTACCCCCTCTCCTTCTCTCTCCCTCCATGTTACCCCCTCTCCTTCTCTCTCCCTCCATGTTACCCCCTCTCCTTCTCTCTCTCTCTCCATGTTACCCCCTCTCCTTCTCTCTCTCCCTCCATGTTACCCCCTCTCCTTCTCTCTCTCTCTCCATGTTACCCCCTCTCCTTCTCTCTCTCTCCATGTTACCCCCTCTCCTTCTCTCTCCCTCCATGTTACCCCCTCTCCTTCTCTCTCCCTCCATGTTACCCCCTCTCCTTCTCTCTCTCTCTCCATGTTACCCCCTCTCCTTCTCTCTCCCTCCATGTTGTGTTCGTTCTCTCACTCTCCCCTCCCCCCCATGTTGCTCCCCCTCTCCTTCTCGCCATGATACCTACAGATCGTTGCAGCTGAGCCGGCGCAGACATATGACGTCGCTGCTGATGGGGAGGAGTCTAGTTACGGACTAGCAGGAAATCCTCATTCTGAGACCGGAAATGATACTGACCCATCCGCCGCCATGATGGATATGGGCAAAACTCCTAATAATCAAAATATGCGCAATAGGCAGCTATTAGTGCATTAACTTCAGTTAGGATGGAGAGAGAGAGAAGGAGAGGGGGGAACATGGAGGGAGAGAGAAGGAGAGGGGGTAACATGGAGAGAGAGAAGGAGAGGGGGTAACATGGAGAGAGAGAGAAGGAGAGGGGGGTAACATGGAGGGAGAGAGAAGGAGAGGGGGTAACATGGAGGGAGAGAGAAGGAGGGGGCAACATGGAGGGAGAGAAGGAGAGGGGGTAACATGGAGAGAGAGAGAGAAGGAGAGGGGGTAACATGGAGAGAGAGAGAGAAGGAGAGGGGGTAACATGGAGGGAGAGAGAAGGAGAGGGGGTAACATGGGGGAAGAGAGAAGGAGAGGGGGTAACATGGAGAGAGAGAGAGAATGAGAGGGGGTAACATGGAGAGAGAGAGAAGGAGAGGGGGAACATGGAGAGAGAGAAGGAGAGGGGGTAACATGGAGGGAGAGAGAAGGAGAGGGGGTAACATGGAGAGAGAGAGAGAAGGAGAGGGGGTAACATGGAGGGCGGAGAGAAGGAGAAGGGGTAACATGGAGGGAGAGAGAAGGAGAGGGGGTAACATGGAGGGAGAGAGAAGGAGAGGGGGTAACATGGAGGGCGGAGAGAAGGAGAGGGGGTAACATGGAGAGAGAGAGAAGGAGAGGGGGTAACATGGAGAGAGAGAGAAGGAGAGGGGGTAACATGGAGAGAGAGAAGGAGAGGGGGTAACATGGAGAGAGAGAGAGAGAAGGAGAGGGGGTAACATGGAGAGAGAGAAGGAGAGGGCGCAACATGGAGGGAGAGAGAAGGAGAGGGCGCAACATGGAGGGAGAGAGAAGGAGAGGGGGTAACATGGAGGCAGAGAGATGGAGAGGGGGTAACATGGAGAGAGAGAAGGAGAGGGGGCAGCATGGAGGGGGAGAGCGGGAGAGGGGGCAGCATTTAGGGAAACAGAAGGGGTTAGCATTGAGGGAACCTATGTGGTTTGTGTAAGCATACATCAATCTTTATGGTTGTTGCAGTTTTGGAGAGGTAGCTTTAAATGCCAAAAATTAGTTTAGATCCTAGACATGTGATGCATTTAAGAAGTAGGACTTATAAGTGAATCTATTTTGAGTTCTTTTTACTTTGTTGCTATAGTCTATCTAGATGTATAAAAATATGATAAGTCAAATCTGATAATATTTGTTTCTTTAACTCATTTTTAACAATTACGGTACTTTCTTAAGAGTGGAGTGTCTCTTTAAGTTTGTATTATTGTATTAATTTATTAAAATCGTTTCTCTACTTGTTCTGACATTGGGAACTATTGGGGATTCCTGCAGATTTGTTTTCAAGAAGGTTGTGTTTTTTTCTAAAAATATCCCTGTGTATATCTGGATAATGTATGTAATGGGCCCTCTTATTATTCATTAACACTCTGTGTATTTCAAGATAAGTGTGTGCTGGACTTCCTAATTATACATATACCTCTGCGTATTTTAGGGTAGTGTGTGGGACCCTCTTATTATCCATTAGGCAGTAATAGTAACAAGCCTCATGTACTTTGTATTGTACGTTCGTTTGTAATCTCCCGAAATCCCGCAAGATCGTGTGAATTATAGCTCTGTCATTCGCGTGCCCAAACATCAGTTGAGACTTGATGAAGGGTAGAACAGGAGTGTTTTATTATGGCAATATGGTCCACTTTTATACACAGACCCTCTAGCCAAAATATAGGAACAACACGCCCAGGCGTCTCTGTGATTGAGAGATAAGTGCTTTGCTTAAACTAATTATCTCCCAGGAACAAAAGGTACAATGCATAAGTTGTCCAACTAGCGCTCGCATACGTTCGGTAGAACAAAAATCGCCATCCGGGTAAAATTTAAATCGACCGCACACATGGAAAAGTTGTTGTGGTCAGTAAGCGTTTGGGAGTTCCTACAAAAAAAAAAGTATGGTTCCCCTGGCTCATAGGTAGCAATTGTTCCCCTTGTTCCTGCGAACCAACGCTTTCCTATCTTTTCGAGAACCCAAGCAGGCGGTATATAGGTACAGAGGTTTGCGATTTATCATCTTGGAGTTCCAGACACTCAACGACCAAGTACAGCTGCCTGCGGTTGGGAGACAAGATGGCTGCCGTTTTCCAGGGCACATGTCCTTCTGTTATACGAATGGTGGCCACCCAGAGAGAGCACTTATGTTTGTGGTTGCTTTGAAGATAATGAGCCAGGGGGTGGTCTGCGTTCGGTAGAAGGATATACCGAACCAAAGAGAAAACAACTTGGGCTGTTTGTCACATTGCTCCCCCCAGTTCCATGTTGCAGCCCCTAGACCCTGACGGGTAAATTGGTAAAGCCCGAATGGGGTGACGAATGCCGACTTAGGAAGGGCCCCAGCTCAAGTAGGATTTGACAATAACCCTTGCACAAATCTATGGTAGTCAAGTAATTTCTCCCGGCCATACAGCTCTTCTATCCAGGGCATGCGGTAGGCGTTGGTAACTGTCCGGTCATTAAGTTTCAGACTGTCAATATACAGAAGTGAGTTATACCGTCTCACTTAGGTACCAACACTACTGGAGAAGGTTCTATGACCCCTATCTTTAACATGTTCTCCCAAACTGCTTCAGGGATACGATACGGCAGCTGCTGTAGTGGAGTTTCTCCCTGGGTCTCTACTCAGTGGACCGCTACGGAGGTGTACCCAGGTAGAGCAGAGAACATCTCTGTAACGGAGCTCCAGTACTCCGACCGAGTACCTCCGCCAAGTCTGCTTCCTTGTAGCTATCAGGGACCCTGAAACACTTCAGACCCAGCTGCCGAGGCTTGACTGGGATCACTTAGGGCCTTTTCCACCCTGGACCAAACACCAGACGACACATGGTGAAGGCTAAACAGGAACTCTTTAATGAATACAGCACACATAGTTTAAGCCCCCAGCAGCCTAATTTACATACAATAGGTTACATAGATTAGTGCAAGGAAGGGTGGGGTCAGACAATAGCAATGGCTAATGGGAGATTGAGGAGGGACAGAGCAGCTAGATTAAACTGGTCTGGCAGTGTCCCTGGGATAACGCCCTGCTGGGGAAACAATAGGACTGGAAAAAGGGGGGAGGGGAGATGCACAGACCAGCAATACATTCAACATAGCCTGCACAAATAATAGGCACAATGTGACAAAACACAAAAGGAATTTGGGAGCCCACCCATAGTGTCTGTCTTCCATCCCCAGTGATGGTGACTACCATCACAATCTCATTGTACCCCTGGAGCAGCCGAGAGACTTTCTCTATTGGGCTCAGTTTTTCCCCCAGGCTAACCTGCTCCACGCTCCCCATGGATGAGGTGAGCAGGTCGGGTAGAGAAAAGTTCTCACTGTCCTCGAAAGAGAGGGCGCATACTGTCGCCACTTCCTCTGTTCTCTCAAAATAGGGTTTTAACATATTCACATGAAAAGATAGTCATATTCATCTGATCACTCCCTACTATGTAGGTAGTGTCGCGTATGCGTTTCACTACCCGGAAGGGCCCTTGCCAGGTGACCTGTAGCTTGTCCTTTTTAGTGGAGTTGAGGGCGAGCATTTTTTCCCCACTTCTAGGATCCTATCTCGGGCTCCCCTATCGTACCACCGTTTCTGGCGCCGTTGGGCCACCCGCAGAGTCTCCCGAATGTACTCTGCTAGAGTCTGCAGGCAGTCCCTCAGCTCCAGGACGTATGGCACAATCTGGACCCATCCTCTGTGTCTCCCTCCCAGTGTTCCCGTATGAGCTCCAAGGGTCCCCGTACTTTTCTCCCGTCTAGGAGTTTGAAGGGGAGAACCCTGTAGACTCCTGATGAACTTCTCGGTAGGCAAACAGGAGGTATGATAAAAATCTTTTCCAGTTTCGTCAGGAGTCTGCAAACGTTTTCAGCATCTGTTTCATGGTGCCATTGAAGCGTTTGCAGATCCCATTTGTCTGGGGGTGGTAAGGGGAACTGAAAATCGGTTTTACCCCACAGCTTTGCCAAAGCTGCAGGGTGGCAGTAAATTGGGTCCTTTGGTCTGACAATTTTTCTGGGGAATATTTTTACCAGCACCTCCGCTACGGTTCCGTCGTCTATATTGGACAGGGCCACTGCCTCTTGATTCCCTATACCACACAAGAATGGTCTATGTGCAGTTTCAGAATTTCTATAGTGTTTTCAATAATTTTCAACATACCCAAGTATTAACTGATAATTATTTTTTGTTTGTTGGAACCTTTTTTCTCCAAAGACGTGGCACAGCTCTGGGGGCCAAATTTGCTCCTTCATACGCCAATGTTTATATGCTCATGTGGTAACTGTGCCACGTCTTTGGAGAAGACAACATTTTTCGTTCCAATATAGTGTGGTATATCGACGATCTCCTATTTATTTAGAATGGGGGGGGGGGAGGGGGGGATGAATGCTCCCAGTTTGTATATAGTCTGAATAATCCTGAGTGGAATCTAAGCTTTACAAACAATATCCAACAGTTTAAAATTAATTTTCTGGATCTCGGAAAATGTTGCCAGTAAGATGATTACAGCAGGTTTCAGAAAACAAACAGCGGGCAATACCATTTTGAGAACAGACATATGCCACCCATCCCACACATTTAATGCCATCCCATTAGGGGAATACATTAGGCTATGTAGGAACTACTTGACGGATGACATCTTTCAATCGCAGGCAAGGGGAGCCTAGGGGCCGCTTGCATAGAAGAGGGTACACAAATCGACAAATTGAAAAAGGTTTGAAGGCAGCATTAATGAGGGAGCAGGATTTTCTTCTCAAACCTAGGGTTAAAGATAGGAGCAGCCTGAGAGCATCACATTCCCTGAATCACAGTGAGGAGAAACTTCGATACTTTTGTACGGATTATTGCAATCAATTTAAAACCATTACTCGGATTGTAAGGAAACATCTCCCAGTCTTAAGGTCATAGAAAAATCTTGTTGCTTAAATCCATTTTATCCCCAAGCCTTTTTCTATCAAATGTACCTCGCAGAACAGAAACCTGGCTAACCTGTAAAGGCATGTTTAGGTGCGGACAAAAGAGATGTAATTACTGTATACTGGCCAAACTTTGTCTCCTCTGTTACCAACATACAATACGAGATTAGAGATTCCATCAATTGTTCCACTGAAGGGGTTATTTACCTGATAACCTGTAGAAATTGTAAGAAACAATATGTGGGACAAACCAAACGAAAATTAAAGGCTTGGATAGTGGAGCATATTCACAGTATCACGACACTTTAAATAGTACATGGCGGCCAGTTTATCCATGTTCTCATTCCAGGGGATTCAAGAGTGCAGACTAGGTCCAAGAGGAGGTAATTTAGAAAAGTGTCTACTGCGGAATGCGATGTATTGGATACTCACCCTACAGGCAAGATACCCACATGGTTTAAATGTGGAATGGGATACCAACTATATTTTTAGACACTAATTAATATGGAGTTCTGTAGGTAATTTTACCATCTTATCCCTTTTTCAGCTAAAGACAAGTATTGTAATTTCTCTTTATAGGCCCAAAGTTTAATATAAGCATCTGGACAATTTTCTTTATTGATTAAAATGTCTTAAATCTTAATTGATTAGCAAGCACTTTTAGTTTTCATATAACTTATTAACCATGTAACTTACTTTTATACATCGGATACTGTAAACTTACGAATAATGTAACAAAATGAATACTACTGTTTTATGCCTTGCATATCTATTTTTCCCAAAGCTCCTCCTTTTAATCTTATCTTCGGTGGATATCATCTTTCTTTTAACCCCTAAAGGACACATGACATGTGTGACGTGTCATGATTCCCTTTTATTCCAGAAGTTTGGTCCTTAACCCCTTAAGGACACATGACATGTGTGACATGTCATGATTCCCTTTTATTCCAGAAGTTTGGTCCTTAAGGGGTTAAAGGACCACTCTAGTGCCAGGAAAGCATACTCGTTTTCCTGGCACTAGAGTGCCCTGAGGGTGCCCCCACCCTCAGGGACCCCCTCCCGCCCGGCTCTGGAAAGGGGTTAAATCTTACCTTTTTCCAGCGCTGGACAGAGAGCTCTCCTCCTGCTCTCCTCCTCCGATCCGCCTCTTCTCCTCCCCGTCGGCTGAATGCGCACGTGCGGCAAGAGCTGCGCGCGCATTCAGCCGGTCACATAGGAAAGCATTCATAATGCTTTCCTATGGACGCTTGCGTGCTCTCACTGTGATTTTCACAGTGAGAATCACGCAAGCGCCTCTAGCGGCTGTCAGTGAGACAGCCACTAGAGGAAAAAGGGGAAGGCTTAACTAATTGATAAACATAGCAGTTTCTCTGAAACTGCTATGTTTATAAAACAATTAGTTAACCCTAGCTGGACCTGGCACCCAGACCACTTCATTAAGCTGAAGTGGTCTGGGTGCCTAGAGTGGTCCTTTAAGGGGTTAAAGGAACACTATAGTGTTAGGAATACAAATATGTATTCCAAACACTATAGAGCACTAGTCACCGTTTAGTTGACTAGGGCCCCGTTCCACGGCGAATAAATGGTTAATTTAAACCATTTCTTTGCTTACCTTAATCCAGCGCCAGGCTCCCTCGGCACTTGTGACCTCTCCTTCTCCATCGATGTCAGCTTCCAAGTGGAGCCGAATGCAAATGGACATGCACGGCCAGAGGCGCGTGCGCATTCAAACATTACTCAATGCTTTCCTATGGAGATCTTTTTTGACACTGGACTCCGTGATGACGTCCAGCGTAAAAAAAAGTGCGATTTACTCCATGTAAAGGTAGAGGTTGGATTAACCCTGCAGTGTAAACATGTTAAATACATGTTATAAAACTAAGGGGACCTGGAACCCACACCCCTTCATTGAGCTGAAGTGGTCTAGGTGCCTATAGTGGTCCTTTAACTGTTATGTTCACCATTTAGTTGATGTGTGTTTATTCACGGGTGTTTTTCATTTTTATTCTTATTTTTAAGGGACACTATTGTCACCTGAACAACTTTGGCTTAATGAAGCAGTTTTGGTGTATAGAACATGCCCCATGCAGCCTCACTGCTCAATCCTCTGCCATTTAGGAGTTAAATCCCTTTGTTTATGAACCCTAGTCACACCTCCCTGCATGTGACTTGCACAGCCTTCAATAAACACTTCCTGTAAAGAGAGCCCTATTTAGGCTTTCTTTATTGCAAGTTCTGTTTAATTAAGATTTTCTTATCCCCTGCTATGTTAATAGCTTGCTAGACCCTGCAAGAGCCTCCTGTGTGTGATTAAAGTTCAATTTAGAGATTGAGATACAATTATTTAAGGTAAATTACATCTGTTTGAAAGTGAAACCAGTTTTTTTTTTTCATGCAGGCTCTGTCAATCATAGCCAGGGGAGGTGTGGCTAGGGCTGCATAAACAGAAACAAAGTGATTTAACTCCTAACTGAAAGTGAATTGAGCAGTGAAATTGCAGGGGAATGATCTATTCACTAAAACTGCTTTATTTAGCTAAAGTAATTTAGGTGACTATAGTGTTCCTTTAATTATATTTGTGGAGGAGGACATAGAAAGCTTGTTATGCCCACATGCGGGCTTACATTTTCATACCCTGAGTCGCAATTGGGGTGACCCGGATAGGGCACTTATGTCCCTGTGACCCTCTATTCACCCATTTAATCAGGGATAGCCGGAGCGTTATCACAAGGCAAGTTTATTGCATTTATTCGTAAATATGTGAATTTTTCTTATAATAAACATTTTGTGGCACTCACCCACAATTTGGAGTGAGTACAATCCATTAGTTCTTAATTCTGTAGTGTAGATTATCCCACAAACCAACACACAAATATTATAATGCAATAATTGCCCAGTTTATAGAAATCATACTCACATACAACTATTTCAGTTTTAATAACAATAATTACCTACAAATGACACAGACAGCAATGGTCACAAAAATGTCACCCCCATACGCTAATCTTTTCATGGCTGACCTAGAAAACAGATTTTTTTATGTACACAGCCTCACAAACCATATACATATTATCGTTACATCGATGATATTTTCATAATATGGACAGAAGGAGAAGAAAGCCTTATAGACTTCCATAAATCATTCAATTCATTCCACCCGTCAATAAACCTTAAAATTAACTTTTCAAATCATAGTGTGAGTGTGACGGACTGTCTGGCACCCCGATCACGTGCCTCTGCCAATCGATGCTCCAAGTGCTCACTGAGGACTCCAAGCACTCCACCAGACACCATAAGCACTGTAGACCCCATGAACCACCGCAGCTTGGTTGGGTTCTCGACATCCTCCACCCACCCTGGAATCAAGACCAGGATCCAACTTCCAGTGGGTGAACCTATCCTACTCCAGAGAGTCTAGCAGGAACAGCTCTTATAAGAGGTAGTGATTATAATCCCAGGGGAGTATAGTGATATAGCAATCTCTAGAGTAAATGTAGCTGTCCCCTCCACACATGAGACGAGGATCTATGAGGGTGAAGAGAAACTGGTTTTAATAGGGCCACACTTGGCCTTATATGACAATCCCCATGCAGGGGTATGCCCACATGGACCTTATAGGGAACTGAGTGACAATATTCATAGACCAATAAGAACAGTATTCCAATGCGCGACACTCCCACACGTAGCATATAATCCCTCCCCTCTGCCTGGGAGATAATTGAGTCAGATACTGTATTGACCCAATTATCTCCAGGCAGAAAAAAACCCCACACATTTCTACAAAGTCCCAAAAGTACCCCAAAACACATAATATTTCTACAAAATGTCACATCCCCTGATAGCCCTGATCTGGGTGACTAACATATCCAAAAACCACCAAGATCAGTTTAGGGGTTCAGGAATGTCCTGGAAGTCACATTTTGACCGACAGCACGCACGGTCCCATGCCCAAAACAGTTCCAGAGAATTAGGCTGTGCGGTTGGTCTACTTTGGGGATTCGAAGTAACGTTCAAAATACCGAACATAGAGAGTTCGTATGGCACTTAGTCTATGTCTCTGGTTCGGGAGCTTATTCCCACCAAACGCCGTTCGACTCCCGTTCGAATAGCCGAACATCCGTGGAAGGTAAGAGTTTAGCGATGTTCGCGCCGCCAAGTGTCCAAT
Organism: Pelobates fuscus; assembly: GCF_036172605.1. Lineage (NCBI taxonomy): Eukaryota > Metazoa > Chordata > Amphibia > Anura > Pelobatidae > Pelobates > Pelobates fuscus. Next base: position 484,375,477 of record NC_086317.1, read on the forward strand.
TTGAATTCCATGCACTCGACGACCAAACACCGCCGTATGCGTTCGACTAAACAAGATGGCTCCCTCCACGTGTCCGAATGCCAATTCGAATGGCTTCGAGAGTTCAAAAAGTTACTGTCCAAGTCCAAAAAGGGACAAACAGTGTTTTTAAACAAAGTCAATTACAGGGCCATAGTCACAGGGCAGGAGGCTGGCAAACAGGCCCCTCCAAGAACTTAGGTTACGTTCGCCACAGTGAGTTTCTTGGACTTCACAATAACTGTGTTTATATTTTCTCTGAAAATACAGTGTTTACTTAGATTGCCTGCAGGGAGCTATAGATCTCACCTGAACAAATACATTAAGCTGTAGTTGTTCAGGTGACTATAGTGTCCCTTTAAATATGACTGCATTTTTATCTGGAAGGGGGACTTGGCATCGCTGGATGAATTCAAGAACTATTTCAATTTTACCCCTATAATTTTAGATTTACCTTCAACCATTCAAAAGAGGTAGCAGAATTTTTGGATTTGGAAATCTACATCAAAGAAGGGAAAATCAACACAAGAACTTTTCACAATGGACAGTGGATTGCAATAGTTTTATTCCTGCCAACAGCCATCATAAGAAGACATTGCTGGATAATTCCCTATAGTCAATTTAGGAGGATCAGGAGAAACTGCTCAGAGATCGAAATCTGTAAAACTCAAATGGAGGAAATGGAGAAGCAATTCCTGGTGAAAGGATACACAAAGGATCTTCTGGAAGGTGCAAAAAAGAGAGCACTAGAATTACTCAGGGAAGAGACCCTAACTGATAACCCAACATCTATACAACAAGAAAGGGATACCCCGTCATTCATTACACAGTACAGCAATCAATCTCACCGAATTAAGCATATCCTCAGCAGGCATTGGAAGATTCTGCCTAATGATCCAATATTCGAACAGATTATAGAGAGGAAACCGCAAATTATATATTCCCGGGCACCTAACCCAAAAGTTGCTGTCACGTCTAAACATTTGTTATGAAGGAACACAACTGCAGATTTCTTATAGTTTGAATATTTATTATAAAAAGTAAAAGGTATTGACTTTAATTCCAATTTACAGGCACTGTAGCTTTAAGTAGTAAATGATAACTGAAGTCCACAATTACAGGTACTGTAGCTTTAAGTAGTAAACGGTAACTGAAGTCCACAATTATAGGCACTGTAGCTTTAAGTAGTAAACGATAACTGAAGTCCACAATTACAGGCACTGTAGCTTTAAGTAGTAAACGATAACTGAAGTCCACAATTATAGGCACTGTAGCTTTAAGTAGTAAACGATAACTGAAGTCCACAATTATAGGCACTGTAGCTTTAAGTAGTAAACGATAACTGAAGTCCACAATTACAGGCACTGTAGCTTTAAGTAGTAAACGGTAGTAATTAGCAGACACTGAATCAGAAAGAGTCTCTTAGTAGTATTAATGAATTAGGTGATAAGAAGTTACAATAGCTGTTCCATAGACTTTAACTGAAGCAAGACAGATGCAGCTAACTGATATAGAGTATGAGTTGAAGTTAGCTGTAACTGGTTTGTTTTATCGAAGGACTTTGGAGACAGGAAATAACAGCTTTGAGATGCAACGCTTTTCTCAGAGGTTTTACTTAGCTTCCGGCACATAGAACACTGGTTCCCGAGATCTCCTCAGAGGCGGTTTATCCTGAATGGAGAGAGTTCAGCTTTAGTCGTGGATGAGGAGAGGTGAAGGGAACGTGAAGTGTCTTCCAGTCCGGTCCGGTAACAGAGGGCTTTCACAACGAAGTTGTAGCCGGTTCGTGAGTACGGAACGTAGTTCAATAATCCAGCGTCGATCAGCTGGTGCGGTCGGATTAAATAAGGAGACCGTGTCATAAAGGGGTGTGGCTAGGCTCCGTGGAACCAGGAAGTAAGAGGATACCATAGTTAAGGCATGACAGTTGCTCTCATATACTGTTTTTGTTAAACAAATCGTTTTAAAGGACCACTCTAGGCACCCAGACCACTTCAGCTTAATGAAGTGGTCTGGGTACCAGGTCCAGCTAGGGTTAACTAATTGTTTTATAAACATAGCAGTTTCAGAGAAACTGCTATGTTTATCAATTAGTTAAGCCTTCCCCTTTTTCCTCTAGTGGCTGTCTCACTGACAGCCACTAGAGGCGCTTGCGTGATTCTCACTGTGAAAATCACAGTGAGAGCACGCAAGCGTCCATAGGAAAGCATTATGAATGCTTTCCTATGTGACCGGCTGAATGCGCGCGCAGCTCTTGCCGCGCGTGCGCATTCAGCCGACGGGGAGGAGAAGAGGCGGATCGGAGGAGGAGAGCTCTCCGCCCAGCGCTGGAAAAAGGTAAGATTTAACCCCTTTCCCCTTTCCAGATCCGGGCGGGAGGGGGTCCCTGAGGGTGGGGGCACCCTCAGGGCACTCTAGTGCCAGGAAAACGAGTATGCTTTCCTGGCACTAGAGTGGTCCTTTAACTGTTTAGTTAATTATGGAGTGGCTGCAAAAGACTGCATGTAAAGAGATCTGCCTTTAAAAAAAGGGGTTAATCCTAAAAATATTTGGGGTGAGGTTTATTGAAATTGTTAGGCAGATTAAGTGATATTGACTGCAAAGCAAAGTGTTTAAAAAGGAAAGTCTTTTTGCATTACTGGCAAAGGGCTTTCTGGAGACTAATGATGCTATGAATGAATGGTGTCAATTTTAAAAGACCAGTCATTGTTATGTTTGAAGTACATCTAAACAAAAAAGAAATAATCCCTCTCCCCCCCAGCTAAACTGTAAATCTCCTCAAAAGTTGTGAACAGAAGGGAGATTGCCCCCACGACTCTCTTTTGATAGTGCATTGGATGCAACGTTAGCTGGAACACAAATTTAGATAGAAGATTTTCGGCAGTTGTTGAAAAGATTTAGTGATGATGAAAAAAGTGAAGATATTAAGATAATGAAAGAAATGCTTAAGAATCAAACCGATCTGTTAGACAGAACCCATAAAACCCTGTCTCACATGTCTAAACAATTAGACTTAAATGTTACTAATTTTGACAATTTGCAAAGACAGATTGCAAATTTGGGGAATGCTGCAGATAATTTGTGGAAAGCCACAAATCAGAAGGATTTGGATTTTACTTTTTAATTTTTTTAATTCTTTATTTTTGCAGTGCGCACACATATAACAATCGCGTTTGAGGTACCCCAACGGCAATCCTCTAGCGTTTTGTCAACATTTGGATCATTGAGGTATACGGGAAAACTTGCACAATTTTTTTGTTAATAAGATAAATGTAACAAGATTAACAGCCTAGTTTCAGTATAATGCAGGATCTAGTGTGTCGGGAAGTGTCTATAACATTAGTTTCAAGCAGGTTGGAAACTACGAGGAGTGTAACAGACAGTTTGAGTGCTAACAGGAACGTGTCAAGATTGAGAAACCAATTAAATGATAATAGGCGTTCGTGTCTCTGGGTATTCTGTTAGTAATAGCAGTCAGAGAGCGTCCCAATTCCTGCTCTATGTCCAGGCTGGTAGCTGGACAGCGTGTGGCTGCGATCCCTCACTCGATGTCACTGGTGTGTTTCAGGGGGTGCTCCACTGTACGACCCAGCGTGATGGTCTGCAAGAAGTACCGACCCATCCGTTTCTCGCCATGCGGTCTGCTCCAGGCTTGGGTGGGAGCTCGGGTCCTGCTGGTCCGGTGGCACATAGCTCCATTACGGATGTTCCGGTGCGGTTTGGTGTGTAGTCCTTTTTGGGGTGGGCCTCCTGGGTCTCTTGCGTGTAGGGCTCTCGGCCCTGAGGTGCGGCCGCGAGTGGTGGGCAGCACTGGACAGGATGCGCTTTCAAGCTGCAGTGGTCAGAAGTTGCTGGTGCCGCTGAGTGGTGAGTGGGTCGGGATTGCTTGACGGTCCCGCTCAGTTGTGTGTGAGGGCGAGTGCTGGAGCCCGAGGGACTTGTCGTTGTTTCCCGCCACCTAGATCTCCGACTTAGTCTCCGTCTGGAGGCCGCTCGGGATGGGTATCCACACAGGTGGCGCTGGGTGGCAGGGCGAATCCATGCAGCCATCTCTCTCACCACTAGGTGGAAAGATTGACCACTAGGTGGAAAGATACTGTGCTTTGTCCATAGGTTGGTGCAGAGCCGATTAAAGAACTCTGGGGTAAGTTTGGGCGGCATGGTAAGGGTGCTTTTTGTTGCGGATCGCGTCTGGGCCGCCATCTTGTTTGGGCCCTGACAGTCTTGTTTGGCCGCAGGTTTTGTTGCTTGTTTGAGCCGCGTTGTGGGGGTAATCGTCCCCAGCAAGGACTGGGATATCCCCCGCCAGTCCAGAGGGGGGGTGGCAGGGCAGAATCAGATTCTTGCTTGCGAGTGGGTGACGTGACAGGAGATCGGCCACCTCCCCGAGGCTTCGCTGTAGTTTAGGCCACATGGCCGGTTCAGGCGCCTTCCTCGTGTGGTCCTGTATCGTTCTCTGGGCTCCATGTGTTGCTGACATTATTAGATTGTATAGGATTATCGTTTTTGTGTCCACTGGTGCAGGAGCTCTGAGAGAGCACGTCCGGCCATCTTGGCTGTCAGGCCCCGCCACTGGATTTTACTTTTAAAGAGGAAGTTGATAATGAAATGGTGGAGAGGTTAAGTTGTGAGAACGGGCAGGTGAGAAGTGAAATAGAAAAGAAATTGGGAAATGTGCAAGAAAAGGGTCAGATGGATACTCTCAAATTAACTAAATTGACTTAAAATATGCCTACAATATGAGTGTTTTTGGCTGCCAACCTCATTAAGTGAATGAATTACAATTAAACTCATTGATGTGTTGGAAGATAAGTCAAGTGAAAAGCCCAGAGTGGAGTTTAAGGAATTGTTTCGAAATAATACATAAAGATTGCTAATGGTGGTACAGTGTGCAACTGGTGTGGTGAGTTTTTAGTTTTCTACTCTTGATTTATTTAAAATGGAGAAAAATAATGATATACGTGTCTGTGCTAATTTATGGAATAAGGCATGTAATTTGATTACTGATACAGAGCCATCTGCTATGTCTAAACAACATAAGCAGAGTGTTACTGAATTTGTCTCTAGAATGTCAGGGTTACTAAATGAGATAAAATGAAGAGCTTCTGATGCACTGTTACGAACGCTGTTATTTCAGATACCCATTTGCTTTCAGTTCCTCCCGAACTGCTAAAAGCTGAGTGATTATAGCTCGCAGTTCGGATGTTGATTCGAACATACTCCAGAAAAAAATGTAGCATCCAAGTAAATTCTCCAAGCAATCAGACATATACCCAAACATCAGCCTAAACTAGATGAAGGGTACAACAGGAATTAATTTTTTCAGGCCAACTGGACGGTTTATATGCAAGTCCACATGCAAGGGATTTACCGTGACATATTCCAGGGGCATTCCCCACTGGACCTGAGAGGGGACTATGGCAAAGTACACACTGTAATTACATTGGCTCTCAGGTCCAGAACACATTTACACAAAACAGGATAATCCCTCCCCTGTGCCTGTGAGATAATTGAGTCAGGAACTGTACTAAACTCAATTATCTTCTGGCACAGAAAACATACATTTTAACAACCCCCGAAAGTACCCCCAAAACACATGGAAACCCCACAAGTCATATCCCCTGATAGCCCTGATCTGGGGGACCAACATATCCAAAAATCACCCAGATCGGTCCAGGGGTTAGGGATTTCCATGGAAGTCATAATTTGACCGACCGCACACGAGGCTCCTGCCCAAATCAGTTCCAGAGAATCAGGGGTTGCGGTTGGTCTAGTTCAGTAGTTCAAAAACGGAACAAACTACCAAACATAGTCAATAGTCTTGCCCTGGAGCTTGTTCCCCTCATCCAGACGAACGATTCCACCGAACAGTGCCCTTCTAAGTTGTGTAGAACAGAACGCAGGCAATGATGGAAGTCCAGCATGGTTCGGGAGTTTCTGTGTCCGATTTTAGTTCCAGGAACTCAACGACCAAAAACAGCTGCCTGTGTTCATGCGAACAAGATGATCACCACCTCGTGGTTGTTCATGCAAAGAGCCGAACTGTGTGTCTTCTAGTTACTGGGGGGAAATGGGTCTTTTAATACACTAATAGCGGGGTAACCAGCCGGGTTACCCAGGGACTGCTACAAATGCCCTTCCCCCCTGTTAGACTTTCTCCTAATCTTCACTCCTTCAAAAAATCTTTGAAAACTTCTTTAGGGAAGCATATCAATTAAACTGTGAACAGCTTTCTCTCCCCGCACCCTGATTCCTCTCCTGAAACATTCATCAAAACTGTTCCTGTGTGTCCAACTTGTCTGGTTACAAATACTTGTCTGTTAGTCCACCCATTGTACAGCGCTACAGAACTTGTTGGCTCTTTAAAATAATAATAATATATTTATTAAATCTACAATACACACATATAATCATTCACGTTGTCATACTCAGAAATACTTGTCTAAGTTTTTGCTCTGGTTGAGAAATGTAACGACAAAAGGCTGCTGACTTTGCGCATCCTAAAGTTTTAATTATGTGTGCAGGGATATGTTTGCTTGAGAGGTGGATGCCGCTCCTATCCTAAATGAATGGCCTCAATAGATATTGGGGTTGAAGCCAAGCCTCATTAGTAATATTCTTATGTATAGAATAAACTTATGTGTAGTAAGAATTCAAGCTAGTAATTGTTGAGATGGGATTTTGTGTATGCAGGTTAGATATTTGTCTAATGTTTTAACCGGACACCAGTGTTAAGCTAAGGTGTCAAAAAGAGATAAAGGCCACCAACAACTCCATGGGGAAAAAAAACAATGGAAATGCCAAATCCGGTAGTGATTCTATTGAATATGTGGAATGCACTATGGTAGGAACTAGAAGCTGTGACAAAGATGCCTCTGCCACGAGCTATTAGAGGAGCCTGCTGGCTAGCCTCCTGCCCAAGGACTATGGGTCATGTAAAAGACATGCTAAAAGACTTGGTCCGTGGGATTTCCCTGTATGGTTCGGGAACTGACCAAACCCACAAACTAAGGACCACCCGGATGCTTGTTAAGCCCTATTGACAACTTGTAACGATTCACACCTCAGTGTTCTAAGTGTTCGGCTGGGTGGCCGCCGTTTGTATAAACGAATACGTGGTGGCGCCCATCTTGTTCACACGAACGCAGGCAGTGGCGTTTGGTCGTCGAGTGCATGGAACTAAAATCTGACACTTGACATCGCAAACACCGCTGAACTTCCATCCCCGCCTGCGTTCGGTTCTGTACACCGTTCGGGCACTGTTCAGTGAAATCGTTCGTATGGTTTAGGTGAACAAGCTCCACATTATAACTATGGACTACGTTTGGTAATTTATACCGCGAGTAGGAGCATGTCTATTAAACAGTGAGCAGCCTGTGGCTGCTCACTGTTTTAGAAAAAAAAAATGGCACCTATTGTCCTCCCCCTCGGCCCCCACCCCTGAGCGGTGGGTGGGGGCCCTAAATTACTTAAAGGGAGGGACCTATTGTCCTCCCCCCCCTGGCCCCCACCCCGAGCAGCGGGTGGGGGCCCTAATGAAGAATAAGGTGGGGGACCTATTGTCCTCCCCCCGGCCCCACCCATGAGCGGCAGGTGGATGCCCTAAATAAGAATAAGGGGGGGACCTATTGTCCTCCCCCCTGGCCCCCACCCATGAGTGGCGGGTGGGGACCCTAAATTCAAAAAAGGGGGGGACCTATTGTCCTCCCTCCTGGCCCCCACCCCTGAGCAGCGGGTGGGGGCCCTAAATTAGAATGAGGGGGGGACCTATTGTCCTCCCCCCGGCCCCCACCGCTGAGCGGCGGGTGGGGGCTCTAAATTAGAATAAGGGGGGGACCTATGGTCCTCCCCCTGGCCCCCACCCTTGAGCGGTGGGTGGGGGCCCTAAATACCAATAAGGAGGGGAACTATTGTCCTCCCTCCCAGCCCCCACCCCTGAGCGGTGGGTGGGGGCCCTAAATAAAAATGTAACCCCCCCAGGGTGACTAAGGGTCCCAAAACCCCTAGTAACCCACTTCCCAACAAAATTAACCCCTACCTACCCACCTCACTCTAAAAATAGTGAGGGGGGACCAATAACTAAGTACCTGTAAAAAAAAAAAATTTTCTAAAATCTTTTTTCAGCCCCAAAAAAGGCCAAATAAATATCAATAATAACCGGCGCACTTTGAAAAAAACTAAAAAAACAGCACAAAAAAAATAATCCATCTTCACCCATGGAGGGCTCCGCGCAGACTAAGTTCTGCACGGTGGGGGAAGGCTTATAAAGCCTTGCTCCGCCCTGCAATTAGGCTCAGAGCACTCTGGTTGGCTGGTTTAAGCCATCCAATCAGAGTGCTCTGACAGGTAAATGAAGAGACTTTGTCAGTTCAGGCGTGGGGGCCGGGCGGGAGGACAATAGGTCACCCACCCTTATTGATATTTATGGCCCCTAGCCACCGCTCAGGGGTGGGGGCCAGGGGGGAGGACAATAGGTCCCCCCTTATTCTAATTTAGGGCCCCTACTCACCGCTCAGGGTTAGAAGCCCCCACTCGCGCGGCACTGGCCTCTTCTTTTAGAAGATGACCTCCTGAAGAAACAAATTCCACCAATACCTAAGATAATTTTTAAAAAAGGGAAAAATTTTAAAAACGCACTAGCACCTAGCACGTTTAGGGCTAAGGAAATTGATAAAACAATTTCTAAAGGTTTTTATAAATGTGGGAGATGTAAAGGATGTAAATTTCTCCCCAAAAAAACTCTATCTTTTAGTAGCCATACAACAGGAGAATCTTTTCAAATAAAAGGACATATTGATTGTAATACCACAAATGTAGTTTACCTCTTAACGTGTGGATGTGGTATTCAATATGTAGGAAGAACAAGCAGGGCCCTGAAGGTTAGATTTATGGAACATTGTAACAACATTAAGAAAAAATTGATCACCCACTCAGTACCGGTCCACTGTAATAATTGTCCTGATTTTAAATTAGAAACTTTTTTATGCACGGGTTTGGAAAAGGTGATTTTGGATGACAGAGGAGGAGATTTAATCAAGAAATTAAGGCAAAGGGAAGGCTATTGGATTTTTAATTTAAAAACCCTTAGCCCAAAAGGATTAAATGTTGATTTTGACATGATATGCTTTTTATGAATATAAAATTTATTTATTTATTTTTCCATCCAAATGCTTTTTATAATTATAATTATTTTAATGTACATTAATAGATATAAATGGAAATACTTTCTTATGTCATCCAGTTGTCCCCTTTTCTATAAATAAATTATGTACCATCTATGAATTATATATATGTATTTTACTATTGATTACTTATTATGAATTTTCAATTATATATATTTTTTAATGTTAACAAGGAGAATCTGTATTTTATCATTTTGATTGACCACTTTTAATGAATTTTATATCCGAAAAAATCTATTTCTGCTAAGAACTGATTGCCTCTTTTCTTATCTCATTTTACTTTTTTGCTCCGTTTATAATTCTGGACACTTCCGGGTTTTCGATCGTGGAACGCACCTTTGCGTTCCACGCAATACCGGAAGTGTTTATACACATAACGGACATGAAAAAGAGGCTTGAAACTCACTAATGGAACACAAACGATATGGCACAATACGATTTGATGCGATTGGCTACCCAGAAAGCGGGAACTTCAACATTTGATTTAAAAGACGGACGGAAAACACTGCAACAATAGACCTTCATTTTTGCCCCTGAGGAAGTTCGGTTTCGGACGAAACGCGTAGGGCGGAGGGACCACAACAGCACTTTATTGAACTTTATTGCATACCAATTTTATTTATTTATTTTGTGTTATTTTAAATGTTTTTATGGTTTTTTATCCGGCTTTCTTTTACATCAACTTTGGGAAGAAGGATGTCGACACTGTGACTCCCTGAGTGACTGATATGCTGGATTTCAACCAATTTTGTGTGAGTGCAATCTAATAAAACTACATAACTTTACATTTGATTGGTGCACTATGGTTTGTGTGTCTCTCCTTTTCTAATAAGGTCCAAAAGAAGTTTGCAGTTATCCGTCAAGTCTGAGAGATTGTTTATACGCCTACATTTCATTTCCATCCTGTGAGTGCAATCCTAATTAGCGCATTTATGGTGTTTTCATTTTACTACACTATATTTTTCTATGTTCATTCCTTCCTGTAGATTGTATTTTGTATATCTGTATTAAGAAGATTGAAGGTTCTTCTTACAATCTAACATTTGGTAAATTTATTTTATATATTTTTTACCTATTGGGGAGCACGTGTGTTGTGTGTATACATATATTCGGTTTTAGTAGATAGCTCCCTAATACCATGGGAATTAGGGAGTTATCTACTTATTTATTCCTGTCATTCCATTGACTGGTTAAGTAACTTACATTTTATATGAATGTGTGTTACTTGATTGTAGTAAGTATTGCAAATGCTTACAGCTGAATCCTGGCTATGTTTGTATACTTTTTATTTAAACTTGTATACAGTGTAACATTCTTAATTCTTCCACTGGGTAGGTATATTAGTACTTCGGCAATACTGTACTTCGAAACTTCGAAAATTCAGCAATTCAGACATTCGGAAGAGTCCAGATTGCCTGAAATTCATCCGAATTTACATTCGGAACGAAACTAATTGCACATGTCTATTTAAAATTATATGTGAACATATGGGTAGTCACCACTCTGCTCTGCTTTTGCATTCAGAAGTCCGTTGGCTAACACAAGGTAAAGTCCTTGTTAGAATGTTTGAATTACGGCAAGAGTTGTTTACATATTTCCAGAATCATCAATTTGGATTATCTGATCGATTAACAAACACTCTGTGGTTATCCAAAGTAACATATCTTGCAGACATATTCACAAAATTAAATTACGTATGTTTATCACTCAAAGGATAAAACAAACACTAATATTTTTAATGCAAGAGATAATATTTTCACTGTCTCGTAAGCTGCAGTTTTGGACCTCATCTGTTGAGCAAAATAATTTGAACTCTTTGCCAACACTTAAGGATTTTCTTGAAGAATCAGAAATTGAACTTGAAGATGAAATTTGCAATGAAATTGTCGATCATCTTTGCCATTTAATCACATCTATTTATCAGTATTCTCCATTCTTGAATGAAAACAATAATGACTGGGTTCGAAATCCATTCATAAAAGACAAGTCAGACATTTTTTCTGATGTAGACTTTGAGAATCTGACTGATATAACTTTTGACAGTCAACTAAGCCAAAAATCCAAGGAAGTTTCTCTTTTTGGGGTGATTTACGAAAAAAATACCCAGAACTGTCCAAGTGGGCAATCAACGTTCTGTTGTCATTTGGCAGCACATACTTATGTGAAACTGGATTCTCGCTTTACTCAGCAACAAAAACTAAGTATGGAAATCGACTTGACGCAACTGCAGACATGCGAATACAATTGTCAACAATTAAACCAGATATAAAAATAATTTGCCATCAAAAGAGAACATCACACTCTGCTCATTGAAAGGGTTGCACTGCACTACTCTACAGCACACATTTTTCTGTTGGGGTTCCAAAGTTTTGCTATACCATGTCAAATGGTTCCAATGGAAAAATTAATTGGAAAACCCTGCCATAGCCCAACGCGCATTTCGGTGCTTGTGGAGATGCCCCTTCGTCAGGGTTTCATTTGTGGCCAGTTAAAATGTAATACATTAGACTCTGTGGTTATTGGTATATGAATGTTGGTTAAGTTCTTCAAAGTTAAATGACTTCAATCACAACATTTCTAATCGGGTCATATCCCCACCAGATGTGCAGATAAGTATCAGTTCATCTCCAACATGAAGGGAAGTGTTCTGCTGAGAATTTGGCTAGTCTGTAAAGGACCATATATCATTTATTTATTATCTCATATCGCCTGACAGATGGGCAGATACTGCGACTTGTCCATTAATCTGAGAATTTCTAACCCTTGTTGTCTCCCTAAATTTAAACAATGCATAGATTACAACTATCTTTGAAGATTTTTAAACTTCACTCTCTCTCTCATCAAGGCTAAGCTCTCCCTCAGTTCAATCTTCCATGGCTGATGTCACTCCCCCTCCCTAGAGGGGTAGAGAAGATACGGAGTATGGTCTGAGGGAACACTAGGATCAACACAGGACTGTGCCTCTATTGGCAATCTGGCATCAGCATTCTTCCAATAACACTTTTGCACATAATTGACACTAGCCAGGTCAGTACTTTGTTACACATCCATCAGCAAAGGGGGTTAGTCTCTGTATGTTCAAAACATTGAAGTGGTCATTATGCTTGGAGTAACCCTTTATAGATTAGTAATAGGTGATAGACACATGTTACATTAGTATTATGTGTACATTGTAACACTAAACCTTTATTTTATTTTTTTTAAACTTTTTATTGAGTCGTTTGGATAGTGCATCAAGGTATATTGGGAAGGTGTCCTGGCTTGCTTATAAATATGTTTTATACTGTACACATCTTGATAAAGACCATAAGGTTGAAACATTGATGTATATTGTGTTTTGCACTTCTCTAAGAGATTTTTGTTCAGAGAAAACCTTGTGAGAACTTTTTAAGATAGCTTTCTTTTAGACATCTATCTAGAAAATACAAAAAGTGAATGCCTTTACTCTTTGTTTTTAAATATAGGCGTTTTTAAATACATAAAGGGAATCAACACAGTAAAGAAGACTATATTAAAAGAAGAAAAACTACCACAAGAGGATATAGTCTTAAATTAGAGGGGCAAAGGTTTAAAAATATCAGTTAGTATTACTTTACTGAGAGGGTAGTGGATGCATGGAAAAGCCTTCCAGCTAAAGTGGTAGAGGTTAACACAGTGAAGGAGTTTAAGCATGCGTGGGATAGGCATAAGGCTGTCCTAGACTTAACACATCCACCCCGTAATATTTTTCTTAACATTATAAACCAGGAATAATTTGAATATATTTGATATTACTTTCAAAAGTGACCAACTCAAAGAAGTGTTTAATCTGCTTTTGAAAATTAGTGTTTTATGCATTTTTTTTTATTATTAAATTTAATAAGGTTACGATGGTTCTGTTAATGTGTCAATCTTCTGAATGTTTAGAACCCATTAAAACGTGACTGCTTGATGTAGGTGTAGGATCCTTTTCTATTCAAACACTGGACAAAGTGATGTAAAAAAGGATCAGAACAGACACTGTGAATTGTTTAACATCATTAAATTATCCATCAGCAGCCATTACATGATCAATATTCAGGATTGCAATCAAGGGTATAAGTAGTTAACAAATCAAGCATCTGTATTAAGGAACTAATAATTATAACATTAACTATTACTGTTTAATTAATTAACATTAATTTTGTAACTAATCTAGAAAGTGCTAAAATAATGAAAGGAGGAAAAAAAAGTGCTAAAATTAGGTAGCTAAACACATTCTATTTACCAAGATTATTTTACAAGCATAGGAAAACAAACACAACATTTACAATTAATATGAAATACATTCTAAATATATCCTAAATGTAAAAAATGGCACCTATTGAAAAAATAATTGGAGTTATTTTTATACAGGATTGTTTACTAAAGTGAGAATTCAAGATGATTATTACACATAAGGTGAAAATATCTAAAGTGGAAATATTCTCAAAGTTAACTATACTTTCAGGTTGGCTACTCTGGCTTAAAATGTCAAATTCACTATGAATTCTCACTTTAGTGAATAACCCTAATAGTGTCAGCGTGAGAAGTTTTGCTATAGTGGAAACTGGATGCTAAATATAAAATCTGCAATACAGTTTTTGTTTTTCTCACATTCACAATACAAAATGATTTATTCCCATATTAATCCTTTGACGATTTCTGAAACCTTAGAGTTGACAACATCATTTCCCACATTCATAACATCACATTTCTCTTTTGTGTGAGTTCTCTGATGGTTAGCAAGATGTACATGCCGGCCAAAACGTCTCCCACATTTAGAACATAAAAAAGGTTTCTCTCTTATGTGAATTCTCTGATGTCTAACAAGATGCGATTGCTGGCTAAAACATTTCCCACATTCAGAACATGAGAATGGTTTCTCTCCGGTGTGAATTCGCCTATGTATAATAAGCTCTGATTTACTAACAAAACATTTCCCACATTCAGAACATGAATATGGTTTCTCTCCTGTGTGATATCTCAGATGTTTCCCAAGATCGGACATCCTAGAAAAACATTTCCCACATTCTGAACACAAGAAAGGCTTCTCCCCTGTGTGAATTCTCCGATGTTTCCCAAGATCGGACATCGTAACAAAACACTTCCCACATTCAGAACATGAGAAAGGCTTCTCTCCTGTGTGAATTCTCATATGTGCAACAAGATGTGATCTACGGATAAAACATTTCCCACATTCAGAACATGAAAAAGGTTTTTCTCCCGTATGGATTCTGCCATGTCTAACAAGAACAGATTTAGCAACAAAAGATTTCCCACATTCAGAACATGAGAAAGGTTTTTCGTTTGTGTGTGTTCTCTGATGTCGAACAACAAGTGAATTTTGGCTAAAACATTTACCACATTCAGAACATGAGAATGGTTTCAATCCTGTGTGAGTTTTCTGATGCTTCACAAGATATGCGTTACAGGAGAAACATTTCCCACATTCAGAACACGAGAAAAGTTTTTCTTTTTTGACAATTTTTGAATAACCGTTAAAACATTTCCACCATTCAGAACATGGGAAATGTTTTGTTTTTTGGTTTACATCATTTGTAGGCATAAATGATTCTAAAAGATTCATTGTTTTTTGAGAGTTAGCGTTTTTGGTCTTTTTATTAAAAGATTCATTAATAGTCTTGATTAGTGTATTTCTATTCTTTTCTTCTCCGATGGGATAACTTCTGTTGACGGAACCATCTGAAAGAAATGAACCGGGAGTTAAGGAAAATCTGTTACTATAAATGATTTATTGTTTACCGTACTCAAAAAAATTATAATATTTTCATGAAAGATCTGATATGTGGTCAGAACATGTCAAACTAACTTGATTGCGTTCTACGAAGAAGTAAGTAGAAGTATAGATCAGGGTGTTCGCTTGGATGTGATCTATTTGCATTTGATACAGTTCCACACAATAGATTAGTGTTCAAACTCAAGGAAATCGGTCTAGATGAAAATGCTTGTTCCCGGGTAGAACATTGGCTTAAAAACAGAGTACAAAAGAGTTGTTATTAATAGTAAATTTTCAAGCTGGACAGAGGTGGCAAGTGGTGTCCCTCAGGGGGTCTGTTCTGGGACCCCTTCTATTTAACATGCTTATAAATGATCTTGAAGACAGCATTGAAAGTCATGTTTCAGTGTTTGCAGATGACACAAAACTTTGTAAAATAATACAATGTGAGCGAGATATTACTTTGCTGCAGAGGGATTTAGATAGACTGGGGAACTGGGCACTCAAATGGCAGATGAATTTTGATGCTGAAAAATGCAAAGTTATGCACTTCGACGTAAAGAATACACAAGCAACGTACCCTTAATGGAAGCGAATTAGGGATAACAACACACGAAAAGGACTTGGGAATTGTTATAGACAACAAACTATGCAACAATATGCAATGTCAATCAGCAGTGGCCAAGTCCAGTAAGGTATTGTCATGCATGAAAAGGGGCATTCATTTTCGGGACGAGAATATCATTTTGCCTCTTTATAAATCACTGGTAAGACCACATATTGAATATGCTGTGCATGTTTGGGCACCTGTTCTAAAGAAGGATATTATGGCACTATAAAAAGTGCAGAGGCGGGCTACAAAATTAATAAAAGGAATGGAACATATCAGCTATGAAGAAAGGTTAACAAATTTAAACCTATTTAGTTTAGAAAAACGTCGCCTGAGAGGGGATATGATAACATTATACAAATATATTCGGGGCCAATACAAACCATTGTGTGGAAATCTATTCACAAACCAGACTTTACATAGGACACGAGGCCATGCGTTTAGACTGGAAGAAAGAAGATTTTGTCTAAGGCAAAGGAAATGTTTTTTTTTACTGTAAGAACAATCAGGATGTGGAATTCTCTGCCTGAAGAAGTTGTTTTATCAGAGTCCATACAGATGTTCAAACAGCTACTAGATGCATACTTGCAAAAACAGAATACTCAAGGATATAATCTTTCAATGTAGGGTAATAACTGCTTGATCCAAGGATAAATCTGACTGCCATTCTGGGATCAAGAAGGAATTTTTTTCCTAGCTTGTTGCAAAATTGTGCTTCAAACTGGGTTTTTTTGCCTTCTTTTGGATCACCAGCAAAAAACAAATGTGAGGAAGGCTGAGCTATGTAACTATGTAACGAACGCACCCTACTTAAAGAGTGTGTATGATGTAGTTGTGATGGTGAAAGGGTTAATGTTCACTATTTGTCTGCACTAGACCGGAAATAATTATAAAATCCCACTTAACACCACCCACTCTTAAGCATAATAATATGGACAATTTATAAATGGGGTGCCTTGGTCCCCCAAGTAAATCAATGATAAAAACCCACCAAATACAACTTAGCACAATATTTAAGGAATTGCAAAAATACTAATTAGTCTCTTCAGGTAACGTGATTCTTAACCAGACAAAGGCAGAACTTAATAAAGGAATATTTATTATGAGGAAAAAATAGTCACAGTGCATACAAAAATATAGATGATAATCAAATTAGTTACACCAACAACAGATACAAACAAAAGGGATAAAATAATATAAGTCCTAACCACTTACTCAGGTTTCCAAAGTAAAACATTTGCCCAGGGGGTCTCTGGTAAGGTGGATGGTGACTCACTCAGAGTTAGATTCTTGCCACCAAGCAAGTACCAACACCTTTCAGAATCATTAGATATATACCCTGTGGACTACCAAATCTTGCCATGGGGTGGAGTTAAGCCGTACCTATAGAAACAATAAGTGACCACCCCCTTGTGTTCCAGACCAACATCAATCCAAATGTAAATATTTGGGTCTATCTCCTCTTATGTACTTGCCATAATTGCATCTATGAATGTTACCATTTTTCCATTCCATATATATGTCACACTCCTTACTTGTGACCCAATATAGCGAACATCACAATCCTTTCCCATATGGGTAAGTTACGTAAATCATGTTTAGGCTTGATTAGAAGACTGTGCCCGTTCCATTCCAGATATAACATAAAGGAGTTCCATATTAATGTTTCTTTTGGATAAGATACTGGAACACAAGGCTTGTTTTTCTCGTTTCTCTTTAAAACTAATGATCATTAACATATCAAATAAATCAGCTCATCAATTAAAACGGTGCATGCCATAGGACTGAAGTCAGCTAGTTTACTTTGGAACCAGACATCCAGGTATCTCAAGTGTAAAATCTCACAATCTCCTTTGATTAATCAAAGGATAAATCCATGTTGCAAACCATCTGCCCCTCTTCACATTCCTATACCATTTACATTATTCCTTCTGTCAGCTGATCTTAACCAAGTGGCCAATTCATATATGCACTACACAAGTTACATTAAATGACAATATTCTATTGTGCAACAATTAATTATGCACCCTTGGCGTGACTGCGAAGCATCAGATGAGGTGATTGACAATGACCTTAAAAAAAATATGGTGTGTTTAACCCCTTAAGGACCTCGGACGCATCAGGTATGTCAGCCAAAAAAAGATAGTTAACGACCTCGGACGTACTTGATATGTCCGCAGCAAATTAGAGAGCTGGAAGCGATCATGATCTCTTCCAGCCGCTATGATGGTATTGCAGTGATGCCTCGATGTCAAGGCATCCTGGAATAAACCCCCCTCACTGCTGGGAGGACGCTCCCCCAGAGCAATCACTTCTGGGTTGCTCCATGTGGCGCCCGGCAGTGAGGCAGAGCATTGGAAGCCATCAGGCAGGCTTCCGATGCTCTGCCTGTGGTGAGTGCCTCAAAGGGTCGAGACACTCCGTGAAGAATTAATAAAATAAAAATCATTAAAAAATAAAGAAATATATGAATACAGAAATATAAGTCCTGCGCTCACTCCCATCACTCCTGGGTGGCAGCAATGACTACAGCACACATCAGCCCCAATATATAGTAAAAACCAAAAGAAAAACAAGTTACCTGCGCTCCCTCCTTAATCCCTATGTATTTCTAAACAAATTGAGTTTTTTTGTTACCTCCAATGGCAATGAGAGGATATGCCCACCTGCCACGTCAAGGCAGACCTCTTAGGTGGCTCCTAACTAACCATTCGCCTTGCTTCCTTGAGCTTCTGGCAAAGATATCTCAAATGCGACAGAGAGGGGTATTTTTTTTTTATATACATCCCTATACATGTATTAACCCTTAATAGGGAACACAAGAGATCATCCTCCATTTGTTTAAAAATACATAAGGATTAAAGAGAGAGCACAAATAAAATATATACATCAACCCCCCTCCCCCTAAAGGCAGTGCATTATGGGGCTTCTGCGGGGTGTCACAGAGGCAGGCAAGGGACATCCAATCAGCTTGCCCATATAACACTTTTATTCTAATAATGATCCCTATTTGTCTCATCAGGTCTCTTCACTTGTGTTTTAGTGAGGAAGAGATCTGTGTTTTAGGTAGAGAATTAGGTAGTATTAGGTAGGGATTTGTAAAATTGTGAGACCCAAAGGCTCTTTTCATAGCCATTAACCCCTATCTTGCTATAATCACTGACTCTTGCCCAGCAGCACTTTTTTGCTGTCTGTGCATTTTTTCTATGGGTTCATTTTTTTTTTTTTTTTTTGAGAGACCCAAAAGTGCTTTTCTTTGCTATTAACCCCTATCCTGCCAGTGATCACTGTAGAAATGCAGTGGCTCTTGCACAGGAGCACTTATTTTGTGGTCTGTGCCTTCTTTTAGGGGTTAATTTTTTGTATGTGACATATCACTAAATATAGTCATTGTGATCATGTCACAGAGGTCGTATAGCACTGAGGAGGTGCATGCCATCCTTGCGTTAAAGTCTGACGCGTCTATGTCTGACTCAGACCCTGATTTTGACCCTGCCAGGAGCTCAGATACATCACTAGATACAGTGTCTGCTGCTAGTGATGTATCTAGTTATGATGTATCTGTGGCTGCTAGTCCCCGTGCCAGAAGGAGACGTGCTGCTCTCCAGCTGGCAGTGCTGCTGAGGAGTGAATAGTGCCTCATCGCCATAGGCCAGATATCCCACCCTTCACCGCAAATCCTGGCATCAATGTGGATGTTGCAGAATTTATCCCCCAAGATTTTATGGAGGAGTTTCTGAATGATGATGTATTAGGGAACATTGTTGCCCAAATTAATTTATATGCCCATCAGTTGCGTGCTGCAAAGTCTGACTCTTTTTTTGGCAAAGCAGCAATGGGGCCCCATCGATGTGCCAGAAGTTTAACAATTCTGGGACTTGACTATGCATCATAAAGAAGCTCTCCATCCGCTCCTACTGGAGCAGTAGCCCCATCTGCTCAACCCCATTTACTCCCAGTGTATGTTGAGGAAGAGGTATGAAATGATTTGTGGATGAATCCCTGATTAAGTATAAGGGAAGGCTGGGATTCAAGCAGTATATTCCTTCCAAGCGCTCTAGGTATGGTGTAAAGGTGTCTAAGCCCTGTGAGAGCAAGACTGGGTATACTCAGGCCTTCCTGGTGTACGAAGAGAAGGATAGCCACCTTGACCCTCCAGGTTGCCCAGAACATATGGAAACCAGTGGCAATATTGTCAGGGACCTGATATTCCCCCTGATAAACAAAGGGTACCACTTGCATATAGACAATTTTTATACAAGTGTCCCTTTGTTCAAGCTACTGTATTGTTTTGATACAGTAGCTTGCGGTACGAAAAAGAACTGCGCACGTTTCCCAGGTCAGCTTGCACGCACCCAGCTACGAAGGGGGGGGGGGGGGAGTCCTCAGCTCTGCACCAAAAGGAGCTGTTGGCAGTTAAGTACAGAGACAATCAACAAAAACACACGGACACCCGTGAGAAAAAGTGATAAAACACAAAAACGTAACTGATGGGTACACTGCTTCCCAAGGTTATTTCCCAGCTGATAACCATATAACAAGACTGTATAATTGATAGGATATTTTGGGATTCTGCTAGTGTACCTACAATAGAGGACAAAACATAGCAAATATTGCTAAACACTATAAAACATCTGGTGATTAATATGCACTCACATATTCCAAAAAGTTAAACGTATTATGGGTGCCTCCCCTCGATGTAAATGGGGGGTTGTTTTCCTTTAATTATCCCTCCTCAAGTGATAGCCAATAGGGTATCCAGGTCAGCAAGGAGATCCACAGACTGCAGCCAAAGGAATACTTCAAAGGCGATTTATTCACTTATAAAATCAGGAGGTATACAAATAAAAGTTCATAAAAACAATGTAAGAAAGAGATGCTGGTCCTACACGTTTCGTCCATATACAAAAGGACTTCCTCAGGGACCTCTTTCAGCAAAAAACAATCAACAAGTGCAGAAATAAACAGCATCCTAAAAACGCTAACAATCAAATAATCTTATATAGGGCTAATCCCTTCAAGTCATTGGTGGAATAGTGGGTGTCTTCTCATCTTTCAGTTCCTATTCGTCCAAAGTTCCTTTGAACCCAGCATTTTATTCCGGTAAAGCGATCACACCTGGGGAGAAGGAACTTTGGACGAATAGGAACTGAAAGATGAGAAGACAGATGTTGCTGAACACATATTGGCATTAACCCTTAACGTTCTCTGTACATGTATTCTTAAAGGACCACTATAGGCACTCAGACCACTTCAGTTTAATGAAGTGGTCTGGGTGCCAGGTCCAGCTAGGATTAACCCTTTTTTCTATAAACATAGCAGTTTCAGAGAAACTGCTATGTTTATAATAGGGTTAATTGAGCCTCTAGTGGCTGTCTCATTGACAGCCGCTAGAGGCGCTTGCGTGCTTCTCACTGTGATTTTCACAGTGAGAAGATGCCAGCGTCCATAGGAAAGCATTGAGAATGCTTTCCTATGGACTGGCTGAATGCGCGCGGGTCCTGCCGCGCATGCGCATTCAGCCGAGGAGGCGGAGAGGAGGAGGAGAGTCCCCCGCCCGGCGCTGGAGAAAGAGGTAAGTTTAACCCCTTCCACCCCCTAGAGCCCGGCGGGAGGGGGACCCTGAGGGTGGGGGCACCCTCAGGGCACTATAGTGCCAGGAAAAAGAGTATGTTTTCCTGGCACTATAGTGGACCATTAAATTGCTATGTGTGTCAAAAAAAATCACCAATTATTATTTTTCATTTGGCATAGATTGGTGGAAAAATGGTTGCATCAAAATACCCCAAGTTTAATATTTTAAGTTGTCTTCTTTTAAATATATATATATATACATGTAAAGGGTTATTCAGGGATTCCTGACAGATAGTGTTACAATGTAACTTTTGTTAATTCTGAAAAAAAATGGTTTGGAAAAAGCAAAGTGCTACTTGTACTTATTGCCCTATAATCTGAAGGAAATAAAAAGCTAAGAACATGCTAAGATTGGGTATTTCTAAACTCAGAACAAAATGTAGAAACTATTTAACACAGGTGTTTTTTGGCAGTTGTAGATGCGTAACAGATTTTGGGGGTTAAAGTGCAATTTATTTTTATTTTATCCCATCATATTTTAGAATTTCTTTTGTAGTAAATTATATGATATGATGTAAATAATGGTATCTTTAGAAAGACCATTTAATGGCAAGAAAAACTGTATATAATATGTGTGGGTACAGTAAATGAGTAAGAGGAAAATTACAGCTAAACACAAACACCGCAGAAATGTAAAAAGAGCCCTGGTCCTTAACGGTAAGAAAATTGAAAACGGTCTGGTCACTAAGGGGTTAAACACCATCACTATCAAAATAGTGCATGCACAATCAGTGGCGTACACACAAACCATGGGGCCCCGGGGGGATCCGTGCCCCCCCACCACCCCCACACGCACACATACATACACACACAGACACATTCAGACACATACATACAAACAAACAGACAGGCACACATTTATACATACAGACCGACACAGACACATACACACATACACACAGACAGACAGGCACACATACAGACACACACATAAAAACAGACAGGCACACACAAGACGCACATACATACAAACAGACAAGCACACACACATACAGCCAGACACACACATACATACAAAGACATACATACAGACAGACAGGCACACACACACACATACAGACACACATACATACTGTTGTGCTATTTGGTGCCCCATAATTTTTTTTTTTTTATTTTTTTTTTTTTTAAATTCTTTATTTTTGCGTGTTGTTTAACAAAGGGTAAATTTACCACATGCAATAGTGAACATTAACATATATATATTTGCTTCTGAGTGTCAACGCATATGTCGTAAATTGTCACAATTTTTATATTTTAGGAAACGTTGTAAGGCCTAGGTAGTGGGTTGGTGTAATACTAGGTATGGTATTCTATTTGGTTTGTGAGCGTCCATCCCTAGGTCCTGGTTTGGTAAAGAAGGTGTGGTCCATGTCGGGTGGATTGTACCAGGTCAGCGTTAAGCTTGAGGTCGAGGTTTTCTAAGGAGGGTATGTCCCCTGTATGGATCTGTGGTTCTGACAAGTGATCTGTGGTGACGGTCGGTTCGTCTTGGAAGTAGTTAGTCGGGAGGTTTCTATTTTGGTCTGTTTAGACTAATCTTGAGGTGTGGTCGCCCTAACCTAGGGGCTGTCGGGGGGGGGGAGGTGTGCGCCTTGTTGCAGCACACACTCCTCTGGCGTACTGGCGTGCCAACGCCATCCCTGGCATGCTCTTGGGGCGCCACCAGAGTCGCGTTACTTAAGTCATGGAGAAGACAACAGAACTTTTTAGTATTAGAAGGTAAAAAGTGATAGGAGGGAAAGGAGAAAAAAACATTGGTAAACGGCAAATTTCAATATTTAGCCTGTGAGCGGGTTGGGGTAGGAGACTTCTCTCCCCATTCCCGTCAAGTGGCCTGAGTGTCCATTCTCTGTGTCCTTGGGATGAAAGGTTCGATCGTCTCTGGGTCCCATGCAGGAGAGGCGTTCTGGGTGGTCTTGGTCGGTAGACCCAGTTTTGATAGTAGCGCGGCTGCTTCAGCTCCTGTAGTGATTTTGTACGTTTGTCCTTGTTGTGTAACTAGGAGGTGGCGTGGGTTTCCCCACCGGTATGGTATTTCCGCTGAGCGCAGCTGGCTGGTAAAGTCGTTGAGGGTTTTTCTCCACTGGAGAGTGGCTTTGGTTAGGTCCTGGTAAAAAGTCAATTGGGACTCTTCAAAGTCGAGTGGCGTTTTGCCCTTGAGTGCCGACATTATGTGACCCCTGTCTTGGGGGAGGATGCAGCGGATTATTACGTCTCCAGCAAGGGGTGTGGATGCCCGTGTTGAAGTGGATAGTCGGTATATTCCGGCAAAGGTGAGTTTCCTGGCCACCCCGGGGGGCAGTATGGACTGCATGAGACGTCGCACATAGTGTGGTAAATCCTCCTTGGAGACTGAGGCAGGGATACCACGTATTTTGATGTTGTTGCTTCTGTGTTTGTCTTCCTGGGCTGCTATTTGTACCTCCAGATTTTTTTGAGTGTGTTGCATCTTGGAAAGGGCTTCTTGCAGTGAGGTGATTTCTTTTTGGATCCCTTTTACTTCTCCCTCAGTGTGTAGTACTTTATCAGTAATTTGTTGCATGCTGGTTTTAAGGGTGGGTAGATCTGCAGCCAGTAGGCTTTGTATTTCTTGCAGCATTTTTTGCATGTGTTGTAGGTCATGTTTAGTGGCCAGTTCAGTGATATCTTGCTGGGGTGTGAGTTTTGACAGTGTAACCCTTTGAGGGCTATGCTCCACTGAGGTAGGCTCTAGAGGGGGAACAGGGCCTTTTACGGCCGCCATTTTGGCGGGTGTTTGTTTCTGCAGCAGTGTGCCTATATCAGGCTGTGCTGTACCTGGTTGGGGTTTCTGCGACCTGCGTCCCATTCCGGAGGTTCCGTGATCGGAGTTGTGCAGGGATGTGTCCCACGCGTCCTCCAGGAAGTCCCCGTCAAATAAGTAATCCAGGCCGTGGTGGGCTGATGGAAGGTAGGCCCGGGCTCTGGATTTCGGCTTTGCCTGCTTCGGGGTGTACCGGAATGGCATCAGTCGGTTCCGGGGGTTCCTCTCTGTGCTATGGTGGGATTTTCGTTGGTGGATGGTGAGAGTGTCTGCCGATATTCGTAGGATTGAGCCCGTGATTGTCAGAGCTCGCGGCAATGGCGACCGGCCCGTTTCGCTGCCAGGCTCCGCCCCCCGTGCCCCATAATTTTTAATATTAAAAGAAAAACAATATGGATGCTGGTGAGCTTGGCCTGGACATTACGTAATGCTGTTTCAACACAGGTCAAAAGGAACTTTGTATTTTGTAACCTTAAGAAGTAAACAGGAGGAATACTTATCTACAGTTTAATTTGTGAGCTGTAGGTGTACAAGGGTAACGAGAACAATGGTTTATTACTCAATGGGACTTTGCAATCCGAGATACTTAAACTCACAGAGCTTCAAAGGGGTATACAAACTATGCAATTGTTTATGCATTAACATCACAGGCAATCCAGAGTGTTTGTCAGCCATACAAACCCAAAGTCTGAGGTCGCTTCCATATTTTCAGGATATTAGAACTTAAATGAATCTATTGGAATCATGCATGATACACAAATGTAAACTAAATGTGTGATTGCTACAGTAATGTCTAAAACTGCATCCTTGACTGATTCAGGCGTAAAAGGTAATATAGATATACTAATATAATTAGATTCTATTTTTCTTTGTAAATATGAATGTGTCAATCAGTTATTCATACAGGTTAGATGGATATAGGGTATAGGCATATTGCATGATGATTAATATAACCAACCCTGTTTCAATTAAAGAATATACATAACCAAAGACATATTTAACGTAATTTGAAATATCCTCAGTATAGGTAAATTAAAGGTCAATTCATTTATTTAACCAGGTCATCAATGATCTAATTCAGGTCTTCATACCTAAGGAAATAGTGCCATCTATTGATGAAAGTCCCTAAGATGGCAGGGTTGGTTGATATTTAACCAATTAATAAAATGACAATTGTATCATTAATGCAAGGGCTGTCATATGAATAATTCTGTATACTGGTTCTGCTGTGAAGTTTGTATTAGCTTGTATTGTCCTTTGCTGATAAGATTATAGATTAGACAAAGTGAAATGTTGACTCTTAGGCTTGTCAAGTAAACTAATTGACTTGTTGATAGAAACTCACATATAATATAGCAAATTGATTATAATTGTATTGTTTTGTTGCTTTGCATTTTATAGTGTGTATTATTAAATTTATATATATTTTAAGCAAAGTCTGTTTATTGGCCATCTGCCGTTCATAAGAGTTTATATCACCGCTTAAAACAAAGAACTACAGGGTCCCTGAAGGCTCTATGTGTGTGTGAATATCATCAGATATTATTCAATCTATATTCCATACATAGAAAACCTTAGATTACCCAACAATACACACACACACACACAAAATGTTTAAGTCACCCTCCTGTTTCCTACCTATTTGTGCAGGAGGGTGACTTTCCCTGGGGTCCAGTGGTGGCTCAGGTGGATGGGAGTCAGATTATTCTTATGTTTGTATATAACCACCACTTGCTCACCTTGTAAATTGTCTTCAAAAAAAGTCTGTGTAGACTGAAATGTCGACTTTATTTTGTATCACTGGTTTGGCTGAATAAAAGCAACAGTTTGAAACGTATACAGACTCCAGAGTGCGCTTTACTTGGAATAAATAAATATATTTATATATATCAGTGACCAATAAGGCGGATGCTGCACAGCTTTTCATAAATTTAGTGCAAGAGCGAAGCAGAGAGTGGCTCAGCAATCCTTTCAGTAGTAAAAAGTTGTGACTGTGGTCACCATCACTGAGAGCCTAAGACAGACACCCTGTAACCATTGTGGGTGCAGGTTGTGTATAATGTATTGTTTAGTGTAAAATTTCTGTGCGTTCTCCTGTCTTGCTAATGCTCACAGTCAACTAGGTGGATTTGGCTGTGGAGCCAGTACAGCACCACCTGTTAGTTGCAAGGGCTTAGCAACAGCTGTATGCACTGCCTGAATAGCAAGGATTGCCAACATTCAGGTAGATTTGCATATTGCAAATTCTGCAGGCAGGAGAGATATTTTGTGTTTATTATTGTCTTCCACACCCCTTTATAAATATTTTGTTATGTTAATATACCGTATATACTCGAGTATAAGCCGACCCGAATATAAGCCGAGGCCCCTAATTTTATCCCAAAAAACTGGGAAAACTTATTGACTCGAGTATAAGACTAGGGTGGGAAATGCAGCAGCTACTGGTAAATTTCTAAATAAAATTAGATCCTAAAAAAAATATATTAATTGAATATTTATTTACAGTGTGTGTATAATGAATGCAGTGTGTGCGTATGTGTGTGTGTGTGTATGAGTGCAGCGTGTGTGTATGAGTGCAGCGTGTGTGTATGAGTGCAGCGTGTGTGTATGAGTGCAGCGTGTGTGTATGAGTGCAGCGTGTGTGTGCATGAATGCAGTGTGTGCAAGGCCGGTGCAAGGATATTTGCCGCCGTAGGCAAAAACATTTTTGCCGCCCCCTCCCCCCCCCATATGTCCTGACTTCCCCTCCTCCTCCCTCAGTGGTCCTTACCTCCCCACCCCCGTGTTCCTTCACCCCCCCCCCCCCCCCAGTGGTCCTGACTCACCCCTCCCCTAGTGGTCCTTACCCTTCCCTCCCCTAGTGGTCCTTACTTCCCCCTCCCCTCCCAAAGTGGTCCTTATCCCACCCCCTCCCTCTCATAGTGGTCCTTATCCCCCTTCTCCCTCCCATAGTGTTCCTTATACCCCCCCTCCCTCCCATAGTGGTCCTTATACCCCCCCTCCCTCCCATAGTGGTCCTTATACCCCCCTCCCTCCCATAGTGGTCCTTATACCCCCCCTCCCTCCCATAGTGGTCCTTAACCCACCCCATCCCTCCCATAGTGGTCCTTATACCCCCCCTCCCCTCCCATAGTGGTCCTTATACCCCCCCCCCCTCCCCTCCCATAGTGGTCCTTATACCCCTTTTTTTGTTATTAATTTTTTTTTATTATTTATTATTTTTTTATTATTATTTATTATTTTATTTTTTTTATTTTTTTCGTCCCCCCTCCCTGCTTGATATATGGCAGGGAGGGGGGCTCTCCTTCCCTGGTGGTCCAGTGGCAGTTCAGTGGGGGGAAGAGGGGGGCTGGCAGAGCTGTAACTTACCTTTCCTGCAGCTCCTGTTAGCTCTCTCCTCCTCTGCGCCGTCCGGTCAGCTCTTCTGTCAGCTTACACTGTAAGTCTCGCGAGAGCCGCGGCTCTCGCGAGATTTACACTGGGAGCTGACCGAGGTGCTGACCGGACGGCGCAGAGGAGGAGAGAGCTAACAGGAGCTGCAGGAAAGGTAAGTTACAGCTCTGCCAGCCCCCCTCTCCCCCGGTCTGTATTATGGCAATGCAAATTGCCATAATACAGACCTTGACTCGAGTATAAGCCGAGTTGGGGTTTTTCAGCCCAAAAAATGGGCTTAAAAACTCGGCTTATACTCGAGTATATACGGTAAGTTCCTATTTGTTTTCTGCTATGATTTGGTTAATTGTATTTTATTGAGTTTGTCACAGGAAGGTTGATGTAATGAACATATGGGCTAGGCCCAAGTAAAATAAAGTATTGCATGTTCGTTCTTTTTAGAACTTGTGTCCTGTGTGGACTTTTAGGGATCCCAGTAAGTCTTTGGACCCGTTTACTGGCTGCACGACCCCTCTGGCCCTGGGATAAATCAAAAGAGCAAGCCTTGAGAGCCGCAATAGCCTTTGTAAAAGCAATAGCTATAATCACAATATAGACCGTGTTCCAGATACCTGCCTGGAAGGAAAGCTGCAGAGGAATAGGCAGTGGGGAGTGCAGACAATACCAGGCGTCAGGAAAGTGAAAGCACAACAGCTTCTCCAACACTTCCCCTGTATCCACCTGATAGCCAACGCTTCTCTCACACAGCTGGAAGCCGTAGTTGAATGAGAAATAGCGAGAAACATCCATATTTATTTATTTTTACACAAACATGACTTTTTGGTACTAAAAATTAATTATACAGAGTATTGTACCTCCATGAGCACGTAGCCACACTAGTATTTAACGTTTTGGGTCTTTACAAAAGACAGAATATAATGGTTATTGAATACACTGTGCTAGTCATAGCTAGTCTAGCTGAGAGGTGTGCCTAACAATGCAATCTAACCAAGTTTATATGGTTACTACATATTCAAAGTTTTTCTTGCTTTATTTTGTTTTTGATATTTGTTTGCTTGTTGGCTTAAACATAAAAATAGTGATGCAACTCTGTCAATATGTTGGTTTGTTTTTACTGGCCACAGCAGGAGGGTCTGTTTAACCTTTAATAAAAGAACTGAATGCAAAAAAAAAAAAAAGGAACAAAATTAGTCAATATTATGAAAAATGATTTATTTTATATATTTTTGATATTTCAATATTTTGAAATGTGTGTTTTAAAGTATATCCAAAAATATAAAATTTCAAAATCTTACCCAAAAATATGAAATTAATGCTTTAACCCCTTAATGCCGTTCTATGCCGTCCCGGCTTTAAAGCCATCGTGGCGGCATAGAACGCCGTAACGGCTGCAGCCCCCAGGAGGTGAGATGTACATTGGCAGGGCAGCCAATAAACAAGCGTTTGACTCGTGTGCCCTTAGAAGCCATCACAGCCATGCCTACTAATGGCATGGCTGTGATTGGCCAGTGCAGCATGTGACCCAGCCTCTATATATAATCGGGAGTCGCGTAGCGCCGCACGCAAATGCATTCTTATTAGTGTAGAGAGAGAATGCTGCTGCTTTCAGGGAAAGAATTCTGCAAACTAGTACATTAGTGGGGTGCACTTTTATATCTGAGAGTCAAATAGAAGCGTCAAATACTGTGGTTACATCGGAGTTTTAAAAATAATTTTTTTTTTTTTGGTGCTAAATAGTACATTTGGGGTGTGCACTTCATACCTGAGAGTCAAATAGAAGCGTCAAATACTGCGGTTACAGCGCAGTTGTAAAAATTATAATTGTTTTGATGCTAAACTGCTAAATAGTAAATTTGGTGCGTGCTCTTCATATCTGAGAGTCAAATAGAAGCATCAAATACTGTGGTTACAGCGCAGTTGAAAAAATTCTAATTGTTTTGGTGCTAAACTGCTAAATAGTCAATTTGGGGCGTGCTCTAAATATCTGAGAGTCAAATAGAAGCGTCAAATACTGCGGTTACAGCGCAATTGTAAACATTCTTATGTTCTGGGTGCTAATCTGCTAAATAGTAGATTTGGGGCGTGCTCTTCATATCTGAGAGTCAAATAGAAGCGTCTAATACTGCGGTTACAGCGCAATTGTAAACATTCTTATTTTCTGGGTGCTAATCTGCTAAATAGTAAATTTGGGCCCTGCACTTCATATCGGAGAGTCAAATAGAACCGTCAAATATTGTGCTTACATTGCAGTTTTAAAAATGCAAATGCTTTAGGTGCTAAATAGTACATTTGGTGTGTGCACTTCTTATCTGAGAGTCAAATAGAACTGTCAAATACTGCTGTGACATAGCAGTTTTAAAAATTCTAATTCTTTAGGTGCTAAAAAGTCAATTTGTTGCCTGCACTTCATATCTGAGAGTCAAATAGAACTGTCAAATACTGTGGTTACATCGCACTTTCAAAAATGAATTTTTTGGTGCTAAATAGAACATTTGCGGCCTGCGGTGCATTTCTTCCAGTCCAATAAACTAAAAAAAAAAAAAAAAAATGGTTGACTATTGGCGGTTACATTGTCGCCTGACATAAAACATCTATTAGTTTGGTGGGTGAACGCAAAGAATGAGGAGAGCATCAAATAAGGGACGTGGCGCTGCTGGTGTTGGTGGAGCTCCTGTTGCAAGGAGAGGACGTGGTCAATCTGTGCCAGCTACACGCACAAGTAAAAAACACCTTCCTCATGTGCGAGTACGCGACAGAACCTTCAGCGTTATAGTGTAGGCGCCGCTCTACGAATGGTGAGGCCAGAACAAGTACAGGCGATAGTAGATTGGATGGCTGACAGTGCCTCCAGTTCCTGCACATTGTCTCCCACCCGGTCCCCTACTGAAAGCTCAGAGCTGGCACCTGCAGCCCATGGCCATCTGTCTTTCACATCACCCCCTTGCAAATCAGTCTCTTTTTTATGACTCTGCTGGCGGGGTTTCCGTGGGCCATTCACCTAGCCCTGCCCCAGAAGTGGAAGAGATTGAGTGCACTGATGCACAACCACTTATGTGTCAGGATGTGTCAACTACTGTGGCATTCTGCAGTGTGCAGACCGGCAAGGAGGGCAGAGTTGAGGCGTGGGTGGAAGATGATGATGTCCTAGACCCCACATGGAATGAAGGTCATACGAGTGACGTGTGCAGTTTGGAGGAAGAGGCGGCGGTCGCACAGAGGCACCAGCACAGCATTAGAGCAGTGGCGTACATACCAGGGTCGCAGGGGTCGCGGCTGCGACCGGGCCCGGCCCACCAGGGGGCCCGGCCGCCCTGCGACCCAGGTATGTACCCACAGGGCCAGCCTCTTCTGCTGGGGGGCCCAGGAGCCGGCCACCTCCGGGCCCCCCGAGGCTGGCCCTGCTGTCACCCAGCTGGCTGGCGCGCGAGGGAGCACTGTCCCCTGGGTGCTCCCTCTTCAGCTCCCTCGCGCACCGCACTGAAACCGGAGCCGGAAGATGACGTCATCTTCCGGCTCCGGCATCAGTACGCGGCGCGCGAGGGAGCTGAAGAGGGAGCACCCAGGGGACAGTGCTCCCTCGCGCGCCCGCCAGCCGGGTGACAGCCTGGCCAGCAACACCATTGGACCCCAGGGAATCCCCCAGCTCTCCCACAGGTAAGGAGGCTGGGGGGATTAAACAACAAAAAAAAACGTTTGAGTGTGTGTGTTAGTGTGAGTGTGTGTGTTAGTGAGTGTGTGTGTTAGTGAGTGTGTTAGTGTTAGTGGGTGTGTGTGTGTTAGTGAGTGTGTTAGTGTTAGTGGGTGTGTGTGTGTTAGTGAGTGTGTTAGTGTTAGTGAGTGTGTTAGTGTGTGTGTTAGTGTAAGTGAGTGTGTGTTAGTGAGTGTGTTAGTGTGTGTGTGTGTGTGTGTGTTAGTGAGTGTGTTAGTGTGTGCGTGTGTGTTAGTGTTAGTGAGTGTGTGTGTTAGTGTTAGTGAGTGTGTGTGTTAGTGTTAGTGAGTGTGTGTGTTAGTGTTAGTGAGTGTGTGTGTTAGTGAGTGTGTGTGTTAGTGTTAGTGAGTGTGTGTTAGTGAGTGTGTTAGTGTTAGTGAGTGTGTTAGTGAGTGTGTGTGTTAGTGAGTGTGTGTGTTAGTGAGTGTGTGTGTGTTAGTGAGTGTGTGTGTGTTAGTGAGTGAGTGTGTTAGTGAGTGAGTGTGTTAGTGTTAGTGAGTGAGTGTGTTAGTGAGTGTGTGTGTTAGTGTTAGTGAGTGTGTGTGTTAGTGTTAGTGAGTGTGTGTGTTAGTGTTAGTGAGTGTGTTAGTGAGTGTGTGTGTTAGTGTTAGAGTGTGTGTGTTAGTGAGTGTGTGTGTGTTAGTGAGTGTGTGTGTGTTAGTGAGTGTGTGTGTGTTAGTGAGTGTGTGTGTGTTAGTGAGTGTGTGTGTGTTAGTGAGTGTGTGTGTTAGTGTTAGTGAGTGTGTGTTAGGGTTAGTGAGTGTGTGTGTTAGTGAGTGTGTGTGTGTGTTAGTGATTGTGTGTTAGTGTTAGAGTGTGTGTTAGACATGTGTTAGAGTTAGAGTGTGTGTGTTAGTGTGTGTGTCTGTTACTGAGTATGTTTGTGTGCGTCTGTCACTGAGTGTGTGTGTCAGTAAATGTGTGCGTCTGTTCATGAGAGTGTGTGTGTGTGTGTGTGTCTTAAGCACTTACCTTTCTCCAGCGCCGGACTCCCTTAATGCTTGGGATCTCTCCATCCCCATCCGCCTCTCAGCTCCGAATACACATGCGTGGCACGCGCGCATTCAAACTGCCCATAGGAAAGCATTACTCAATGCTTTCCTATGGACGTTCAGCGTCTTCTCACTGTGATTTTCACAGTGAGAATCGCAGAAAATCCTCTAGCGGCTGTCAATGAGACAGCCACTAGAGGCTGGATTAACCCTCAGTGAAACATAGCAGTTTCTCTGAAACTGCCATGTTTTCAGCTGCAGGGTTAAAACTAGAGAGACCTGGCACCCAGACCACTTCATTGAGCTGATGTGATCTGGGTGTCTGTAGTGGTCCTTTAAGTGTATGTGTTTATGCATGCACTGGCATACATACCGCGGTCGCACGGGTCGCAGCCCTGCGACCAGGTGCCCGCCGCCATGTGTTGCGGCCCCAGCCTGCGCAGAGTAAGCGCTCGCACGGGGGGATGGGGGGCCCCGGATCAGTTTTTGCACCGGGGCCCCATGGGTTGTGTGTACGCCACTGCATTAGAGGGAGCAGGGTACAAAAGCGGAGCGGCCATCCGTGGCGTGGCAGTTCTTCAGACAATGTGCTGACAAGGCACAAGTGGTTTGCATGCTGTGCAATCAGAGCCTGAAGCGAGGCATAAATGTGCTAAACCTGAGCACAACCTGCATGACCAGGCAGCATCTACATGCAAAGCACAAGCTGCAGTGGAGTAAGCACCTCAAAAACCAAGAAAGGTCTCGGGCTCCTCCTGCTTCCTCCTTTGCTGCTGTCTCGGCCTCTTCCTCCACCTCTGGAGTCACAGTGGCACCTGCCACCCTGCAAACAGAGGATGTGGCAGCAACGCCACCACGTCCGCCACCGTCCCCAAGCATCTCCACACTGTCCCATGGAAGCATTCAGCTGTCCATCTCCCAAACACTGGAGAGAAAGAGGAAGTACCCCCTAGCCACCCGCGATCCCTGGCCCTGAATACCAGCATTTCAAAATTCATGGCCTTTGAAATGCTGTCATTCCGTCTGGTGGAGATGGACAGTTTTAAAAACCTGATGGCGGTGGCTGTCCCACAGTACGTGGTTCCCAGCCGCTACTACTTTTCCAGACGAGCCATCCCTTCCCTGCACAACCAATTGGCGGACAAAATCAGGTGTGCACTGTGCAACTCCATCTGTGGCAAGGTCCACATAACCACAGGTACGTGGACCAGTAAGCACAGGCAGGGACGCTATATCTCCCTAACTGCACACTGGGCAAATGTAGTGGCGGCTGGGCCTGAGGCGGATAGCAGTTTGGCGCATGTCCTTCTGCCATCGAGGATTGCAGGGCATTTCTCTTTGCCTCCTGTTGCCTCCTCCTCCTACTCCACTTCCTCCTCCTCTACCACCACCTCATCCAGGCAGCGTAACACCTTCACCACCAATTTCAGCACAGCCAGGGGGAAACGACAGCAGGCTGTTTTAAAACTCATATGTTTTGGGGGAAAACCCCACACCGCGCAGGAGCTGTGGAAGGGCATGGAACAACAGACCGATGAGTGGTTGTTGCCACTGAGCCTCAAGCCCGGCCTGGTGGTGTGCGATAATGGGCGAAATCTCGTAGCAGCTCTGGGCCTAGCCGGTTTGACGCACATCCCTTTCCTGGCGCATGTGTTGAATTTGGTGGTGCAGAAATTCCTGAAAAACTACCCAGATATTTCAGAGCTGCTGCAGAAAGTGCGGGCCATCTGTGCACGCTTTCGGCGTTCTCACCTTGCTGCTGCTCGCCTGTCTGTGCTGCAGCGTAACTTCGGCCTTCCCGCTCACCGCCTCATATGCGACGTGCCCACAAGGTGGAACTCCACCTTGCACATGCTGGAGAGACTGTGCGAGCAGCAGCAGGCGATAGTGGAGTTTCAGATGCAGCACGCACAGGTCAGTCGCTCTGTGGAACAGCACCACTTCACCACCAATGAGTGGGCCTCCATGCGAGACCTGTGTGCCATTTTGCACTGTTTCGAGTACTCCCCCAACATGGCCATTGCCGATGATGCCGTTCTCAGCCTTACTATCCAGCTTCTATGTCTCCTTGAAAAAACGCTTTGGGCGATGATGGAAGAGGTGGAAGAGGGGTCATTTCCACGGTTATCAGGCCAGTCATTCACAAGTGGCTCGCAGGGAGGGCAGGGAGGGCATAGGCCAGGTACACAGTTCTGGAGGATGAGGAGGAGGATGATGAGGAACCGTGTTCACAGCAGGGTGACACCCAACGCAGCTCGTGGGCATCACTGGAGCGTGGCTGGGGGGATACGGAGGACACAGATGATACACCTCCCACAGAGGGCAGCTTGTCCTTGCCTCTGGGCAGCCTGGCACACATGAGCGACTACATGCTGCAGTGCCTGCGCAATGACTGCCGAGTTGCCCACATTCTAACTTGTGCTGATTACTGGGTGGCCACCCTGCTGGATCCCCATTACAAGGACAACGTGCCGTCCCTAATTCCTTCACTGGAGCGTGATCGGAAGATGCGCGACTACAAGCGCACGCTGGTAGACGCGCTGCTGAGGTCATTCCAAACTGACACCGGGGGCTCAGTGGAATCACAGGGCGAAGGCAGAGGAGGAGGAAGATGTCGCCAACGCAGCTGGGGCACCGCCAGCACCTCAGAAGGCAGGGTTATCATGGCCAAAATGTGGAAAAGCTTTGTCAGCACGCCACAACAACCGGCACCACCATCTGATATGGAATGTCTTAGCAGCAGGCAGCATTTCAGCAACATGGCGGAACAGTACGTGTGCACGCCTACACGTACTGACTGATGTGTCTGCCCCATTCAACTTCTGGGTCTCCAAATTGGGCACGTGGCCTGAGCTTGCCCTTTATGCCTTGGAGGTGCTGGCCTGCCCTGCAGCCAGTGTAGTGTCTGAACGTGTGTTTAGCACAGCAGGGGGCGTTATCACAGACAAGCTCAGCCGCCTGTCCACAGCCAACATGGACAGGCTCACGTTTATTAAAATGAACCAGGCATGGATCCCACCAGACTTGTCTGTACCTTGTGCAGAATAGACATTTATACCAGCCTCACCCAGCCATTGTTATTCTCAAGTGCACTTATTCTTTGTTTTCTTTTTTTATATGTCCCAATATTTTGGGGGCTACCCCAATAAAAAAAAAAAAAACCCACAAAAAAACAAGTAAACAGTGTTGGCTACCTCCTCCTCCACCGCCGCTTCCACCTACACCGCCATGGTCACCGCCTCCTCAACCTATGGGTCACTTATAAACTATGTACACAATAGCAGAGGCTTGTGAAGGCCTTTTCTCCATGCATCAGGAGTTGAGCTCAGTTTGAACAATGAAAGAGAATACCCTGCACTCCAGCCCTCTCTCAAATGGATAATTCTGTTGATCCTCCTGACGGCCATGCTTTAGATTTATGTTCTTCCAAAGCTAAAATCAAAGATTCCATCTAGTGCTATTTTATGGCTCAGCTGTATTTTTAATTTTTAGGTATTTTATGTTATTTTAAGTGATTTCCCTATCCACCCCCTCTTACTCCCTTTTGCAGCCCTCTCGCCCTTTCCAGGACTTTTTTAGAGGCATTTTTGTGCCCAAAAGTTCGGGTCCCCATTGACTTCAGTGGGGTTCGGGGTCAAGTTCCATCCCGAACCCGGATTTTTTTTCCAAGTTCGGCCGAACCCGCCGGACCCGAACATCCAGGTGTCCTCTCAACTCTAGACCTGATCAAATCCCAGCAATGCTGTTGAAGCTCAGTGCTCTGGCAATTACTAAACCTGTCGCAACCCTAATTATTGAATCCTTGGCGTCTGGATACATATCCAAACTTTAGAAGACTGCCAATCCATAAAAGAGTAGTGCCAATCCATAAAAGTGGTGACACTACTTTGGTTTCTAACTATCGCCCAATATCATTGCTCCCTGTATTGTAGAAAATCTTAGAAAAATTTGTCCATACGCAACTGTGTGAGTACTACCAACAATCAAACAATCTGACCCCTGCTCAATCGGGCTTTCGCCAGAATCATTCCATTACAACTGCCCTCTTAAAAGTTTGCAGTGACATCCAAACTGGCATGAAACAAGAAGACTTAACAGGAGCTATTTTCCTTGATTTTGCACGACCTTCTACTGCACAAACTCAAAAACTCAGGTATTGGTGATTGTCCGCTAACCTGGTTTCCATCGT
The DNA here is from genome assembly GCF_036172605.1 of Pelobates fuscus. NCBI lineage: Eukaryota > Metazoa > Chordata > Amphibia > Anura > Pelobatidae > Pelobates > Pelobates fuscus. Next base: position 484,411,723 of record NC_086317.1, read on the forward strand.
ATGTATCGGATCGCTCGTAATATGTGTCCATTTCTGACAGCGACTCCCTCCCTCTCCCAGTCACGTGTGGTGTTCCCCGGGGTTCCATTCTCAGCCCCCTACTATTCACATTATTTATAAATGATCTGCCTAATGCCTGCAAATCCTCAAATGTACAAATGCACGCAGACGACACAGTAATCTATGCGAGCAAATCCGATCTACCGCAGCTTGAGGCTGTGCTCAAAGACCAGTTTACAGAGGTAGAAATGTGGATCGCATAATACAAACTCTTCCTAAACACTGACAAAACTGTCACGATGATCTTTGGAACAGTACCTTAATTACACAAATTACACAATTCTCACGTATCCATCAAAACAAATTCAAATAGCACACTGACCGCAGTCCACTCTTTCAAATACTTGGGTATGTTGTTAGACCCCAATCTATCTTTTGGCCTCCACATAGAAAAACTTGCATCTAAACTTTATCCAAAACTACATAAATAAATCCTGCCTAAGCCCTACAGTAAAGGAAAAGATTGTACAGCAAATGCTGATGCCAATCATTGATTATGGGGATGTAGTATATGCATCTGCATCGCAATCCCACATTAATAAACTCAATACATTGTATAACTCGTTCTGCAGTTTTGTGCTACAATGTAATTACAGGACCCACCATTGTAGCATGCTTAAAGAACTAAACTGGCTGTTGCTGGAATGCAGACGCACCCTTCATCTTTCCAGCCTTGTGTTTAAGAGCTTTTCTGGGAAACTCCCACCCTACATAAACAAAATGCTCTCCTCGGCTGTTCCCACCTCCAATAACATCCGATCCAGTACCAGTACTTTGTTTAGTCTACCTCAATACAAAAAAAAAGCAGCCCGATTCTCCTTCTCCTACAGAGCGCCGCAATTGTGGAACGACCTCGCGCACACTTTAAAATCTTCCCCAAGCCTAAGTCCTTTAAGAGAGCCCTCTCTACATACCTCAAAACAGAGTGCACGTGTCATGGTTGATTATATATTTCCTACTTGTTAACCCCTTAAGACCGCAGCCAAATGTACAACAAGTTGTGAACGAAACAAAATGTAAACAAAACCTGGCATTCGCGCTATATGTCTGTCCAACCGTAATTCACCTCTTTCATATTAAATGCACCCCCCCCCCCTGATTATATATCATTTTATTCAGGGGGAAACAGGGCTTTCATTTAATATCAAATATTTAGCTATGAAACATAATTTAATATGAAAAAAATGGGAGAAAATAAGATTTTTTTGGTTCTACATGACATTTTAACTGTCAATGTCATAATACTGTTTGCTTTTACTGCAATAAAATACACATATTTCTATTCAGCAAAGTCTCACGTGTAAAACAGTACCCCCTATGTACAGTTTTTATGGTGTTTTGGGAAGTTACAGGGTCAAATATAGCGTGTTACATTTGAAAATTGAAATTCGCCAGATTGGTTACGTTGCCTTTGAGACTGTATAGTAGCCCATGAAATAAATGTACATCCAATGGCATACCATTTGCAATAGTAGACAACCCAAGGTATTGCAAATGGGCTATGTCCAGTATTTTTTAGTAGCCATTTGGTCACAAACACTGGCCAAAGTTAGCGTTAGTATTTGTTTGTGTGTGAAAAATGCAAAAAACGCCAATTTTGGCCAGTGTTTGTGACTAAGTGGCTACTAAAAAAGACTGGACATACCCTGTGGAGTATGGATCATTATTTAATGTGCAGTTTGCAATATATATGTGTATTATATGGTGTGGCGCATACATATATATATATATAAATATATATATATATGTATATATATATATATTTAATACTAACGTACATTTGGTTGTATGAAATACTGACTGAATGACTATTGACTGAAATAGGCTTCTTAACTTAGCTTAGATTTGAAAAACGTTACACTTTCAATGACATTTCCACAAGGTTAAAATTAAATTAGAACAAACACATGTACTGTCAGTCAAATGTATACAAAACTCGTTGTAAGCTAATTACAGGCAAGAGCCTTCTAGAGAATATTCCAAAAACACATGTGCTGTCAGTTAAATGTATACAAAAACACTTCGTAAGCTAATTACAAGCTCGAGCCATTTAGGGAATATCCCAAACTTAGATATGCAATACATTACATCATGTAACAAGTTAGAAAACCTTTTTGGGAAAATCACACAGGTGGGGGCTGCTTTATAGAGGACAAAATGCCTATTTAACTGAAGGAGAAAGGATAGGATGTTGTCATTCAACCATTATTCCATTCTCACTTGCACGCAGAGCATCATACACAAGGACATATGCTGCAATACTTTGGTAAGATTAATTATTTACTGACTATTTTTGCATTCTGTTACATTCATCCAATACACTTTTATCTTATATTTATTTGAGTCATTGTTTCATTTATTACAATATTATTACAGTGCCGTTTGGGTTTTCCGACACTGAATTATTCTAGTGGTAATTATCATCTAGAATGGTTAAAGAAAACAGTATTTATAAGTAATTTGGAAACGGAAGGGTCTACTCCGTATATAGCTATAGATTGCATAAAGACACGCTAAGCTTAGAATGACCCGGAGTGACCTTTTGTCGGTAAAGGTCCACATCATACCTGAAGCGAGCCATAACTATCAAAATTGAAGTATCACCGAAACCGACATTCTGGGGGCCTCGTCCTTGGGAGGTTTAGTCGTGTCTTTTGCAGTGGAGAACACGGTGTACTCAGTTGCCGGGAGGATTCTCGTTTTGTAAGTATGTCTTTCTTTAAGTTTCCAAATAGGATAGGTAATCTTGAAACTAGTTCAAGTGACCCTATTGATTTAAATACTGAACAGAGATCCGTTGATTCCCCTGTTTTGTTTTCTTTCCCTTCTGTGTTTCAAGAATTTATCAAATGTTGGATAAAAAAATATGGAGGTCCATTTAAGTTGGGCGAAAATATAAGTGATGCACTGTTTCTAGAGGACATTTTTCAAGTATTACCCTCAATAATGCAGCTTAAAGATGGCAACGTAAAAAAGGGTAGGAGTTTGCAAGCTTTACTAGATATGCTATTAATGTCCCTTCAAATGATTGAACAGTTGCAAGTTAGTTTTAATCTGCAAGCTTCTCTTATTAATACGCTGCATGTACAAATAGAAGATTACCGCACCCAGGCACAAAATGCAGCTCACACTGCTGGATTCTTACAAGATAAAGTTCATAAGTTAGAATCCAAAAATATAATTCTTGATCAAGCTGTAGACACCTTACAATGCCTGCGTACAAAGCACTCTCCTTCTTTAAAACTAGGAGGTAAAGCACGGGGAAGTGCTATATTTAAAAAATCCCCTGTTGCTCATGAAAACAAATGGTATCAGATTGCCACCTTGTCAGTCGATCTTCCTTCTGCTTTAATTAATGAAGACGACAATGCAATATGGATGGAGCATAAAAATGAAAATATTGAGTTTCCTTCACAAATAACTTCTGTCCCCACTGCTCCGCCCACGTATACACATTTGTATCCAGAATTGCCAATTGAACATTCTAAAACTGATCTTGTTCCTTGTAATCCTATAACACGTGGTCCTCAATTAGAGGCTAACGAAGTGTTATCAGATGACAAATTGAAGGAAATTTCTGCACATCATGCTAGAATAGAAAAAGAATATAATGATATGGAAATGACTTTACATAATGTAAAACAATCGTTTTCGCAAGAAAACCAGCAGAGACGAAACTTAGAAGCAGAGTTGTCTGAGGCTGCACGACTATTAACTGAGACTAAAACTAACCTTGAACGTTTTAGGCTTGACAATGACGAGTTACAACGTGTAAATGACAAACTTAAGGCTACTACTAGAAAACAGGAAAAAACTGCTAGCATATTGCATGATACTACGCAAGACCTTAAGTCTACTAACAAACAGCTGCAAAGTGACCTTAACGAGGCTAAATCTAAACGACATGTTGTGATTTCTGATCCCGTTAACGTACACATGTCAGCCCCTACTTCGTCTATTAAAGCTACGGAAGCCAGAGCTGTTTTATCTGAGATCGGTCAGGCTCCAGTGAATAAGGGTACTGTTGAGGATTTCAATAGATTTACACATTGGATCGGAAAACTCCTTCGCTGGGGTTCTTCGGATTCACAATTAATAGAGATTTTTCTAAAAGGTCTGGGATCCTGTTCAGCTGTTATAGGTTTTGCACAAACTTTTCCTCAGCTGTTAGAACAGTGTTGCCATAAGCTATTTCATTTGTCTAGTCCTTTCCAGATTAACAAAGCTTTTATCTCACTCCCTAATGAGTCTATCACAGAAACTGCTAACAGAGTAATTGTTTTCCTTGCTGCTCTTACTAATGGGGCTACTTCTTCAGAAAAACGTTCTGAAATACAAGCTGACCTTAAATTGGATCCAGCAGTGCGGGAGTTAATTTTCACTCTTGTACCAAGTAACATTTCTCATGTTATGACCATCTGTTACGGTGACATGAGGAATGTGGACTTTAATTCATGGCTTGACCGTTTGCAAATTGAAATGGATAGATATTTTAAACCCTCTCCGATTTCTGAAATAACATATCAGGCTCAAAGATCTTGGAGAGATGGACAGCAATTAAATAATGCCTCTAATACTTGGCAGACTGAAGGTCCACAGTACCGTGGACGGGGTGGTTTTAGAGGTAGATTTAATACTACAAGACGTGGCATAGGAAAAGATGGTGAGTGGATTCCCTTGAGGGATATTATTGCCTCTCAGAAAGCGTTACAACATTCTGTTGAGCTACTTAGAAAACAAGTAGAGCAAGCTAATTTAACGCCTGTTGCAGCTCTAACACCTTCCCTTCCCCCCCTGTCCTCCTGCTAGGGATGTGTTTTTTCCTCTCCTCTTTGTCTCGACTGGCCTCTGAATCTAGATAAATGGGGACGACCAATGTGTACTATGTTGGTAGATGGGGAGAAAATTAACACTCTAATCGATACAGGGGCAGCTGCTACACTAATATCTGGTACACCTAAAACTGACAAATTTACTACTGCTTGCATTGTGGGGGTTACTGGAATGCCAAAAACAGTGTATGTTGAACCTAGGACATTGGCGATTGGCTCTAAGACTATACGTTCTGATGTGTTTTTGGAAAAAATGCGTTATCTCTGTTGGGAGCTCCGGATATTGTAAAGTTTGGGTTTATCATTGATTTAATAAATCACATGCTTTGGAATATTGTGGAGAGTCCTAGCCCTTCTGAGAATACTCTGATCGGTTTAGACTCCGATTTGCCTCCTGTGCATGTTGTCTATCCACATGAGGATGTTGGGGCCGTAAAGGGTATTAAAATCAAACACCCTCCTGCTCCTCCTGTGGATACAGAATCTTGGTGGCATGGATATGCCGATGTATGGGCTAAAGATAGTCTGGATTGTGGTAAATCACAATTAATGGTTTCTTTGGATGGTTCACACCACCCATATGTTAAACAGTATCCAATTCCACGTGAGGCAGAAAAAGATTTAGAGGTTATCATTGACCAATTGCTACAGAGAGGGTTAATTCGACCATGCCAAACTGCAGGATCGAGTCCTGTGTGGCCTATTCGTAAAAAAGACAACACTTGGCGTTTAACCATTGACTACAGACGACTAAATGAGACAGTTTTTAGAACAGCACCTGTTGTGGCCTCTTACCCTGAACTGATTGCTAAATTAACTCCTGAAATGCAGTATTATACCGTGTTGGATCTTGCAAATGGGTTTTATAGTGTACAAGTCACTCCTGAAACTCAGTATCGTACTGCATTTTCTTTTCAATCTAAACAGTATTGCTGGACAGTTCTTCCTCAAGGTTACTGTGATAGCCCTGCAATTTTTCACAGCATGTTAGCACAAGCTCTAAAGTCTCATAATTTGCATAACAAAGTTGTTCAGTATGTTGATGACTTGTTAATCGCAAATGATACCCGAGAAAGCAACATTCATCTGTTAAAAAAGGTTTTGGAATGCCTTAGAAAGCATGGCTTGAAACTTAACCCTGACAAGTGTCAGCTGGTCCAACAGAAGGTTAATTACCTTGGATTGGAACTTAGTCCAACAGGCAGAAGTATTCTTGAGGATAGGGTTAAACATATTCTCTCCCTACCAAGACCAGTAGATGTGAAATCTTTACAGCAGTTTCTTGGGCTTACCGGATTCTGCAGAGAATTTGTTGCTAATTATGCTTTGCTTGCAGAACCATTATATGACCTACTGAAACAAAACAAATTTGAATGGAATGATTCTCACACACAGACATTTTCGTCTCTCAAATCTGCATTAGCTAGTGCACCCGTTTTGGGCACTCCAGCATCAGACAAACCATTTTATTTATACTCTAGTGTGTCTGATACAACACTTGGTGCAGTAGTGGCCCAATACCATGGTGATATACTAGCCCCTATTGCATACTTGAGTCGCAAAATGACACCACCTGAATTGAAATTTGGTCCTTGTGAAAAAATTGCCCTAGCTACATACTGGACCATACAAAGACTGAGATATCTTCTCAGCGGTCAGCACATTGTGATTCGTTCACATCATAATCCCCTGCTTTTGCTGAAAAAACATAATTTGGCTTTAAGTGACATTCGGAATGAACGTGTGGTGAGATGGATGACTACGCTGCTCACTGAACACATTACAGTGGAACCATTAAAGGAACCTTCTGTACATGTGTTGGGTGTGCTTATTCAAGGTCAGGATCATGTATGTCATCCTATGCTTGCTCCTAAAGCACATTCTGTTTTTAAAGAAGGCAGCCCTGCTGATGTGGGAAATAACCCTGTTTGGTACATTGATGCTAGTTCATCAGTCATCGATGGTAAGCGCATGACAGGTTTTGCAGGTGTACTTCTTGAAGGTAGAACAATTCTTGATATGTTTCAGTATGCTTGTAAAAGGGCAGGAGCACAGTTTGCTGAATTAGCTGCACTACTGACTTTGATCAGAGACAAAATTGGGAAAGGTGGTACACACTTTGTAGTCACTGACTCTATGTATGTTTTCAGAGGAGCTTTGATTCTTCTTACATTTTGGGTCAACAATAAATGGCAGTCCACTGATGGCAGTATAGTACAGCACAAAGGCTTATGGGAACGCATACAGGATTTGTCTAAAGATCATATAGGCTTTATCAAACTCATCAAGGTAAAGGCACATAGATCTAAGGGCCCATTGGCATACGGGAATAGTCTTGCAGATAAATTTGCAAAAGAGGCTGCATGTCTTCCTGATATTCCACTATGGGAAGAGGAAGATGCATTGTATCATACACCACTTGCACCAGTACAGTTGTATGCCCCTGACGATGATAGCACACAATGGTCTGTACTTCGAGAACATCAAGAGTACGATTTGGTACTCGCTCCTCTTTTTGATGACCCTGCACCTAAGTTAGGTAAAGAAAAATTGTACATTCTGCATGACATTTTAGTCAAAGACACTGAACATGGTCCTGTCTGGGTTATTCCCTCTCATTTGGTAAAATGTTTGCTAGCATGGGTACATGGTTCCATTGCAGGGGGACATCCCAAATTACAAGAATGTATGGATAGGATGTCTAAACTGGGATGGTGGCCTACTATGAGAAGAGATATTCAAGATCACATTGACAGATGTATTGTTTGTGCACACCAAGACAACTAACACGTGGAGCACTAATGCGACATGCTCCTACTGGACCTTGGGACAGACTGCAGGTTGACTATGTAGGTACACTGCCATTGACAGCCCGTAAAAATCGTTACATATTGGTTGTCATTGACTCATTTAGTCGATGGATTGAAGCTTTTGCTACCCCTAACAAAACAGCTGGCACAACTGCCAAAATCCTAGTGCAAAATGTTTTCTGTCACTTTGGGATTCCAAAACAAATTGATTCAGATAATGGCGGTGAATTTGTCAATACCATCCTGAAAGAGATCACAAGTTGGTTAGATCTCCCTTGGGATTTCCATATTGCTTATCACCCTCAAAGCGGAGGCATGGTTGAAAGGATGAATGGCCAGATAAAAAAGGAACTTAGTAAAATCTGTAATGCCAATGGTAAAAATTGGGATATTTTACTGCCTTTTGTCCTTGCTCGGATGAGATCTAGAGTTAACAGGCATATCCAGATGTCTCCTTATGAAGTTCTTTTTGGACGCAGTATGCCTTCCTGGGAACGCCTTTTGCTTCCTATGGATTTATCTACCTCGGTAGCATTATGCAATGAAGAATGGGCCAAAGAACATTCTCTATGGCTCACCACTGTACAAGGACAGGCGCTGCACACAGATGCAGTGTCCGCCTTAAAAAGTAAAAGTGATTTTGATAAAAAATCTGACCTCACTGAATACCAAGTGGGAGATTCTGTGTGCATGCTTAAACAAGGACAGAAAAACCCTAGGAAATTTCCTAAAGATTGCTGGGAAGGTCCATATCTTATTGTGGACAAAGTGGGACCCTCAGTTTATCTTATTCAAAAATCAGATGGTTTAAATGTCTACAAGCATGCAATGCAGCTTAAATTGTTTAAGGGCTCTTAAAGCCCTGTGTTTGTTATTCTATATTTACTTTGTTTTTCAGAAAGTGTACAAAGGGACTGAGACTCTAGAACGGCTGTTCCAGACTCTACTGTTCATTATGAATGATCGGCGCCTTTACATCTAATCTTCATATGGACAAAGAAAAATAAAAACAGTCCTACCGGATGTACAAAACTAGCTTTGGCTAGACTACTTTCTGCACGTGTTGCATGTTTTCCTAGCGTAGTGTGATACTTTTTATGTATTTACTAATAATAAATAGTAACGTTGTGTAATAATCTTCTTATCCACATTTTTCATGTTACATTTGAAGTTTGGTGTCCGTAACTTACAGTTTGATCATAACTAATTATTTTATTGGTTTTCATAACCTACAAATTAGACTATGGCATCTTGGACATGTTGCTTGATGGGATGCGTTACAGTGATGTGTTTGCTCTATACCTTTACTAACATTTGGCATCCAGATAATCATAATCTGCAGAAGCGTCTTGTCACTTCTTCTGAAGTGCTTGCTCCTTTTAAACCTATATATTTAGTCTCACACCCTACTACCAGCATTGACCTTATCTTTTCCTTATTGTCTAACTTTCAGCGTAATAGTGTTAAAACTAACCGTCCCATATATCATATTTCTCATAGTTCTGCATCCCCACAATTTGTTGCACTTTTTATTGCTAGTGTTCCAAAATTTGACTATGCTCAGCTATGGTTTATTAATAAAACCCATCTTCTGATTCCAGAATATGGTGCACTTCCGCATCTTGATAAAAATATTTGTTTGATATGCAGTATTGATTTGCAATCTACTACTTCTGGCATTTTTCATAATTCTAACCGCCGCCCTATGGCTAACATGGATAATCTTAATACCTGTGGAAGTCCAGAAGTCCAGGACTCTACTTCGGTTGCAATGCCTGCGACTATTTTGGTTGATACTTCCAACCCCTCTGATTCTGTAGGTGAATGGCAATGTACAGACAATGGTATTCCACAGTTTATAGTTAGAATTGATGAAATAGCTCAACCTTCTACTCCTATAGCTTCTGTATCTCCCTCTACTCCTATACCAGAATCTACCACACCTCCATTTCAGGAAGGTGACCCTATTCAAGTTCGTTTAGACTCTGCTACACAAGTAGCATATGATGTTTCATATCGTTTGGTTACCTGGCACTTACAATTAAATAAATGGTTGGTTTCCACACAATATTCCAATTGTACGCCATTCGTATCAGTACAGGAAAGAGCTTTTCAGTGGTGGTTTCATGAAAGCATGTTATATAATGTATCACTTCGATCACACCATCGCCCTAGACGAGATATTTTAGCTACTGGGTTAGGTACATATGGTAGTGTCATGGGATCAGCTGCACAAATTAATTCAGAAATTCTAAGATATAAACTTGCTTCTTTAGCCTCTCATACTTCTACAGGTCTGGATACCCAATATGGTATTAATACTAATATTGTTAAGCTTCAACAGCATCAAACTCATGTTATGGTAGATACAACTGAGATTATTTCTGATAAGTTTCACACTCTGGTCGACTCAGTTTACAATGTTACGCATGATACTGCATGGGCAATGCTATGTTCACAGGTTCAGGCTGATCTGTCTGCCGATCTTAAACTTCAGTTGCAAAGTTTATGGTCTGGTAGATGGCCTGCTTCGTTGAGTCTTGCTGCTTCAAAATCTGTGACTGACTTTGCGATGACTCATCTTTTGTGGTGGGAAGTTCTTCTATCTGACTGCTCACTTGAAAGATGTGCCATTCAAACATTAATACCATGGGCAGGCAAAGATGCTATTATTTATCGTTTAGCTACAATTGGCCTACCATCTAATGGTTCATTATTGTTGCCTGAACTTTCACATCAATGGGTAGCCCAGGGTACGGATAGTTCCAACTGGACCCTTGTAGACATTTCTTTGTGTCACTCGAATGCTAATTCTTATATATGTTCTCCATCCCAATATAAAACTACTACTGAAACATGTTGGGTTAATCAGGATGAATGTAGTTTTCATGGTCAATTTAATGTTACAAATCCTGTCTACTACTTGGGGTTAGATCGTGTTTGTTTTCACTTATTTCAGCCTGATCAAATTATTTTTAAAACAATGGATGAATCCCTTCTCAGCACTCACTTATTGCCTGGCACGTGGTGTAATTCCATTCCTGTGTCTTACATTGCTTCTTCAGTATGGAACTTCACTATGCCTCAACTTACTAACATAAGTTTGGATTTATCATGGGAACGTATTGTTGATTTTTCCATGTCAGATTTGCCCTTGGGTATGGGTTCTGAGATGAAAAAATGGTTAACTGACTCAACATCAATTACAACATTGCTTAATTCATTAAAGAGTGTTTCGCACCAAGCTCAAATTACTGTCACACATAAACAAGGGAATCTTAAACAGGTCTCTGCTGCTGTTAAACAAGATGGTCAGACCTCATGGTGGGAATCTGTTTTGGGATACAGTAATACTGCTACACATTTTTTTAATATAATGTTGCATCCAGTTGTAGTTATTTCTCTCTTACAACTGATTTTATTTTTATTCATCTGTATCCGTGGTTGCTATTTCAAACGTTTACATCGTAATCTGTGTAAAAAGGTGGCTGTGTTGGAGGACTTAGAGTCTAAGCATAAACGTCTTCTCCCATTATATACACTAAATGGTTATTCTGTATCTTTGGATCCCTCTCAGCTTCCCACTCCTCATTGATTTTGGATTGTATTCTGTGTCCATGATCTTACATTATTTTTGTTTTCTTTTAGATCTCCATTTTGCTTTTCTTCTATGTCATGACTGGTTCCTTACTTTTATTTTTAAACAGCACTTGGGCGTTTCTGTCTCTTTATTTTAAATACTAAGTGGTACATTCTGATGACAGGTTTACCAGCTACACTCTATTATCAGTAACTTTCTCTGTCAACGTACATCCAGCTGCTTTTATTACACTTATCTGTGAAGAATTTCTATTTCTAAGAAAATTCCTACTGACTGCTATACTGTCTATGGGTACGATCGGTACTAGGATGAAGACTTTGCATACTACCTTGGACGAAGATTTCCTAAACTTTGCATATACCTAAGGAGTTGAGGAGCTATCATGGTTATCCTACTTCTCAAACTTCCTGTTTGGTTGCTGTGAATGTCTATTGTTGCTATTTTATGGGTGAATCTCATGCTGCAAATTGCTATTTCATTCTGCGACCTGGACTCTAATTCTGCACTCTCCATGAACTATATTTCTTGCTATGTCGCTGATATTCCTTCTATTGGACTTCCAAATTTGATACTGGTATTTGACTTCTTCAATCAAGATCTCTAAAGAACTTTAATGTAGCTTTAACACAGTTTACTACGTCACTCTGTGTTATATTTCTTATTCCTGTGTTTCTGCTGGTACCACTTGTGTGTGACTTTTTGCTATTCAATTTTTTTTTTTTTTCCTCTCTCTTTTTCTTCTCTTGGGCACAAGTGTTGTTTTGTTTTAGATTTTTCACAGTTTTTCTCTTGTTTTTCTTTTTGGTTTTGCCATAGAAGAAAAACAAGTGGGGGAGTGTGGAGTATGGATCATTATTTAATGTGCAGTTTGCAATATATATGTGTATTATATGGTGTGGCGCATACATATATATATATAAATATATATATATATATGTATATATATATATATTTAATACTAATGTACATTTGGTTGTATGAAATACTGACTGAATGACTATTGACTGAAATAGGCTTCTTAACTTAGCTTAGATTTGAAAAACGTTACACTTTCAATGACATTTCCACAAGGTTAAAATTAAATTAGAACAAACACATGTACTGTCAGTCAAATGTATACAAAACTCGTTGTAAGCTAATTACAGGCAAGAGCCTTCTAGAGAATATTCCAAAAACACATGTGCTGTCAGTTAAATGTATACAAAAACACTTCGTAAGCTAATTACAAGCTCGAGCCATTTAGGGAATATCCCAAACTTAGATATGCAATACATTACATCATGTAACAAGTTAGAAAACCTTTTTGGGAAAATCACACAGGTGGGGGCTGCTTTATAGAGGACAAAATGCCTATTTAACTGAAGGAGAAAGGATAGGATGTTGTCATTCAACCATTATTCCATTCTCACTTGCACGCAGAGCATCATACACAAGGACATATGCTGCAATACTTTGGTAAGATTAATTATTTACTGACTATTTTTGCATTCTGTTACATTCATCCAATACACTTTTATCTTATATTTATTTGAGTCATTGTTTCATTTATTACAATATTATTACAGTGCTGTTTGGGTTTTCCGACACTGAATTATTCTAGTGGTAATTATCATCTAGAATGGTTAAAGAAAACAGTATTTATAAGTAATTTGGAAACGGAAGGGTCTACTCCGTATATAGCTATAGATTGCATAAAGACACGCTAAGCTTAGAATGACCCGGAGTGACCTTTTGTCGGTAAAGGTCCACATCATACCTGAAGCGAGCCATAACTATCAAAATTGAAGTATCACCGAAACCGACATACCCCATTTGTAATACCTTGCAAATAAATAATATTGCAAATAGTATGCCATCATAGGGTTAATTTTCATTCTTGGGCTACCATAGGGTCATAAAGGCAACGTAAGCAATCTGGCGAATTTTAATGTGAAAAAAATGAAACACAAGCCTTATATTTGACGCTGTAATTTTTGAAAACACCATAAAACCTGTACATGAGGGGTACTGTTGTACTCGGGAGACTTCGCTGAACACAAATATTTGTGTTTCAAAACAGTAAAAAGTATTGCAGCAATAATATCGTCCGTGTAAGTGCTGTTTGTGTGTGAAAAATGCAAAAACCGTCACTTTTACTGGCGATATCATCGTTGTAATACATTTTACTGTTTTGAAACACTAATATTTGTGTTCAGCGAAGTCTCCCGAGTAAAACAGTACCCCCCATGTACAGGTTTTATGGGGTCTTGGAAAGTTATAGGGTTAAATATAGTGCTAGCAAATTAAATTCCCTATACTTTCGGCATGGGTTGTCAGGCAGGTCCCGCTAATTGTAATTAATTAGGATACCCAATTATGTAAAATTATTACATAAATATATGTGTAGAATTAATATATGTATATATATACATATGTGTATATATACGTATATATATATATATATATATATATATAATTTTTTTAAAAATATTTTTATTTATATATAGGTGTATATATAGTGATATATACGTATATATTTATGTATACAGATATATATATTATTTCGTTCTACGTGTATTTTGATATAAATATATATATATTAATATCACAATACAGTTAGAACGAAATAAAACACATCTATATATTTTTTAATATTTTATTTTTAATTATTTTTTAAATTTTATTTTCTTACGTATTTACATATTTTTTTTATATTATATATATATATATATATAACAATAATTATATATATATTTCATCAGTATCAGTCTACGTGTAATTTGATATTAATATATATATATATATATATATATATATATATATATATATATATATATACACACAATTATATATATACTAATATTAAAATACACCTAGACTGTGTGTGTGTGTGTGTATATGTGTATATATATATATATACTTAGATCATATATATATATATATATACCGTATTTATCGGCGTATAACACGCACAGGCGTATAACACGCACCTCATTTTTAGAAAGAAATTCCAGGAAATTTCCCCCCTCATGCCATAGTATTCCCCCCCCTCATGCCATAGTATTCCCCCCTCATCCCATAGTGTCCCCCCCCTTTCCATAGTATTCTCCCCCCCTCCCATAGTATTCCCCCCTCCTCCCATAGTATTCCCCCCCTCCTCCCATAGTATTCCCCCCCTCCTCCCATAGTATTCTCCCCCCTCCTCCCATAGTATTCTCCCCCCTCCTCCCATAGTATTCTCCCCCCTCCTCCCATAGTATTCTCCCCCCTCCCATAGTATTCTCCCCCCCTCCCATAGTATTCTCCCCCCTCCCCTCCCATAGTATTCTCCCCTCCTCCCCTCCCATAGTGTACTTCCCCCCCCTCCCCTCCCATAGTGTACTTTCCCCCCCCTCCCCTCCCATAGTGTACTTTCCTCCCCCTCCCATAGTGTACTTCCCCCATTACCCTCCCATAGTGTACTTTCCTCCCCCTCCCATAGTGTACTTTCCTCCCCCTCCCCTCCCATAGTGTACTTTCCTCCCCCTCCCCTCCCATAGTGTACTTTCCTCCCCCTCCCCTCCCATAGTGTACTTTCCTCCCCCTCCCCTCCCATAGTGTACTTTCCTCCCCCTCCCCCTCCCCTCCCATAGTGTACTTTCCTCCCCTCCCATAATTACTTACCTGCCCTGAAGCGTGGGCCGGCTTCACAGCGCGCACCGCGGTACAGGAACTTTAATTTAAGGTTCCGGTTTCCGGCGGGACTGAAAGGAAGTGTGCACAATAGTGTGCACACTTCCTTTCAGTCCCGCCGGAAACCGGAACCTTAAATTAAAGTTCCTGTACCGCGGTGCGCGCTGTGAAGCCGGCCCACGCTTCAGGACAGGTAAGTAATTATGGGATATCGGCGTATAACACGCACCCACGATTTTTCCCCTATTTTCAGGGGAAAAAAGTGCGTGTTATACGCCGATAAATACGGTATATATATATATACATGATCTAAGTATATATTTATTTATTTTTTACACTTATTTTAACTTTTTTTTATTTGATTTCAGCCAGCAGGGGGACTGTCATTACAGTTAGTCCCCCTGCTGGCATTGCACCAGCCAGCTATCCCGGCCATGTGATTGTGAGGTCCTCGCAAGGACCTCACTCTCACATGGCCCAGGGGGGCTGAAGAGGGCAGACGTGCCGCGGGGGGCTCCCTGGGAGTCCCCCCAACCGCGTTCGCCGGCGTGGGTGACGATTTATCCATTTGGAGAATATCCCCTAGCATAGTTACTATTAAAAGAAATAAATAAATAAATACAAAATAAACGTTATATAAAAAACAAACAAAACAAAAGCCAATATGCATTGTGCACAGATAAAATTGCAAAACGTGAGCCATCTCCAAAATGTGTAACAAACAATACTACTTTAGGCATGTCCTATGAATGTGTAGTGGCAAGGCCTCTGGGCCCAGTAGTTGACACAGACAGTCCCAGGCCATGAGAAAGGCTGTATCTTCCTTTAAAGATGCGATTTTATGAACAGTCCCATCTTTTGACATTGACAAAGACCATGGAACGGTCCATCAATTTGACACTGGAGTATGAAATTTTGAATGGCTGCTGTTGGTTGATTTGGGATCTCGCGGATATGGTATAGCCTATCCAGAGCTAAATCTTTTGCAGAGTTTCCAAGGCAATGTTTCCCAAGTGGTGTTCCGCTGCATTTTGCCACATCCAAGATGGCCACTGCTACCTGCTGTTCCTGGAAGGTCGGAAACAGCAGAGATCGCGGGAGCGCGATCTTAAGCTCGCCCTGCAGTCAGCCCGTCTTGCCATCACAGCCCGCCCTAGCGCCCACCCTACCATAAGCCAGCCACTTAGCTCGTCCGTGAGAGAGCCCGCCCAGCCGTCAGCCATTTTCTATCATTCATGGTAGAGGAGTGGAGCTGATAGCTAAAGCTCTGTTATTGTCATAGAAAGTTCTGTTAGGTTGGGGCATTGAAAGGCTCTGCCAGGAGCATTAAAAGACACTGTCCAGGGCATCGAAAGACACTGTCCGGGGCAAAAAACGGTTGACTATTTTTCAAAGTTTTCAATTCTTTTTGCTCCACGTCTAACTCAAAAATCCTGCTTAAAGGATCACTATAGTGTCAGGAATACAAACATGTATTCCTGACCCTATAGTGTTAAAACCACCATCTAGCCCCCCTGGGCCCCTCATGCCTCCATAAATATAGCAAAATCTTACTGTATTCAAGCCAGAAGCTGTAACTCTGCATGCCGTTTGCCTAAAAAAAAAAAAAAAAAAGTCTGCTGACATCATCAGACGTGGTAGCCTGATCCAATCACAATGCTTCCCCATAGGATTGGCTGAGACTGACAAGGAGGCAGATCAGGGGCAGAGCCAGCATGATTCAAACACAGCCCTGGCCAATCAGCATCTCCTCATAGAGATTAATTGAATCAATGAATCTCTATGAGGAAAGTTCAGTATCTGCATGCAGAGGGAGGAGATACTGAATGTTTGGATGCATTTTAGGCAGGACCCAGGAAGGATCTCTAACAGCCATCTGACGAGTGGCCAGTGAAGTTATTACTAGGCTGTAATGTAAACACTGCATTTTCTCTGAAAAGACAGTGTTTACAGCAAAAAGCCTGAAGGTTATGATTCTACTCACCAGAACAAATTCAATAGGCTGTAGTTGTTCTGGTGACTATAGTGTCCCTTTAAGTTCAGTTCTTTCCCAGAGCGTTTTCAAATTCAGCATCCTTTACAGTCAGGTTGTGAGATTAGTATTTTTTTCAAAGTGTTTTTTTTTTTTTTTTACTATCAAACAACCATGAATATGGAAAGCTGGTTAAAGCAGGGAAACAATATTACTACTTCTTCCTGTTTGGCACTTATACAAACTGAAAAAGAAACTACAACTAAAAATCCAGAAAAAGTTGTATCTACTGTTCCTTAAATAGCAGAGACAAGTAACAAGTCCAATTTTTTTTTTACAAAAAGCACACAATGCTAACCAATATTCTTCTCAAACAAAGAAAATAAAATATGATAGCTACTTGTCATTTGGATTCACAAGTGCCAGAAATGAAGGTTGACCTGAAGCACAGTAATTTGCAATATCACTTGTATCACTCAGCCTTGTTACAATGCAGCGGCCCATCCCATGTGTTCCCTATTAAGGGTTAATAATATAAAGGGGTGTATATAAAAATACCCCTTTCAGTCTCATTAGAGATCTTTGCCAGAAGCTCAAGGAAGCAAGGTGAATGGTTAGAGTTAGGACCCACCTGGGGGGGGTCTGCCTTGACATTGGCAGTTGGGCTTATCCTCTCAGGGCCATTGGAGGTAACTAAAATTTACAATTGGGCAATCACTAATAAAACCATGTGCAAAAGAAATAGTGTCTTGTATTTTAGACGTTGAGTAAAAAAAATTAAAGCTGTGCCACTTTCCAACAACACAGTTTTGTGCGTATTCATGATCTTGCTGATGACATCCATACTGAACTATTTTCTCGACTGCATCAATGTGATGGCTACGCAGTGAAATTAGACGAGTCCACGGATGTTGAAGGACTTTCAATTTTGTTGGTTTTTGTTAGATATAATTTTGACAAACAGATTGAAGAAGACTTGCTTCTTTGTGAAACTTTGAAAACTCATACCACTGGTGAGAACATCTTTAACTGCATCCAGAAGTTCATGAACACACACAGTATAAATTGGGACAAATGTGTAGATGTGTGCAGTGACGGTGCCAAAGCAATGGTTGGGAAAGTGGCAGGCGCTGTGACACGAATAAGAAATGTAGCAAAAAACAGCACCAGTTCTCACTGTGTTCTCTTCACAGACATGCACTGGTAGCTAAAAGTACCGTATTTATCGGCGTATAACACGCACAGGCGTATAACACGCACCTCATTTTTAGAAAGAAATTCCAGGAAATTTCCCCCCTCATCCCATAGTATTCCCCCCCCTCATCCCATAGTATTCCCCCCCTCATCCCATAGTGTCCCCCCTTTCCATAGTATTCTCCCCCCTTTCCATAGTATTCTCCCCCCTTTCCATAGTATTCCCCCCTCCTCCCATAGTATTCCCCCCTCCTCCCATAGTATTCCCCCCCTCCTCCCATAGTATTCTCCCCCCTCCCCTCCCATAGTATTCTCCCCCCCTCCCCTCCCATAGTATTCTCCCCCCCTCCCCTCCCATAGTATTCTCCCCCCCTCCCCTCCCATAGTATATAGTATTCTCCCCCCTCCCCTCCCATAGTATTCTCCCCCCCCCTCCCCTCGTATTCTCCCCCCCCTCCCCTCCCATAGTATTCTCCCCCCTCCCCTCCCATAGTATTCTCCCCCCCTCCCCTCCCATAGTATTCTCCCCCCTCCCCTCCCATAGTGTACTTTCCTCCCCCTCCCCTCCCATAGTGTACTTTCCTCCTCCTCCCCTCCCATAGTGTACTTCCCCTCCTCCCCTCCCATAGTGTACTTTCCTCCCCCTCCCCTCCCATAGTGTACTTTCCTCCCCCTCCCCTCCCCTCCCATAGTGTACTTTCCTCCCCTCCCATAATTACTTACCTGTCCTGAAGCGTGGGCCGGCTTCACACCGTGCACCGCGGAACAGGAACTTTAATTTAAGGTTCCGGTTTCCGGCGGGACTGAAAGGAAGTGTGCACACTATTGTGCACACTTCCTTTCAGTCCCGCCGGAAACCGGAACCTTAAATTAAAGTTCCTGTACCGCGGTGCGCGCTGTGAAGCCGGCCCACGCTTCAGGACAGGTAAGTAATTATGGGATATCGGCGTATAACACGCACCCACGATTTTTCCCCTATTTTCAGGGGAAAAAAGTGCGTGTTATACGCCGATAAATACGGTATTTCAATTTCAATTAAAACTGTGCTAGACGAATCGGTCCAGATTATACATTTAAAAAAAAAAAGTCGACCATTACAGTCACGACTATTTAAAATTATATGTGTAGATATGGGTAGTCACCCTCTGCTCTGCTTTTGCATTCAGACGTCCGTTGGCTATCACAAGGGAAGGTCCTTGTTAGAATGTATGAATTGCGTCAAGAGTTGTTTGCATATTTCCAGGATCATAATTCTGGATTATCTGATCGATTAAAGGACCACTATAGGCACCCAGACCACTTCAGCTCAATTAAGTGGTCTGGGTGCCAGGTCCCCCAGGTTTTAACCCTGCAACTGTAAACATAGCAGTTTCAGAGAAACTGCTATGTTTACACTGCAGGGTTAATCCAGCCTCTAGTGGCTGTCTTCCTGACAGCTGCTAGAGGTGCTTCCCCGACACTCAATGCGAAAATCGCATTGAGCATGCAGAACGTCCATAGGAAAGAATGGAGAAATGCTTTCCTATGGGCGTTTTTAATGCGCATGCACATTCAGGTACACTAGGTAGCTGACGTCGCAGGGGGAGGAGAGGTCACCAGCACAGAGGGAGCCTGGCGCTGGATTAAGGCAAGTAGCGGAAGGGGGGCCCTGAGGGTTGGGGGGACCTAAGGATTATATAGTGTCAGGAAAGCAACTTTGTTTTCCTGACACTATAGTGGTCCTTTAACAAACAAACACTCTGTGGTTATCCAAAGTAGAATATCTTGCAGACATATTGACAAAATTAAATGACGTTTGTTTATCACTCCAAGGAAAAACACTAGTATTTTCACTCTCGTAAACTGCAGTTTTGGACCTCATCTGTTGAGCAAAATAATTTGAACTCTTTGCCAACACTTAAGGATTTTCATGAAGAATCAGAAATTTAACTTGAAATTCGCAATGAAATTGTATATCATCTTCGCCATTTAATCACATCTATTAATCAATTCTTGAAGGAAAACAATAATGACTGGGTTCGAAATCCATTCATAAAAGACAAGCCAGACAATTATTCTAATGTAGATTTTGAGTATCTGATTGATATAACTTCTGACAGTCAACTAAACCAAAAATTTAAATAAGTTTCTCTTATTGCTTTTTGGGGTGATTTACGCGAAGAATACCCAGAATTGGCCAAGCGGGCAATCAAAGCTCTGTTGACATTTGGCAGCACGTACTTATGTGAAACTGGATTCTCGCTTTACTCAGCAACAAAAACAAAGTATTGAAATCGACTTGACGCAACTGCAGACATGCGAATACAATTGTCAACAATTAAACCAGATATAAAAATAATTTGCCATCAAAAGAGAACATCACACTCTGCTCATTGAAAGGGTTGCACTGCACTACTCTACAGCACACATTTTTCTGTTGGGGTTCCAAAGTTTTGCTATACCATGTCAAATGGTTCCAATGGAAAAATTAATTGGAAAACCCTGCCATAGCCCAACGCGCATTTCGGTGCTTGTGGAGATGCCCCTTCGTCAGGGTTTCATTTGTGGCCAGTTAAAATGTAATCACACTCTGCTCATTGAAAGATTTGTGCTGCACTAATCTACGGCACACATTTTTTTTTTTGGGGGGGGGGGGGGGGGGTTCTAAAGTGTTGCTAAACCATGTCAAAGGGTTCCACGTAGTGTGGGAGCTCCATCGTGTCTACTGTGAATGCAAATGTTTTCTGTGTAGACTGTGATTGTTGTATAGCTTCCTTGACAAAGGACATATCCTGGTGGAGATCGAGGATATCTTCCTATGTGGCCATCAGCCAGTTCATCACCTCCTACAGATCTGCTTTAATTAACCCAAGATCTGCCTGAAATTATTTCTGTATATCTGTTAGTAAGTTTCTTTTCTTTTTTTTTTTTTATTCCCATTTTTTAATATATTTTTATTTTTTATTTTTTTTTATAATTCTTTATTTTTGAAAGTGCATAGGTAATTACAAGTTTCGGGGCGGGGCCGGGCCGCCAAGCAGCATGGCAGCAGAACACGGAGGCTCCGAGCTTAAGCCCTAAAAAACGGCATAAAACTTGCTAAAAACCTGCCCCAGGACCGGATTACATGCTGCAATACAATGGGGCACTACCCGAGCACCCATATGATGGGGCACTACCCGAGCACCGAAACTGATAAACCCGGCCTACACACCTGCATAAGCCTGCTTGAGGGCAGCTGCAGACCGAGAACAGATGCCTGATTGCCTGACCGGAAGAAAAAGCACACCAGCTATGTGGACGCTGGTGGGGATTTACACGGGTGAGAGCAGCGGCCCCGCTCCGCCCCCCCCCCCCCCGGCCGGTGGGGGTAATCCCGGCCTCATGGAGGATGCAAGCCCTGGGACGGACGCAGCCGCCCGAGGTACACGCTGGCCTCCTGTACAGGCAATGGCTGCCTAACCGCGGCCGCCTGCTATCTAGACCCGAAGTCAAGGGACGATTATTGCCTGAGCTACAGGATCAACACACACCCTGGACTTAACGGCCCACAACAGCCCTGTCTTACCCTCAGAAGCTGCCCCGCGGATGCTACAGCTGCGGGTGAAGCGGGCCCTGGAGGCGATACACGTGGGCGGGGGGGCCAGGCGGGATGTTGCTGCGATGTTCCTGGGACCCGCTGGCCAGATGCCGCGATCCTTGGACTGTGCCATGCGGGGACTGAAGTGCCGTCACCCTCAGGTTTTGAGGAGGGCCTGGAGGTAGCTGTCCCCGACGCTGTGAGCCCTCGTAGGGTGGAGCGCGGCAGCCCCCGGCGGACCGGTGGCTGGGAGGAGGCTGGCGCCTGCCCCGAGTGGCCGGAGAAGGGTGAGACACAGGGCGACCTTCACCCCGACCATCTGGGGCCCCAGTGGCGCGGTGGGGGTGCAGGGGATGACTGGCAGGCACACGGACTTTAGGTGGGGGGTCCTGTGGACTGGTGGGTCCCCGAGTGCCCGCTGTGCTGCGGATCTCCCGGATGGAGGCTTGGCGCAGCCTGGGGGGATGCTGCGGAGGACCGGTGCCCCTGGGATCAGCCGCAGATGCATCAGCAGCCGGTTCCCCCGCTCGGAAGGCTCGTATCCGTGGCCCCCCCAATGCTTGTGGACTGAGCTTATACACGCTGAGAATTCACTACTGTTGATTTAATATGCACAAAAAAGTTGTTTTTTTTTTTTTTTTTTGCTTTACGTTGCCCTCAGAGGCCCTAGTTAACTGTTATTACACAACGCGCTCTATATCTGATTGTTTTTAGTACCTTTAGTTTCAAGGTCCCCAAATAACAAATGATGCACCTTTTGTTATCTTGGAATGTGCCAAGCAAACCACAGTTATGTATGCCTTGATCTACATGGAGCCTGAGAGGGGGCCGCAATGTCGCCACGGGCACTGACAGGGTTAACACGCAGTAAGGCACTAAATATGGTATTACTAAATATACCCTTGAAGTGCCATTGTTGGTGCATAGGTTTGATTGTTCTTTTGGTAGTGGTATTTAAGGGCATGCGAATCAAGGCTTACTTTCATTTAATTCCTTTTCTAGTTTATTTTTGTTTACCGAGTTTTTAATGTGGCTTAGGCAGAGCAGAACTAAATAAATTAACTAGATATATAGCTAATAGTGTTGTTCAACGCTTTTCCAAGATGGTGTTTCTGTCTTTATCAATACATAGATAATTGCATACCCACGCCTCAACCAGAAATTACGTTTGCTTAAGCGATAATCCAATTTAATTACATAGATCAGTTTACAATATGAATCAATATGTTCTGCTACACAGGCAACGACGAATCCGCTTCTGCGTAAGCGCCGAAATGTCTGCACCTTTATTTACCAATGCTTATGCCCCTGCGCGGGCAACTACTTGCTTTATTACAAATCAGTTTGATAAATGCGTTTATATTGTGAAAACAATAAAAATATTCAAAACAAGTTTCAATACTGCCAAAAGATGTTACAGTGGTCGATAATTGGAGAAAGATATGGGATGCGTTGCACTTTTTTTTTTTTGATAAGAGATACAAGAGTAAGCATAGACAGGCATAGCAAAATAAAATAAAAGTAACAGTCAGGCTATACATGCTGTCTAAAACAGTTTAACTTGAGATTATATTATTACAGTTGGTCATATGGTATAGTTGTACCTTAACAAGGCTTGGTCATTGTGTAGGCTAGGCTATAGGCAGCACAGATTATGTATATATTCAATGGTGGCTACGTAAACAGACTAGTACAGAACATTGATGGAGTCGTGGCAATTTGACATTGCGGGTACAAGCTTAAACTCTTCTGCGTATGAGTGTTTGTTGCAGGATTAAAAAATGATGCGTAGTAGAATAAACATTTAACACTTTTCAGGCTAAGTTTTTATGTCTATATATTGAACAGGGCAGATGTAGGCATGTGGGTAAAGATAGTATAGACATGTTGATTGTGTTCTGCTGTTAGGGTCAGGTGAAAGCCACTGTAGCTAAACTTACATGCTAATTTGTACTGCCAACTTAAGTTAAAAAAGGTCCAATCAAGGTGAACTCATAATACCAGACAGTGTCCACTAAATCTTCATGGACGTAAGTGACTGCGGGCCATTTCTCAGTGAGGCAGCGAAAGTCAGCCGACTCCCATGGTCGGTAAGAGCAGGTAGACCTCTGGGGAGTCCCAGTGAGCCTTAGTGTTGCGAGTCAAGCTGTGCTTGTCTTCCCCGGTCCGTGTGATCGCTGGTGTCCCTTGTGCTGGGATCATGGCCTGCTTCAGGATCCGTGCTGCCCTGTCTGTGGGGTTAGCAGTGGGTCTGGCTGCGCTGTGCCGTCTTCGGTAAGTGGTCCGTCGCAGCAACGATGGGCGCTTGGTGTAGGAGCCTCTAAGGTTTGGAGCTTGTTTAGCAGTATCGCCCGGTGATGGTGCTTTCTGTTTCGGCAGTTTGCTGCTGTCTGCAACCCTCTGCTGCTCTGCCACAGTAGCTTGGGTGCGTTCCTTGAGCCTCCACCAGAAGTTTTGGAAGATTGCATCCAGGTGCCTCAGGGTGAGTTCTGTGCCGATGCTGCATGGCCTCTGGAGCACATGTTGGTTGTGTTTGTCTGATGGTGGAGCAGACGCCATCTTGGGTGCGTGGTGCGGACCGTGCTTTGGCCGCTTGCCGTGTGGGGCCCTCTGCCTGTACGGTAGTCAGTAGCTGGACGTCTAGAGGTGACCAGGATATCCCCCGCTGGTGAAGGGGGGGGGGATTGGAGTGTGAGTGCCTCAGAGCTCCTCCAGGGCCTAGGGAGAGAGGAAACAGGCCGCGTCTCCCCTGCCCAGTAGGCCGCAACCGAGAGCCCCGGTCTCCGGTGGGGTATGAACTCGATTTGAAGGTCAGCGTGGTCAGTGTTTGTTCCCCAGCTCAGAGAATGCCTTTTAATGTAAGTCGCTTGTTGTTTATGGGGAGATATCACCCCTAAAACAGATAAACTCTAGGGAGCTCAGGCTCGGCACGTCTGCTCCACTTGTAAGCCCGGCTCCGCCCCCCCCTGTTAGTAAGTTTCAATATACTGCTTTGTAGTCGCTGCTCTAAACCGTGGTAGAACTGCTATTTCTGGTGAAGCTGGCTTAGGGACATCTCTGACGATCCTGAGCAGAGTAGGCCTTGCGCGCCTCCATATTCGCTATTTTGACAAATGAATGGCATTGAAATAGTGTACCAATACCTTGGTTGTCAGCCTTGGTACTTGTATGTGGCTTTTAGCGACCCAACCCTGCATCTGGTATTATAGTGCTAACAGGGACTGCAGGCAGTAATTATTTCCCTCCACAGTGTGCTCATCTAGCAGGACACACGTCTCCTCTAACTGGAAGATGAGGAAGGCCCAGACCTACAACGCTGCTTTTGTGAGCCTGGGAATAAAGGAACGGCATTGGTGTGGCGAAAGTAACCTCGCCACTGGTTTTTGGAGGGGCCTGTTTGCCAGCCTCCTGCCCTGCGACTATGGCCCTGGGATGTATTGCCCTTTAAGGAACCGAGTTGGGGCTTATGGACTTATATTATGCGGTTTCTGGCCCTTTAATTACTTTGGAGCAGTGTTGCAACTTTAAATTGGCACTTCGGATACAGCCGAAGTGTCGAAGTAGTCGAAGTGGCCGCCATTCAACAAACGAACACGTGGCGGCGGCCATCTTTGTTCATTCGAACGAGGTCAGCGATATGTGTAGCCAAATCCATGGAACTGAAATCGGCTACACCATAGGGAGACTGGCGTGGCATGGGAGAATAGAAGAATGAACACAACTAAACATCCACACCAGCACTATAGTGGCAGGAATATATGTTTGTATTTATGAGAAATTTAATTGAACCTAACATGGGAGTTTCCCTTTTATTATGTGACTGACCTTTTTTAATCTTACAATTATAGCCATCTGGGCATATTCATTTATTGTTTTTGTTTTCCAAGTATAGCTGCTTTGCAATAAAAACCCAGAGGATTAAACTAATTGGATGTGTCAGAATTATCAGGAAACATTGCCACGGATAGAACATATCATTTTAAAACAACCAATATATTGTCTACATTCCTTGTAGTTCTACTGAAGTGTAACAAAATTATAAGTGTATTATTGTTATTATGTTATTATTGTCCCTCCTCTCATGGACTGTACCTATTTGCGTGTTGAAACGGTTCCTGACTGGAACAAAGCAGAAGTGAATGTTGCATTTGTCACAGTTCACATCAACAACGGTGACGGTTTGCATCTTGCTGCTTTATAACTGGTCACCATGAGCCACCATGTCCAACTGAATATTTGGCACAGGTCTTATTTATTGAATATGCGGGTGAAAGGCCGTTTCACTACAGCTGGTTCTAGGGATATATATATTTTTTTTTTATTTGACAATTTGTATTGTTTTGTCAGTTTTTGTAACGTAAAACATGGGGGTACAGAAGAGAAAAGGGGAGGAAATGGCAAATCATTTGATTTTAGTACACATGTATGTGGCCCGCTCTGTCTGTGCCCCCGTACCTCCCTACAGGATATAGATTATATAATCTATATCCTGTAGGGAGGTACGGGGGCACAGACAGAGCGGGCCAATCAGGGGCTGTACCAGGGACAGCAATCTCAAAGGCCAATATAGAACACCCACATGGGTTGCTCTGACTGGACATATAAGGGGGCTTATATATATATATACACACACACACACACACACACACACACAACCAGAGGAATTTTTGGCTGGGTGACACCCGGTTTATAGGTGTGCATGAAAAAGTTTATACAAAAAAAATGTATGATCTATGTTTGATACCTAGAAGGCCTTGTTACCTGTTTCTAACACTGGCCTATTCTGCCCCTTAGGTTCTGCTTGCTATCACTATGGATACAACAAACCAAGAACAAAACCTGCAAGCTCTCATTAATGCGGCAGTCGCTGCCTCAGTTGAGAAAGCCCTGGCTCGGGTGCTGCCCTTACAGCCCAAGGAGAAACTCCAGCCCGAACCTCCTCTAGGATTGAACAAGCCAGGCCTCATAGACGGTACTGGAAAGGGGATGGACCAGAGGCCCTCAATCGTAAAGGTAAAGCGTCAGCCAAGTGCCAAAGACGTACAGACGCAAAGGAGGAAATCACTGTCCGTCCTACCTTGTCGGAAGAAAAGGAGGACTCCTTTCCTCCGCCTCCTTTGGCAATCTTGGAAGAATGGCAAGCAGGTCATTCAGCCTCTGACGACGAGACCGACTGGCCAGACGCTACCTTTGGGGAAGTGCCTTTCACCCGAGAGGGAATGACTGCGCCCATATTGGAAGTCTTCATGGATGCGTTGGGGCAACCGCTGTTTGACCCATTTGACATCCTCGGAGTGGTCCCTACCAGACCATCTTACCCAGTGCATCCACTTCTGTATCAGGAGACCCCTGGATCGTGAGGTCCATAAACGCTTGAAAGCGGAATGCCCCAGATCTGCCCTTCTGGACAAGGTCGCGATGATGTGATGCTGTATACTTACTTGGTCAGGACTGGCAGTGACCCTCGTAAGGGCATTGAACGCAGCTTAAGGCTAACCCAAGACAAGCAGACGTGCTAGGACCCCTGGCAAAAAATACTCTTATTGGCCTACGAGGCCCTCTCTCAGGAGGGACCATTAGACCCATCCGTGATCAGGGAATGGGCGATGCGCTTCATATGCCTACTGGGCAATGCAAATGTATCCCTCTGAACGGAGCGAAGGAAAGCAGTACTACTGCGCATGGATGCAAAACTCTCCGACCTGGGTTCTAAGGAATAAGGCCCCCGGGCAAAGGGTGTTTTGTTTGAAGAACCTTACATAAAGGAACTCCACAAGCACGTCAACTTATACACCACATTGAACAAAGCGCAATAATCTATTAAGAGCGTGTTCCACCAACACCCCATGCAGGTACAAGGGGACGGACATCCAGCCACTTCCGGCCGGCTGGTCAACGACGATCCCACACTACATGATTCTTCCCAAATTACCAAACATGGGGCTTCGACAACCAAAGGTCTGATAGAGGCAGAGGAAGCAGAGCCTGAGGGCTCAACAGATTACTGACAGGTGAGATATTCTCATTACCTTATGCGGGTAGGTTATTTCATTGTTTAGACAAGTGGAAGACTGTCTTCAGATACCTGGATTCTAGATACAGTCCAGGGCTACTCGATAGAGTTTTATTCCCCACCCGTCCAGACAGGTCACCCCTTTTGCCCGGTCGTGTCTACAGCCCAACCAGCTCAACTCGCCGCAGAGCTTCATTCCCTCCTTGCAAAAGGAGCAGTGCAACTCGTTCAGGACAGCGTGGGTTTCTTCAGCTTCATCTTCCTGGACCGGAAGAAATCAGGATAATCTCGCCTGTTCATAAATCTACATCAGCTGATCCATCTTCTTCGATACATCCTACGTCCAGGCGATCAGTTCACCCAAGTCCACTTCAAGGACGCATATCTGTAAATATCAGTGCACCAAGCCAGCCGACACTTCCTCTGGAACGACGAGGCATGCCAATTCACATGCCTGCCATTCGGCCTCAGCTCTGCGGTGCTTCACCAAACTGTTGAAACAAGTCAGTCACAGCGCATCTATGCGCCAAGGACATCTCCGGACTACAATATCAGATGACCTATACAACCTTATTATTTGAATATTTGGGCTTTGTGGTCAAATCAGGAGAAGTCAGCCCGTTCCCTTTCCCAAGTGGTTCAGTTCCTGGGCTTCGAGATCGACGCTTCCACCTGTGTCCTCCGACTGCAACAATCAAAGATATCAGCAATCCGGAATAAACTACGCAAAATACAGCGGCAGAAAGATATTCCCCTCAGCAGGTTGGATCGTAGGTGTTACGGCACCCCCAGGCATAAAAGGGGTTAAAAGCCGTTTAGGAGATATTCCTTTCCAGATAGACAGGCAGCAACTGCAGAACACCAATCTCCCAGGCTGGAAACACATGAAATCTTCAAACTCCCGAACCGGGACACAAATGGTAAAATGACCCTCACAGGCATACAGGGTTAAAACACTCCCACAGTACATTGCAATCGCTCCCCTCAATCCTGGAGATAATTGGCAGTAAAAAGACATAAAAATATATAACTGTGCAGCCATTGCATAAAACAGGTACATTCAACCTATCCCCAGATAGCTTAGATCTGAGCGCACATTATAACCGAATGGCGCTCAGATCACATACATACAGTTCAATCGCCATGGAGCCTCTGGGTAACACTGTTCACACATTAAAATACCGAATGGACCGACGTTCGGCTAAACGACTGAAGGCAGGAGAAGGGAGGTCGGCGGCTCAGCGGTGTTTGTGCGTTTAACGGTCCATTTTGAGTTCTACAGGTTTGGAGCTGAACACCGCTAGCCATTCGGGGTTTAAGATGGCTGCTGCCACGTGTTCGACTATACGAAAAGCGGACACCCAGCGTTCATCCATTAAGCTGCGGTTAACCGCAGCTTCTGGGAGGTAAATCACTGGCACACTCCTTACCCAGGTGGTCTGTTCATTCGTGAGTTGGTTCGGTAGATTCAATCTACCGAACAACCAGGCAGAAAGGCACGGACAAGCTTTTCTGTAGTGGAAAATACAAGCTTTTAACATGGGGCCATAGTCCAGAGGCAGCAGGCGAGCAACCAGGCTTCTCCAGAACATAGTGGTGAGGTTGGTTCCGCCACAGTAGGCCTCCTAGCGGCTTCCATATAGGCGATTTACCCAGGACCTCTTCATTATCGGGCCATGCAATTCCTCTGGGTCCACCCGTCCTGGGACCAGAGGGTCCCACTCACAACGGAGGTAAAGGAGGAACTTCGATGCTGGCTCCTCCACATGTCCACGTGGAACGGCAAGGCAATCTTCAGGCCCCACTGCGAACTTCATTGTAGAATCAGACGCGAGCCTTCGGGGATGGGCTGCAACATACCCGATGGCATACACAGCAGTCCTTGGACTTCAGAGAATTAATTTCATACCAATTGTCTAGAATTGATCACAGGCTCCTTCGCAATGCGCAGCTTGGCCAACCATCTCTCAGACTGTTGCATCCTCTTGCGGATGGACAATGTATCAACCGTCCAGTACATCAACCGCCTGGGCGGGGCCAGATCACGTATCCTTTCGGAGGTCACAAAAGACATCTACAGCTTCTGTTTTCAGCGCAACATCATGCTACAGGCGGAATATCTTTCTGGGGATACGAACGATATAGCGGATTGGTTCTCCAGACATTGGAGGGACGTCAGCGACTGGCAACTCCACAGATCGATTTTTCTTCACATCTCCAGACTTAGTGGTTCGTTTGTAGTGGACCTGTTAGCATCGCGGACAAACTATCAAATTCCTCAATTCTTCAGCGGTTCCCATGTGACGGACCACTGGCACTCCGACCGAGTACCTCCGCCAATCGATGCTCCTAGCGCTTGCCGAGGACTCTGAGCACTCCAACCCACACCATCAGCACTGCAGACCCCACTTCCATCGATGCAGCTGCGCCGGGGTCTCGCCGTCTCTCACCCACCCTGGATGCAAGGCCAGGATCCAGCTTCCAGTGGGCGAACCTCTCCTAAATCCAGAGAGCCGGAACCAGGAACAAAACAAGCTCTTGCAAGAGCTGACTCTGGGGAGTATGTGATTATAGCAATCCCCAGAGCGTAGTTATCCCTTCCCCCAAGCATGAGCCAAGGCTTCAAGAAAGGTGCAAGTAGGTCTGGTTTATTGAGGGCTACCTGCCCAGTATTTATGCAAGTGTCCACCAGGTGGACACTCCCCTAGGGGAGCTGATGGAACAATGGGACACATATTGGATATTAGCCAATCACAGACAATACAAACAATACACTCCCACAGTGACATCACAATCCCTCCTCTCTATCCTGGAGATAATTGGGAAGTAATCAAATTATCTCCCAGGACAGAGGCAAGACTCCATTAACCACATGGTTTCAAAAAGACATAAAATTACACAATGTTACAATTACTACATAAAGCATATACCTGCAACATATCCCCAGATAGCTTAGATCTGAGCACACATTATTACCGAATGGCGCTCAGATCACATACATACAGTTCAATCGCCATGGAGCCAAAGTCTTTTCCATAATCTTTCGTTACACAAATAGGCAGCATGGGGGAGCACTACTCACATACTGAAAGTCCCGAATGCCCCGGCAGAAATACACGACTAAACCTTTCTGCAGGGTAAAATACAGCTATCAGCACAGGGGCCATAGTCACATGGCAGGAGGGCCAAGTGACCATAGGCCCAAGTGGCGAAGGGCATAATGTTAGTGCTGGGGGTAGTGTTTCTGTGTGATTAGCAATGACAGTCAGATTTAGCTTCAGGTTAGACAATTTAGGACAAGTGTTTGGGGGACTTAGGGTTTGGGATACTTGCATAAAATGTGTAATGTACCTCCCACAGTCACTTGGCAGCTGTACTGGGTATAGGCTGTACAAGACCTAACCCAGTTCAGGGCAAACTTATGATGCCTCTATGTTGTCACAGAGAAGGAGTGGTAAAATGAACAAAGTAATAATTGTAAATTACAGCTGATGCAATTAATAATATGAATGGTTCCTCCCTTTAACCTGGGGGGAAAAAATATTTTATTTGAGGAATAATGAGTAATTAAACATTGCAAAACTCTAATCACACTGTGCTGTACGGAGAGATTCCCAATAAATCAGTTCTCCTGCAGAGGTTAAGAAGCTGGAGAAACCTGGAACAAAAGAATTCACAAGATTCTCTGACGTAAAATGGAGCATACCACCACCTACATCTTTATTACTAACCTGGGTCAGCATCCAAAAGACTATCCTGCAGTGGACTTCTCACGTACGGCTCTTCCCCCTTCTCAATCGCTGATATAATCAAAGGCGTCATATGAATCCTTCCTGTATTTGTTTAATGTAATATTACATTTTAGGCTCTTAAGATCTTTCAAACATAGAAAAATAGAATGTGACGGCAGATAAGAACCATTCGGACCATCTAGTCTGCCCAATATTTTGAAATACTTTTAATTAGTTTCTGGCCTTATCTTAGGTCTTGGATACCCTTATGCCTATCCCACGCATGCGTAAACTCCTTCACTGTGTTAACCGCTATCACTTCATCTGGAAGGCTATTCCATTCCTCCACTACCATCTAAGTAAAGTAATAAGTAAGTAAATTATTTTAGTTACCCAATCAAAAAAAATCAATAAGATTAGTTTGGCATGATCTCCCTGAAGTAAACCCATGTTGTCTCTGATCTTGAAATCCATGTGATTTTAGATGTACAACAATCCTATCCTTTAACATGGTTTCCATTACTTTCCCTACTACTGTTTATTTTTAAACCTTTGCCCCTCTAATTTAAGACTATGTCCTCTTGTTGTGGTCGTTTTTCTTCTTTTAAATATAGTCTCCTCCTTTACGGTGTTGATTCCCTTTATGTATTTAAATGTTTCTATCATATCCCCCATGTCTCGTCTTTTCTCCAAACTATACATGTTAAGATCCTGTAACCTTTCCTTGTAAGTTTTATCCTGCAATCCATGAGCCAGCTTAGTAGCCTCTCTCTGTCTCACCAGTGTTCTGTACAATGGCATGAGCACTTCCCTCTCTCTACTGCTAATACCTCTCCCTATACAACCATGCATTCTGCTAGCATTTCCAACTTCTCTATTACATTGTCTTCCTACCATGTCATCTGAAATCATTACTCCTAAATCCCTTTCCTCAGATGTTGAGGTTAGTAGGGTATCAAATATCCTATACTTTGCCCTTGGGTTTTTACATCCAAGGTGCATCATCGTGCACTTATCCAAATTAAATGTCAGTTGCCACAGCTCTGACCATTTTTCTAGTTTACCCAAATAATTTGCCATTTGGCTTATCCCTCCTGGAACATCAACCCTGTTACATATATTAACAGTATCGTCAGCAAAAAAGCAATACTTTACCATAAAGACCTTCTGCAATATCACAAATAAAAATATTAACGAGAATGGGTCCAAGTGCAGATCCCTGAGTTACCCCACTGGTAACTAGACATTGCTTGGAATATACTCCATTCACAACAACCCTCTGTTGCCTGTCATTTAGCCAATGCCTTACCCATTCAACAATATTGGAATCCAAACTTAAAATGTGCAGTTTATTGATGAGCCTTCTATGTGGAACAGTGTCACAAGCCTTACTGAAATCTAGGTAGGCAATGTCTACTGCACCACCCTGATCTATTATTTTAGTTACCCAATCAAAAAAAATCAATAAGATTAGTTTGGCATGATCTCCCTGAAGTAAACCCATGTTGTCTCTGATCTTGAAATCCATGTGATTTTAGATGTACAACAATCCTATCCTTTAACATGGTTTCCATCACTTTCCCCACTACTGAAGTAAGGCTTACTGCCCTATAGTTGCCCGACTCCTCCCTACTACCTTTCTTGTGAATGGGTACAACATTCGCTAATTTCCATTCTTCTGGGACTACTCCTGTTAATGATTGGTTAAATAAATCTGTTAATGGTTTTACACCACTAAGTTTCTTTTAATAACTTTGGGTGTATCGCATCAGGCCCCATCGACTTATTTGTCTTTACTTTTGACAGTTGAAATAGAACCTCTTCCTCTGTAAACTCACAAGTAACAAATGACTCATTTGTCCTTTTTCCTAACTGACGCCCCTTTCCTTCATTTTCATCTGTAAATACTGAACAAAAATATTAATTGAGGCAATCAGCTAGACCTTTATCCTCTTCGACATACCTACCTTCTTTTGTTTTTAATCTAACTAATCCTTGTTTTACTTTCCTTTTCTCATTTATGTATCTAAAACATGGTTTATCCCTGTTTTTTTTACTGACTGTGCTATTTTCTCTTCTGTGTGTGCTTTGGAGGCTCTTATAACTTGCTTAGCCTCTTTCTGTCTAATCGTATAGCTCTCTCTGTCTTCCTCACTCTGGGTTTTTTTATAATTACTAAATGCTAACTTTTTGTTTTTTACTATTTTGGCCACATCTGCGGAGTACCACAGTGGTTTCTTGAATTTTTTGCTTTTACTGACAAGCCTAATGCAATTTTCTGTTGCCTTCAGCAGTGCAACTTTTAAATAATCCCACTTCTCCTGGACTCCATTTAAACTGCTCCTGTCTGACAAGGACTTCTATACGCATATTCTAATTTTAGAAAAGTCTGTTTTTCTAAAGTCTAAAACTTTTGATTTTGTGTGGTGTGACTCAGTCACTGTTCTTATATTAAAGCACACTGACTGATTATCACCGCATCCTAAACTTTCACCTACAGTAATATCTGATACCAAATCTACATTTGTTAACACTAAATCTAGTATGGCCTCTTTACGAGTTGGTTCCTCAACTAGCTGTTTTAGAGATAATCCCAGTATGGAGTTTAGAATATGTGTGCTCCTGGCACAAGCAGCTATTTTAGATTTCCAATTCACATCAGGAAGATTAAAGTCACCCATGATGATAACTTCCCCCCTTCATTGTAATTTTAGCTATTTCCTCAACTAGTAGATTATCTAACTCTTCAATTTGTCCTGGGAGCCTATAAATCACACCTACACGAGTTACTGTGTGATTACCAAATTTTATCGTAACCCAAACGGACTCTATTGTTCGCCTCACTAACTTTTATTAGGCTAGATTTTATGCTATCCTTCACATACAGGACCACCCCTCCCCTTTCTTGTCTTCTCTGTCTTTTCTATATAAAGAGTACCCTAGTATTGCTATGCCCCAGTCATTTTTCTTATACATTAATTCTGATCATATTATTATTATGAGTTTAGGAGCATATGTGAAGAAATATCTTTTTTTCCCAGATATGAATGTGTTCTTATGAGAAATAGAGTGAAATGTTCTTACCCAGAAACCTGAGGGTCAGGTAATTCTCCATCATCACATCTATGTAAAGCGCCTTCTTTTCCTTAGTTAAACAGACCCACTCCTCCTCGGAGAAGTAAACAGCCAGTTCCTCAAATTCGCATTGTTCCTAAATAAGAAATGTCATTGTAACAGTTCATCTCTCTACAACAGAACATGAATTATACCTATTACAAGTCATATAGAATTGACTTAAACAGCACTGTCACCCCAAATTTACCTTTTTCTGGATGTTTCCCCTCCTTTTACTCTCTCCAAATTGGTTATTCTTTTCTGATCTTTTTCTTGTAAAATACAGAAGACAAAGTAGAGACTACATTGCCTTACGTATTTTTCCTATGCTTGATAAATCTTGAAAAAGGGTGGAACTTAAGGCAAGTTCTACTTCCATTGTCAGTACCTATTACCACTATATTCACGTCCATCCTCGCTATTCTCGTGATGATGCCTCCTGTCTTTCTCTGAGCTTGGCAAATAGGTTAACAGTGAGCATGTGCGGGACACTAAGAGGGCACACAAAGCCAGCATGCAAAGGTAAATGTCAACGGCTTGGAACAACATCTGATGATGCAACTTATATAGATTAAGTACATAAACATGGGTTGGTCAGCAAGGCATAATATAATCATGCAAAATACACAATGTATGCATATATTGGTCCAAGCAGCACCCTATAATATATGCATGTTCAGGTGAGTGCAGCCCTAGCCATCTTTGGTTTTTATTTATGTATATATTCAGTAGATATACGATAGATAGACATTACATTTTCTTCCCCTCTCTCGACCATGTCCATAATGCATGCTTCCTAACAGTAAGGCAGGAGGATAGGACAGGACAATAGATGTGTATTTTGTGAATTTGACCCTTACATGTCCAATCAGCCGGTAGTCCATTTCTGATACTTGATCCAAAATGTTCTCAATCACTGACTTCTAGTTTATTGTCGAGGAATCACTGGATGACTCGCTTGCTCCAAACACTAGGCTACAGTGCTAGCAGAGACTGGTGCTCTTGTTTGGTCAAAGTATGCGAGACATGAATCAAATGAATTAACCTACTGGAGAAAAATACACTGGTCAGACATTTTCCATCATGAAATGATCATTATTTATATAGTTTACTGCGATCAGTGTCAGTTGTGAATTAAAACACTTATTATGGACAATTTGGGGTTAATTACACTTCTATGGGGAAATATGGAGGATTGTTATTACTACTAACGAATGGATAACACAATGTTCTATACATTATACTAATATACACAGGGGATAAAGTACAGGGGGTAAAGTACAAAGAGGGTCCAACACACTATATCTGGCAATACAGAGTTTTAAAAGATGCACAATCACTGCCTTTTTGAAACCAAATCTACAGAAATACTCAATATCTCACAACTTACAGAACAAGTAGACAGAAAGTTAAAGGAACACTATAGGCACCCAAACCACATCATCTCACTGAAATGGTCTGGATGCAGTGTCCGTGTCACCGTTAGTCCCACAATGTAAAAGACTGCAGTTTTAGAGAAACTAAAACCCCCTCTCCTTCTCTTTCTCTCCATGTTACCCCCTCTCCTTCTCTCTCTCTCCATGTTACCCCCTCTCCTTCTCTCTCTCTCCATGTTACCCCCTCTCCTTCTCTCTCTCTCCATGTTACCCCCTCTCCTTCTCTCTCTCTCCATGTTACCCCCTCTCCTTCTCTCTCTCTCCATGTTACCCCCTCTCCTTCTCTCTCTCTCCATGTTACCCCCTCTCCTTCTCTCTCTCTCCATGTTACCCCCTCTCCTTCTCTCTCTCTCCATGTTACCCCCTCTCCTTCTCTCTCTCTCCATGTTACCCCCTCTCCTTCTCTCTCTCTCCATGTTACCCCCTCTCCTTCTCTCTCTCTCCATGTTACCCCCTCTCCTTCTCTCTCCCTCCATGTTGCCCCCTCTCCTTCTCTCTCCCTCCATGTTGCCCCCTCTCCTTCTCTCTCCCTCCATGTTGCCCCCTCTCCTTCTCTCTCCCTCCATGTTGCCCCCTCTCCTTCTCTCTCCCTCCATGTTGCCCCCTCTCCTTCTCTCTCCCTCCATGTTGCCCCCTCTCCTTCTCTCTCCCTCCATGTTGCCCCCTCTCCTTCTCTCTCCCTCCATGTTGCCCCCTCTCCTTCTCTCTCCCTCCATGTTACCCCCCTCTCCTTCTCTCTCCCTCCATGTTGCCCCCTCTCCTTCTCTCTCCCTCCATGTTGCCCCCTCTCCTTCTCTCTCCCTCCATGTTGCCCCCTCTCCTTCTCTCTCCCTCCATGTTGCCCCCTCTCCTTCTCTCTCCCTCCATGTTGCCCCCTCTCCTTCTCTCTCCCTCCATGTTACCCCCTCTCCTTCTCTCTCTCCCTCCATGTTACTCCGTCTCTCTCTCTCCATGTTACCCCTTCTCTCTCTCTCCATGTTACCCATTCTCTCTCTCTCCATGTTACCCCCTCTCCTTCTCTCTCTCCCTCCATGTTACCCCCCTCTCCTTCTCTCTCCCTCCATGTTACCCCTCTCCTTCTCTCTCCCTCCATGTTACCCCCTCTCCTTCTCTCTCTCTCTCCATGTTACCCCCTCTCCTTCTCTCTCCCTCCATGTTGCCCCCTCTCCTTCTCTCTCTCCCTCCATGTTACCCCCTCTCCTTCTCTCTCTCCATGTTACCCCCACTCCTCCTCTCTCTCTCCATGTTACCCCCTCTCCTTCTCTCTCTCTCCATGTTACCCCCTCTCCTTCTCTCTCTCTCCATGTTGCCCCCTCTCCTTCTCTCTCTCTCCATGTTGCCCCCTCTCCTTCTCTCTCCCTCTCCATGTTACCCCCCTCTCCTTCTCTCTCCCTCCATGTTGCCCCCTCTCCTTCTCTCTCCCTCCATGTTGCCCCCTCTCCTTCTCTCTCCCTCCATGTTGCCCCCTCTCCTTCTCTCTCCCTCCATGTTGCCCCCTCTCCTTCTCTCTCCCTCCATGTTGCCCCCTCTCCTTCTCTCTCCCTCCATGTTGCCCCCTCTCCTTCTCTCTCCCTCCATGTTACCCCCTCTCCTTCTCTCTCCCTCCATGTTACCCCCTCTCCTTCTCTCTCCCTCCATGTTACCCCCTCTCCTTCTCTCTCCCTCCATGTTACCCCCTCTCCTTCTCTCTCCCTCCATGTTACCCCTCTCCTTCTCTCTCCCTCCATGTTACCCCCTCTCCTTCTCTCTCCCTCCATGTTACCCCCTCTCCTTCTCTCTCCCTCCATGTTACCCCCTCTCCTTCTCTCTCCCTCCATGTTACCCCCTCTCCTTCTCTCTCTCCCTCCATGTTACCCTCTCTCCTTCTCTCTCCATGTTACCCCCTCTCCTTCTCTCTCTCCCTCCATGTTACCCTCTCTCCTTCTCTCTCCATGTTACCCCCTCTCTTTCTCTCTCCATGTTACCCCCTCTCCTTCTCTCTCTCCCTCCATGTTACCCTCTCTCCTTCTCTCTCTCCCTCCATGTTACCCTCTCTCCTTCTCTCTCCATGTTACCCCCTCTCCTTCTCTCTCTCCCTCCATGTTACCCTCTCTCCTTCTCTCTCCATGTTACCCCCTCTCCTTCTCTCTCTCTCCATGTTACCCCCTCTCCTTCTCTCTCCCTCCATGTTACCCCCTCTCCTTCTCTCTCTCCATGTTAGCCCCTCTCTCTCTCTCTCCATGTTACCCCCCCTCTCTCTCTCTCTCCATGTTACCCCCTCTCTCTCTCTCTCCATGTTACCCCCTCTCCTTCTCTCTCTCCCTCCATGTTACCCTCTCTCCTTCTCTCTCCATGTTACCCCCCTCTCCTTCTCTCTCTCCATGTTACCCCCTCTCTCTCTCTCTCCATGTTACCCCCTCTCCTTCTCTCTCCCTCCATGTTGCCCCTTCTCTCTCCATGTTAGTGTAATTGTCTGTAATTGTGACAGCATTGTATTAAAGATCCAGTATCCTCCCTGCTGCTCACTAAGTAATGAATGGCTGCATTAGCGGTCACTGAGGACAATAATAACCCCCTGACCTGTAACCAGGAATAACCTCAATAAACACAATGAGACCATACCCACAGAATGTAGCAGCTGAGCGCAGACATATGATGTCACTCCGGAGGGGGAGGAGTCTAGTTACAACTAGCAGGAAATCCTCATTCTGAGACCGGAAATGATACTGACCCATCCGCCGCCATGATGGATATGGGCAAAACTCCTAATAATCAAAATATGGGCAATAGGCAACTATTACTATTACTGTTAGTGCATTTTGGATCTCTGACCTCCACACTGTGTCTCCCAAGGGACTTCATGAAACCATCTCGTTCCTTTCTATGAATTCTAGCTTTGCTTTATTTTATTTTATTTTATTTTTGCTTTATTTAGATCATAGCACAATATGTGTTTTTATTATTAAGTCATTTTTGGTGGT
Source organism: Pelobates fuscus (assembly GCF_036172605.1). NCBI lineage: Eukaryota > Metazoa > Chordata > Amphibia > Anura > Pelobatidae > Pelobates > Pelobates fuscus. The sequence continues at coordinate 484,450,656 of NC_086317.1, forward strand.
AACATTATTTAGTTATTATCTCCAATATACTATAGGTGTTAGTATAGGGTAACAGGCTCTAACTTTAAACTGACTATTCTATAATCGCATCCCATTAGCGGGCAGTCTTATTGTAATCCTTGGGTTTACAGTACCTCCAGCTAATGGTTTTTCTTCACTATGGATTGATAATAATTACACTATATTGTAATGTTTATATCCATTTTTTATAGCACAGTTCATGTTATTGTAGTTACCCCATTGTAGTTGTCGTATATTTAAGGTTCAGATTAATGTATATTAATGTTGGTCCATATATTGGGATCTTTTGCCATATTCACACTCGCACTTTACATCAATATTTTTTTCACTTTATATGTTGGCACTTTGCACTTTTCCATATATATATGTTCACTGGTATGGCAATAGTACAATAGTACTTTAAATAACTAATTAACTCGTACAAGTCATTTATATTCTATAACTTGACACTATGGCAACTAAGTATTTTATTATATATGATCTGACAGTAGGCACTTTAGATCTATTATGCACTTCATCCTTATTCAAAATCACTTGTCTGATGCCCAAAACGATCGAATATTCACTGTACACGGCTAATGTTATTGTTATCCTATCTCCACAGTGACGCCTGCAGGGGGACTGCCTGTCAGTTAAGGCAGTACCACTGCTGGCAGCACAATGGACACCTATTGCGGCTTTGTGACCGCTCTTTCAGTGCGATCACATGGCCCCTGTGGGTTCTAATTTGCAGAGGGGGGTACTTTCTGGGCTGTCAGACAGGCCCCCTATAGTTTCTAAATTTCACCACCAATCTATGCCAAATTAACAAAAATAATAATTATTGTTGTTGTTTTTTGACACACATAGCAATTTAAGAATACATATACAGAAACTTTAAGGGTTACTTACAAAGAACACCCCAATATGTGGTCAGCAGCATCTCCTGAGTACAGTGATGCCCCCCATGTATACGTGTGTCGGGTTCTCTGGGGGCTAAAATACCTTATTTGGAGGGTGTGCATTCCAGTTTTCCAACTTGGAATGTTAATTTTTAGCATTTTTATTTGTTTTTTGAATTTTGTTACACAAAAACTGCACTTTTACTCGTGATTTCTTTGTCTTGATAAGTTTTACTGTTTTAAACACTCATATTTTTGTTCAGCTAAGTCTGCCGAGTATAACAATGTACAGGTTTTATGGTGTTTTGGAAAGTTACAGGGTCAATTTAGGGCTTGCCCAGTTCAGTTTGCCAGATTGGTTTGCTGAGTCTGTGTTGCCTTATGAGACCATATCATAGCCCAGGAATGTGCAATAACCCCATCATGGCATACCATTTTCAAATATAGACAACCAAGGGTATTCAAAATGGGGTATTTCCAGTCTTTTGTTGTAGCCACTTAGTCACAAACGTTGGCCAAAGTTAGCGTTTTTATTAGTTTTTTATAAAAAAATTTTTTTTCAATTTATATATATATATATATATATATAAGTGAATGGTGTTGTTTGTGAAGTGTTGATATTTCTGCTAATTTCCTTGGAGAGGCATATGACATTTAACCCCAGGGGGAGTATGCATTGTATGTATGGTATGCAACATAAATTAATATTTAGTTATAGGCCCCTGGGGTGGAGCATTCAGTTTATATACAACTGAGAGAAATAAGGTCCAGGCCAGGGTTTTGGACTGTTTCCAACCCATTGCTCACCTGCAGCAGTGGGAATAAAGCCCTCCCTACTAGGCAGGTTGTAGCCGAGAGCTGATTTTCCACAGCTTAACTCCACCAATATATTAAGAGGATGTTCCATAAGATCTGGCCCTGCGGTCGGTCTCAGTTCGTGTATATAACCGGATGAAAATACAGAATAAAATAGCTGTTGCTTGCCTTCATTTGAATCCCCTTGTTCGTATGAATATTTCTGCCGAACGGCGGCCCGTTCGGTAGTTTCGGCACGAATCCATTGAAGTCTGGAGGTCTCAGCGGTGTTTGCCTAGTCGAGTGTCCGATTTTAGTTCCAGACACTCAACGGCAAAAAAACGCTGTTCGGGAGTTTAAGATGGCCGCCGCCGCGTGTTCGTCTCACGAATGGCGGCCACCCAGAGGACAAAGAACACACTATACGAAGGGCCAATTACCCGTTCGCAACATTGTTGCAAACGGTAATTGGAGGCACACTTACTACTGGGGTGGTCTGACTGTTCGGTAGTTTCACTCTCATAATTACTGGAGTGATTCTACCGAACAATCAGACAAATGCTGCATACAAGGTGAATACACAATACATGAAAATATATTAAAAGACACAAATTTTGGTAGATAGCTCAATGTCCTTTGCTGCATAAGGTATATGGTCCGAAGTCTCTGTAATAGTATATAATGTCCTTGGCTGGGTCTTAAAGGTCCAGTAGTGCCATATAAAATCCCATTAATCCCAGCCATTGTACTTAAAGGGTCCCATCTTTCTGGGACCATAATCACTGGGCAGAAGGTGAGCTATCAGCCCCCTCCAGGAAACTGGGGCGTACTCTGGTATAGGACCCAGTCCGCTACATTTCTCCCCTTTACCAAAATGACTATCCAGACTCCAGACCTCCAATCGGTCTGGGGTGCTGATAGTCGGCTGGCCTTTCTTACCCGGTGTAGCTGTCCCGGTGTCCTCCTGCCACATGTGCCCAGTTGTAAATCCATAGTCTGGTGGAAAAGTAACCAGGGCGCCCTCTCCCCTGGTTGGGCAAAACTGTTGCTGGGGACGGCGGATGCAGTTCCCCTCCTCTAGACCTGGTGGGTCGAGGCCAGTGAAACTTGGTTCTGTGGTCCTCGGTGCCCTTGATTTAGATGGTGCGCCATCAGGTTCTAAGGCAAAAGGGAAGAGAGGGCAGAAACCGCCTGCTTTCTGCCCGGATGCCAGCTCTTCTTCCTGCAACGCTCTCCTTTGTTGTAGGGGGGGACAGACTGTCTCCCTTTCCAATAAATTGTCCCGCTTTTGGGAAGGGGAACCAGCCGTCTCCCCTTCCAATGACATGCTCAGCCGCTGGGGAGGGAAACCAGTTGTCTCCCCTCCCCTCCCCTCCCTGTAAGGCACTCTGCCACTGGGGAGAGAGACTGCCTGTCACTTCTCCCAACATCACACTTGGCTGCTGGAGGGGGGGGACAGACTGTCTCCTCTTTGGCTAAACGGTCTTGCTGTTGGGAAACAGGACAGACTGTCCTTACCCTTGGTGGTGTAGGTGCAGAGACTACGGTCCCATCTGCACTGTTGTGGGGCTTACTGTCTCCCCTTGGTGGGCTAGGCTGCCGCTGGGGAGGGAGGACGATGCTCTCCACCCCCAATGAAACACACTGCCGCTGTGGATCTGGGCCGACTGCCCAGCATCCCTGTAGCTCACCCTGCTGCTGGGGAGGGAGGACACTACTCTCCTCTCCCTGCAAGGTACACTGCCACTGGGGAGGGGAGACGATGCCCTCCACTCCCTGCACTTCACACTGCCGTTGGGGATCTGGGCCAACTGCCCAGCACCCCTGTAGGGCCGGTATAGAGACCGCCGTCCCATCTCTACCTGCCATCTGTGGGTCTTCCCAGGACCAGTTTATGAAGTCACTCAGTTCTGGGGCTGGTTGGGGAGTAGATGGCACAGACCCCAGGTCTCCTGATGACGGGCTTAGTTGTTGGGAAGGAAGGATGAAACTCAAAGCTCCCAATGGTGTACAGTCCATAAGTCCCCTCAGGTTAGAATCAGGCAGTGTTACTGTATCAAATAAAAGGCCATAATCCTGTTTGAACTCCCCCTGCTCTGGTGGTACCTGCAGGGTATAGGATGACTGACTGGAACTGATCAGGTGCTGGTAATCCTGCTCAAGCTCCCATTCTTGGACAGCCAATTCAATCAGGTCTGGCTCCAGGTCTTTAGCCATAGGGAGATCCAGCATGGCCTCTCTATAGTTCAGTATGTCCCAAACCCAGGATTCTGCCGCACTCCCAAAGTCCGGTTCCGCAAAGGCCCCCCATAATAAACCAGGGCCATTGTACTCCTTGCCCTCCGGTTTGTCGAACTTGGCCATTCCGTGAACCCGCTGAACCGTGTACCAACGTAGCGCTTGGTACGCATCATCGAGAACCAGTTCCCTCCATGCCAGTGTATCAAGCTGTATCACCAACTCTTCCTGGGGCTGGTCTCCCAGCATAGGCATCCGTAGGGCCACTCGAGCTTGTAGTCGCTGCTTCCTGCTGGGAAGGCGCTCACCTCGCCAATGCTGGACACCCTCCAGAGTTTCTTCCCACATCTCTTGTCGGGCGTCCTCTCTGCATGCCAACCTGGTTGCCTCTGCTCTGCTCGGCCTCTGCTCGGCTTATCCAGTGTGGCCAAGATGCTCTGTAACCTCTGGTTAAACTCATCTTCCACCTCAAGCTCTGTCCAGGGACTCGCTGGCTCTATGTCGCTCCATATTGATTCCTGTGTCTCTAAGGTGCTGTTCCTCTCTGGAGTTTGTTGGACCCTTTGTCTTAGTACAAACTTCTGTACTTCCGTCATGGTTCTGGAGATAATCTCTGTTGGTGGGTTTTCCCCATAGAATGACAGCCGGAATTGCAGTTCTCTCTGAAATTCCAACCGCCCCTGTTCCTCTGCTGGGTTGTTCTGTACCCAAACCGGACCCTCTTCTGTTCTGTATTCCGCCATTAGTGCTGTTGCCTTTCCTGGTACTTGCTCCTCTGTGGGTCTGGATCCCGACGCTGCCAACCAATGTAGCGGAGAGCTGATTTTCCACAGCTTAACTCCACCAATATATTAAGAGGATGCAGGAACAAGTAATAAATCCAAGAGAATATCCAGCACAATCGGCAATAAAATCCAATAGTATCCCATCACCTTTCCCAATCACTGGACGACACACAGTATCAGGAGTAGAACTGAAGTTTAATTCCTAACCACCTTCTTTTAAAGCATTCTCCCATGCAAGGGAGGGATTCACATTAATTATACAGTACACCAATCATAGAGACGTTACCTCCCACACATCTCCTCCCCTTAGCTTAACAGTTAACATAATTATAAGGTACATACTTTTCCCCAATTCCTGGATGTACCCCAAATATGGTAGGTACACCTTTAAATGTGGTATCCCCTGGCAGCCTTGATCTGGGTGAGGAACATATCTAAAAATCACCCAGATCAGACCAAGGGTTCGGGAGTTATGGGAAGGTAACGTTTTGACCGACCGCATGGGTAAGGTAGCCGAAAATAGTTCCATAAGATCTGGCCCTGCGGTCAGTCTCAGTTCTTGTATATAACCGGATGAAAATACCGAATAAAATAGCTGTTGCTAATAGATGAGGGACGCACTCTAAGAACAGAACAGCCCACCCAGGCACCAACCGCGCCTCTCCCATATGGTCCTCCAGGCCCACCCAGGCACCACCTCCCCCCCACCCACCCATATTGCTGTATCCAACAGATAACAGTGTTAATTCCTGTAGGAACCCCGAGGGGGGCTTTTCTCCTCCCCCTAGAGCACTAATGCCTAGGAACCCTGACACACCTTTGATCTACTAATACCCGGGCGCTCAGGGGTCCACCTTACTCTTCTTGTGGTATTAAACCGCTGTTAGACTTGCCACTAAGATTCATAACCCTCTCAGCACAAGACCGCACAGTAGATAGCTAAGATGCCTCTTTTCCTATATAAAGAACATATGGGCTATGGCCCTTCCTGTTGTCTCCTTGCCGACGGCATTGCTATATTAATTTGATGAGGGAGTACAAATTTTTGTTACAGTTTTCACTTTCCTTTAAAAGTTTATGTTGCCTAGAATCGAACCAAACTAGAGTCTTTCAGTTTGCTAAGACTGAATTCCAACAATCCGGTGATATTTTAGATAACACTCACCGATCTCACCTAATGCTCATAATATATTACTACGTCTTATTGCTATGTTTCCTTCTATATGCAGTATGCCTGTCAAAAAAAATGTGCAGTATTCCATGTACAATTGTTTGAACTTGACAAACGTTTTCTCTGTTATATTTGTATATTGTGCAATCTTTGAATTTACATGTGCACAACAAAAATAAAGAATTAAAAAAAAAATAGCTGTTGCTTGCCTTCATTTGAATCCCCTTGTTCGTATAAATATTTCTACCGAACGGCGGCCCGTTCAGTAGTTTCGGCACAAATCCATTGAAGTCTGGAGGTCTCAGCGGTGTTTGCCTAGTCGAGTGTCCGATTTTAGTTCCAGACACTCGACGGTAAAAAAATGCTGTTCGGGAGTTTAAGATGGCCGCCGCCACGTGTTCGTCTCACGAATGGCGGCCACCCAGAGGACAAAGAACACACTACACGAAGGACCAATTATCCGTTCGCAACATTGTTGCAAACGGTAATTGGAGGCACACTTACTACTGGGGTGGTCTGACTGTTCGGTAGTTTCACTCTCATAATAACTGGAGTGATTCTACCGAACAATCAGACAAATGCTGCATACAAGGTGAATACACAATACATGAAAATATATTAAAAGACACGAATTTTGGTAGATAGCGCAATGTCCTTTGCTGCATAAGGTGTAAGGTCCGAAGTCTCTGTAATAGTATATTATGTCCTTGGTTGGGTCTTAAAGGGCCAGTAGTGCCATACAAAATCACATTAATCCCAGCTATTGTATTTAAAGGGTCCCATCTTTCTGGGACCATAATCACTGGGCAGGAGGTGAGCTAGCAGCCCCCTCCAGAAAACTGGGGCGTACTCTGGTATAGGACCCAGTCCGCTACACAGGTAAAGGGGGATTTCTGATTCCCATTTGGAGGTTGGAAGCAGCAGGCTGGCTTGGAGCACTGGGGGGCGCAGAAGGATAGCAGTCAAGGTGTCTGAGCACTGGAGTGCAGAGAGTTGCTAATAAACAAGGTTGGTGAAACCAGTATTTTGTTTAAGTTTATTTCTCGCTAGAAAGGGAAATTGAATGTTAGTAAGTGCTCAGATGAGCTAGGATTTTGTTTGCCGGGATTTGTTACATGATTATTTCTTTGGTGTTGTTCCTGATGCTGCCTCCTATGTGGATTTCCAAATAAAGTGGCTGAACTTATATTAAAACAAAAGTCTGTGAATGTTGTACGCTAGAGAACCGTGCAAATTGCTATACAGTATCACAATGTACAGCGCAGTACACAGTGATTTGCTGTATTCATACAATGTATATGTATAACGCAGTATACAGTGATTCCCGGATTCATACATTGTGTATGTACAGCGCAATACACAGTGATTTCTGTATTCATACTGTAACGGATCGACGGGCACCCCGACTGGGTACCTCCGTTGAAGGATGTACCTAGCGCTTCCTGAGGACTCCAAACACTGCAGCAGACACCACAACCACCGAACCGGAGAAACATACGAATACTGTTAACAGCTGAACAGGAAAATCATACAATCAGTTTACACTCCTGGCAATCAGCATACAATCCAATTCCCCCAATAACAGGACGACACTTTGTTTTGAGGTCAAGCAGAACTGACTGTACTGGCACATACAGCCTCTTTTATTCCCAATCCACAAACATAGTACTGCCCACAGGGTTTTGAAATACAACCAATCAATCCGTACAATACACACAGACACTCCCACACAAAATCCTCCCCTCTGCCTGTGATATGATTACTGAACACAATGGGTGATATAATTATCACAGGCAGAGAAATACAGTTTTTACAAAATATTAATAACTTCCAAAATATACATGCCACAAACACAAACATAAATTTTCAGAATCAGCATGCTTGAAATATACACATACTCAAAAATCAGGGCAATCAGTTCAGGGGTTAAAAAGTTAAGGGAAAGTCCTATTTGACCAAATGAAGCATGGCTTTTCTGCCCAAAATCAGTTCCACAGAGTCTTCTATCCTGGAGATAATTGGGAAGTAATTCCACTATCTCCAAGGACAGAGGCAAAACTCCATTAGCCACATGGTAGCAACATATAATAAAATACAATATGCCCAAATACTGTATTTATAGGGCTAAATCTCCCAGGGGCCATAGTCAGCAGGCAGGAGGCGGGCAAACAGGCTTCTCCAATGCCCAGTGGCGAGGTTGGTTTCGCCACACATACAATGTATTTGTATAGCGCAGTACACAGTGATTGCTGTATTCATACAATGTATGATTGCCGGATTCATATAATGTGTATGTACAGCGTAGTACGCGGCGATTGCCGTATATGTACAGCGCAGTACACGGTCATTGCCGAATATGTACAGCGCAGTACACGGTCATTGCCGAATATGTACAGCGCAGTACACGGTCATTGCCGAATATGTACAGCGCAGTACACGGTCATTGCCGAATATGTACAGCGCAGTACACGGTCATTGCCGAATATGTACAGCGCAGTACAGTTACAGACTGTACACTCAGGGAGATGACCACCCGTCACAGGATTAGCATCAGGGGGCGGGGATTTCCTATTGGGGGCGGGGATTCAAGAGGAGGAGCAGACAGACACGGGGGGTTATGATGTCATGATCTGGGGAGGCGGGGCATGAGTGGCATGCTGGGTATGGGCAATATGCAGCATTCAGCGTATTATTCCAGTCCGGAGGGAGCGAGCAATAGTAAATTCTTATACAGCACAATGTGCGCTTCCCGACTGAAATGAATGCAGTAATGGTTCCTATTGCCCACACTTCGTCTATTGATTTACAGTCAGTTTGCCCACATCCAAAATGGCGCCTGGGGGGAAATTGCCCGTGATGTCATTTTTATCCGCCCCCTCCTCATCCTGTAATCGCCATTGCTCTTAGTGACGTCATATGTCTGCGCCGCTGGGAGCGGAGGGTAAGGCTGGGAGTTCCGGGTCTCATTGTATTTATTGAGGTTATTCCTGGTTCCAGGTCAGGGGGTTATTATTGTCCTCAGTGACCGCTAATGCAGCCATTCATTACTTAGTGAGCAGCAGGGAGGATACTGGATCTTTAATACAATGCTGTCACAATTACAGACAATTACACTAACATGGAGAGAGAAGGGGCAACATGGAGGGAGAGAGAAGGAGAGGGGGTAACATGGAGAGAGAGAGAGAGAAGGAGAGGGGGTAACATGGAGAGAGAGAGAAGGAGAGGGGGTAACATGGAGGGAGAGAGAAGGAGAGGGGGTAACATGGAGAGAGAGAGAGAAGGAGAGGGGGCAACATGGAGGGAGAGAGAAGGAGAGGGGGGTAACATGGAGGGAGAGAGAAGGAGAGGGGGTAACATGGAGGGAGAGAGAAGGAGAGGGGGTAACATGGAGAGAGAGAGAAGGAGAGGGGGTAACATGGAGAGAGAGAAGGAGAGGGGGTAACATGGAGAGAGAGAGAAGGAGAGGGGGTAACATGGAGAGAGAGAGAAGGAGAGGGGGTAACATGGAGAGAGAGAGAGAAGGAGAGGGGGTAACATGGAGAGAGAGAGAGAGAAGGAGAGGGGGTAACATGGAGAGAGAGAGAAGGAGAGGGGGTAACATGGAGGGAGAGAGAAGGAGAGGGGGTAACATGGAGGGAGAGAAGGAGATGGGGTAACATGGAGAGAGAGAAGGAGAGGGGGGTAACATGGAGAGAGAGAAGGAGAGGGGGGTAACATGGAGAGAGAGAAGGAGAGGGGGTAACATGGAGGGAGAGAGAAGGAGAGGGGGTAACATGGAGGGAGAGAGAAGGAGAGGGGGTAACATGGAGGGAGAGAGAAGGAGAGGGGGTAACATGGAGGGAGAGAGAAGGAGAGGGGGTAACATGGAGAGAGAGAGAAGGAGAGGGGGTAACATGGAGAGAGAGAGAAGGAGAGAGGGGGTAACATGGAGAGAGAGAAGGAGAGTGATCGGGTAACATGGAGGGAGAGAGAAGGAGAGGGGGTTATTATTGTCCTCAGTGACCGCTAATGCAGCCATTCATTACTTAGTGAGCAGCAGGGAGGATACTGGATCTTTAATACAATGCTGTCACAATTACAGACAATTACACTAACATGGAGAGAGAAGGGGCAACATGGAGGGAGAGAGAAGGAGAGGGGGGAACATGGAGAGAGAGAGAAGGAGAGGGGTAACATGGAGGGAGAGAGAAGGAAGGAGAGGGGGCAACATGGAGAGAGAGAGAGAGAGAGAGAAGGAGAGGGGGCAACATGGAGAGAGAGAGAGAGAAGGAGAGGGGGTAACATGGAGGTAGAGAGAAGGAGAGGGGGTAACATGGAGGGAGAGAGAGAAGGAGAGGGGGTAACATGGAGGGAGAGAGAGAAGGAGAGGGGGTAACATGGAGGGAGAGAGAGAAGGAGAGGGGGTAACATGGAGGGAGAGAGAGAAGGAGAGGGGGTAACATGGAGGGAGAGAGAGAAGGAGAGGGGGTAACATGGAGGGAGAGAGAGAAGGAGAGGGGGTAACATGGAGGGAGAGAGAGAAGGAGAGGGGGTAACATGGAGGGAGAGAGAGAAGGAGAGGGGGTAACATGGAGGGAGAGAGAGAAGGAGAGGGGGTAACATGGAGGGAGAGAGAGAAGGAGAGGGGGTAACATGGAGGGAGAGAGAGAAGGAGAGGGGGTAACAAGGAGAGGGAGAGAGAGAAGGAGAGGGGGTAACAAGGAGAGGGAGAGAGAGAAGGAGAGGGGGTAACATGGAGGGAGAGAGAGAAGGAGAGGGGGTAACATGGAGGGAGAGAGAGAAGGAGAGGGGGTAACATGGAGGGAGGGAGGGAGAGAGAGAGAAGGAGAGGGGGTAACATGGAGAGAGAGAGAGAGAGAGAGAGAGAGAGGGGGTAACATGGAGAGAGAGAGAGAGAGAGAGAGAGGAGCTGATCAGTGTATATCAGGATAATGTGTATAGGACCCTCTTATTGTGTATATATACTCCCTGTATATATCAGAATAGTGTGTGAGGGACAATCTTATTGTACATGCAACAGTTCAGTTTATATACACCAGTCCCCAACAGGGGGTCATCATGGCACACAATACAGTGTCTTTTGGTCTGGGGCATAACTGAATCACAACCAGATAATTAAAATAACTACCAGACACCAGGGCGCCTCACAACAGTATCCACAAAATAATACACTTTCCCCCAGGTTATCCCCAAACAATTTATGTCCCCAGAAATCTCTTAATGAGATGTAAACTGTGAAAAAACGCCTGGATCGAAGATGTCTAGAACGAACAATCATTAGGAGAAGTTTGGCCGGGTCGTGACTATTCTTAGATCCTTTGCAAAGTTCCAGGCTGTTGGATTGAAAGCCATATTTCCCCATGGCTCATGTAATTAACCCTACATTCTCAAAACCTACACTGATTGCAGTTAACTAGATAAATAATGAATGACACTTATACTGTGTTGTGTAAAGTAGACTCTATTTATCAGATTTATGTCACAACACAATCATTAAGACAGCCAAAACAAACGCTTAAAATTTGATAAAAAACTTAATATCTACTTCATAAATAATATGCCTAACCATTTTTTTTTTTTAAACCAATTTTTCCAGTATATTAACATTGGTTTAAGCCGGAATACAACAAGGTAGCCAATCTCTACTAACACCAGAGTCTAGTGTTTTGGAGAAAGCAAGTCATTAAATGACTCCTGGGCAATAAACTAGAAGAATGTGGAGGTGATTGAGAGCTTCTTGGAACAAATCTGAGAGATGGACTACCAGTTGAATGGACAGGTAAGGATTAAATAAACCCCTTAAAAACACACTTATCTTTTTGCCTTTTTCATACGTTAGCATAACTTGGAATACTCTGGTACGGAAGCATAATGACATGGTAGAGGGAGAGAAAGAGAAAATATTCTATATGATGTGGTAAAGTACAGTGAGAATATAGGCCTCGTTTGTTAAAGGATAGGATTGTTGAACATCAAAAATCACATGGATTTTAAGATCAGAGACAACATGGGTTTACTTCAGGGAGGTCATGCCAAACTAATCTTATTGATTTTTTTTGATTGGGGAACTAAAATGGTAGATCAGGGTGGTGCAGTAGACATTGCTTACCTAGATTTCAGTAAGGCTTTTGACACTGTCACACATAAACTGCAACCTTTAAGTGTTTGGATTCCAGTATTGTTAATAAACTGCAATCTTTAAGTTTGGATTCCAATATTGTTGAATGGGTAAGGCAGTGGCTGAGTGACAGGCAACAGAGGATTGTGGTCAATGGAGTATATTCGAAGCTTGGGCTTGTCACCAGTGGGGTACCTCAGGGATCTGTACTTGGACCCATTCTCTTTAATATTTTTATTAGTGATATTGCAGAAGGTCTTGATGGTAGGGTATGTCTTTTTGCTGATGATACCAGGATTTGTAACAGGGTTGATGTTCCAGGAGGGATAAGCCAAATGGCAAATGATTTAGATAAACTAGAAAAATGGTCAGAGTTGTGGCAACTGACATTTAATGTGGATAAGTGCAAGATAATGCATCTTGGATGTAAAAACCCAAGGGCAGAGTACAGAATATTTGATAGTCCTAACCTCAACATCTGATGAAAGGGATTTAGGAGTAATTATTTCAGATGACTTAAAGGGATACTCCAGGCACCCAGACCACTTCTGCCCATTGGAGTGGTCTGGGTGCCAACTCCCACTACCCTTAACCCTGCAAGTGTAATTATTGCATTTTTCATAAACTGCAATATTTACCTTGCAGGGTTAAGTCCTCCTTCAGTGGCTGTCTATCAGACAGCCACTAGAGGGACTTCCGTGTTCTTATAACACGAAAAGTGTTTTCAGCAATGCTGGACGTCCTCACGCTATGTGAGGACCTCCAGTATCGCTGAAAGCTTTATAGGAAAGCATTAGGTCTCCCCTGCCGGCTGACGTCGGCTTAGTAGGAGAGTAGGCGAAGGCTGGCCAGCACCGATGTCTTCGGCTGGACTCCAGTAAGTCACTGAAGGAGTTTTTACCCCTTCAGCAACTTGGTATGTGGGGTGGGAAGGAGACGGGGCACTTTTTTGGGGGCAGCAAGGTTCCTGCTCCCATCTTTTGAGGGAGACCTGGCAGCGGCTCTGTGGTGCAGAGAGAGGGGAAGAGGCGGGGCAGGATGATGGGAAGTGAGGTCACGTCCTGCGGAGTAAAGCGGAAGAGCAGCCTGGCAGGAACACCAGGTAAGCTCTTCCCAGCCCCCTCCGCTGCACACATCCCCCTGCCTCCCTGACAGCCCCCTTTCCCTGCACACACATCCTCTCCCTCCCCTGCACCTTCACAGATCCCCTGCCCTGCACACAACCCTTCTCGCTTCCCTCACCTGCACAGATCCCCTGTCAACCCCCTACCTGCACTCATCCCCTCTCCCCCCTCTCACACCTGCACTTTCACAAATCCCCCTGCAGACCCTATCCCCCTGCACACAATCCCCCTCCCTCCCCTGCACAGATCCTCCTGCACACAATCCCCCTCCCTCCCCTGCACAGATCCTCCTGCCTCCCTGACAGCCCCCTCCCTGCACAGATCACCTCTCCCCCTGCCTCCCTTGCACACATCCACTCTACCCCCTTATTCCCCTGCCTCCCAGACAGCCACCTTCCCTGCACAGATCCCCTCTCCCCCTGACTGCCCCCCTCCCTGCATTAATCCCTTCTCCCCTCCCTCCCCTGCACACCACCCCTCCCTCCCTTGCACATCTCCCCTCCCTCCCTTGCACACCTCCCCTCCCTCCTCTGCACAGATCCCCTCTCCTCCTTCCTTCGCTGTCCCCGACAGTTTCTCTCACTCCCCTGCACAGATCCCCTCTGCCCCCCTCCCTGCATTAATCCCTTCTCCCCTCCCCTCCTTCCCCTGCACACCTCCCCTCCCTCCTCTGCACAGATCCCCTCTCCTCCTTCCTTCGCTGTCCCTGACAGTTTCTCTCACTCCCCTGCACATATCTCCTCTTCCCCCTTCCCTGCACAGAACCCCTACCTCCCCTGCACAGCTCCCCTCTCCGACTCCTTCCCCTACACCAGTGGTAGTCAACCTTTTTCTAACTACCGCCCACTAATGCATCTTTTTGGTTGAAAAAATGTCCTTACCGCCCACCAGTTTTCGCGCAAGTGCGGAATATTTTTTTCGAAAGGAGGGTGTTTTTAAAAAAATAAATGTACGTACATTTATCTTTTTATTTGCAATTAATGCATGTTTATAATGTTTTTAACTTTATAAAAAGTTTAATGAGAAAACAATAAAGTAAATTGAAATTACCTTTACTAGTGATTAATGAGATCCTTGAGGTTGTAAGGAACAAACGAAGGTCTCCTCTTTCGGTGATATTCAGACGACTTCTCTGTTTGCGCATAATATGATTTCTCATCTGTGCGTCAGCTCCCCTCTTCTCCCTCCTCAATTCCCCTCCCCACCTTTTTTCCCCCTTTTTTTTAACCTTCCTTATAGCAATGCCCAGTAGGAAGGCTGAGCTAGGTATCCCACTATAACAGACTGGCACACATACATACAGACATACAGACACACATACAGACATACAGGCACACACACACACACACACAAAGACATACATACAAAGACACATACACATACAGACAGACACAAGAAACAGACACACATACATACACACATATATACAGACAGACACACACACGACACATACATACACACATATATACAGACAGACACACACACACACGACACATACAAAGACATACATACAAAGACACACACACACAAAGACATACATACAAAGACACACACACATAATACATACATACAAAGACACACACACACAAGACATACATACAAAGACACACACACACAAGACATACATACAAAGACACACACACACAAGACATACATACAAAGACACACACACACAAGACATACATACAAAGACACACACACACAAGACATACATACAAAGACACACACACACAAGACATACATACAAAGACACACACACACAAGACATACATACAAAGACACACACACACAAGACATACATACAAAGACACACACACACAAGACATACATACAAAGACACACACAAGACATACATACAAAGACACACACACACACAAAACATACATACAAAGACACACACACACACACACAAAACATACATACAAACACACACACACACACACACAAAACATACATACAAACACACACACACACACACAAAACATACATACAAACACACACACAAGACATGCATACAAAGACACACACACAACATACATGCAAAGACAAGACACACATATATACAGACATACACACAGACACAAACAAGACATACATACAAAGACAAGACACATGTATACAGACATACACACACACAAGACACATACATAAGACACACACAGGACATACATACAAAGACAAGACACACATATATACAGACATACACACACACACAAGACACATACATAAGACACACATACAGACACACACACAAGACATACATACAAACACAAGACACATGTATACAGACATACACACAAGACATACATACAAACACAAGACACATGTATACAGACATACACACAAGACACATACATAAGACACACACAAGACATACATACAAAGACAAGACACACATATATACAGACATACACACACACACAAGACATACATACAAAGACAAGACACATGTATACAGACATACACACACAAGACACTTACATAAGACACACACAAGACATACATACAGACACACACAAGACATACATACAAAGACACATACACAAACAAACACACATTATATTTAAGTCACCCTCCTGTTTCCTACCTTTAAGGTGCAGGAGGGTGACTTTCCCTGGGGTCCAGTGGTGGCTCAGGTGCATGGGAGTCAGAGTTCCCACTCTGACTCCCTCCTCCTCCTTCCTCCCGCGCGGCTCTCTGTATGCTGGGAGGAGTGACCGGGGAATCACTTCCTCCCAGCAGATTTGATGTCATCACAGGGGGCCCGGTCGCGCTGTTAAAGCGCCCAGCGCTGACCGGGCCCCCTCACAATCCACATCCATCGGGTGGCCCTGACAGCATGGGCCACCCGATGGACCCCTCCATATGCGGCCCCGGCGGTTTGCCGTCGGGGCCGCAAGTGGTGATGGCGGTACCCAGTCACAGCGGTACCGCCGCCTCGCGCCCGCCCGCCTGCCCAATTTATAAAAAAAAAAATTGAAAATCCCTACCGCCCACCTGGAATCCTGAAACGCCCACTAGTGGGCGGTAGGGACCAGGTTGATGACCCATGCCCTACACAGATCTCCTCTCTCCCTGCCTCCCCTGTACCCTGACAGTCCCCCTCACTCCCCTGTACAGATCCCTCTCCCCCTCGCTCCCCTGCATAGATCCCTTCTCTCCCTGCACAGCCACCACTCTCTGTACTCTGACAGTCCGTCTTCCTCCCTCCTGATCCCACTCTGTCCCTGCACCCTCCACACACACACACCCTCCAAAAAATAAGTTGTTTTTTTTTTTAAATGTTAAAAAAAATAAAAAAAAAAACGACAAAAAAAAAAACACATTAAATTCAATAAGCTGCATTTCACTCCTGTTTTTTTGTGTGTTTTTTTCAAACCAATAAAAAGTTATACTGAAGCGCTTCAGTAACAATAATTATTTTTTCATGCATGTATTCATTGGGTGTATATCATAAAAAAAAGCTTGAAAGGGTTGTAAACTATGTTGGTCTAGAGGCGTTGAGTAGTTAAGAGGTATGTCTGGTGCATCCACAGAAGGCTGCGACTGCATCGGACATGACATGGGTCGAGATAGGGGCAGCCCCGGGCGGCAAAAGCTCTAGCTATGCCACTGCATAAGGCTATCCTAGCTATAAGATAAGGCCAGGGACTAATGCAAGTATTTAAAAACGGTGCAGACTACTTGGGCAGAATGGTTCGTTCGTATCTGCCGTCACATTCTATGTTTCTATGTTTGTCATTTGTATAAGCTTTCCAAATGATCACACTGTGACCGAAAACCTTTTCAAATGATTTATCTACAGAATTCACAATTTAAAGTCAATAGGACTTTTTACAGATAAACCATTTGAGAAGTTTTTCTAACATATATTGTGATAATTTAAAAAGCTGATACGAAGGAATTAAATTGAAACCATAATCTGTATAGTTTGTCTGGACAATTAATCCTGTTGTAGTTTGTTGATTTGTAACAAAAATATTTTTTTATTTTTTTTATTAAGCAACAATGTGAGTTTGAGAAAGTGGCCGTTTACTTCTCCGAGGAGGAGTGGGACTGTTTAAATAAAGAAGACAAGGAGCTTTACAGAGATGTGATGATGGAGAATTATCAGACCATCAGGTCTCTGGGTAAGAGCATTTCACTCTATTTAGAGGAAATCTTTCTCATAAGAACACATTCATATCTGATACAAAAGTGCTATTTCTTCACATATGTTCCTAAACTCCTATCAATCATAATATTAAATGTGTAAAGTTTGAAACATCTTCAGAGCTTATTATTGGTAACAATCTCTCGCATTTAACAAATACAGGAAGGATTCATAAAACGCCTATGATTATATCAGCGATTGAGCGAGGGGAAGAGCCGTATGTGAGGAATCCTCTGCAGGATAGTCTTTTGAATACTGGCCCAGGTAAGTAATAAATATGTAGGTGGTGTTGTGTTCTATTTTATGTCAGGGATCTTGTGACTTCTTTTTTTCCAGGCTTCTCCAACTTCTTCACCTCAGCAGGTGAACTGTATTATTGGGAATCTCTCCATAAAGCATATATGTATGCAGAGAACAAATACATTGTTTTATTTAGCTAATAATGTTATATAGCATACTTACTCTTGTATTCGCTTAAATGTCAATGTTTGTTAACCGTAGTGGTTTAACAAAATATCTTTAAAAAAAAAAAAAAAAAGAACCTAAACTACAATGGTTTACCCTCTTACCTGGATCCCCATCGGGTTCCAAGCCTTCTCTGATGCTTGGTGATGTGTATCTGGTTTCTCCCTGCTGATTCATTGGCTGTGTGCTGAGTCAATACATTTATTCTCTGTGCAAAGATATGCACAGGTTTAACATTAGAAACCACTGTTTACTGAAAACACCATGCTCCTGCAGAGTACACATATCTTTACAGCTTTATTAGGGTGAACAACCTCAGCATGAGTAACTGTACCACAAGGAGGCGCAATGCGTATCAGACCCAAATGTCTTTACTCGTAGAATAGTTTTGCTAATTGAATGCAGTCTAATGAACAGCAGACTGCATTCAAGTTCTAAAAATCTAATTACAAGGAGGTAGTCAGTAGCTCCCTTCTTGTAAGTAGATTAACCCCTTAAGGACCAAACTTCTGGAATAAAAGGGAATCATGACATCTCACACATGTCATGTGTCCTTAAGGGGGTTAAAGGACCACTATAGGCACCCAGACCACTTCAGCTCATTGAAGTGGTCTGGGTACCAGGTCCCTCTAGGGTTAACCCTGCAGCTGTAAACATAGCAGTTTCAGAGAATCTGCTATGTTTACAATAGGGTTAATCCAGCCTCTAGTAGCTGTCTCATTGACAGCCGCTAGAGCCGCTTCCGCACTTCTCATTGCGAAAAATCACAGTAAGAAGACGCTAACGTCCATAGGAAAGCATTGAGAAATGCTTTCCTATGGACTGATTGAATGCGCGCGCGTCTCTTGCCGTGCATGCGCATTCAGCGCTGACTTCAAAAGAGGGAGGAGAGTTCCCCAGCGCTGGAGAAAGATAAGTGATTAACCCCTTCCTCCCCCTAGAGCCTGGCCGGGAGAAAATGTAAGTAGCAATGTCCCATAATATTTACTACTTCTAGTAGTTCTACAGACTTTTCATCTGAGGAGGCCCCCCTTGCTGAAAGATCACGGGGCCCCCCTTTCAGCAACGCCGAAAACTGTGCGCTGGTGGCTGCCGTCATCCATGAAAAAGAAATCCTTTTTTCTCGGACCGGATCATCGGGGAAGAAGGCTGCTTGGGCCAGGATAAGGGACGTAGTGAATGCTGTTGGAGAGGTGTGCAGGTCTATCAGCTGTGTGAAGCACAGGTAAATAATATATCACAAAATTATTCTTTATATAGTCACTTGTAAAAATTTAGTTGAATTTGCAAGGGAATTATAAAACCTCGTCCAAAGTAGCTTTTCGGGATGAAGAGCTGAATAGAAATGTTCTTGCAAATTCATCTTTATTTCCTTTTTAGTCATTAGACTCTCCTAAATGTAAAAAACATATAAGCACGCAATTTCTTACTTATTCCAAAAAATATTTATTAACTTATCACATTACCCGCAGACAATAATAAATGCAAATATTGTAATATGTAATTTATTTGTATATTAGTATACGTATTGGTTAAATAGTAGTTTAATAGTCATATGACATTAAAAAATAACTTCATAACATGTAGCTGGCAATTACAATCTAAAAAGCAAATAACATTTTACACGTGGTATTTAAAATGTTATACTCCCCAGTCTGTGTTGAGGCTAACCTGATAGTGGAAGCAAGCCATCATATTTTTAATAAGACATTATTGTTAACATTTTGTCAATTTGTTATGAACTTAATAACTAATGCTGTTTTTTACAGGTACTATGATTGCAAGGCGGCGGTGAGAAAGAAAATGTCCTCACAGTCCAATGTGGGATTCAATGAGTGGCAGACTCAGCTCAAAGACGGGCTCCTTCGGGTGGCTGTCCCCGGATTTGGTGCGGATACGGAAGAGCCAACTGTGCAGCAGCGAGCTGGTGAGTAAAATAGTTAAGAGTAGTACCGTGTTAGCCATGGAAAAAAAGGAAACAAGTATAGTTACAATTATACCATTTATTGGCTAACTATTGCTTCCTCTGACATTAATGAGGCTAAAACACAATTCCTAATAACAAATCAGAGTTAACAGCTTTGAGACAGGAAAAAAAAAAAAAAGACACTGGTTATTAAAAAATGTTCTCTGCTTTAAATTAGCCAGTTCTACAGAGATACAACAAATAAAATGAGTTTGGTCAGAGCATCCCTAATCACTCCACTCCCTGGTTAGGGGGGCAACAAAACACACATGCCAGATACATGAAGGTGCAAAATATTTGCCATTTGAAAGAAGTTCACTGCAGTAATCCAGGGCTTATAGAAAGATTATTAATTAGTAAAGTTATATTGTGAAATAAATTCACTGTCTCTCTTAAAGGGACACTATAGTCACCCAGACCACTTCATGTTTACATTGCAGGGTTAAGATGGGCTCTAGTGGCTGTCTTCCTGACAGCCGCTAGAGGCGCTTCTGCAACGCTGGATGCGAAATTCACCTCCAGCGTGCAGAACTTCCATAGGAAAGCATTGAGAAATGCTTTCCTGTGGACTGTTTGAATGTGAGCGTGGCTTTTGCTGCGCATTCCACTCTACTCGGGATCTGACGTCGGCGGGGAGGAGAGGTTACCAACACAATGGGAGTTTGGCACTGTATTAAGGTAAGTTGCCCTGAGGGTGGGGGCGTCCTAAGGATGCCATAGTGTCAGGAAAAAGAGTGTTTTCCTGACACTAAAGTGATCCTTTAAGGCCTGTGATGATTAAGGCCTTAAACTGGCATATTGGCTTAACCTCCCATATTTTTCTCTCCCTCTGGGTGTGGAACGATCCCATCAGTACCAAGAGCTTCACATCCTGTCCAGGTTGACATAAATGTTCTCCAAACTCTCTCTCTCTCCTGATAAATCTGATTTGTAATGTAATTGATACATGTAATGTCTACAACATGTCCACAAATCCATTTGTTTGCATGTTACTAACATTGCCTGTCTCATTTATTTCAGGTCAAAGGCAGTCTGTTGGGAGAAGCGAACAGGACACCTCGCTTGATTTATCTGTCCTCCCGTCACATGAGAACAGTATGATTGAGGCAGCGCTGTCCTCTGGAGAATCTATTGCCTTCTCCCTGGAGGAGGACATGGTCCCAGGGTCCGTCTTAGAGACTGCTCATTGTGTGGCTGCACAAGTGCCACCCATCTCACCGCCGCCTGTCCAGCCACTGCCGCCTCTCCAGACAGAGCCATCACCTGGCCCAGAAGGATCCCTGCGACGGATTGAGGAGCTGCTGGAGGATATGGTTCGGGCTATAAGGAAGCAGACCCGAGCCATCAACCGCATGAGTCGAAACTTGTCAACACAAATGGACCGTGTGGTGTCTCGGGTCAACATGGAGCACCGCCAGGCGATGGAGCACATGAGACTTTCATTTATTGAAGAAACAGTGCGTCGCAATGGTCCATCGTCTGGATTATTGTCACTGCGCTCGGAGTCCGAACCAGTATCCTCTGCCCCGCTAGGACCATCCCAGATGATTAGTCCAGGGACCCAAGAAGGCCGCCACCGGCGGAGACGAGGACCTCGTGACCGGAGGTCCCGGTAAATTGAAATAAAAAATGCCCCTGCATTCCCCTTTTTTCTTTTTTTTCTTTTATTTTAGCGACTTACAGTGCTCTATATACTTTGCAACCAAACAGTCATAGGTCCCATAAAACGTCTGCTTTTCCAGAACCATTTGTGCTACAGATTTGCATATTGCTGTGCACGGTCATGTTAGGACAATGTGAAATTTGGCACACATATTCACGCCAATTGCATGAAGGTGCATATATTTTACTACTGAACTATAACACGTATTGTAAAAAAAAAATTTTTACGCAATAACCATGCCATTGGTCACATAGGGGTACAAGGTCAGTGTTCATTTTGAATTTGACAATCATGTAAAATGTATAATTTGTATAATTTTTAGATTTTTACTGTGAATACAAATCCCTGTAAATAACTTGGCAAGTGCATAAAGCTAGCATATAGATATGTGCATGCTCTTATGCTATTTTCACCTGTATTGGTCATTTAGTTATGTGGTTTGGCTGGCAGCCATATTAAAATCTTAACCAATATCACAGTGCATTTGTAAAAACCCGCAGCAAGCGCTTACTTACCTTACCTGCAGCTCCCTGTGTAAATCTCGCAAGTCCCGCAGCCATCAGTGTGTTGCCACGGGTTACCGTGGCAACACTCCGCGCGGCACGCAGGGCGCAAAATTTAGACAAGGGAGCTGCTGGAAAGGTAAGTAAACGCTTGCTGCGGGCCCCCACTTCACAGTACATGCCACTGGACCACCAAAGCCATATCCCCCTCCATGGCCAGATAACAATCAGGGAAGGGGGACAAAAAAATATAAAACATATAAATATTAAAAATACAATTAAAATAAAAGATGCCCCCCCCCACCATTTTCCAAATTTTCACCACGCTGTAGTGTGTGTGTGTGTGTGTGTATATATATATATATATATATATATATATATATATATATATATATATATATATATATATATATATATATATATATATATATATATATATATATATATATATAATGAATGCAGAGTGTGTGTGTATATATATATATATAATGAATGCAAACACATACTTCATTCATTATATACACCCTACACAAACACATTGCATTTACTATACACACTACACTCACACTCCATTCACTTTACGCACACCACACAAACACACACTCTGCATTTATTATATATACACGCTCACTGCATTCACTATACACACTACACAAACATACTCTGCATTCATTATATGCACACACACACACAGCTCCCCTGTCTAAACATACTGCATCCATTACATGTGGCATGTATATTTTGTGCATTTACCTTTAGAAATAGTTAACTTTTTCAAAATGGTAAATGTACAGGTTATCGGCTATCGGCTTGAAAGTTCACAGGTTATCGGTATCTGCTCTAAAAAATCAATATCGGTCGATCCCTGCTACTAACCACACAATCAAACATGCTTGGCATTTATCCTGGCACCATGTGTCATGAGGTTTGTTGGCCTTATTGAATTACATCAGACAATTTTGAAAATTAGGTTAAGTTTATAAATCTAATATCTATATAGGTGTTTGGCCACCTTTATTTTGCTGCTTGCAGATGTATTTGTAATATATTTAAGCGCCAACATAATCTGTGGCACTTTATATTGTAAACATGATTTAGGCTACAGTGTCCTTGCCTTGAGGTTTAAATCTAACATTCATACATCTTGCTATCAACATTACAGTATATCACTTGAAATGGACATTCTTATTATTTATAACTGCATAATACACCTCATTTTTGTTTGGTTTTGCAGAAATTGAATACATATGCATTATTAGTATTACACACATTTTATAGTATACTACGGGTCTTTAAATCATTTAAAAGTGTTCAACCATTATCAATTTCAATGACAATGTGTTTTTAAATGTGAAACTAGTTAGTACCAAATGCTCCACCCCAGGGACCCATATTATATTACACATTTACACTGTGTTGCCTGATTTAAGACAGACAGACATCCTCCCTGGGGCTATTCTATAATATATACAGCACTGCAATACCTTTGGGGGAATATATACATACAATTACTAACACAAATTACAATGCCCTGCGCTCTGTCACAATGTCCAGCAAAGCTTTTTTTTTTAGAGACCACATTGAGTAGCTACCTCACAAGCATAGAGGGCAGGAGGAACATTATAAATAAAATACTTAATCAATTTTCGGGCTAATTTATGCCAGCCTGAGAGGAGGGCACCACTATGCCACATATGTCCACATGAGTGGACCCATACAATGGGTGATGCCTTTCAGAACCTGTGAATAATTTCTAACTTATAACACCTAACAAATTAATTATATACAGTCGTAATTCATCCTAACATACCACCAGCTATAACACCCTTGAGCAGTTTTGATATTTCTATCGTAGACAGAGGAGGGTATGGACGAAGTAGTTCTATCTGTGTCAAAGCTAAGAGTGGGGTAACCTTACTTGGGCAGATTGACTTTAAGGAAAGCCATTTGCTACATGAGCTGCGGTGCCAGTTGGGAGCGCTGAGGGCAAAGAATGTTTCCTTGAGGGAACTGTAGTGGGTCCCACCAAACTATCCAGGGCCTCAGCCCAAAACACAGCTGCTTCAGTGGAATGAGCCGTGCTGCATACACTGCTAGCTGATGGTGCTACACTATCAGGCTCCTCCAGCTCTTCTTCTCCCTCAAACAACCTTAACCTCTTTCTTTGCACATCACGCACCCTGTCAATCAATTTATTCATCCAAGTGGTCAGGGAATTCATGCGGAGTGCCATCTTGCCCTTTATTCTTGGGTCACACATGCACACAAGCATCAACTCTTGGCAAGACTCCATGCGCTCATTGAAGCTACGTGTTAGTTGTTCCTTGAGCCTCCTAACAAGTGCAGCAACATCACCAAGTAGTTGGCCACCAGGTACCACTTACTGGTTATAAATTAATCCACCCATCTTGTTTGAGAGGTGGGTGAACAAGGGGATTACATGACCAAGGCTAACATTTTTCTTGGCTTAAATTCTCCGTAACATCCCTAAATGGCCTAAGAACTGCCACTAGATGCCCAATCATTAACCAATCCTCCCTGACTAAGGGGCTATCGATCCCAATGTAACGATTATAGGACATGGCATGGATTGCTTTCTGCTGCTCCAGAATGCGCTCCAGCATTTCCAAAGTGGAGTTCCACCTAGTCCTTACATCTTGCTTGAGATGATGCTGGTTAGTGCCTGCCTTCTTTTGCTCATTTTTCAGGAGCTGGCTATCTTTCACGCTTCGGTGGAAGTGGCCAGCAATTCTTATACATCTCTCAAGAGGGTTGCCAATTGTCCACTGCGTTCCTCTTTGATTGCAGTCTTCACTACTAAATGAAGGATGAGCTAAGCAGCGCACGGCTACAAAGCTACCGTCACGGAGAGCCTTCACCATGTTTGCTGCTCCATCAGTCACCACAAACCCCATCAGTGTATCTACCTGCTGTCCTACCCACTGCGCCACCATCTTCTTTAGTGCCTGCAAAATATTTGCTGAGGTATGTTGTTGGTCCATCATCTCATCCACTTCCTTAAACTAAACTTGACCAAACCTGAAATTTTGGTCTTTCCACCCTCAAGTGTTGTTACTCCTGTGTCTGTCTCCCTCCAAGTCAACGGTGCTACCATCCGCTCCACCATGCAGGCTCGCTGCGTAGGTGTTCTCTTTGACTCCGACCTCTCCTTTTAAGCCTCATGTTCAGTCTATCGCCAAATCCTGTCGTTTCCATCTCAAAAACATTGCGCGCATCTGACCCTACTTAACGCCAGATGCGACTAAGGTGTTGGTCCAATCCACTGTCCTTTCTCGCCTTGACTACTGTAATCCACTTCTCAGTGGTCTTACGTGCTCCCAGCTTGTGCCGTTACATTCCATAATGAATGCGGCGGCGAGGCTCATCTTCCTGTCCGCCCACACCTCCCACGCCTCACCCTTCTGTCAGTCCCTACATTGGCTTCCTGTAAGATATAGGGCTCAATTTAAAATTCTGGTTCTTGCTTTCAAATATCTACATAATGCTGCTCCCACCTATCTATCCTCCCTAATACACAAGTATGTCCCGTCTAGGCCCTTACGATCTGCTGAAGACTTACATCTATCTGCTGTCGGTACTCTCACCTCTGATGCTCGCCTTCAAGACTTCTCGAGGGCTCCCCCGTTCCTGTGGAACTCGCTTCCCTCCTCCGTTAGATGCTCACCCAGTCTCCACTCCTTCAAAAAAATCATTAAAAACCCACTTCATAAAAGCATATCAATTAAACCGTTAACTGATTCCTCTCTTGCAACTGTCACTAGTCTAATACTATCCTTCCCTTTTGTGTCACTTTACCCCACTCCCTCTAGCATGTAAGCTCCTTGAGCAGGGCCCTCAACCCCCCTGTGTTCAACTTGTCTGGTTACAACTACATGTCCGTTCGTCCACCCATTGTAAAGCGCTGCAGAATTTGATGGCGCTATATAAATAACATAATAATCTCAGCATGGAGGAGGAAGGGAGCAGTGCTTGCTCCCTGTGCCTGACGTGGTGACATCTCCTGACACCTTGGGCTGCCATCAATGTCCTGTCAAGTACAGGAAGCCATGCTGGCCACTAGGAGCACTCCACAAGTCAGTTGTGAAGTGCACTGACTGGCCACCAGCCTTTGCCAGGTGCTCCTTCAACAACGCAACACAGGAACGGTAGAGTGAGGGCACTACGTTCCTGCTAAAAGTAGTGTGCAATAGAATGCCATATTGCATTGCAACAGCCTCCATAAGATACTTCAAAGGCTCGCCTTCTACCATGTTAAAAGGAGCACCTCCAACGGCTATCAGCTCACAGATGAACCAAGTAATTTTCCTGGACTGCTGCCTGGACATCCCCCTAGAGTGAAACCCACAAAAACTTTCTAGGGTGGGCTGTGCAACCTGAATTAGATGACTGGTGGCACTATGGCCTGCAGCAGAAGTTTAATGATCCCCCTTTCCTTTGTTCTGCCTTGTTTCGGTGGCACTACTACTTCTCCTATTACTGCTAGGTGGAGGAGCCACACCACTTTCTTGCCTTAGCAAGATGGCCTTGTGGTGTGTACGAAGATGTTGCTTCATCCCAGAGTTAGTAAGATGACCCAACACATTCCCACGGCCGACTTCCCTGCAGCACAGTTTACATTTTGCCAGACTGCCATCTCCAAATGTTGCAAAATGTTCCCACACTGTTGAACGACGGGTGCCACTACTAGTTATGGGTGGGGAAGACTGTGCAATTTCACAATCAACTGGAGAGGCAGTTGGCACTGTTGAAGTTTAGGGGGGCAGATATCAGTAGGGGAGATTGAGTATGTGGTGGTGGACTGTCTTCAACAGACATACTCAGGTTCATCATCATAGTCTAGTTTCTCTTTTCCTAGATTAGAGCCTTGTTCCATATCGCTGCTGCTGGGAAACAGAGATATGTCACCAGCAGCTGAAATTGGGGGGGAAAACTGATCAATTCCCTCTTCTCCCCGGCTACTGGGAACTACAAGAATATCTTCTTGTATTATGTCGTCAATTGTACTGCTGCTGCAATGAGAGGTGGTGGCAGCAGCAGGAGTAGTAGTGGTGGTGGCACGAGTAGCACTAGCATTTTCTTTCTTCCTCATACTCTAATATCTCCCTCTTAGGCTCCCTAAATGGATTAGCAGTGGTAACAGGCTGTGTTGAAACTGCCCAGCTGTTGTAAAACAAAGCAGGTGTCACCACAGCAGTGGAACTGGCAGTTGTGGAGGTAGAGGAACTATGGTCACAGCAATAGTGGTTGTGAGGGCAGTAAAGAGCTGTCTATGAGAATTGGATGGTGGCTGCTTTGTGGACCCAGAGGACCTCTCAACCCTGCTACTAGAAGACAACTGCTGCTGCTTTTTGGTGCCAAATAGCTGGACATTGGTACCTGCACTTTCCCTCCATGCCCTCTTCAGTTTTATGGGTGGGCTTGAAATCTTGCTAGTGCTACTGCTGGCTTTGGTTGTAGGAATTGGAAACACTAGCAGGTGAGTTGAAGAGGAAGCAAGTGTACCTGTGCTCTGCCTCTTAACACTAGTACTGGTGGAGGAGCTAGTAGTGGTACTACCAGCAGCGACATGAGGGCTATCAGCTTCCTCAGTCACTTTGCTTGAGGGGAGAATGTGTGGAGGACATGGATGATCCATTATGGTTTCTTTTATTTTATTACATTTTTATTTAAATTAAATCACAGAAAACTAAGAAACACAAGATTAATCACTCTAGCAAAGTCGCAGTGCAGCAGAGACACCCTGGCAACAGCTAAAAACCACAAAATGAATCACTGCCGTAAAGTCACAGTGCAATAGAGACACCCTGGCAAACAGACTACCTGGCTTGCACAGCCACACACTCTCTCAAACCTCCCCATCCCCCCATCTTTAAAAAAAAATAAATCAGAACGGGGGGAAAAAAAAGCCAAATCTCTCTCTTCTTCTTCTTCTCTTCCTTAGAGTCGGAATGGCATGAAATTCGTATGAATGTATATTCGAAATTAATTGCACATGTCTAGTCTGAAGTGCTTCAAGGTCCCTGATGTTGTATAATTCTTCTCTCACCACCAATACTTCCAATTGGTATCCTTTTGAGAGAAATTCACTCTGCGTTGTGTATTAATAGTGAATGGAATATCCTTGTGTCACCAAGAACTAACATATATCTTTATCTCCTTGTCCAGATAAATACATGACTAGCACTTCTAAGGTATTCTACCCGATATTACAAATAAACAGCCAACACCATAGTTCTTACCAGAGAGAAATCTTTACTTAGAATCTGCCCAGTTAAATATTACAGAAGAAGAATGTTACAGCGTTATAGTATTACAGAGTTACAATACATTCATAACACTCACACATTCCATCTATCTAATAATATCTGCTACATTGTGTATGTGCTGTGAGATATGTGCAGCGTGTGTGTCTTACCAACCTAAACTAATGTGATGTCAGTATCTTCTATTTTTAAAGGAATTGGTTCCCATGTTGTACATAGCCAATTCCTCAGCTCAATTGATATGTAATTGTGATTTCCTTTCCCAGGGTCCAAAGTGCTGTCTATCCTGTTATTTTTTTTAAGTGTGAACGCTCCCAGCCATCCTCTTGCCTCTAACCTAAGGTGTGTTTTCCAAGATAGAAACTCCTTTGAAGACTATTTAATATGTAAATGTGATAAACTTTCCCAAGGATGTAGCAGTGCCTTTCAGGGGCTGTATCTTTCTAACTATCTAAACAGAAACTCCCTTTGAAGATAATTCCTGATCTCCCATACACACAGACTTAATCAAGCACATATTAAAACAGATATATATATATATATATAATCATAATATTTTCCCCAACACCTGATAGCTACAAGGAAGCAGACTTGGCAGAGGTACTCGGTCAGAGTACAAGAGCTCCGTCACAGGAATACTATAGGGTCAGAAACACAAACATGTATTCTTGACCCTATAGTGTTAAAAACATTGTAAAGCTCCCCTCGCCCCCCTAAATATAGTAAAATATTACCTTTATACCAGTCTGTTAGAGCTGGCTCTGCCTCTGATCTGCATCCTTGGCTGATATCAGAATTGATGATCACAGCCAATAATGCTTTCTCATAAGTAAGCATTGGATTGGCTGAGATTGTCAATTCTTATGATCTTAGCCAAAGAGGCGGGTCGGGGTGGAGCCAAACACCGCCCTGGCAAATCAGCACCTCCTCATTGATTGAATCAATAAATCTTTTTAAAGAAAGTTCAGGCATAGAGTGGAAACACTGAATGGCAGTCACACTTTGAAGCACTGCTTCAGGAAGCACCTCTAGTAGCCATATGAGGAGTAACCACTGCAGGTGTCCCTAGGCTGTAATGTAAACACTGCCTTTTCTCTGCCTATCCAAAGATGGACTCTGTCAATGAGACCTGTAGCGAACCCAGGGTAACCAGACTGGTTACCTCCGCTAATTCCCTTTCTTCAGCCGATCGGGAACCACTTACAAGGTAAAGAGACCCATTTCCCCCCTAGTAACTGGACAAGACCTAGTTCTGGAAGTACAATACCATTTGTATTGGCCACACACAGGTTTTATGCATACCCCATGCAAGGGGTGGATCAAAGACACATCCCACATTCCTCCCACTCCCCGAGGTTCCAGCGCGGGAAGGGACTTTGTTCCCTTTGTCTCCAAAGCCTGCCAACAAATCCCTGGGGTTCCCCATACCCAACGTCAGGGGTCTTCTTCCCAAGAGTCTCTGTGCCTGGGAGTCTAGGCGCGGGAAAAAGTGAACTTCCATTTGGCTCCCAGGCACAGAAAAGCCAGTCTGCGGAAAAAGAGCTGGTCTCTTTGTCCCTCAGGCTCATGAGAGGCCGCCAAAACTTGCCAGTGCCCCAAAAGGGCCCACACCAATCTCCGGGATCCTCGCCTTGGTCACTCGGTTGATTAGGCACGGTTCGCGAGGTACTGGGATGAAACACAGACAAGGGAAGCGTCTTCGTTTGGGGGAAGGAATGCTCCCCCGGGATGACGTTTGTCTGTATGAACGGCGGACACCCAGGGAAGCACTCATTAATTGTTTACCTTGCGGTTTGCGGTTTTGACACTTGTTTGGAGGTGTGAACATTCTATACTAACATTCTACATGAGATATTGGGGTGGTCCCCATTCGACAGGTTAATGAATTTTCTTCGTGGAAGCACTCCCGAACGGGGAGCGGGCACAATAAACGAAATACAGAGAAAACACACATATTACAAGCGGGAACCATATATACCGGCAGTGGTTCCGCCACAAGACCTATGTTTTACAATTCAAATTACTTTTGTTAGAGTATAGATTTTTGGGTATGCCTTTTCATTGTACAGTTATACTGTGGCTATCATTCACCATTATTACTGTATGACTCTTCTGCTCAGCTATGCCTTACGTGCAACAGTATCAAAACATTATCTTCTCTATTTTCAGACATAGACATTTAATATGATAAACACACAAATTATATTCAAAAGTGTGTGTGTGTGTGTGTGTATATATATATATATATATATATATATATATATATATATATATATATATATATATATGGGAAGGAGAGCTCTAGGTGAATTGGAAAAAAAATAAAAAAATTGTGTGAGGTATAAAATACAACCGGAAAATACTATAAAATCAGTGGAACTTAATGAACACAATCTAGGAGAAAAAAAATTAAACTACAATAGTGCAATATGTGAGTATAAAAGAATATAGTGGGGGCGGGGCCTGGCTCTCAATATGGCCAGACAGCTCCAGCAAACCTTTGGTATAAAAGTGCATAATTTAACCTTACTAAAGCTGTTAGCATACCATAACCACAGCAAAGTGACCCTTATGTAAAGTGGACACGCTGATCCCGAGAACCGCTTTAACCCCTTAAAGGGCTCTTTATACGTCCGACACAGCAAACTCCACAGGCGCGCGACCTACTAGCTGGGGGAGGTGGCCGATTCCCTGGCTGAGATCGTGTGGCCCAAAGCGACAATATTGCAGCCCTGTATTCCCCCGATCCTGCCGCTGAGAAAAGGAGGATCTATGGGCATAAAGCAAGGGTCCCTATCAAAGCCTGGGGCAAAGGTAGCGTGTGGTTGGGGCACTGCAGTTTGATATCTAACCGGCAACAGAATTCACAGCACAAGCTATAGAATAAAATATGTAGGTGCGCAAATAAATCTTAAAAGATTAAAAGAGTGTCAGTGCAGGAAAAGTGAAAACTTATCTGAAATTCCCAGGGATGAACACTTAAATTCTATTGGTGAAAAACAAGGGTTCTACCAATAGCACACTGTGTAAGAGTGCAGAGTCTTGTTAACAAAACAAAATTATGTACTTGCACACTCCTTCTGAAGCAAGTCTCAAAATCTATAATTATAAACCTAAACATAGACCTAGTGCAATATAGCCAATAACACAGTATAGAAGTGTAGTGTTCAAAGGAAATACACTCACAATTGTGGAGTGGTTGTTGTACCACTCCAAACTATTGGGCCCAGGGAGGATCAGACCCTAGAAATCGTTGGATGTGTATTTGCTTGAGAAAGCCCCAAGAGGCGAGACGAAACGCGTAGCTACACGCCGAACCCGGAAGTCCCTGCACATGTGGAGAGATGTAGACCAACCTAAGGATACAGAGAGGACGCTCACATTGTAACCAGGACATTGGTTTGCTCTATGTGCTCAGAGTGCAGTGGGATTTTGTTTTTAATACTACTGATTTTGAGAATAATAAAGCCCTTAATACTTGAAGCTTTCGGCTTATTGCAACCCGTGTCAGGATCCAACGATCTCTAAGGTCTGATCCTCCCTGGGCCTGATAGTTTGGAGTGGTCCTACAACCACTCCACAATTGGGAGTGTATTTCCATTGAACACCACACTCCTATACTGTGTTACTGGCTATATTGCACTAGGTTTATGTTTATATATTATAGATTTTGAGACCTGCCTCAGAAGGAGTGTGCAAGTATATAATTTTGTTTTGTTAATAAGACTCTGCGCTCTTAGATAGCGTGATATTGGCAGAACCCCTGTTTTTCACCAATAGAATTTAAGTGTTCATCCCTGGGATTTCCAGATAAGTTGTCACTTTTCCTGCACTGACACCGTTTTAATACGTTCAGAAGGTTACATACAAACACTGAAAATCACAGTGAGAAGCGCCTCTAGCGGCTGTCAATGAGAGCCACAAGAGGCTGGATTAACCCATAGGTAAACATAGCAGTTTCTCTGCAAAAAGGGTTAAACTGAGCTGGACGTGGCAACCAGACCACTTAATTAAGCTGAAGTGGTCTGGGTGCCTATAGTGGTAATTTTAATATGTATTTGTAACGTGATGCCTAGCTAGCACATACATATCTATTAAATGGTAATTTTGTGTATAGTTTAATATTCAAACATAAAATTACAACTGTACTAATTTACAGATATTTTCCATTTATTGATACATCCGTTTATAGAGATATTGGACAGTGAAAAGTATCTCTCCCCTTGCAATGCTGTCCAGTTTCTGAAATATTTTAAAGGACCACTCTAGTGCCAGGAAAGCATACTCGTTTTCCTGGCACTAGAGTGCCCTGAGGGTGCCCCCACCCTCAGGGACCCCCTCCCGCCCGGCTCTGGAAAGGGGAAAAGGGTTAAAACTTACCTTTTTCCAGCGCTGGGCGGGGAGCTCTCCGCCTCCGTTCCTCCCCGTCGGCTGAATGCGCACGCGCGGCAAGAGCTGCGCGCGCATTCAGCCGGTCACATAGGAAAGCATTCATAATGCTTTCCTATGGACGCTTGCGTGCTCTCACTGTGATTTTCACAGTGAGAATCACGCAAGCGCCTCTAGCGGCTGTCAGTGAGACAGCCACTAGAGGAAATAGGGGAAGGCTTAACTAATTGATAAACATAGCAGTTTCTCTGAAACTGCTATGTTTATAAAACAATTAGTTAACCCTAGCTGGACCTGGCACCCAGACCACTTCATTAAGCTGAAGTGGTCTGGGTGCCTAGAGTGGTCCTTTAAGCAAATGCAAACATACAGTTTTTCTCACATACAGTAGGTGACAAAACAGATAAATAAAAATGGTCAAATACACTGATTTGTAAGGCCCTCATATGTTATAACTAAACATACAGTTTATTCAAATAGCAGAATATGAAAGAAATACCTGCATTTATGCATAATGCTAATTTTCTGAAAGTACAGTTAAAACACGTTTCTACCAATAAATAATCCAGGACATACTCAACATTACCAAGGACAAGAACGCACACAACCATTGGCACCTGCAGATGATTACAGACACACAAATAGTGAGCAACACCCACTAACGCCCTTTAGACATACAGGATATGTGCATTGTTTAGAACATGGATAGGCAACCTTCAGCACTCCAGATGTTGTGGACTACATCCCCCATAGTGCTCTTACACCCATAATGCTGGCAAAGCATCATGGGAGGTGTAGTCCAAAACATCTGGAGTGCCGAAGGTTGCCTATGCCTGGTTTAGAACAATAGGCTCACAGTTAAGAGAATGTACCTGTGCACCCCGAGGCCTGAATGCTTATCCCAACACGACGATACTCCTGATGTGAGCATGTCATGTACGAAAAGACAAAGATGCACACTGATGGCGTAAATTCTTAATCTAACGATCCTGTAAGCCCTATGTAATAATGCACACTTTTGTACTGCCCTAGGCAACACCACTATGTGCGGTTTTAATACTACGACCGTGACGGAGTTAAAATAACTAATAAGGAGACAGGAAGAGAGCCCAAAGATGCACAAGGGTCTTCTGATAGATGGTTATGCCAATATATAGCTACAATTGATGTATGTTTATCTCAAACGATACCTTACTGAATATGACGGATACCATGTCTTACAAAATGTCAAAATTTTACTTGGATGTCTACATTTGTACGCAGGACAGCAAAACGCATTCATTGTGAAAATGCAAATAAAGATTGTCCAAAAAAACACGTTTCTATAATAAAGTTTACATTTAAAGTTGTATAACAATTTCTGCAATGCTAATGTAATGCTGAGTGGTATATGTAAATAGTGGAAAATTTATTCATACTTACCGTAATTTTCTTTTCCTGGCTATTATTCCTGGCAGCATATACACATGGGTTAGCTCTGCCCCTTACAGCAGATAGGACAGGAAAACCACCTTAAAATGAGGCTCCATTCCTAAGGTCCTCAGTCATTTACAAGCTCTACAGTAGATAGAGACATTAATGGGTGCGTAGTATATGCTGCCATGAATAATAGCCAGGAAAAGAAAATTACGGTAAGTATGAATACATTTTCCACTTTCCTGGCTAATCACAGCAGCATAAACACATGGGGAATACCCAAGCTTACAAAGGGAGGGACAGAAACGTAAATAATTGACAATCAAATAATCAGAACAATTCAACATAGAAGAGAAAAAACATACATGTAAGTAAAGGGAGCAAATTGATCACATCCTAGGGGCTGTAGGACAGGAAAAAGACTGAGGACCTTAGGAATGGAGCCTCCTTTTAAAGCCTTTGGTGTTTTTCCTGTCCTATTGGCTGTAAGGGGCGGAGCTAACGCATGTGTATATGCTGCCATGATTAGCCAGGAAAAGTATTTACCACCTCTGCTTTTCCTGAGTGTAGGAATTGTATGATCTATTAGGTTTTTTTTTTACTGTGTCATTCTCAAAATATTTGCAGAGATGAAAAAGTGTAATGGAGTTACAGAAAAAGTTGTTCCTTTACAAGCTGTTAATCTTTCCTGAAGTTTAGGTGTAGGCAAGTGAGGCTTTGTGGGCTAAATGAAATTTTGCAAAGGAAAGTAAAAGCATGTATATACAATTCTGATCAAAAAAGTGTTAAAGCACACAAAATATTAAGGTCCTTTTCAATAATGATGATGCTTCATAGTCACATATATTATCTTCCTTGAAAGTTTTGTCAGTTTTTCCAATCATGGTAAGCAATAAATAATGATGTGACAGATTTTCTTTAACTCCCAGTACATTTCTTTCAGATGGGTCTGTCAGCAGAAGTCATCCAGAAAGCCATGACAAGAACAGAAATACATTTAGCAAGGCTATTAATACATATTTTAATGAAAGGACCAAGGGCTCCAACTCTCCAAAAAGAAGGCATCCTTCAGAATCCTATAAATCTCCAAATGAGATCATAAACAGAGAACGAAAACATTTGCCTTGTCCTGAAAGGTGGAAAAGTTTCCCTTGTACCTCGGATCCTGTTAAACATCAGACAGCATACACAGGAGAGAAGCCGTTCTCATGTTCTGAATGTGGGAAATCTTTTGTCAGTAAATCAATTCTTGTTATACATGGAAGAACTCACACAGGAGAGAAACCGTTCCCATGTTCTGAATGTGGAAAATGTTTCAGCCAACAAGCACATCTTGTTGGCCATCAGAGAACTCACACAGGAGAGAAACCGTACGCATGTTCTGAATGTGGGAAATGTTTTGGCCAGCAATCATATCTGGTCATCCATCAGAGAACTCACACAGGAGAGAAGCCATTTTCATGTTCTAAATGTGGGAAATGCTTTAGACAGCAATCACATCTTGCTACACATCAAATAATTCACACAGGAGAAAAACCATTCTCATGTTCTGAATGTGGGAAATGTTATAGTCGCAAATTAGATCTTGTTACACATGGGAGAACTCACACAGAAAAGAAACGATTCTCATGTTCTAAATGTGGGAAATGTTTTAATAAGCACACACATCTTGTTACTCATTATAAAACACATACAAAAGAGAAAAGTTGTAATGTCATGAATGTGGTAAATGTTAAAGTAATCTCTAAGGTTTCAGAAATCATCAGTGGATTAATATGGGAATAAAACATCTTGTATTGTGAAAGTAGGATATACTAAAAAGATTTTTATTTACAATCAAGCATCTTGCACTATAGCAAACCTTTCTCATGCTGACACTACACATAACTCCCATCATCTTTTCAGTAGTTGCCCTTTACTTACATATAATTATTTTTATTCTGTACAGTATATATCAGTTGTAAACATTTTTGATTTAGTATGTATGTTGTAAAATAAAAAAGTTGGTTAATGAAGTGTTTATTATCCTCATTAATAGCACTCTTTTCTATCACTTAAATCTGCACTGTCATGCCGAACTTTCCTTTCTTTAATCGCTCCCTCTGTCAGGATCTGTTCTTCATTTCTTCCTGTCTGCTCTAGTTTTCTTTAAAACATAAGACAAAGTAGAGACTACTTTGTCTTACGGAGGTTTCCTACGCCTGACCAGCAGAGGAGCAAAGTGTGCTCCGTTTCCTGTGGTCAGAGAAATTTTCCCACAATTCTTACCTTTCCTCCGTGATCTCGCAATGCTTCCTGTCAGTATTCCCGAACGTCCTGTCATTTAGACAGAACGCCGGCAAAACTACCAAATTTCGTCCTAACAAAATGAGAACAGTTTGTTCATTCATGCTGGGACGCAATTTGGGACTTTGTTGTGATCAGAATTTCATTCTAATGAATGAAATGCCGATCCAATTCATGCTGCAGATGCATCTGGCAGGCGCTTAATAGATAGCTCCTTAATTCCCACGGTATCGGGGAGCTATCTACCAAAAGGCTAAAAGACCTAAATTGGTCTTTCAGCCAAATTTACTAACTATATCGCAAGTAGAAGTATGCCTAGTAAACCGTTAAAACTGTAAATAAAAAATTGAGCGGCGGGTGGGGGCCTTAAATTACAATATGGGGGGGACCTATTGTCCTCTCCCCCCGGCCCCCACCCATGAGCGGCGGGTGGAGGCCTTAAGTGAAAAGGGGGGGGGGCATTGTCCTTTCCCCTATTTTTGGGGCTGAAGAAAGAAGGATTTAGAAAAAATGAAGACTTCTAATGGTAAGTCTTTTTTTTTCAGGTATTTAGTTTTATTGTCGTTGTCCCCTCATTGTTTTTAGGGTGAGGGTGGAGATAGGGATTGATTTAATTTTATTTGGGTGGGGGTGACTAGGATTTGGGGTCCCTTAGTCACCGGGGAGGGTGGGGTGTATTTGTACACTTTGGTGGAGGTGACTAGGGGGACAATTAGATGTAGTGGAGTCGGTAGGGGGTTAAAAAAAAAAACCTTGACAGTGCTGCTTTAACCCCTTAAGGACCAATGGTCCAATGATTTTTATAATGCTGTTTCTGGCCCTTTACTTTGGAGCAGTGTTGCAACTTTAAATTGGCACTTCGGATACAGCCGAAGTAGTCGAAGTGGCCGCCCTCAATTTGGAGTCCTGTCTCTTATTGGGGGAATCTGCTACAAGGGATTGCTATCCTCTGCATATTCCCTTGCTATAATCACTCCTAAGCTCTTTTAAGAGATCGTTCCTGCTTCGCTCTGAAGGAAGAGAGGTTCGGCCTGCGGTGGTTGTGGTGTCGGCTGGAGTGCTTGGAGCCCTCTGTAAGCGCTAGGAGCATCCTTCAACGGAGGTACCCAGTCGGGGTGCCATGTGATCCGTTACATTCGGCACTCCAGATGTTGTGGACTACATCCCCCATAATGCTCTTAAAATAGAGCTTGGTTGCTTCATCTAAGTGTTGCTTCTAAGTGTGTGGTTGGAGATATTCTGGAGATAAACTGGAGGTAATCTGAGGTATTCAGGAGGATAAATAAAAAGTTAAAATTCCTTTCTTTTAAATTATTTACCTCATTGGAATTGCAGACTTAGTTCGATGTAATAGTTGCTATGCATTTGTTTCGCGTTCCACTTTTTGGAGGTTTGGTTGTTGTCTAATCTGTAGACAGTTTTCTATCTTGCGGCAGGAGATTGTATTTTTGAAGTCTGAGATTTGTAAATTATCTGGTAAACAAACTCAGGCTGGAACTGCTGTAAAGCCACTGCCGCAGAGACATACTAGGAATGGCAGATGGATTACTGTAGGATCTGGTAGACTTAGAGTTGTGGATAAAAGGCATATTGCACAGTCTATTGCTCTACATAATTCATTTTCTGCACTTTCAGAGTGTAATGGTGTCATGGAGACAGGCACTGAGGCTAGTGGTGTTGTGCAGAGAGGCACGGAGGCTAGTGGTGTTGTGCAGAGAGGCACGGAGGCTAGTGGTGTTGTGCAGAGAGGCACGGAGGCTAGTGCTGTTGTGCAGAGAGGCACGGAGGCTAGTGCTGTTGTGCAGAGAGGCACGGAGGCTAGTGGTGTTGTGCAGAGAGGCACGGAGGCTAGTGGTGTTGTGCAGAGAGGCACGGAGGCTAGTGGTGTTGTGCAGAGAGGCACGGAGGCTAGTGGTGTTGTGCAGAGAGGCACGGAGGCTAGTGGTGTTGTGCAGAGAGGCACGGAGGCTAGTGGTGTTGTGCAGAGAGGCACGGAGGCTTGTGGTGTTGTGCAGAGAGGCACGGAGGCTAGTGGTGTTGTGCAGAGAGGCACGGAGGCTAGTGGCGTTGTGCAGAGAGGCACGGAGGCTAGTGGCGTTGTGCAGAGAGGCACGGAGGCTAGTGGCGTTGTGCAGAGAGGCACGGAGGCTAGTGGCGTTGTGCAGAGAGGCACGGAGGCTAGTGGCGTTGTGCAGAGAGGCACTGAGGCTAGTGGTGGTGTGCAGAGAGGCACTGAGGCTAGTGGTGGTGTGCAGAGAGGCACTGAGGCTAGTGGTGTTGTGCAGAGAGGCACTGAGGCTAGTGGTGTTGTGCAGAGAGGCACTGAGGCTAGTGGTGTTGTGCAGAGAGGCACTGAGGCTAGTGGTGTTGTGCAGAGAGGCTTGAATACTATGGTGAGGCCTAATAGAAAGCAGTTGTTGTTGGGGGATTCCATCATAAGAGGTGTGGAGATGAACAATGGTGGTCTTGTGAGGTGTCTTCCTGGAGCTACTGCTCACAGAGACAGGAGACATATATGTAATATTGTTAAGCAAGCAAAGCACGAAGGGGAATTGGATGTACTTGTCCATTTAGGGACAAATGACTTGGCTTGCAATGAGGTTTCAGAGGTTAAGGAAGTTTTTAGTGTTTTTGCCAATGATATACTGCAGGTTGCTTCCACACTGTCATTCTCTGAAGTTCTGCCTGTGCATAACACTCAGAATGACCGGCTGATGCGTATTAGGGACTTTAACTTGTGGCTTGGTGAATGGTGTCGGGAGCAAGGATTTGGCTTTATTGCTCATGGTAGCTCTGTTTGGAATGGAAATAAACTGTACAAAAAAGATGGTTTGCATCTTTCTCAAAAGGGAACAAATGTTCTCAGTGAGTAGTTCAGAGGTTTTGCTAGGACGGATTTAAACTAGGAGGGGGGGGCAAAAGGGTGATAAAACATCAATCCAATTGTCCCCCAAAACAAGGACAGAAGGTGCCTGTAGCAAGTGTGTTAAAAAAATGATAAGCTTAGAGTCATGTCTACAAATGCTCGCAGTTTAGGGAATAAGATCCATGAACTTGTGGCAATAATGGCGACTGATAGTGTAGATTTAGTCGCTGTTACTGAGACATGGTATAATGAGAAAAATGACTGGGACATAGCAATACCAGGGTACACTTTATATAGAAAAGACAGGGAAGGCAAGAAAGGGGGAGGGATGGCCCTGTATGTGAAGGATAGCATGAAATCTAGCCTAATAAAGGTTACTGAGGCGAACATAGAGTCCGTTTGGGTTACGTTAGAATTTGGTAATCACACAGTAACTCGTGTAGGTGTGATTTATAGGCCCCCAGGACAAATTGAAGAGTTAGATAATCTACTAGTTGAGGAAATAGCTAAAATGACAATGAAGGGGGAAGTTATCATCATGGGTGACTTTAATCTTCCTGATGTGAATTGGAAAACAAAAATAGCTACTTGTGCCAGGAGCACACATATTCTAAACTCCCTACTGGGATTGTCTCTAAAACAAGTCGTTGAGGAGCCAACTCGTAAAGAGGCCATACTAGATTTAGTGTTAACAAATGGAGATTTGGTATCAGATATTACTGTAGGTGAAAGTTTAGGATCCAGTGATCATCAGTCAGTGTGGTTTAATATAAGAACAGTGACTGAGTCACACCACACAAAAACAAAAGTTTTAGACTTTAGAAAAACAGACTTTTCTAAAATTAGAATATGTGTAAAGGAGTCATTATCAGACTGGAGCAATTTAAATGGAGTCCAAAAGAAATGGGATTATTTAAAAGTTGCACTACTGAAGGCAACAGAAAATTGCATTAGGCTTGTCAGTAAAAGCAAAAAATTCAAGAAACCACTGTGGTACTCCGCAGATGTGGCCAATATAGTAAAAAACAAAAAGTTAGCATTTAGTAATTATAAAAAAAACCAGAGTGAGGAAGACAGAATGACCTATAAGATTAGGCAGAAAGAGGCTAAGCAAGTTATAAGAGCTTCCAAATCACACACAGAAGAGAAAATAGCACAGTCAGTAAAAAAGGGGGACAAAACTTTTTTTAGATACATAAATGAGAAAAGAAAAGTAAAACAAGGATTAGTTAGATTAAAAACAAAAGAAGGAAGGTATGTAGATGAGGATAAAGGTCTAGCTGACTGCCTCAATGAATATTTTTGTTCGGTATTTACAGCTGAAAATGAAGGAAAGGGACCTCTGTTAAAAAAAAGGATAAATTAGTCATTTATTACACGTGAGTTTACAGAGGAAGAGGTTCTATTTCAACTGTCAAAAGTAAAGACAAATAAGTCAATGGGACCTGATGGAATACACCCAAAGCTATTAAAAGAGCTTAGTGGTGTACTAGCAAAACCATTAACAGATTTATTTAACCAATCATTGTTAACAGGAGTAGTCCCAGAAGATTGGAAGTTAGCGAATGTTGTGCCTATTCACAAGAGAGGTAATAGGGAGGAGTCGGGCAACTATAGGCCAGTAAGCCTTACTTCAGTAGTGGGGAAAGTGATGGAAACCATGTTAAAGGATAGGATTGTTGAACATCTAAAAACACATGGATTTCAAGATCAGAGACAACATGGGTTTACTTCAGGGAGATCATGGCAAACTAATCTTATTGACTTTTTTGATTGGGTAACTAAAATTATAGATCAGGGTGGTGCAGTAGACATTGCTTACCTAGATTTCAGTAAGGCTTTTGACACTGTTGCACATAGAAGGCTTATCAATCAACTACAATCTTTGAGTTTGGATTCCAATATTATTGAATGGGTAAGGCAGTGGCTGAGTGACAGGCAACAGAGGGTTGTAGTCAATGGAGTATATTCCAAGCTTGGGCTTGTCACCAGTGGGGTACCTCAGGGATCTGTACTTGGACCCATTCTCTTTAATATTTTTATTAGTGATATTGCAGAAGGTCTTGATGGTAAGGTGTGTCTTTTTGCGGATGATACTAAGATATGTAACAGGGTTGATGTTCCAGGAGGGATAAGCCAAATGGCAAATGATTTAGGTAAACTAGAAAAATGGTCAGAGTTGTGGCAACTGACATTTAATGTGGATAAGTGCAAGATAATGCATCTTGGACGTAAAAACCCAAGGGCAGAGTACAGAATATTTGATAGACTCCTAACCTCAACATCTGAGGAAAGGGATTTAGGGGTGATTATTTCTGAGGACTTAAAGGTAGGCAGACAATGTAATAGAGCAGCAGGAAATGCTAGCAGAATGCTTGGTTCTATAGGGAGAGGTATTAGCAGTAGAAAGAGGGAAGTGCTCATGCCATTGTACAGAACACTGGTGAGACCTCACTTGGAGTACTGTACACAGTACTGGAGAACATATCTTCAGAAGGATATTGATACCTTAGAGAGAGTTCAAAGAAGGGCTACTAAACTGGTTCATGGATTGCAGGATAAAACTTACCAGGAAAGGTTAAAGGATCTTAACATGTATAGCTTGGAGGAAAGACGAGACAGGGGGGATATGATAGAAACATTTAAATACATAAAGGGAATCAACACAGTAAAGGAGGAGACTATATTTAAAAGAAGAACTACCACAACAAGAGGACATAGTCTTAAATTAGAGGGGCAAAGGTTTAAAAATAATACCAGGAAGTATTACTTTACTGAGAGGGTAGTGGATGCATGGAATAGCCTTCCATCTGAAGTGGTAGAGGTTAACACAGTAAAGGAGTTTAAGCATGCGTGGGATAGGCATAAGGCTATCCTAACTATAAGATAAGGCCAGGGACTAATGAAAGTATTTAGAAAACTGGGCAGACTAGATGGGCCGAATGGTTCTTATCTGCCGTCACATTCTATGTTTCTATGTTTCACCCGCCGAAGGTTGTCCTATGCCTGACCTAAATAATTGATGTAAATAACAGTCAGCATAATTCTCATGTTATCAACTATTAAGAGTACAATTCAAATTTTATTGAACAAACCTCCTAATGATAACAGTATTTTTTTTAAACATAAAAAACTTACAATGCACTGTTCAAAATGATTATACACAGTAAGTTTCAAAACACTTTATAGGTTCTAAAGAACTGAAAATTGTCATTTGTTGTGTTTGCAGCATATTTACTGAAATCAAAAGCTATTTCAATCAAACTTATAACTTTTTAAACATTTTAACAGGTCACATTACATTTTAACATAGGAACCCCTTATTTGATAGCAGTTTCGCAAGTCTTGCATCCATTGAACTTGTTAGTTTTTGGACAGTTTCTGCTTGAATTTGTTTGCAAGATGTCAGAACAGCCTCCCAGAGCTACTGTTTGGATGTAAACTGCCTCCCACCCTCAGATTTTTTGCTTGAGGATGCTCCAAAGGTTTTCAATAGGATTGAGGTCACGGGAGGATGGAGGCCACACCATGACTTTCTCTTTTTATCCCCATAGCAGCCATTGATGCAGAGGTATTCTTTGCAGCATGAGATTGTGCATTGTCATGCATGAAGATGATTTTATTCCGGAAAGCACAGTTCTTCCTTCTGAACCAGGGAAGAAAGTGGTCAGTCAGAAACTCTGCATACTTTGCAGAGGTCATCTTTACACCTTCGGGGACCCTAAAGGGGCCGACCAGCTCTCTTCTCATGATTCCGGACCATAAACGCCTTGCTGACGTCGCAGCCTTGTTGGAACAGGGTGGCCGTTCACCAACCATCCACTACTCCATCCATCTGGACCATCCAGAGTTGCACGGCACTCATCAGTGAACAGGACTGTTTGAAAATTAGTCTTCATGTATTTTTCTGCCCAATGCAGCTGTTTCTGCTTGTGAGCATTGGTTAGTGGTGGCCGAATAGAAGGTTTATGCACAGTTGAAGGATAGTGATGTCGCGAACATAACATTTTCGGTTCGCGAACGGCGAACTACCGCAAATGTTCGCGAACCGGGCGAACCGCGATAGACTTCAATAGGCAGGCGAATTTTAAAACCCACATGGACTCTTTCTGGCCACAATAGTGATGGAAAAGTTGTTTCAAGGGGACTAACACCTGGACTGTGGCATGCCGGAGGGGGATCCATGGCAAAACTCCCATGGAAAATTACATAGTTGATGTAGAGTCTGGTTTTAATCCATAAAGGGCATAAAGCACCTAAAATTTCTAAATTGTTTGGAATAACGTGCTTTAAAACATCAGTTATGATGTAGTTATCAGGTAGTGTAAGGGTTACGCCCGCTTCACAGTAACAGACCAAACTCCCCGTTTAACGCACCGCAAACAACCGCAAACAGTCCATTTGCACAACCGCAAACTCCCCATTTGCACAAGGTTGGATACCAAGCTAGCCATGCCCGTTCCTTGTCCTCACTGATGTCATTGAAGGTCTCTTCCTCCACCCAGCCACGTACAACACCAAGGGTCCCCGAAAGGTGACAACAAGCCCCCTGTATTTTTTTTTTTTTTTAAATGTACACTACTGTTACACCAGATATGAGTTGCACTGGTGTGACACTGTGCCCTGGCAGGCCCTGAAACGCACACGTGTGAAGGAAACTGACTGCTATTATTTCACAGTCAAATTTCTATTTTTTTTTTTAATGTACACTACTGTTACACCAGTGATTGGCCCACGTCATGCCTACGCCCCCAAAACGTTCGTGTGTGGGGGTGCTGGAATGACGTGGGCCAATGGGAGCCTGAATCAACTTTTGGCTCCCACTGCCCCTTTAAGAGCGAGCTCATGACTCGAGCCATGCTCCTAGTGCCAGGCGGGCCACGTGA
The DNA here is from genome assembly GCF_036172605.1 of Pelobates fuscus. Classification (NCBI taxonomy): domain Eukaryota; kingdom Metazoa; phylum Chordata; class Amphibia; order Anura; family Pelobatidae; genus Pelobates; species Pelobates fuscus. Next base: position 484,494,666 of record NC_086317.1, read on the forward strand.
CCGATCACGTGACCGATCAAGTCTATACCATATTTTTTTTATATATCTTTTACTGTGTAGTAAGTAACTGACAAAACCCCAGTTTTGTGGCTACCAGTGCCCTTTTTTTCGTATGCCGTTCGTGCATTTAGCCCTATTTATTCCCTTTTATTTTACCGAATAAACTGCCGAACGGCCAGACCACACGCAATGGGAGTGTGCAGCCTGTTAACCTCCCAGAAGCTGTGGTTAACCGCAACTAATTGACCTAATTGACGAACGGCTGGGTGGTCGCCGTTCGGTACAGTTCGGCTATTTGGACTCACTCACTTCTATACTGAGCCAATTGCATTCGAATAAGACAATCATTTTTATGCCTGAAATTGACCGATCACAAAGGACTTCTGACTAACTTTTTAACTACTGGAGGGATTTGTATTGTTTTTGAGAATTTAAAGGATGCTGATTAGTAATATGTTACTTTTAGGAAGATTGGATGTATATTTTTAAAGTTACAGTAACTATGTAAAAAGTGTATTTTTCCTGCCAGTGATAATTACTTTAACCCATTGTGTTCAGTAATTCTATCACAGGCAGAGGGGAGGATTTGTGTGTAATTGCTGGGAGTGTTTTACTATAATTTACGTGTTTTATTGGTCGTCTTACAAAACCCTGTGGGCGGTACTATGGGTAGAAAATGGGCATAAAAGCTGAGTGTTTCATTAAAACTTCAGTTCTACTTCACCCTCAATTTGGAGTCCTGTCTCTTATTGGGGGAATCTGCTACAAGGGATTGCTATGCTCGTCATACTCTCTTGCTATACTACTAAGCTCATTTAAGAGCTTGTTCCTGCTTCGCTCTGTAGGAAGAGAGGTTTGGTCTGCGGTGGTTCTGGCGTCTGCTGAAGTGCTTGGAGCCCTCAGGAAGCGCTAGGCGCATCCTTCAACGGAGGTACCCAGTCGGGGTGCCAGGTGATCCGTTACAGTAATGCTTTCCTATGGACTGATTTAATGCGCGCGCGGCTCTTGCCGCGCATGCGCATTCAGCACTGACGTCGGAAGAGAGAGATTTCCCCAGCGCAGAGGGAGCCCGGCGCTGGAAAAAGGTAAGTGATTAACCCCTTTACCCCGGCAGGGGGGGGGGGAAACTGATATGTTTACATTAGGGGTTAATCCAGCCTCTAGTCTAGTGGCTGTCTTCCGGGCAGCCGCTAGAGGCGCATCTGCGACGCTGGATGCGAATTTCGCATCGCGCAGAGCATCCATAGGAAAGCATTGAGAAATGCTTTCCTATGGGCTCCTCAAATGTGCATTCCGCTCCACTCAGGAGCTGACGTCGGACGGGGAGGAGAGGGGTTTAAACCCCTTCAGCACCACGGGAGGTGGACCCTGAGGGTGTGGGCGCCCATAGACATAGTATACATAGACGCCAAATTGACTTCTGAGCAGCAGGAAATGCGGGCTCCATCTTGGGACGGACGATGTTCACAGCAGAGGTAAGAGGAATGATAGGACTCAGTTAGTGTAGAGCAGGGATAATAGGAATGGTAGTACTCAGTTAGTGTAGAGCAGGGATAATAGGAATGGTAGTACTCAGTCAGTGCAAGGATAATGAGAATGACAGATGGGCTTTCCAAGTGTTCTTCAATACCTTGAGTAGAGCGGTGCCCGTTCCAAGATGGCGGCCCGCGGTGTGGTGGAATCTCGGTAAAAATAAATTTAGTAGGCCGAGATTACCACGTGGCATGTGTACGTGCATATGCTGACGTATCGATCAGTTGGTTGCACGAGGCAAGATACGATCAGTAGTATACGGAGCATGTGCAAGAATACAGGATGTAGTATTCCCCTCCTCCATTGTGCTGGACAGGCCATGCGGTCAAGCAGGAAGTTAATTCTTATTTGTATTGATTGGTCAAGAGAATGTGCGGGTGGAGCTTAATATGGGAGGAGTTATGTGCCTATATAAGGAGCCTGCACTATTGTCCGGGGCTCAGAACTTGCTGTATTTTGGTGACATTAGTCCCTCTGAGTCCCGATCGGTGATCCAATAAAGAATCTCTTCCTTCCTGAAGAAACCTGTGTCCATCTCTCTGTGCTTGGCTTCCGTCAGTTTCTCCGGTATCATTTGGTGCATTGGCCGGGAAGCTCATCGTTCAACGGTAGCTGAGAGGCAGAGGCGTGAGACGGTCTATCTTTGCCCACGTTCTCTACGGCTGCACCCCTGAACTTCTGCGTGGACCTCCCTTCGTCTCGGCGCCACTGGTCTGTTGTCCAGGAGATCATCGGCCTTTACGTAAGAAGTGCTGGGGTGTCCCCGTCGATGAGTGTGAACTCAGGTTCAGGAACGAGGAGGTGAGACGACGCTGTTTTAGACGGCGGACCCACTAGGGGTATACCGATTGTGCGGTAGGCCCAAAAGGGGTTTAAATCTGTGTATGGAATCTGCCCCTTCTGTCGGAGGGAAGGAGCGAAGGCGCACCGCTCAATCGAACGCTCTTTAGTAAGACCGTTTGATTTGGTTTGGAGTCAGGCGGGGTCCTGTGTAAATAGCCCTAGCCGGACACCGGTGTCTTGTCTAGACTAGCGTTCTAGGGTGTATATTACGTTCGCTAGGTCGGAGGGACCGGGAGACTAAGCGGCGCCTGTGTAAATTCGGTTCGCTAGATCTCAACCTATCTTGGCTAAGTGGGAAGGCGTGTAAATTTGGAACCCACTAGATTTTTTGATAGAGTAAATAGACTAAGAGGGTTCTGTTGTAAATTCCGCCCTCTAGTTCGCTATATGTGGTGCTTGGGCAGTGTGGCTAACCAAAACGGGTGTAAATAGTTTTAGGTAGTCCATCAAGGTACTGGCCAATAGTTTAGTTGGGATTGTATATGTGTTAAAGATTGTTAGTAAAGTGTATATCTTGTTAGATAGCGCGAGCTCAGCCGTCTAGCGAGAGTGTTAATAGTGTGTTGCTGTATCATAGTGCACGGTACCATAACCCTGTATATTTACTGACACTGTATATAAGTACTAATCATTGTCGTCCATTGCATGTTTAACACCATAACCACTAATAATTGTATTGTGACCTTAAATTGTGCTTTGACCTATGCTAACCGTACTGTAACCGCTATTTGTAAAAGACGATGTTACTGGGGTGTGTTATAGACGGGTAATTCATATATAGAGAATTATAGCGTGGGTGACTGTATAGTTACGCCAAAGGGCATAATATTGATTATTCTAGTGACTGGTGTAACAGTTGTGTGTGTACGGGAATTCCCTGAGTGTTTATTGTGTTATTGTGTACGTTTCACTTGGTAACCGTACCACGTGGTGCTGTTGCCGAAGGAAACGGGTGTGACTGTTGAATAGAACGCGTGCATAGTATTCGTTGTCAACGACGTTCCATTGATAAGTATGGGCGCGTCGGAGTCAACGATTTTGGATCCCTTAGGTTGTATGGTAAAGAATTTTAAAAAGGGATTTAAAACATGTGATTTTGGGGTTAAAATGTCTCCTGTACGTTTGGTCACTTTGTGCACTAGGGAGTGGCCTACTTTGGTTGCGGCATGGCCGCCACGTGGTAGTTTGGATCCAACTCTGGTACAGCGTGTACACGTGGCTGTATCAGGTAGGCCTGAACTTTACGGACAGTTTCCATATATTGATTGTTGGAGACAGGCCGTAAACGACTCGCCAAGATGGATTCAGATATGCCACGAGGAGCAATGTCGCCTCATGGTGGCCAGGACTTGTTTGTCCACTAGGGCTATGGTTAGGCCCATTTTGGACACGCCCCCTGAGTCCGAGATCCCTTTGCCGCCCCCTTACTTCCCTTTAGGAGGAAGAGGTGACGCGAGTGCAGGAAGTTCTATACTCCTCCCCTCATTGCCCCCATCCACTTCCGCTTCCCCCTCCAGTACAGAATCCACCCCCCCTCGTATTAAACCTTCCCTTCCGGAACCAACCCCCGTTAAATCTGAATATCCTGATTTGGCGCCACTTCAAACTTCCGGTCAAGCTTCTTCTAGCTCGGCTGGGAGTGTTCTATTTACCAACTTTTCCCAAAATCAAGCTCCCACATCCTCATGCCCTATTACCCCCCGACTGGAACCTCTAACCGACGCCTCTTCACGTAGTCCTATGTGATGTAATTCCAGTAAAATACAAGTTTAGCAGGCTAAGATTGCCACAAGGCATATGTATGTATATGTGTTTGTAGTATCAGTTAGTTAATAACACGTAGCTAAGATACTGTCATCACTGTACTGACCAGGTGCAGGAATGTAAGAACTGGAATTACGCGTCCCTCTCCTTTGTATCAGATGAGCCACGTGGTTAGACCGGATGGATGAGTTTAGACTCTATTCATTAAATAGGTTAAGGGTATGTGTGGGTGTAGTTAATTGTGGGAGGAGCTACAGTGCTATATAAGGAATGTACTCTATGTATTCAGGACTCAGACTTTGCTGTATTTTGGTGACGCTAGTCCCTCTGAGTCCCGATCGGTGATCCAATAAAGAATCTCTTCCTTCCTGAAGAAACCTGTGTCCATCTCTCTGTGCTTGGCTTCCGTCAGTTTCTCCGGTATCATTTGGTGCATTGGCCGGGAAGCTCATCGTTCAACGGTAGCTGAGAGGCAGAGGCGTGAGACGGTCTATCTTTGCCCACGTTCTCTACGGCTGCACCCCTGAACTTCTGCGTGGACCTCCCTTCGTCTCGGCGCCACTGGTCTGTTGTCCAGGAGATCATCGGCCTCTACGTGAGAAGTGCTGGGGTGTCCCCGTCGATGAGTGTGAACTCAGGTTCAGGAACGAGGAGGTAAGATAACTGCTGTTTTAGACGGCAGGACCCGCTAGGGGTATACCGATTGTGCGGTAGGCCCAAAGGGGTTTTTGAATCTGTATCTGCCCCCTCTGTCGGAGGGAAGGAGCGAAGGCGCACCGCTCGATCGAACGCTCTTTAGTCAGACCGTTTGATTTGGTTAGTCAGGCGGGGTCCTGGTGTAAGATAGCCCTAGCCGGACACCGGTGTCTTGTCTAGACTAGCGTTCTAGGGTGTATATTACGTTCGCTAGGTCGGAGGGACCGGGAGACTAAGCGGCGCCTGTGTAAATTCGGTTCGCTAGTTCTCATCCTATCTGGGCTAAGTGGGAAGGCGTGTAAATTTGGAACCCACTAGACTTTTGATAGTACGACTAAGAGGCGCCTGTGTAAATTCGGATCACTAGCTCGTTGTATAGTGCGACTAGGAGGCGCCTGTGTAAATTCGGTTCTCTAGCTCGCTATGTATATGTGGTGATTGGGCAGTGTGGCTAACCAAAACGGGTGTATATAGTTTTAGGTAGTCCATTCAAGGTACTGGCCAATAGTTTAGTTGGGAATTGTAAATGTGTTAACGATTGTTTTAGTAAAGTGTATATCTTGTTAGATAGCGCGAGCTCAGCCGTCTAGCGAGAGTGTTAATAGTGTGTTGCTGTATTATAGTGCACGGTACCATAACCCTGTATATTTACTGACATTATATAATAAGTACTAATCATTGTCGTCCATTGCATGTTTAACACCATAACCACTAATAATTGTATTGTGACCTTAACTTGTGCTTTGACCTATGCTAACCGTACTGTAACCGCTATTTGTAAAAGACGATGTTACTGGGGTGTGTTATAGACGGGTAATTCGTATATAGAGAATTATAGCGTGGGTGACTGTGTAGTTACGCCAAAGGGCATAATATTGATTATATAGTGACTGGTGTAGCAGCTGTGTGTGTACGGGAATTCCCTGAGTGTTTATTGTTATTGTGTACGTTTCACTTGGTAACCGTACCACGTGGTGCTGTTGCCAGAGGAAACGGGTGTGACTGTTGAATAGTACGCGTGTATAGTAATCGTTGTCGACGACGTTCCACTGTTAAATATGGGTGCGTCGCAGTCAACGATTCCGGATCCCTTAGGATGTATGGTTAAGAATTTTAAAAAGGGATTCAAAGTTTGTGATTTTGGGGTTAAGATGTCCCCTGTACGTTTGGTCACTTTGTGCACTAGGGAGTGGCCTACTTTGGTTGCGGCATGGCCGCCACGTGGCAGTTTGGATCCAACTCTGGTACAGCGCTTACACGTGGCTGTATCAGGTAGGCCTGAACTTTACGGCCAGTTTCCTTATATTGATTGTTGGAGACAGGCCGTAAATGACTCGCCAAAATGGCTCCGGACATGCCACGAGGAACAGTGTCGCCTCATGGTAGCTAGGACTTGTTCGTCCACTAGGGCTGGTGTTAGGCCCATTTTGGACACGCCCCCTGAGTCCGAGATCCCTTTGCCGCCCCCTTACTTTCCGGTAAGAGGAAGTGACGCAAATACAGGAAGTCCTGTAACCCTTCCCTCATTACCCTCATCCACTTCCGCTTCCTCCTCCAGTACAGGATCCACCCCCCCTCGTACTAAATCTCCCCTTCCGGAACCAGAACCCACCCCCATTAGAAACGAATATCCTGATTTGGCGCCACTTCAGACTTCCGGTCAAGCTTCATCTAGCTCGGCCCGAAGTGTTCTATTTACCACCTTTTCCCAAAACCAACCTCCCACATCCCCATACCCTATCTCTCCCCGACCGGAACCCATGACTGACGCCCCTCCACGTAGCCCCATACAGACCCGACAGTTGACCGGTGCCCAACAATTGAGACACTATCAGATGCCTCTTCGTCTGAATCCCGGGTCAGCCTATATTAATGCCGCAGGTCAAATGGCACAAGCTGACCCTGTCTTCGTATATGTTCCCTTCACTACAACCGATCTTTTAAACTGGAAGACCCACAATTCCTCGTATACTGAGAAACCACAAGCCATGACTGATCTGTTCACCTCAATAGTACAGACGCATAATCCGACATGGGCTGATTGCCAGCAGTTATTAATGACTTTATTTAACAATGAGGAAAGGACAAGAATAAATCAAGCAGCCATTAAAGCATTAGAGGATAGAGCCCGTGCTTTGAACCAAGCTAATCCAGCAGCATGGGCCGCAACACATTATCCCAACACTGATCCCGATTGGAACGTAAATGGTGCTGATATGGTTCAACTCAGAGCCTATAGAGACGCTATAATTGCTGGCATGAAAGCCGGAGGAAAGAAAGCCATTAACATGTCGAAGACAGTTGAGGTGATCCAGAAAAGCGATGAAGCGCCCAGTGTCTTTTATGACCGATTATTGGAGGCGTACCGCTTGTACACCCCCTTTAATCCGGAAGACGCAGACAATTCCCGAATGGTTAACTCCGCCTTTGTCAGCCAAGCTTACGGAGATATTAAGCGCAAGCTACAAAAGTTAGAAGGGTTTGCAGGTATGTCAATCTCCCAACTAATGGAGGTAGCTAATAAGGTCTATATGAATAGGGAAACAGAAAGCAAGAAAGAGGAGGAGCGCAAGATGCGTAAAAAGGCTGATATGCTAGCGGTAGCGATCGCAGGCGTAGATAAACGGGGCCCAGATAGAGGCAATAATAGATGGAGTAGGGAGCCTTTGAGTAGGGATCAGTGTGCGTATTGCAAGGAAGAAGGGCATTGGAGGAACGAATGTCCGCAAAGAGAGCAGTACGAGAGAGACCAACCCAGGGCAGGCTACGGAAACTTTAGAGGCAGAGCGAGAGGTAGAGGAGGCCCCGGAGGGAGTAATGGGTATAGAGGGAGTAATGGGAACAGAGGAAGTGTTAGGGAAGATAGGTATATTCCAGCAGCGCAAAGGTCCCGCGATAGAGAAGGTAGGGACTTCGTAGGATTGGCTGACACGGTCATGGAGGACTATTGATACCGACCGGGCTCCATCCCCCTTGGTCGAGCGGAGCCTATGGTCGATGTATCAATAGGGGGGAAAAGGAGTGCGTTCATGATCGACACTGGTGCTGAACATTCAGTGGTGACTAATCTAGTTGCTCCTCCATCTGGAAGGACTATTACTGTGATAGGAGCAACTGGAAGAAGTGCTGAAAGACCGGTTCTTAAAAGTCGACTCTGTACATTGGGAGGCCACGTAGTAAAACACCAATTCCTTTATATGCCTGAATGTCCAGTCCAATTGCTGGGACGTGATATGCTATCCAAATTACAAGCGCAGATTACGTTCCTACCAGATGGAACAACATCTTTAAAGTTTAATGGACCTTCAGGTATTATGACTTTATCCGTACCAAGGAAGAAGAGTGGCGACTTTATACAGTGTTGACTAGCCAAAACCCTAGGAGTGATGAGACATTGTTTAACATACCAGGAGTTTGGGCAGAGAACAACCCACCAGGACTGGCCCGCAATATTCCACCAATAAAAATTGAACTGAAACATGGGGTTTATCCAGTGAGCCTAAGACAATATCACATTCCGCAGAAGGCTAAGAAGAACATCCAATCCTATCTGGATAAGTTCATACGGTATGGTATCCTAAAATTCTGTACTTCCCCCTGGAACACCCCATTGCTGCCTGTTCAAAAGCCCGGCACAGATGAGTATCGACCTGTGCAGGACTTAAGAGCAGTCAATGATGCGGTTGTTAGTATACATCCAGTTGTACCCAATCCATATAACCTGCTTGCTTTAATTCCGGGCGGGGCTACTTACTTCACAGTCTTAGATCTCAAAGATGCCTTCTTTTGCCTCCGAATTGCCGCAGAAAGTCAATGTATTTTCGCTTTCCAGTGGGAGAACGCTGTAACGGGCTCAAAACGCCAAATGACTTGGACAAGACTGCCCCAAGGGTTTAAAAATTCACCTACCCTATTTGGTTCAGCCCTAAGTCAAGATCTATTGGATTTCGAGTCCATCCCAGGAGAGTGTGTATTGTTACAATATGTAGATGACTTGTTGATAGCAGCAGTTACAAAAGAAATCTGTCAGCAGGCAACGCACGATCTACTACACATTCTCTGGAAGGCAGGATACAAGGTGTCTAGAAAGAAGGCTCAGTTGTGTTTGCCAACTGTCAAGTATCTAGGATTCCATATCTCTGAAGGTCAAAGAATTATGGGGCCAGAGAGAAAAGAAGCTGTCTGCCAAATACCAATACCCAAGAATAGAAGACAAGTGCGAGAATTCTTGGGGGCAGCAGGCTTCTGTAGGATATGGATTCCCAGTTATGCGATACTAGCAAAACCTCTGTACGCAGCTATCAAAGGTACAGAGCACGACCCCTTCTTATGGACCCAAGAACAGCAAACGGCATTTGAAGATGTGAAGAAGGCTTTGATGAGTGCCCCAGCATTAGGTCTACCTGATCACACACGACCATTCTACTTATATGTACACGAGCAAAGAAGAATGGCTGTGGGAGTATTGACACAGTACTTGGGATCATGGCAAAGACCTGTTGCCTACATGTCTAAGCAACTGGATGCAGTGGCCAGCGGACTTCCACCTTGTCTAAGAGCCGTAGCTGCAGCCGCCCTGCTAGTAGCTGAAGCCGATAAACTCACTCTGGGTCAAGAACTTTATGTACGAGTCCCACATGCAGTACAGACGTTGTTGGATTACAAAGGAAATCATTGGTTTAGTAACAGCCGTATGACCAAGTATCAAGCAATGTTGTGTGAAAACCCAAGAGTGCATTTAGAGACTGTAAACACCTTAAATCCAGCTACCCTTTTGCCACAACCTACTGAAAGTCAACATGATTGTTTGGAAGTAATGGATGAAGTATTCTCAAGTAGACCAGATCTTCGTGATTTTCCCATCCAGAACCCCGATGTTCAATATTACACCGACGGCAGTAGTTATGTGAAAGAAGGGATCCGCTATGCAGGATATGCAGTGACAACAATAGACAAGGTGATAGAAGCTCGGCCACTGGCGAAAGGAACATCAGCACAAAAGGCAGAATTAATAGCACTAACACGAGCGTTACAATTGGCTGAAGGTTTAAGAGTAAATATCTATACGGACTCTAAGTATGCGTTTTTAACCACTCATGCCCACGGAGCTTTGTATAAAGAAAGAGGACTACTGAATTCAGAAGGCAAAGAAATCAAGTACGCAGCCGAAATCCTACAACTATTGGAAGCAGTGTGGGAGCCGAAAGAAGTCGGTATCATACATTGTCGAGCGCATCTGAGAGGAGATGGTGATGTAACCAAGGGAAATCGGATGGCAGATAGTGCAGCTAAGCGTGCTGCTGAATCAGGAAGACAGGAGTATGTAGGGCATATAGCTGCTCTTATACCAACTCCACTGTCCCAATGGACTCCAGTTTATACAGCTCAAGAAGAGGAGTGGTTAAAGACTGAACCGGGAAAGTATCTGGAGAACAAGTGGTATCAGCTAGAAGATGGAAGAATAGTTATACCAGCATCGCTAGCGGTAGAAATTGTCCAAAATTATCACAACGGGACACATTCTGGGAGAGACAGTACTGAAGAATCTCTTAGAAAACATTTCTACATACCAAGATTGTCCAACTTGACTCAGGCCATTGTACGCAGATGTGTAACGTGTGCTAAGAATAATGCAAGACAAGGACCAGTAAAGCCACCAGGAGTTCAGTTTATGGGGGGACTCCCCATGTCCGATCTACAAATAGACTTTACAGTGATGCCTAAGTCGGGTGGACATCGTTACCTGCTGGTAATTGTGTGCACCTATTCAGGCTGGGTAGAAGCATGTCCTACTCGTACAGAGAAAGCAGGAGAAGTTGTGAGATTCCTGCTACGAGAAATAATACCCCGATATGGACTACCCTGTTCTATAGGATCGGACAATGGTCCAGCTTTTGTTCACCAGTGCCTACAACAACTGACTCATATGCTTGGTATAAAGTGGAGGCTTCATACTGCATATAGACCCCAGAGTTCTGGTAAGGTAGAGAGAATGAATAGAACTATAAAGAACCAGTTGGCTAAAATGTGTCAGGAAACCCAACTTAAGTGGAACGTTCTCTTACCTATAGCCTTATTGCGAATCCGCAGTACCCCTACCAGAAGGATGGGCCTCTCTCCTTTTGAAATCATGTATGGGCGACCACCTCCCGTACTTGGTAACTTAAGGGGGGACTTGAGTCAGTTGGGAGAAGGAATTACTCGGCAGCAGGTTGTAGAGTTGGGTAAGACTATGGAGGAGGTACAGAAATGGGTACAAGATAGATTACCTGTGAATATTTATCCCCCTGTTCATAGTTATCATCCAGGAGATCAAGTGTGGATTAAAGAGTGGAATAATGTACCGTTAGGGCCCAAGTGGAGAGGTCCTTATGTTGTTCTTTTGTCTACCCCTACAGCGATAAAAGTAGCAGAAGTGACTCCGTGGATACATCACTCCAGGGTTAAACCAGCAGCAGTCGATTCTTGGCAAGTTACAGCAGATCCAGAGAATCCCTGCAAGATCCGGTTAAAACGCACTACTCAGTCGGAGTAACGAGGAATTATTGTGGATTACAAATTTTATTGTTACAGGTGTGAGTGAGAAGGCCATAATAAAGCCTGTCCGCTTACCATCACATAGTGTATAAGCCAGGCAAGTCTCGAAGGGACACCTGTGAAGATGAGCAGAACTCCATTCCCTGCAGCCCCTCACATCCTGGAAGCTGAGGCGCCATCGCACGGACGAAGACTGAGGATGACGGCGAAAGATGTGCTTTTGATAGTGTTTATTTATATGTGTTTTTATATTCAGGAAGGTAGAGGTACCGACACTCCTAGCTGTGAGGTATGCATTAAGACTACGAGAACAGGTAACCATATTTCCCAAACCCTAATTTGGCATTCACAATACGAATGTAAAGGAGATGTATCGAGATGTAAATACTTAAATATAGATTATAGTGTGTGCCATTTAAGAGTAGGAGAACCTAAGTGCTTCAGTCCGGAGTATCAGCCTCGTACAATCTGGTTGACTCTCAGGAATGGAGATCCTCAGGGGACCCTAATTAATAAAACGGTGTTAGAATCCGTACATTCTTCGGGTGTTCTGCTATTTGATGCGTGTAAAGCGATATCGAGTGGTAGAAAGCCGTGGAATGTATGTGGGGATCTTAGATGGGAGAGGACGTATGGGTCTAACGATAAATATATTTGTCTCAGTAGCAAAAATAAATATGTAAGTCCTAGATGCCCAAATAGAGATTATAACTTTTGCCCATATTGGTCTTGTGTGGGGTGGGCAACTTGGGGACAGACAGTAGACAAAGACATGATAGTGACTAAGTTGCCGACTAGCCCTTATTGTAAGTCTATGGAATGCAACCCAGTCCATATACTCATTAATAACCCCGACAAGTTCTTAGATAAGTATGGAAATTTATTTGGGTTTCAAATATACGGGACGGGTTTAGATCCTGGGACATTATTGTTTATAGGAATAGAGACTGATACGGTATCCTCCCAGACTCATCAAGTATACCATTCCTTTTACGAAGAGATGAGTATAGATAATAAGATCCCCCATAATGCTAAAAACCTGTTCATCGATTTAGCTGAAAGTATTGCCGGTAGTCTTAATGTTACCAACTGCTATGTGTGTGGAGGTACTAACATGGGAGACCAATGGCCTTGGGAAGCAAAGGAGGTAATGTCCGGTTCTGAGGCAGTTGACCAATTAATATCTACACAAGCCGATTATCATATGAGTGTTAGAGGTAAATCTGAGTGGAGATTAAAGACCTCCATCATAGGTTATGTTTGCATAGCAAGGAAAGGAATAATGTATAATACTTCTGTAGGAGAATTAACTTGTCTAGGGCAAAAAGCTTATGATGATGATACAAAGAATACAACTTGGTGGTCGGCTTCAAATGTCTCAGAACCATCTAACCCGTTTGCTAGATATGCCAATTTAAAGGATGTGTGGTTTGATCTATCCATCACATCTACTTGGAGAGCCCCAGCAAATTTGTACTGGATCTGTGGTAAGAAAGCCTATTCGGAGCTGCCACAGGACTGGGAAGGGGCATGTGTGTTGGGTATGCTCAAACCATCCTTCTTCTTGTTACCGATTGAAACAGGTGAGACTTTAGGTGTTAAAGTGTATGATGTGAATCATAGGAAGAAAAGGGGACCCATAGAGATAGGCACCTGGGAAGATGATGAATGGCCTCCCCAGCGTATTATAGATTACTATGGGCCAGCCACGTGGGCTGAGGATGGTACCTTTGGTTATAGAACCCCTATTTATATGCTCAACCGTATTATAAGATTACAGGCGGTGGTTGAGATTATCACAAATGAGACATCACAAGCGCTCAATCTTCTAGCGAAGCATAACACCAGGATGAGGACAGCAGTCTACCAAAATAGATTAGCCTTGGATTACCTTTTGGCAGTAGAGGGAGGTGTATGTGGGAAGTTTAACCTAAGTAATTGCTGTCTTCAAATAGATGACGAAGGGCAAGCAATAGCTGAGCTTACTAGCCATATGGTTAAACTAGCGCATGTGCCTACTCAGGTATGGAAAGGGTACAATCCAAGTAGTTGGTTTGGTAGCTGGTATGAGTGGTTTGGAGGGCTTAAGGCAGTGGTAGGTGGAGTCCTACTGATTTTACTGTTGTGTCTACTCCTACCGTGTCTTATACCCTTAGTAGTTAGGTCTGTGCAAAGCCTGATAGGAAGTATAGCAGAGAGGAAGGCTGCTGCACAGATAATGGCGATATATAAGTATAAGGCTCTAGATCAGGGAGAACCAATGCAAGAAGATGAATGTTGAAGATTCACATCATAAGATAAGTCTGGTCTGGTTCATGGTAACCTGAGGTATATGCAAACCAAGGTTAAGTGATGCCTCAAGTAATTGTGAAATATCAGAGGCATCAAAGGGGGGAATGTGATGTAATTCCAGTAAAATACAAGTTTAGCAGGCTAAGATTGCCACAAGGCATATGTATGTATATGTGTTTGTAGTATCAGTTAGTTAATAACACGTAGCTAAGATACTGTCATCACTGTACTGACCAGGTGCAGGAATGTAAGAACTGGAATTACGCGTCCCTCTCCTTTGTATCAGATGAGCCACGTGGTTAGACCGGATGGATGAGTTTAGACTCTATTCATTAAATAGGTTAAGGGTATGTGTGGGTGTAGTTAATTGTGGGAGGAGCTACAGTGCTATATAAGGAATGTACTCTATGTATTCAGGACTCAGACTTTGCTGTATTTTGGTGACGCTAGTCCCTCTGAGTCCCGATCGGTGATCCAATAAAGAATCTCTTCCTTCCTGAAGAAACCTGTGTCCATCTCTCTGTGCTTGGCTTCCGTCAGTTTCTCCGGTATCACCTATACTAACCCGACAACTGACCGGTACCCAACAGCTCAAACATTACCAGATGCCCCTTCGTCTGAATCCTGGGTCAGCCTATCTCGATGCCGAAGGGCGAATGGCATATGCTGACCCAGTCTTCGTATATGTCCCGTTCACGACTACTGATCTCTTGAATTGGAAGACCCACAACTCCTCGTACACTGAGAAACCACAAGCTATGACCGATCTGTTCACCTCGATAGTTCAGACACATAATCCGACATGGGCTGATTGCCAGCAGTTATTAATGACATTGTTCAATAATGAGGAAAGGACTAGGATTAACCAAGCGGCCATTAAAGCGCTAGAGGATGAAGCCGTGCTTTAAACCAAGCCAATCCAGCAGCATGGGCCGCAACACATTACCCTAATACCGATCCCGATTGGAATGTTAATGGTGCAGATATGGTTCAACTAAAAGCCTATAGAGACGCTTTAATTGCTGGCATGAAAGCCAGAGGGAAGAAAGCTATTACTATATCGAAGACAGTTGAGGTGATTCAGAAAAGTGATGAAGCGCCCAGTGTCTTTTATGACCGATTATTGGAGGCATACCGCTTGTATACCCCCTTTAATCCGGAAGACGCTGATAATTCCCGAATGGTAAACTCCGCCTTTGTCAGCCAAGCTTACGGAGATATTAAGCGCAAGCTACAGAAGTTAGAAGGGTTTGCAGGAATGTCTATCACTCAACTAATGGAGGTAGCGAATAAAATGTACATGAACAGGGAAACAGAAAGTAAGAAAGAGGAAGAGCGCAAGATGCGTAGAAAGGCAGATATGCTAGCGATCGCAGGCGTAGATAGACGGGGAACAGATAGAGGCGATAGTAGATGGAATAGGGAGCCTTTGAGTAGGAATCAGTGCGCGTATTGCAAGGAAGAAGGGCATTGGAGAAACGAGTGTCCGCAAAGAGAGCAGTACGAGAGAGACCTACCCAGGGCAGGTTACGGAAACTTTAGAGGCAGAGCGAGAGGTAGAGGAGGCCCCGGAGGGAGCAATGGTAATAGAGGAAGTAATGGGAACAGAGGAAGTGTAAGGGAAGATAGGTACTATCCAGCAGCGCAAAGGTCCCGCGATAGAGAAGGTAGGGACTTTGTAGGATTGGCTGACACGGTCATGGAGGACTATTGATACCGACCGGGCTCCATCCCCCTTGGTCGAGCGGAGCCTATGGTCGATGTATCAATAGGGGGAAAAAGGAGTGCGTTCATGATCGACACTGGTGCTGAACATTCGGTGGTGACTAACCTAGTTGCTCCTCCATCTGGAAGAACTATTACTGTAATAGGAGCAACTGGAAGAAGTGCTGCAAAACCGGTTCTTAAAAGTCGACTCTGTACATTGGGAGGCCACGTAGTAAAACATCAATTCCTTTATATGCCTGAATGTCCAGTCCAATTGCTGGGACGTGATATGCTATCCAAATTACAAGCGCAGATTACGTTCCTACCAAATGGAACAACATCCTTAAAGTTTAATGGACCTTCAGGTATTATGACATTATCCGTACCAAAGGAAGAAGAGTGGCGACTTTATACAGCGTTGACTATCCAAAACCCTAGGAGTGATGAATCCTTATTCAACATACCAGGAGTTTGGGCAGAGAACAACCCACCAGGACTGGCCCGCAATATTCCACCTATTAAAATCGAACTAAAACTTGGGGTTTATCCAGTGAGCCTAAGACAATATCACATCCCGCAGAAGGCTAAGAAGAATATCCAATCTTATCTGGATAAGTTCATACGGTATGGTATCCTAAAATTCTGTACTTCCCCCTGGAACACCCCATTGCTGCCTGTTCAAAAGCCCGGTACAGATGAGTATCGACCTGTGCAGGACTTGAGAGCAGTCAATGATGCGGTTGTTAGCATACAGGGCCGGCCTTAGGGGTGTGCGAGCTGTGCGGCAGCACAGGGCGCCATGGAGCAGGGGGCGCCGTGTGGCCGCACAGCCGATAAAAAAAAAAAAAAAAAAAATTTTTTTTTTTTTTTACATTTGCAGCGGGGGCGGAGCTTACCGTGCGGCGGGGGCGGAGCTAAAAGCGCCGGAAAACGGCTGCAGGGGAAGCAGGAAGGAGTCCCTGCTTCCCCACCAAACAGTCACCAGGAGCTGCACTGCCTCAACAATGAACTCCACAGGTAACTGTGTGATTGTCAGGTGAGTGTGACTCTCTGCCTGTGTGTATGACTGTCTGCCTCTGTGTGTCTGTGTGTATGACTGTCTGCCTCTGTGTGTCTGTGTGTATGACTGTCTGCCTCTGTGTGTGTCTGTGTGTATTACTGTCTGCCTCTGTGTGTGTCTGTGTGTATTACTGTCTGTGTGTATGACTGACTGTCTGCCTGTGTGTGTGTATGACTGTCTGCCTCTGTGTGTATGACTGTGTGTGTGTCTGTGTGTATTACTGTCTGCCTCTGTGTGTGTCTGTGTGTATTACTGTCTGTGTGTGTGTCTGTGTGTATTACTGTCTGCCTCTGTGTGTGTCTGTGTGTATTACTGTCTGTGTGTGTGTCTGTGTGTATTACTGTCTGCCTCTGTGTGTGTCTGTGTGTATTACTGTCTGTGTGTGTCTGTGTGTATGACTGACTGTCTGCCTGTGTGTGTCTGTGTGTGTGTGTGTGTGTGTGACTGTCTGCCTGTGTGTGTCTGTGTGTATGACTGACTGTCTGCCTGTGTGTGTCTGTGTGTGTATGACTGTCTGCTTGTGTGTGTGTGGATGTCTTCCTATGTGTGTATGGCCGTCTGACTCTGTGTGTGTGTGTGTGTGTGTGTGTGTCACATACAACCAATACACGCATATCACACACTGTTAATATACCCATTACAAATATCACACATAGCATACATATCACACACAGTCATCACACGTACTATTACATACACAGACAACACAAACATAACAGCATACATGGATGACGGGGGGGGGGGGGCGCTGTGAAGATTTTTCGCACAGGGCATCTAAATGCCTAAGGCCGGCCCTGTTAGCATACATCCAGTTGTGCCCAATCCATATAACCTGCTTGCTTTAATTCCGGGCGGGGCTACTTACTTTACAGTCTTAGACCTCAAAGATGCCTTCTTTTGCCTCCGAATTGCCGCAGAAAGCCAATGTATCTTCGCTTTCCAATGGGAAAACGCTGTGACGGGCTCAAAACGCCAAATTACTTGGACAAGACTGCCCCAAGGGTTTAAAAATTCACCTACCCCATTTGGTTCAGCTCTAAGTCAAGATCTACTGGATTTCGAGTCCATCCCAGGAGAGTGTGTATTGTTACAATATGTAGATGACTTGTTGATAGCAGCAGTTACAAAGGAAATATGTCAGCAAGCAACGCACAATCTACTACACATTCTCTGGAAGGCAGGATACAAGGTGTCTAGAAAGAAGGCTCAGTTGTGTTTGCCAACTGTCAAATATCTGGGATTCCATATCTCTGAAGGTCAAAGAATTATGGGGCCAGAGAGAAAAGAAGCTGTGTGCCAAATACCGATGCCCAAGAATAGAAGACAAGTGCGAGAATTCTTGGGGGCAGCAGGCTTCTGTAGGATATGGATTCCCAGCTACGCGATACTGGCAAAACCTCTGTATGCAGCTATCAAGGGTACAGAGCACGACCCCTTCTTATGGACTCAAGAACAGCAAACGGCATTTGAAGATGTGAAGAAGGCTTTGATGAGTGCCCCAGCATTAGGTCTGCCTGATCACACACGACCATTCTACCTGTATGTACACGAGCAAAGAAGAATGGCTGTGGGAGTATTGACACAGTACTTGGGATCATGGCAAAGACCTGTTGCCTACATGTCTAAGCAACTGGATGCAGTGGCCAGCGGACTTCCACCTTGTCTAAGAGCCGTAGCTGCAGCCGCCCTGCTAGTAGCTGAAGCCGATAAACTCACTCTGGGTCAAGAACTTTATGTACGAGTCCCACATGCAGTACAGACGTTGTTGGATTACAAAGGAAATCATTGTTTTAGTAACAGCCGTATGACCAAGTATCAAGCAATGTTGTGTGAGAACCCAAGAGTGCATCTAGAGACTGTAAATACCTTAAATCCAGCTACCCTTTTGCCACAACCTACTGAAAGTCAACATGATTGTTTGGAAGTGATGGATGAAGTATTTTCAAGTAGACCAGATCTTCGTGATTTTCCCATCCAGAACCCCGATGTTCAATATTACACCGACGGCAGTAGTTATGTGAAAGAAGGGATCCGCTATGCAGGATATGCAGTAACAACGATAGACAAGGTGATAGAAGCTCGGCCACTGGCAAAAGGAACATCAGCACAAAAGGCAGAATTGATAGCACTGACACGAGCGTTACAATTGGCTGAAGGTTTAAGAGTGAACATCTACACGGACTCCAAGTATGCGTTTTTAACCACTCATGCCCACGGAGCTTTGTATAAAGAAAGAGGACTATTGAATTCAGAAGGCAAAGAAATCAAGTACGCAGCTGAAATCCTACAACTATTGGAAGCAGTGTGGGAGCCGAAAGAAGTCGGTATTATACATTGTCGAGCACATCTGAGAGGAGATGGTGATGTAACCAAAGGAAATCGGATGGCAGATAGTGCAGCTAAGCGTGCCGCTGAATCAGGAAGACAGGAATATGTGGAGCATATAGCTGCTCTTATACCAACTCCACTGTCTCAATGGACTCCAGTTTATACAGCTCAAGAAGAGGAGTGGTTAAAGACTGAACCTGGAAAGTATTTGGAGAACAGATGGTATCAGTTAGAAGATGGAAGAATAGTCATTCCAGCATCACTAGCGGTAGAAATTGTCCAAAACTATCACAACGGGACACATTCTGGGAGAGACAGTACAGAAGAATCTCTCAGAAAACATTTCTACATACCAAGATTGTCCAACTTGACTCAGGCCATTGTACGAAGATGTGTAACGTGTGCTAAAAATAATGCAAGACAAGGACCAGTAAAGCCACCAGGAGTCCAGTTTATGGGGGGACTCCCCATGTCCGATTTACAAATTGACGATACAGTAATGCCTAAATCTGGTGGACATCGCTACCTACTGGTAGTTGTGTGTACCTATTCAGGCTGGGTAGAAGCATGTCCTACTCGTACGGAGAAAGCAGGAGAAGTTGTGAGATTCCTGCTACGAGAAATAATACCCCGATATGGACTACCCTGCTCTATAGGATCGGACAATGGTCCAGCTTTTGTTCATCAGTGCCTACAACAACTGACTCATATGCTTGGTATAAAGTGGAGGCTTCATACGGCATATAGACCCCAGAGTTCTGCGATAAAAGTAGCCGAAGTGACTCCGTGGATACATCACTCCAGGGTTAAACCAGCAGCAGTCGATTCTTGGCAAGCTACAGCAGATCCAGAGAATCCCTGCAAGATCCGGTTAAAGCGCACGACTCAGTCGGAGTGACGAGGAACCTTGTGGATTACAAATTTTATTGTTTCAGAGATTTGGTAAGTGAGTGAGAAGGCCATAATAAAGCCTGTCCGCTCACCAACGAGTGTATAAGTCAGGAAAAGTCTCGAAGGGACCCCTGTGAAGACGAGCAGAACTCCATTGCCGGCAGCCCTTACATCCTGGAAGCTGAGGTGCCTTCGCACGGACGAAGACTGAGGATGACGACGAAAGATGTGTTTCTGATAATGTTTTTATATGTGTATTTTTATATTCAGGAAGGTAGAGGTACCGACACTCCTAGCTGTGAGGTATGCATTAAGACTACAAGAACAGGTAACCATATTTCCCAAACCCTAATTTGGCATTCGCAATACGAGTGTAAAGGAGATGTATCAAGATGTAGATACTTAAATATAGAATATAGTGTGTGCCATTTAGGAGTAGGAGAACCTAAGTGCTTCAGTCCAGAGTATCAACCCCGTACAATTTGGTTGACTCTCAGGAATGGAGATCCTCAGGGGACCCTAATTAACAAAACGGTATTAGAATCTGTATATTCTTCAGGTGTTCTGCTATTTGATGCGTGTAAAGCGATATCAAGTGGTAGAAAGCCGTGGAATGTATGTGGGGATCTTAGATGGGAGAGGACGTATGGGTCTAATGATAAATATATTTGTCCCAGTAGTAATAATAAGTATGTGAGCCCTAGATGCCCAAATAGAGATTATAACTTTTGCCCATATTGGTCTTGTGTGGGGTGGGCAACTTGGGGACAGACAGTAGACAAGGACAGGATTGTGACTAAGTTGCCTACCAGCCCATATTGTAAGTCTATGGAATGCAATCCAGTCCATATACTTATAAATAACCCCGACAAGTTCTTAGATAAATATGGTAATTTATTTGGGTTTCAAATATATGGGACGGGTTTAGATCCTGGGACAGTATTGTTTATAGGGATAGAGACTGATACGGTAACCTCCCAAACTCATCAAGTATACCATTCCTTTTATGAAGAGATGAGCATAGATAATAAGATCCCCCATAATGCTAAAAACCTGTTCATTGATTTAGCCGAAAGTATTGCCGGTAGTCTTAATGTTACCAACTGCTATGTGTGTGGAGGTACTAACATGGGAGACCAATGGCCTTGGGAAGCAAAGGAGGTAATGTCCGGTTCTGAGGCAGTTGACCAACTAATATCTACACAAGCCGATTATCATTTGAGTGTTAGAGGTAAATCTGAGTGGAGATTAAAGACCTCCATCATAGGTTATGTTTGCATAGCGAGGAAAGGAATGATGTATAATACTTCTGTAGGAGAATTAACTTGTCTAGGGCAAAAAGCTTATGATGATGATACAAAGAATACAACTTGGTGGTCGGCTTCAAATGTCTCAGAACCATCTAACCCGTTTGCAAAATACGCCAATTTAAAGGATGTGTGGTTTGATCTATCCATCACATCTAACTGGAGAGCCCCAGCAAATTTGTACTGGATCTGTGGTAAGAAGGCCTATTCGGAGTTGCCACAGGACTGGGAAGGGGCATGTGTGTTGGGTATGCTCAAACCATCCTTCTTCTTGTTACCTATCGAAACAGGTGAGACTTTAGGTGTTAAAGTGTATGATGTGAATCATAGGAAGAAAAGGGGACCCATAGAGATAGGCGCCTGGGAAGATAATGAATGGCCTCCCCAGCGTATTATAGATTACTATGGGCCAGCCACGTGGGCAGAGGATGGTACCTTTGGTTATAGAACCCCAATTTATATGCTCAACCGTATTATAAGATTACAGGCAGTGGTTGAGATCATTACTAACGAGACATCACAAGCGCTCAATCTTTTAGCGAAGCACAATACCAGGATGAGGACAGCAGTATACCAAAATAGATTAGCCTTGGATTACCTATTGGCAGTAGAGGGAGGTGTATGTGGGAAGTTTAACCTGAGCAATTGCTGTCTTCAAATAGATGACGAAGGGCAAGCAATAGCTGAGCTTACTAGCCATATGGTTAAACTAGCGCATGTGCCTACTCAGGTATGGAAAGGGTACAATCCAAGTAGTTGGTTTGGTAGCTGGTATGAGTGGTTTGGAGGGCTTAAGGCAGTGGTAGGTGGAGTCCTACTGATTTTAATGTTGTGTCTACTCCTGCCATGTCTTATACCCTTAGTAGTTAGGTCTGTGCAAAGCCTGATAGAAAATATAGCAGAGAGGAAGGCTGCTGCACAGATAATGGCAATTTATAAATATAAGGCTCTAGATCAGGGAGAACCAATGAAAGAAGATGAGTGTTGAAGATTCACATCATAGATAAGTCTGATCTGGTTCATGGTAACTTGCGGTGTATGCAAACTAAGGTTAAGTGATGCCTCAAGTAATTGTGAAATATCAAGAGGCATCAAAGGGGGGAATGTGGTGGAATCTCGGTAAAAATAAATTTAGTAGGCCGAGATTACCACGTGGCATGTGTACGTGCATATGCTGACGTATCGATCAGTTGGTTGCACGAGGCAAGATACGATCAGTAGTATACGGAGCATGTGCAAGAATACAGGATGTAGTATTCCCCTCCTCCATTGTGCTGGACAGGCCATGCGGTCAAGCAGGAAGTTAATTCTTATTTGTATTGCTTGGTCAAGAGAATGTGTGGGTGGAGCTTAATATGGGAGGAGTTATGTGCCTATATAAGGAGCCTGCACTATTGTCCGGGGCTCAGAACTTGCTGTATTTTGGTGACATTAGTCCCTCTGAGTCCCGATCTGTGATCCAATAAAGAATCTCTTCCTTCCTGAAGAAACCTGTGTCCATCTCTCTGTGCTTGGCATCCGTCAGTTTCTCCGGTATCAGCGGCTCCTCAGCGCCAGCAGGCAGTAGCGGTCAATGCGGCATCTATGTATTCTATGTCTATGTGGGCCCCCATCAGGGCACTATAGTGTCAGGAAAACCGCTGACACTATAGTGATCCTTTACGTTTTCTGGCTATGGGAGGGATAATGTATAATAAACACAGGTTACTAGCTATGGGGGGATAATGTATAATAAACACAGGTTACTAGCTATGGGGGGATAATGTATAATAAACACAGGTTACTGGCTATGGGAGGATAATGTATAATAAACACAGGTTACTGGCTATAGGAGGGATAATGTATAATAAACACAGGTTACTGGCTATGGGAGGATAATGTATAATAAATACAGGTTAATGGCTATGGGAGGATAATGTATAATAAACACAGGTTACTGGCTATGGGGAGGATAATGTATAATAAACACAGGTTACTGGCTATGGGAGGATAATGTATAATAAACACAGGTTACTGGCTATGGGGGGTAATGTATAATAAACAGAGTTACTGGCTATGGGGGGATAATGTATAATAAACACAGGTTACTGGCTATGGGGGGATAATGTATAATAAACACAGGTTATTGGCTATGGGAGGATAATGTATAATAAACACAGGTTACTGGCTATGGGGGAGATAATGTATAATAAACACAGGTTACTGGCTATGGGGGATAATGTATAATAAACACAGGTTACTGGCTATGGGAGGGATAATGTATAATAAACACAGGTTACTGGCTATGGGAGGGATAATGTATAATAAACACAGGTTACTGGCTATGGGAGGATAATGTATAATAAACACACGTTAATGGCTATGGGAGGATAATGTATAATAAACACAGGTTACTGGCTATGGGGAGGATAATGTATAATAAACACAGGTTACTGGCTATGGGGAGGATAATGTATAATAAACACAGGTTACTGGCTATGGGAGGATAATGTATAATAAACACAGGTTACTGGCTATGGGGGGATAATGTATAATAAACACAGGTTACTGGCTATGGGGGGATAATGTATAATAAACACAAGTTACTGGCTATGGGGGATAATGTATAATAAACACAGGTTACTGGCTATGGTGGGATAATGTATAATAAACACAGGTTACTGGCTATGGGGGATAATGTATAATAAACACAGGTTACTGGCTATGGGGGATAATGTATAATAAACACAGGTTACTGGCTATGGAGGATAATGTATAATAAACACAAACACACACAAAAAAAAGAATACAAAAAAAAAGAATGCAGCTTCAGAATTACGGTAATCTAAATTGTATGCTGTCTAGGAGGTGGGAGGGTCTGGGAGGGAGGGTCGGCTGCTGATTGGCTGGAATGTGTCTGCTGACTGTGAGGTACAGGGTCAAAGTTTACTCAATGATGACGAATAGGGGGCGGACCGAACATCGCATATGTTCGCCATCCGTGGCGAACACGAACAAGCTATGTTCGCCTGGAACTATTCGCCAGCGAACCTTTCGGGACATCACTATTAAAGGACTCTACACCTTGATGTCCGTGGGAATCCAGAGGCACCAGCAGCTTCAGATATCTGTTTGCTGCTATGTAATGGTATTTTAGCAGCTGCTTTCTTGATCCGATGCATGGATCTGGCAGAAATCTTCCTCAATGTGCCTTTATTTGCACAAACCCGTCTGAGCTCTGAATCCACAGCCACAAA
Source organism: Pelobates fuscus (assembly GCF_036172605.1). Classification (NCBI taxonomy): domain Eukaryota; kingdom Metazoa; phylum Chordata; class Amphibia; order Anura; family Pelobatidae; genus Pelobates; species Pelobates fuscus. The sequence goes on from NC_086317.1 coordinate 484,518,860, forward strand.
TCTCTTAATAGCGCGATGATCACGCTTAAGTTTCTGTGAAATATCTAATTTTTCATACCTCGTCCAAGGCATTGAACTATTTCACTCTTTTCGGCAGCAGAAAGATATTTTTTCTTCCCCATAGTGCATGAAAATGGTGCTCTGCTTAATAATGTGGAACACCCTCTTTTAGTAGTTTTTCCTTAAATTTGGCTCACCTGGCAATCTAATTATCACAGGTGTCCGAGATTCTTTTCAGTGATCAAAAGAGCCCTGAGACACAATGCCATCCATGAGTTAAACAGAAAAACAAAATATTTAATCTTTGTGACACTTAAATAGAATTTGCATAATAATTTGGAACAGGGTATAAAAGTGATTTAGCTCCTAAATGGCAGTGAATTCAGCAGTGAAATATAAAAGGCATGATCTATACACAAAAACGGCTTCATTAAGCTAAAGTTATTTTGGTGACTATAGTGTTCCTTTTACAGTGTAAGAGCTGCTGATGAGTCATTAATGACATTGACCCAATCACAATGTTTCTGTTCTGATCCTATTTTACAACACTTTTCCCATTGTTGGTTCAACAGAAAAGAGCCTTTACACCTAACATTAAGCAGTCAAGCTTAAAGGGACACTCCACTGCCTAAATACAAAAAAAATATTGTTTAGTAGATACGATTTAACCCCTTAAGGACACATGACATGTGTGACATGTCATGATTCCCTTTTATTCCAGAAGCTTGGTCCATAAGGGGTTAAATGACCGCATGCATGCTTTTAATTATGTCTTTCTTTTCATTGTGGGCCTTTCTTAGGTTTCCCCAAACTCCGATCCTCCAGATGTTGCTGAACTACAACTCCCATGATTTATAGTGATTCTGTGAATGAAATAGGCTGAGAATCATGGGAGTTGTAGTTCAGCAACATCTGGAGGGCCGGAGTTTGGGGAAGCCTGGCCTATCTAAAGAAATCTTGGAAAACCTGCATTTCTTTTGTCTGCAGCTTTTGCAAACCCTTCCCTACTAACTTTGCCAAGAATTACAGTGGCTGTCCAATCACAGACTTCCCAATGCAGCTCAATTTGAAATCTTTGAAAGACAGGTACTCTGGGTAATTGCTGCCTCTTGAGTTTAGCTTCACTGAGTCAACCAAACCAGGAAATAACAGGACCTGTTGTCTGCTTGAAATTCATAGGGGTGTTACAAGGTCAAATTATAAAAGTGTAAATTTCTATTAAAAGGTAATGTAAAGGGGGGGCGGAGCCTGAACACAGATGGAGCAGGTCATGTGAAGCTGTGGTGGAATCTCGGTAAAAATAAATTTAGTAGGCCGAGATTACCAGGTGGCATGTGTACGTGCATATGCTGACGTATCGATCAGTTGGTTGCACGAGGCAAGATACGATCAGTAGTGTACGGAGCATGTGCAAGAATACAGGATATAGTATTCCCCCTCCTCCATTGTGCTGGACAAGCCATGCGGTCAAACAGGAAGTTAATTCTTATTTGAGTTGATTGGTCAAGGGAATGTGCGGGTGGAGCTTAATATGGGAGGAGTTATATGCCTATATAAGGAGCCTGCACTATTGTCCGGGGCTCAGACTTTGCTGTATTTTGGTGACGCTAGTCCCTCTGAGTCCCGATCGGTGATCCAATAAAGAATCTCTTCCTTCCTGAAGAAACCTGTGTCCATCTCTCTGTGCTTGGCTTCCGTCAGTTTCTCCGGTATCATTTGGTGCATTGGCCGGGAAACTCATCGTTCAACGGTAGCTGAGAGGCAGAGGCGTGAGACGGTCTATCTTTGCCCACGTTCTCTACGGCTGCACCCCTGAACTTCTGCGTGGACCTCCCTTCGTCTCGGCGCCACTGGTCTGTTGTCCAGGAGATCATCGGCCTCTACGTGAGAAGTGCTGGGGTGTCCCCGTCGATGAGTGTGAACTCAGGTTCAGGAACGAGGAGGTAAGACAACTGCTGTTTTAGACGGCAGGACCCGCTAGGGGTATACCGATTGTGCGGTAGGCCCAAAGGGGTTTTTGAATCTGTATCTGCCCCCTCTGTCGGAGGGAAGGAGCGAAGGCGCACCGCTCGATCGAACGCTCTTTAGTCAGACCGTTTGATTTGGTTAGTCAGGCAGGGCGCTCTGGTGTAAAATAAGCCCTAGCCGGACACCGGTGTCTTGTCTAGACTAGCGTTCTAGGGTGTATATTTTGTTCGCTAGGTCGGAGGGACCGGGAGACTAAGCGGCGTCTGTGTAAATCCGGTTCGCTAGTTCTCATCCTATCTGGGCTAAGTGGGAAGGCGTGTAAATTTGGAACCCACTAGACTTTTGATAGTACGACTAAGAGGCGTCTGTGTAAATTCGGTCCTCTAGCTCGTTGTATAGTGCGACTAAGAGGCGTCTGTGTAAATTCGGTTCTCTAGCTCGCTATATATGTGGTGATTGGGCAGTGTGGCTAACCAAAACGTATGTAGATTGTTTTTAGGTAGTCCATTCAAGGTACTGGCCAATAGTTTAGTTGGGAATTGTAAATGTGTTAGCGATTGTTTAGTAAAGTGTATATCTTGTTAGATAGCGCGAGCTCAGCCGTCTAGCGAGAGTGTTAATAGTCTGTTGCTGTATTATAGTGCACGGTACCATAACCCTGTATATTTACTGACATTGTATAATAAGTACTAATCATTGTCGTCCATTGCATGTTTAACACCATAACCACTAATAATTGTATTGTGACCGTAACTTGTGCTTTGACCTATGCTAACCGTACTGTAACCGCTATTTGTAAAAGACGATGTTACTGGGGTGTGTTATAGACGGGTAATTCGTATATAGAGAATTATAGCGTGGGTGACTGTGTAGTTACGCCAAAGGGCATAATATTGATTATATAGTGACTGGTGTAACAGCTGTGTGTGTACGGGAATTCCCTGAGTGTTTATTGTTATTGTGTACGTTTCACTTGGTAACCGTACCACGTGGTGCTGTTGCCAGAGGAAACGGGTGTGACTGTTGAATAGTACGCGTGTATAGTATTCGTTGTCGACGACGTTCCATTGTTTAATATGGGTGCGTCGCAGTCAACGATTCCGGATCCCTTAGGATGTATGGTTAAGAATTTTAAAAAGGGATTCAAAGTTTGTGATTTTGGGGTTAAGATGTCTCCTGTACGTTTGGTCACTTTGTGCACTAGGGAGTGGCCTACTTTGGTTGCGGCATGGCCGCCACGTGGCAGTTTGGATCCAACTCTGGTACAGCGCTTACACGTGGCTGTATCAGGTAGGCCTGAACTTTACGGCCAGTTTCCTTATATTGACTGTTGGAGACAGGCCGTAAATGACTCGCCAAAATGGCTCCAGACATGCCACGAGGAGCAGTGTCGCCTCATGGTAGCTAGGACTTGTTCGTCCACTAGGACTGGTGTTAGGCCCATTTTGGACACGCCCCCTGAGTCCGAGATCCCTTTGCCGCCCCCTTACTTTCCGTTAAGAAGAAGTGACGCAAACGCAGGAAGTCCTGCACCCCTCCCCTCATTACCCTCATCCACTTCCGCTTCCTCCTCCAGTACAGGATCCACCCCCCCTCGTACTAAATCTCCCCTTCCGGAACCAGAACCCACCCCCATTAAAAACGAATATCCTGATTTGGCGCCACTTCAGACTTCCGGTCAAGCTTCATCTAGCTCGGCCCGAAGTGTTTTATTTACGACCTTTTCCCAAAACCAACCTCCCACATCCCCATACCCTATCTCTCCCCGACCGGAACCCATGACTGACGCCTCTCTACGTAGCCCCATCCAAACCCGACAGTTGACTGGTGCCCAACAATTAAAGCACTATCAGATGCCTCTTCGTCTGAATCCCGGGTCAGCTTATATCGATGCCGCAGGTCAAATGGCACACGCTGACCCAGTCTTCGTATATGTCCCATTTACCACTACCGACCTTTTAAACTGGAAGACCCATAATTCCTCGTATACTGAGAAACCACAAGCCATGACTGATCTGTTCACCTCAATAGTACAGACGCATAATCCGACATGGGCTGATTGCCAGCAGTTACTAATGACTTTATTTAACAATGAGGAAAGGACAAGAATAAATCAAGCAGCCATTAAAGCATTAGAAGATAGAGCCCGTGCTTTGAATCAAGCTAATCCAGCAGCATGGGCCGCAACACACTATCCCAACACTGATCCCGATTGGAACGTAAATGGTGCTGATATGGTTCAACTCAGAGCCTATAGAGACGCTATAATTGCTGGCATGAAAGCCGGAGGAAAGAAAGCCATTAACATGTCGAAGACAGTTGAGGTGATTCAGAAAAGCGATGAAGCGCCCAGTGTCTTTTATGACCGATTATTGGAGGCGTACCGCTTGTACACCCCCTTTAATCCGGAAGACGCAGACAATTCCCGAATGGTTAACTCCGCCTTTGTCAGCCAAGCATACGGAGATATTAAGCGCAAGCTACAAAAGTTAGAAGGGTTTGCAGGTATGTCCATCACCCAACTAATGGAGGTAGCTAATAAGGTTTATATGAACAGGGATACAGAAAGCAAGAAAGAGGAAGAGCGCAAGATGCGTAAAAAGGCTGATATGCTAGCGGTAGCGATCGCAGGCGTAGATAGACGGGGCCCAGATAGAGGCGATAGTAGATGGAATGAGGAACCTCTAGGTAAAAATCAGTGCGCTTACTGTAGGGAAGAAGGGCATTGGAGAAATGAGTGTCCGCGAAGAGAACAGTCTGAGAGAGACAGACCTAGGTCAGGTTACGGAAACTTTAGAGGCAGAGCAAGAGGTAGAGGAGGCCCCGGAGGGAGTAATGGTTATAGAGGGAGTAATGGGAACAGAGGAAGTGTTAGGGAAGACAGGTATATTCCAGCAGCGCAAAGGTCCCGCGATAGAGAAGGTAGGGACTTCATAGGATTGGCTGACACGGTCATGGAGGACTATTGATACCGACCGGGCTCCATCCCCCTTGGTCGAGCGGAGCCTATGGTCGATGTATCAATAGGGGGAAAAAGGAGTGCGTTCATGATCGACACTGGTGCTGAACATTCAGTGGTGACTAATCTAGTTGCTCCTCCATCTGGAAGGACTATTACTGTGATAGGAGCAACTGGAAGAAGTGCTGAAAAACCGGTTCTTAAAAGTCGACTCTGTACATTGGGAGGCCACGTAGTAAAACACCAATTCCTTTATATGCCTGAATGTCCAGTCCAATTGCTGGGACGTGATATGCTATCAAAATTACAAGCGCAGATTACGTTCCTACCAAATGGAACAACATCTTTAAAGTTTAATGGACCTTCAGGTATTATGACTTTATCCGTACCAAAGGAAGAAGAGTGGCGACTTTATACAGTGTTGACTAGCCAAAACCCTAGGAGTGATGAGACATTGTTTAACATACCAGGAGTTTGGGCAGAGAACAACCCACCAGGACTGGCCCGCAATATTCCACCTATAAAAATTGAACTGAAACATGGGGTTTATCCAGTGAGCCTAAGACAATATCACATTCCGCAGAAGGCTAAGAAGAACATCCAATCCTATCTGGATAAGTTCATACGGTATGGTATCCTAAAATTCTGTACTTCCCCCTGGAACACCCCATTGCTGCCTGTTCAAAAGCCCGGTACAGATGAGTATCGACCTGTGCAGGACTTAAGAGCAGTCAATGATGCGGTTGTTAGTATACATCCAGTTGTACCCAATCCATATAACCTGCTTGCTTTAGTTCCGGGCGGGGCTACTTACTTCACAGTCTTAGACCTCAAAGATGCCTTCTTTTGCCTCCGAATTGCCGCAGAAAGTCAATGTATTTTTGCTTTCCAATGGGAGAATGCTGTAACGGGCTCAAAACGCCAAATGACTTGGACAAGACTGCCCCAAGGGTTTAAAAATTCACCTACCCCATTTGGTTCAGCCCTAAGTCAAGATCTACTGGATTTCGAGTCTATCCCAGGAGAGTGTGTATTGTTACAGTATGTAGATGACTTGTTGATAGCAGCAGTTACAAAAGAAAAATGTCAGCAAGCAACGCACGATCTACTACATATTCTCTGGAAGGCAGGATACAAGGTGTCTAGAAAGAAGGCTCAGTTGTGTTTGCCAACTGTCAAGTATCTGGGATTCCATATCTCTGAAGGTCAAAGGATTATGGGGCCAGAGAGAAAAGAAGCTGTCTGCCAAATACCAATACCCAAGAATAGAAGACAAGTGCGAGAATTCTTGGGGGCAGCAGGCTTCTGTAGGATATGGATTCCCAGCTATGCGATACTAGCAAAACCTCTGTACGCAGCTATCAAAGGTACAGAGCACGACCCCTTCTTATGGACCCAAGAACAGCAAACGGCATTTGAAGATGTGAAGAAGGCTTTGATGAGTGCCCCAGCATTAGGTCTACCTGATCACACACGACCATTCTACTTATATGTACACGAGCAAAGAAGAATGGCTGTGGGAGTATTGACACAGTACTTGGGATCATGGCAAAGACCTGTTGCCTACATGTCTAAGCAACTGGATGCAGTGGCCAGCGGACTTCCACCTTGTCTAAGAGCCGTAGCTGCAGCCGCCCTGCTAGTAGCTGAAGCCGATAAACTCACTCTGGGTCAAGAACTTTATGTACGAGTCCCACACGCAGTACAGACGTTGTTGGATTACAAAGGAAATCATTGGTTTAGTAACAGCCGTATGACCAAGTATCAAGCAATGTTGTGTGAAAACCCAAGAGTGCATTTAGAGACTGTAAACACCTTAAATCCAGCTACCCTTTTGCCACAACCTACTGAAAGTCAACATGATTGTTTGGAAGTAATGGATGAAGTATTCTCAAGTAGACCAGATCTTCGTGATTTTCCCATCCAGAACCCCGATGTTCAATATTACACCGACGGCAGTAGTTATGTGAAAGAAGGGATCCGCTATGCAGGATATGCAGTAACAACAATAGACAAGGTGATAGAAGCTCGGCCACTGGCAAAAGGAACATCAGCACAAAAGGCAGAATTAATAGCACTAACACGAGCGTTACAATTGGCTGAAGGTTTAAGAGTGAATATCTATACGGACTCTAAGTATGCGTTTTTAACCACTCATGCCCACGGAGCTTTGTATAAAGAAAGAGGACTACTGAATTCAGAAGGTAAAGAAATCAAATACGCAGCTGAAATCCTACAACTATTGGAAGCAGTGTGGGAGCCGAAAGAAGTCGGTATCATACATTGTCGAGCGCATCTGAGAGGAGATGGTGATGTAACCAAGGGAAATCGGATGGCAGATAGTGCAGCTAAGCGTGCTGCTGAATCAGGAAGACAGGAGTATGTGGGGCATATAGCTGCTCTTATACCAACTCCACTGTCCCAATGGACTCCAGTTTATACAGCTCAAGAAGAGGAGTGGTTAAAGACTGAACCGGGAAAGTATCTGGAGAACAAGTGGTATCAGCTAGAAGATGGAAGAATAGTTATACCAGCATCGCTAGCGGTAGAAATTGTCCAAAATTATCACAACGGGACACATTCTGGGAGAGACAGTACTGAAGAATCTCTCAGGAAACATTTCTACATACCAAGATTGTCCAACTTGACTCAGGCCATTGTACGCAGATGTGTAACGTGTGCTAAGAATAATGCAAGACAAGGACCAGTAAAGCCACCAGGAGTCCAGTTTATGGGGGGACTCCCCATGTCCGATCTACAAATAGACTTTACAGTGATGCCTAAATCGGGTGGACATCGTTACCTGCTGGTAATTGTGTGCACCTATTCAGGCTGGGTAGAAGCATGTCCTACTCGTACAGAGAAAGCAGGAGAAGTTGTGAGATTCCTGCTACGAGAAATAATACCCCGATATGGACTACCCTGTTCTATAGGATCGGACAATGGTCCAGCTTTTGTTCACCAGTGCCTACAACAACTGACTCATATGCTTGGTATAAAGTGGAGGCTTCATACTGCATATAGACCCCAGAGTTCTGGTAAGGTAGAGAGAATGAATAGAACTATAAAGAACCAGTTGGCTAAAATGTGTCAGGAAACCCAACTTAAGTGGAACGTTCTCTTACCTATAGCTCTATTGCGAATCCGCAGTACCCCTACCAGAAGGATGGGCCTCTCTCCTTTTGAAATTATGTATGGGCGACCACCTCCCGTACTTGGTAACTTAAGGGGGGATTTGAGTCAGTTGGGAGAAGGAATTACCCGGCAGCAGGTTGTAGAGTTGGGTAAGACTATGGAGGAGGTACAGAAATGGGTACAAGATAGATTACCTGTGAATATTTATCCCCCTGTTCATAGTTATCATCCAGGAGACCAAGTGTGGATTAAAGAGTGGAATAATGTACCGTTAGGGCCCAAGTGGAGAGGTCCTTATGTTGTTCTTTTGTCTACCCCTACAGCAATAAAAGTAGCAGAAGTGACTCCGTGGATACATCACTCCAGGGTTAAACCAGCAGCAGTCGATTCTTGGCAAGTTACAGCAGATCCAGAGAATCCCTGCAAGATCCGGTTGAAACGCACTACTCAGTCGGAGTAACGAGGAATTATTGTGGATTACAAATTTTATTGTTACAGGTGTGAGTGAGAAGGCCATAATAAAGCCTGTCCGCTTACCATCACATAGTGTATAAGCCAGGAAAGTCTCGAAGGGACACCTGTGAAGACGAGCAGAACTCCATTCCCTGCAGCCCTCACATCCTGGAAGCTGAGGTTCCATCGCACGGACGAAGACTGAGGATGACGGCGAAAGATGTGCTTTTGATTGTGTTTATTTACATGTGTTTTTATATTCAGGAAGGTAGAGGTACCGACACTCCTAGCTGTGAGGTATGCATTAAGACTACGAGAACAGGTAACCATATTTCCCAAACCCTAATTTGGCATTCACAATACGAGTGTAAAGGAGAGGTATCAAGATGTAGATACCTAAATATAGACTATAGTGTGTGCCATTTAGGAGTAGGAGAACCTAAGTGCTTCAGTCCGGAGTATCAGCCTCGTACAATTTGGTTGACTCTCAGGAATGGAGATCCTCAGGGGACCCTAATTAATAAGACGGTGTTAGAATCCGTACATTCTTCGGGTGTTCTGCTATTTGATGCGTGTAAAGCGATATCGAGTGGTAGAAAGCCGTGGAATGTATGTGGGGATCTTAGATGGGAGAGGACGTATGGGTCTAATGATAAATATATTTGTCCCAGTAGTAAAAATAAATATGTGAGTCCTAGATGCCCAAATAAAGACTATAACTTTTGTCCATATTGGTCTTGTGTGGGGTGGGCGACTTGGGGACAGACAGTAGACAAAGACATGATAGTGACTAAGTTGCCGACTAGCCCATATTGTAAGTCTATGGAATGCAACCCAGTCCATATACTTATTAATAACCCCGACAAGTTCCTAGATAAGTATGGAAATTTATTTGGGTTTCAGATATATGGGACGGGTTTAGATCCTGGGACATTATTGTTTATAGGAATAGAGACTGATATGGTATCCTCCCAGACTCATCAAGTATATCATTCCTTTTATGAAGAGATGAGTATAGATAATAAGATCCCCCATAATGCTAAAAACCTGTTCATCGATCTAGCTGAAAGTATTGCCGGTAGTCTTAATGTTACCAACTGCTATGTGTGTGGAGGTACTAACATGGGAGACCAATGGCCTTGGGAAGCAAAGGAGGTAATGTCCGGTTCTGAGGCAGTTGACCAATTAATATCTACACAAGCCGATTATCATATGAGTGTTAGAGGTAAATCTGAGTGGAGATTAAAGACCTCCATCATAGGTTATGTTTGCATAGCAAGGAAAGGAATAATGTATAATACTTCTGTAGGAGAATTAACTTGTCTAGGGCAAAAAGCTTATGATGATGATACAAAGAATACAACTTGGTGGTCGGCTTCAAATGTCTCAGAACCATCAAACCCGTTTGCTAGATACGCCAATTTAAAGGACGTGTGGTTTGATCTATCCATCACATCAACCTGGAGAGCCCCAGCAAATTTGTACTGGATCTGTGGTAAGAAAGCCTACTCGGAGCTGCCACAGGACTGGGAAGGGGCATGTGTGTTGGGTATGCTAAAACCATCCTTCTTCTTGTTACCGATTGAAACAGGTGAGACTTTAGGTGTTAAAGTATATGATGTGAATCATAGGAAGAAAAGGGGACCCATAGAGATAGGTACTTGGGAAGATAATCAATGGCCTCCCCAGCGTATCATAGACTATTATGGGCCAGCCACGTGGGCTGAGGATGGTACCTTTGGTTATAGAACCCCTATTTATATGCTCAACCGTATTATAAGATTACAGGCGGTGGTTGAGATTATCACTAATGAGACATCACAAGCGCTCAATCTTCTAGCGAAGCATAACACCAGGATGAGGACAGCAGTCTACCAAAATAGATTAGCCTTGGATTACCTTTTGGCAGTAGAGGGAGGTGTATGTGGGAAGTTTAACCTAAGCAATTGCTGTCTTCAAATAGACGACGAAGGGCAAGCAATAGCTGAGCTTACTAGCCATATGGTTAAACTAGCGCATGTGCCTACTCAGGTATGGAAAGGGTACAATCCAAGTAGTTGGTTTGGTAGCTGGTATGAATGGTTTGGAGGGCTTAAGGCAGTGGTAGGTGGAGTCCTACTGATTTTACTGTTGTGTCTACTCCTACCGTGTCTTATACCCTTAGTAGTTAGGTCTGTGCAAAGCCTGATAGGAAGTATAGCAGAGAGGAAGGCTGCTGCACAGATAATGGCGATATATAAGTATAAGGCTCTAGATCAAGGAGAACCAATGCAGGAAGATGAGTGTTAAAAGATTCACATCATAAGATAAGTCTGGTCTGGTTCAAGGTAACTTGCGGTGTATGCAAACCAAGGTTAAGTGATGCCTCAAGTAATTGTAAAATATCAAGAGGCATCAAAGGGGGGAATGTGGTGGAATCTCGGTAAAAATAAATTTAGTAGGCCGAGATTACCACGTGGCATGTGTACGTGCATATGCTGACGTATCGATCAGTTGGTTGCACGAGGCAAGATACGATCAGTAGTGTACGGAGCATGTGCAAGAATACAGGATATAGTATTCCCCCTCCTCCATTGTGCTGGACAAGCCATGCGGTCAAACAGGAAGTTAATTCTTATTTGAGTTGATTGGTCAAGGGAATGTGCGGGTGGAGCTTAATATGGGAGGAGTTATATGCCTATATAAGGAGCCTGCACTATTGTCCGGGGCTCAGACTTTGCTGTATTTTGGTGACGCTAGTCCCTCTGAGTCCCGATCGGTGATCCAATAAAGAATCTCTTCCTTCCTGAAGAAACCTGTGTCCATCTCTCTGTGCTTGGCTTCCGTCAGTTTCTCCGGTATCAAAGCCTGAGCTCTCCCGTCCACGAGCCACAATCAGATAACATCGGCACCTTTTCCCGACCATCCACCCACACAAAAGGGGTACACGCTACCCACAGCACCCCCGACCAATATCGCCATGGGGGGCACTAAAAAAAAAAAGGACACCCCTTATCGTTGGCATCCATGTTCCGCGCCACCAGGGAACAGGGGCGGACATCTTTAACACAGGAGGCCCAAGAATCCGGGGCTGAATCCGACGACAGTGAAGCCCCTGAAAGAGAACCAGCAACAGCCTACCGCACGCCGCGAGAGCCGCTTACCAAAGCCGACCTCCGCCAAATGCTGCAGGATGCCACGGCAGACATAAAGGCACACACGGCCACAGAATTGGAGCGACACATCTCAGGCCTAAAAGGGGAAATCGAGGCCCTGAATAACCGCACAACCCAGGCAGAAGCTGACATCACACAAATTAAAGTGAACACCACCCAGCATAAACAAGATATCTTTTACCTAAGCGATAAAGTGCAATTCCTTGAAGATAGCCTGGAAGACCTAAATAACCGTTCTCGCAGGAACAATATCAGAATAAGAGGTATGCCAGAAACCGTGGACGCAGACGCCATTTTACCCACACTGCAAGATCTGTTCAGGTCCTTGCTCCCACACTCCTCAGACCAAGACAGGGAGATAGACAGGGCACACAGGGCCCTGCGACCCGCAGCCCTCAATCCATCAGTCCCCAGAGACGTTATCGTCCGCCTCTTACACTTTGCCACAAAAGAAAAAATCAGGGCGGCGGCCAGAACAGCGCAACCAAAACATGGGACTCACACGCTTGCCTTCTTCCAGGACCTAGCCCCTACCACACTGAGGAAAAGAAGGGACTTAAAACCCCTCACAATGGCACTAACCCAGCAAGGACTAAGGTACCGATGGGGCCACCCCTTCAAACTCCAAGTACGCGTGGGAGAACAGGAACATGTCCTACATCACCCAGCTGCAATGGAAGACTTTGCAGCGGCCCTGGGGCTACAGCTCGCCACCATAGCACCACCAAGAGACCGTCGCAACAACAGCGAAACCAGGGAGGCCTACACGACCGAACGCCCTCAACAGACCTACCGACACCAAGCAAGGAAAGGGCCCCCCCTGACAACCGGGACTGCCAGCCAGACCACTGTGACCTGAATCCAACTCACACGGCCCTTGGACTCTCTCTCTACCCAGCGGAATATACCGCTGTAAACCAAACAAGGACTCAGGCCTGTATACCCTAAAATGTTGTAATGTTGAAATGTTTTACTGTTTTACTGTTTACGCTCATTCCTGCTACGATGTTAATGTGGGAAATAACAGGCTGGCGCACCTGTACACAAAACACGCCAGACCAGGGGACCAGGCTTAAGCTACCAGCTCCACAGAAAATCCCCGACCCTCCCCCCCTTTTTACTATTCTCACAATCTCCCACAACACTATGCCGCTAAAATGGCGAGGGTCTGGCAGATGCCACTATACGGCCCACACCACACTCCCATTACCCAGCAAGCTATGACACAATACGCCATCACGGCAAGCAGGCCCACTCCGTGACAAGGCCCAACACAAATATTCTGGGACACTCTACGCTACCTTTAACAGGGCACATGAGTGTTACGGCACTATTCCCCCTTCACTATGACAGGGGTACCAAATAGCGCTGCTCCCCCTTTACCAGGATTCAAATGTAATAGCTGCACAGTCCTCCCTCTACTATGGCACAGATGTTGGTGGACACTCTTCTTACCCAGCGGAACCTACCGCTGTAACTCAAATGAGGACTCAGGCCTGTATACCCTAACATGTTGCAATGTTGAAATGTTTTACTGTTTTACGGTTTACGCTCATCCCTGCTATAATGTTATTGTGGGAGGTAACAGGCTGACACACTAGTATACAAAACACGCCAGACCAGAGGACTAGGCCTAAGCTACCAAGGCCACAGAAAATCCCTGACCCTCCCCCTCTTTTACTATTTTCACAATCTCCCACAACACCATACCACCAAAATGGCAAGGGTCTGGCAGAAGCCACTATAAAGCCCAAAATACGTCCCCACTACTCAGCAAGTTAGGGCACAATCCGCCATCATGGCAAGCGGGCCTACCCCGTGCCACGGCCACAGAAAATCCCCGACCCTCCCCCTCTTCTCCTATTTCCCCTGTGTTACGACAGGGATACCAACTAGAGCTGCTCCCCCTTTACTAGGGTACAGAGGTTACAACTGCACAGTCACAATTTAGACACAAAGCCGACATCATAAGGGAAACCCCTGAGTACCAGCCAACATGGGACCCCCATGACCCGAGCACACACCACATCTGGCAGCATCAACTAATGATATGCACACTCTCTCCGCAGATCCACGGAACCCTTACCGCCTCTACACACCAGGCCATGCCGCGGCCTCCTCCTAAGCGACACCCCAGCCACCGGGCTATAGCGACCCGATAAAAGACCACGACTAAGGTAACACACTCCAGGACTCAACAACCCCGCAAAGAGACATAAACTAATGAGATGGGCAAACCGTACCAACGCAGATATAATATTATTGCAAGAAACCCATTTCACACAGGCTAAACCATTTCCCCTTACTAGCAGACATTACCGGGAGTGTCACACGGCAAACTCCCCCACGACCAAACAAAATGGAGTTGCTATCCTAATGAGAAAAACTTGTCCACTCAGCATTAAACAAATACTCAAAGACCCACAAGGCAGATTCATCACGCTCACGGGTCAAGCAGGACACACCCGTTATGCCATAACCTCACTATATGCACCGAACACCCCAAATAAAGAATTCTGGGACACGTTCCAAGCACACTTAGCTCTAACCCCAGGCCACCTCCAAATCGTAGGCGGCAACTACAATGCCACACTGTCACCGACGGTAGACAGACGACGAACCCAAAAACTTCCGAACCCAACACCCAAAATAGACAGACTATTGCAAGACTTCGTGCAAAGACAGAGACTGGTAGACGTCTGGCGTCTGCTCCACCCGACCACCAGGGACTACACATTCTATTCCCACCCCCACAACTCGTACTCCCGCATTGACCTTTTTCTGATTTCACCCCCCCTTACGCACATGACCCAATCGGCCGACATAGGCAACATTACGTGGCCAGACCACGCGGACATCACATTATCAATCAAGGTCCCTGACGTAGCCAGGCCATGGTCCTGGAAACGTAACCCCACACTACTACACAATCCATTGATAACAGAAGCAATTCACACAGAACTGACAAACTACTTCACACTGAATGCACCCACGGCACCCTCACCAAGCATACTGTGGGCTGCCCATAAGACGGTCCTGAGGGGGAAAATTATAAGCCTAGCATCACACCTGAAAAAAACTCAACTAGCTGAGTTAGCAACAGCTCTTACAAACCTTCGATCCCTGGAAACAAGCCACAAACAAAACCCCACGCAGGACATTCTAACAGAAATCACAGAATGCCGAACCAAAATTAAGGACTTCATGACTAGAGACGCACACAAAGCCATGCAATGGACCAAACAAACCTATTATGAAAAATCTAATAAAGCCGACACCTTACTAGCCAGGAAATTGCAACGCAGGGCTTACCGAAAACAAATAGACACAATACAATCACCAGACGGCACCAAACATCACACGCCGTCTAAAATCGGTGAGGTCTTCCAAAAGTATTTTTCCACACTATATGACCATAGCCCCAACACCCGACTACATCCCGAAAAGACCAGGCAATCCATAGACGAATACCTACAGAAAATACCCTTACCAGCCTTAAAAGCGGAAGCTATATCCAAAATAAGTGAACCAGTCACCGTCGAAGAAATCGCTAAAGCCATCAAAAACACCAAACCCAATAAAAGCCCGGGACCGGATGGTTTCACAGGACTCTATTACAAAACATTCCCTGCCATCCTCCTCCCCCACCTCTGCAACCTCTTTAACGCAATATTACAGAGAAACCCCATACCCCCCGACATCCTAAGAGCAAACGTGTGCCTTCTTCCCAAACCAAATAAAACCCACCTAGACCCAAGCCACTACAGACCGATATCCTTACTAAATGTAGACGTAAAACTACTAACAAAGCTACTTGCGGACAGGATTAACCCCCACATACATAAACTTATACACCCAGACCAAGTGGGCTTCATACCCTTCAGACAGGCGTACGACAACACCAGACGGACCTTCGACCTCCTATGCACGACCTCACACCGACGAATTCCCACCCTATTCCTATCCCTAGACGCCGAAAAGGCATTCGACCGATTGTTATGGCCTTTCCTTTTCGCCACCCTACACAAATTCCGGTTCCCAGACCCAATTCTAAATGCGCTCAACATTCTGTACTCCGCACCGGAAGCGAACCTCCTAATCCCAAATGCTCAACCCCCCTCTTTTCGCATCTTCAACGGGACGAGACAGGGCTGCCCCCTTTCCCCACTCCTGTTTGCCCTCTCATTAGAACCCCTACTCCAAACCCTACGCCTAGACACAACAATAAAAGGAGTACGCATTAGAGAAGAAGAATATAAAGTGGCGGGCTACGCAGACGACCTACTCCTCACCATCACCGAGCCGACGAACTCGCTCCCATCTCTACTACACACCATACACGAATACGCACAGGTCTCAGGCTACCGCCTTAACCTGGACAAAACGGAAGCACTTCCGGTACAAATCCCCCAGGAGGATCTAGACATACTAAAAACAGACTACCCGTTCCGCTTCAACCTCACGCACATACACTATCTAGGTGTCGACTTACCAGTAGATGTCTCCCAGACATACCAACTCAACTACTCCCCCCTACTGCTAAAGGCGACGGCCGACCTCAAAACTTGGGAATCCCACTCTATCTCTTGGCTAGGAAGGGTAGCATGCATAAAGATGAATCTCCTACCGAGATTTTTATACTTATACCAGACGCTACCGGTTCAAGTAGTCGCCAAGGACTTTAAACTATTACAAACACAAATAGACCGCTTTGTCTGGGCCAATAAACGTGCCAGGATACGAAGAGACATCCTCTACCTCCCGACACGGTCCGGAGGCCTTGGCTTACCCCACTTCCTCCATTATTTCCATGCAGCACAACTGGCACAGATTAAGGCACTGCACGCCCCCATAGGGTTGAAAAGATGGGTGGACCTTGAACATGACTTATTTGGCCACGATTTCCCTTCCCTCTATATTTCGGTCCCAAAACAAGCAAGACCACAACCCCCTCCCACCACACCAGCACTCGACACCTCCATTACACTCTGGAACAAACTCTCCATAAAACATGCACTCACAACGAACCCCTCGCCCTTGACACCAATCCTGAGAAACAAACACTTCACACCGGGCATGACCCCAAAAGACTTCGCTCACTACGAAGACAATGACCTCGTAAGGACATATCAATTCTTCCGGAACCCCAAAGTAGGGAACCCCCAAAACACACTCTATCCTTGAACTGTGTTTCATCCCCCCTCACCCCTTAAATTTTAGTTACTGTTCCTCGTACCGCAACGAGGAAACATGACCGTACGTTCAAACTTGTTTGTATTTGTTTTGGTTTGTTTAAAATGTTTAGAAACTTGTCAGAACAAAATCGCTCACGAAAACATAACGTTGCATTACCAGATAACTACTCTACCTGCATATGCCTCTCTGTATCACAATGCTTTTTTGATCTGTTCGCACTTTGGCTTTTGCATAAGCCCACACAATACCTTTTGTGCAACATATGTGTACCTGTCACTTCTGTCAATCGAAAAATAAAGAATTAAAAAAAAAAAAGGTAATGTAAAAAGAGGACACACTCTTCACACATAAAGCGTTTCAGCAAGCAAAAGTGCTTTAGGGTATGTACTCATAAATCTCCAGCTGACCCTGTCAAAGGCCTTTTCGGCATCTAAAAACAGGACCAGCCGAGTAACATTTTTTCATTGATTTTAAACAAAAATATTCACATATATAATTTCCAGAATAGAATTATCATTAAATAATAGTAATTTTATGGCAGGACAGGAGGCTTCATATTTGCTTTACCTACTTTACTGAAACCTCCAGCAGCAAAGAAACAGTTAACAGAACTTTTCAAAACAACCAATCAGAACAAAGCAACAGTAGTATAAAACCCCTAAGCAGGCTCTTCCACTCCCTCTTTCTTTGCTGCTGCCTCCAGGTGAGCACTCACCAACTCAGAGTTGTCTCTGCTCTGGGTTGTTTTTTATCCTACATGCTGCTTGCTTATTTGAACAGTCTGCTTAATCAGTCTATTTCATAGCTTTGTTTAGGCAGCTTAATTGCTGGATTTATTTTAACAGTTTGTCTGCTGTGTTTATCTAGGCAGTCTATTGCTGTGTTTATCTAGGCAGTCTATTGCTGTGTTTATCTAGGCAGTTTATTGCTGTGTTTATCTAGGCAGTCTATTGCTGGGTTTAGCTAGGCAGTCTATTGCTGTGTTTATCTAGGCAGTCTATTGCTGGGTTTAGCTAGGCAGTCTATTGATGTGTTTATCTAGGCAGTCTATTGCTGGGTTTAGCTAGGCAGTCTATTGCTGGCTTTATCTAGGCAGTCTATTGCTGGGTTTAGCTAGGCAGTCTATTGCTGTGTTTAGCTAGGCAGTCTATTGCTGTGTTTAGCTAGGCAGTCTATTGCTGGGTTTATCTAGGCAGTCTATTGCTGTGTTTATCTAGGCAGTCTATTGCTGTGTTTATCTAGGCAGTCTATTGCTGGGTTTAGCTAGGCAGTCTATTGCTGGGTTTATCTAGGCAGTCTATTGCTGTTTTTATCTAGGCAGTCTATTGCTGGGTTTAGCTAGGCAGTCTATTGCTGGGTTTAGCTAGGCAGTCTATTGCTGTGTTTATCTAGGCAGTCTATTGCTGTGTTTATCTAGGCAGTCTATTGCTGGGTTTAGCTAGGCAGTCTATTGCTTGGTTTAGCTAGGCAGTCTATTGCTGTGTTTATCTAGGCAGTCTATTGCTGGGTTTATCTAGGCAGTCTATTGCTGGTTTTAGCTAGGCAGTCTATTGCTGTGTTTATCTAGGCAGTCTATTGCTGGGTTTATCTAGGCAGTCTATTGCTGGGTTTAGCTAGGCAGTCTATTGCTGGGTTTATCTAGGCAGTCTATTGCTGTTTTTATCTAGGCAGTCTATTGCTGGGTTTAGCTAGGCAGTCTATTGCTGGGTTTAGCTAGGCAGTCTATTGCTGTGTTTATCTAGGCAGTCTATTGCTGTGTTTATCTAGGCAGTCTATTGCTGGGTTTAGCTAGGCAGTCTATTGCTTGGTTTAGCTAGGCAGTCTATTGCTGTGTTTATCTAGGCAGTCTATTGCTGGGTTTATCTAGGCAGTCTATTGCTGGTTTTAGCTAGGCAGTCTATTGCTGGGTTTAGCTAGGCAGTCTATTGCTGGGTTTAGCTAGGCAGTCTATTGCTGGGTTTAGCTAGGCAGTCTATTGCTGTGTTTATCTAGGCAGTCTATTGCTGGGTTTATCTAGGCAGTCTATTGCTGGGTTTATCTAGGCAGTCTATTGCTGGGTTTAGCTAGGCAGTCTATTGCTGGGTTTAGCTAGGCAGTCTATTGCTGGGTTTAGCTGGGCAGTTTATTCTGTGTTATTTCCTTTTCAAATAATTTTTATTAAAGTTTTACATATTTGTATAACAACAAGAATATAAACATTGTATTTGGGGGTAGGAAGGGAAGGGGAACTTGGAAATGGAAGAGAATAACCATCCAGTATTAAAATAGGCATAACAGTGTATGGCAAAAAAATAAATTAAAAAAAAATATGTTTTTACATCAATGCACTTGAATAACAATATGTCAAAGACCATATGCTGCTTTGATTTTTTCTTCCCACTTATCCCAATTATATTTTAATATTGGGAAACCACGCATATGAGCTCTATGGGATAATTCGTGTGCCTTGTTTTCTAGAATCAAATTAAAAACTTCCCTGAGAGATGGCACATCTTGGGACTTCCAATGTCTAGGTAAACAGGATGTAGCAGCGATCAAAATGTGACCTATGATTATTTTGTCTGTTCTATTAATGGACTCCGGGAGTTTTTTAAATAAGGCTAGTTCCGAGGTTAAAATGCTAATGGTCCTGTCCACTTTAATAATTAGGTCGTGAATCAATTTCCAATATTTAGTTAATTTAGGACAGAACCACCAGATATGGGCCATATTGCCCACACCCCCACAATCCCTCCAACACCGGTCAGAATACATATTATTCATGTTGTGCAATCTAGACGGGGCCAGGTACCAACGATATAAAATTTTATAATGATTTTCAAAGTGGTCGGTGCAATACGAAATACCTTTTAAAGCTTTAAAAAAACCGAACCATTCTTCTAGATCGTACTGGGCACCCAACTCCGTCTCCCATGACAACATGTGTTTTAATTTAACTAGGGGCTTGGCGTTATAAAACGAGTAGCATAAGGATATCATGCCTTTACTAGTGGGGCTGCATAAAAAAGCTTTCTCTAATGGAGACATCTCAAGCGTTTTATAGTTTTTATCTGTTTCAGGTACCTTATATAGTTCTTTCAATTTGTCAATGATTACCTTACAATCCAACTCACATACATTCGTTAATCCATACTTAAGTTTCAATTTTTCCAAAGAAAGAATAGCATTGCCGTGAAAAAAATTGTCAAGATTAGTTATAGAGCATTCCTTCAACAGTTCTATTTTTAAGGATGGGATATAATCTTTCAATAACTCAATAGGCATTGCTCTATATAAGCTGGGAGAATTATCATTTTTAAAAACAATATCCCAGGCCTTAAGTGTAGTCTTGGTGGATAAAAATAATTTTGTAATTCCAGGTCTTGTCTTAGAATTTAACCAGGGTAATTCTGATAATCTAACCGGTAAGATTTTTGATTCTTCTATTTCCATCCATCTGGGTTTATCAACCTGATTATTAAATCTCACAGCCACTGCAGCGTTAGTGGCGAAATAATATTTGCGGACATCGGGAACACCGATACCGCCATTCGATTTGTGGTGCTGCAAGGAAGTGAGCTTCACACGAGCAGGCTTATTCCCCCAGATGAACTTCATCATTGTCGAATGAACTTTATTAAAAAATGATAATGGGATGGACAAAGGGATGGTCCTAAAAAAATATAGAATTTTTGGTAGTATCGTCATTTTAACAGATGCGACCCTCCCCAGCCAGGAAAGTTCCATTCCGCCCCATCTCTCCATCTCTTTTTGTAGGTCCGACCATGCTTTCCTCAAGTTGTGATTATGCATATTTACCAAATTTTTGCATAAATTAATGCCAAGGTATTCCATGTAGTCAGCTCTCCAATCAAATAAATATAATTTCTTAAGGGCAATGGTTTCCGATTTTTTTAAATGAAATGGGAGGGCCTGAGACTTAGACTCATTTAATTTGTAGTACGATACCTCGCCAAATTGAGTTAAAATGTCTTTTAGGTGGCTCAAAGATTCTTTTGGGTGTTTGACAGCTAGAATTATGTCATCTGCAAACAGGCCAATTTTGTGAGCGGATTCTTTAACAACAATTCCTGCAATTTGTGGGGTTGTTCTAATTAGTTCAGCCAGGGGTTCTATTGCTAAAACAAATAGAATTGGAGATAAAGGGCACCCCTGTCTCGTTCCATTGGTTAGAGAAAACGTTTTAGATGTGAAACCGGAAGCTGAGACATGGGCGGAAGGTGCACAATATAGCGCCTTAATTGCTGTGATAAAAGATGATGGTATGTTGAATCTTTCTAACGTTCTCCATAAATATCCCCAATGTATCCTGTCAAACGCCTTCTCTGCGTCTAGAGATAGAAGCAATGAAGGCGTTTTGGTCATATTGATGTGCTGAATCAAGTTTATGAATCTTCTAGTCCCGTCGGGCGCCTGTCTATCCTTTACAAAACCCACTTGATCCTTATTTATTAGCAATGGGATTAAGTTGGTTAATCTATTTGCGAGAACTTTAGAATAAATCTTTGAGTCATTATTGATTAGGGAAATGGGTCTAAAATTGTGGCATCTATCAGGAGTTTTTCCCGGTTTTGGCAAGGTGACTATTCGTGCGCACAAGGACTCCTCTGGCATCGTTCCCCCGGACTTATAGGAATTGAATAATTTGGTCATATGGGGAATTAAAATTTCTTGAAAAGTTTTATAATATAAAATAGTGAATCCATCGGGACCAGGGGCTTTTCCGGATGGCATAAGTTTAATCGCCTCAGCTATCTCTTTCGCTGATATTTCACATTCTAAGCTTTCTAAGTGTCCTAGAGACAGCCGAGGCAATGTCACTCTGTCTAAAAATTTATCAATGGTTGTTGCAGAAGGCTGGGTAAGGTTCGAATCACATTCTAAATTATAAAGTTTACTATAATACTCTGCAAACATGTCACTGATTTTAGTAGGATGAAACACTTTTCGCCCCTGATCATCAAGTAAATACGCTATTTTTGATTGTGCATTCACATGCCGGAGTTTGGATGCCAAAAGAGTAGAGGCCCTGTTGCCTTTTAAGTAAAATGTTTTCCTGAGACGTCTCACCATAAGAGATGTACGATCTAAATTAATTTTGTTAATTTTAGCCTTAATTTCTCCTATCATTGCTGATAGGGAAGACGAGGGACCAAATTTATTAGCCTGATTCAAATTGTACAATTCTTTTTCCAATGTTCTTAAATTATTGCTATTAAGTTTCTTCAGGTGAGACGCTCTAGAAATAAAATGACCTCTTAATACAGCCTTATGCGCATTCCAAGACACCTCGCCAGGAACCTCTGGTGAGGCATTTTCCAAAAAGTAATCGCTCAAGGCTTTCTCCGCCAATGATCTGTTTACAACATCGTTTAATAAATAATCGCCTAACTTCCAGGATCTATTCGGGGCTGAGGAAACAATTTCGTCAATATGCATTATGATTGGAGCATGGTCAGACCAGTTAATGTCTAAGATATCAGATTTCAAGATGTGCGGGATTAAAGCGCTCTGGACCATAAACCTGTCCAGCCTGGAATACATATTTTTAGATACAGAATAATACGTAAAATCTCTTTCATTCTCATGCATCAGTCTCCAGGAATCATATAAACCACATTCAATCATGTATCTGGAACATTTGTTAGCTAATCTGTCACTGTCTCCTCTATGTTGTTGATCATTGTCTTCCCTAGCGTTATCCAATTCACCGTCCATAACAAAATTCGTATCGCCACACATTACCAAGCTGCCTCTCACATTCTCACCCACTAAGTCCATCAATTTCCTAAAGAACTGCAACTGACCGGTGTTGGGAAAATACACGTTCACTATGGTATATTCAATAGTGTTAAGTGAACCTATCCATATTAAATACCTCCCGTCATCATCCGTCATTACTTTGTTCGTTGAACATGCTACATTCCTGTGGAAGAAAATCGATGTACCTCTAGACTTGGATTTATAAGTGCTATGATATTGGACTGGGAAAAGCTTTGACATAATCTTATGTGTTTTATCATTTTTAAAATGCGTTTCCTGTACACAGATGACATCTGATTTGTTGGATTTTGCTTCTTTGAATAGTAAGCGTCTTTTGTGGGCGGTGTTCAGGCCTCTCACATTAAATGACATATATTTTAAAACCATAATTTATGGAACAGCAATGCTTGATAAAGAGTAAAGGAATATTCAACTTTGTGAGAGTCCGAACAGCCGCCTTCCAATAAAGAAACATCCAACAATAACGTCACAACAAACTCAAGATGTGTACATGTGTGTACAGGAATAAATAAACAAATTTGTGCAAGTCGCTGATGCCACATAATATGCATTTTTGTATGAGGCATTTCTGTGATTCGTGGTCTGGAAACATTTCTACCAAATTTTAAAGGATGGATGATCAAAGAAAATAGAAAAATAAAAATATCAACGGGGTACAAAAAACTTGGGTATATACCCCTATCAGGGGAAACAAACAAACAGTGAAAAGGGGCCATGAGGGAGAGCAAAAAAAGTTTCTCCATCTCAGGGTATTAGGCCCAGGTTGGGGGGAGAGAAGGCTGCTGGATACAAGGGGAGCAATATAAATAAACAAACAAAAAAAATAAATAAAAAATTTTTAAAAAAATTTAAAAAAAAAAATAAAAAAAAATCACAGAACAATAAAAAAATAATAAAATTAAATACGAAATGATGTGTAAAAAAAACCAAGGGACCATAAAATAATATTGAATGTAAAAATTTGGAAAGATTTAAGTGGTCCAATCGGTTTCTGATAGAAACCGTTAAGTCGCATATCATATAATCATTGGTGCGCAAATTCTAAGGGCAGTCATAACCAGGAGAAACAAGTCAAAATTCAAAGTAATCCCGCTAAATCTCCAGACTGGAGCAGGACTCGAAAGCCTGTTGCAGAGATAAAGTTTTCTCAGAACCAAGCCATAAAAATCAATAGAGAAAAAAAATCAAAAAAAAAAATCATGAAAATAAACGTGTATATATAAAAAGAAAATCCTTAGTGAAGATAGGAAGAACATCTTAACTTGAAGTGTCGAACGATTTGCGACCGTGGAAAATGAAGACTGTAGCTCTATGAACTGGAAACTCAGGAAGTGTCCGATTTGCTTCTCTTGCTGGCCTGCAGAGGAGTAGATGGCGAGAGACTATGAGGCGATACCTGACTTCTATTCATGGATTGGAAGAGTTCCATTCCTTCCTCAGGCGACGTGATGATAAAATTCCTGCCATCCATGCGGAAAAGGACTTTGACCGGGAATCCCCATCTATATCTTATCCCTCTTCGTCTTAGATCCGCGGTAAAAAGTTGAAATTCTCTGCGTCGCCTCATTGTTTGGGCAGAGAAGTCTTGGAAGACCTTCATACCGCTGTAGTCCCCCGTGAGACCTGACGTGCGTACTGCACCCAGAAATTCCTCTTTAATGTGGTAATAGTGAAATCTCACTATCACATCTTTGGGTGCAGCCGCAGGCGCATTACCGGGTTTAGGCAATCTATGGATGCGGTCCAAGCAGATCCGTAATTTTGGCAGTTGGTAGAGCTGACTTCACTATTGCCTGGAAATAACTTTGTAATTCCAGAGAGTCTATATTTTCAGGGATCCCCCTGATCCTTAGGTTATTACGCCTACTTCTATCCTCGGCGTCCGCTAACTTTTCCGCTTGTTGGTGTACTTGCTTCTGAAGCTCTTTTACAGTTTCAACCAAGTCCATGTGAGATTGCTCTTGAGAGTGCAATCTATTCTCTATTATTTCCGTCCGCTGATTAATGCCCTCCATGGCTCCATATAAAGTGTCAAAGTCCTTCTTAAAGTCGTTTTTCAGATCGACTCTCAAATCTTTAATGAGTTGTATTATCATGCCAGCTGATGGTGGCAGATCATCCGCCAATTCAGGTGGCATATTAGGATTGTAAGTCGCAGCCATAAATGTGGTGGTAGCCATATTGGAGGTGGCAGTGGCCATCTTGGGAGTGGAATATACAATGTCTGGTCTGGCAGCCATCTTTGTTGTGGCATCATGATCCTTTCTCTGTGGTAGTGCAGAGAAAGTGCTTGTTTGGAGCATTGCAGCTCCTATTTCCATATTATTGACCTCTGGGCTTTCCATAGCCCTTACTGTGCCTTTAAAAGTTTGGGGTCGGATAGCAGAGCCCCCCCCCACCGGGACCGACAACCTGGAGGCCGAGGATCCCGATGGGGAGCGAGACCTCACACTACCCTCCCCTTTACTTGCAGCCCGGTCACTTTTGTAAGTGAGTGACCGGGCTGCTCTATGCTGAGACCGCGAGCGGCTTGCTGGGTGGTCCTTGCCGCTCGCGGGAGACACAGCTTTGTGCTCCGAGCATGCTGAGTGCTCGGAGCACTCTGAGCCGCACACAGAGGTGTCGGCTAGTGCGGCCGCGGTCCCGCCGCTCTCTGGATGCCGCGAGCGGGTCGCGACCGCACAAGCATACGATTTAGCATGGGAGACCGGGAGGGAGGTGGGGAGGGATTTCCCCGGCGCCACCAACGAGATTTTAAGCGGCGAAACAAGCCGCGAGCCAGGCTTGGAGGCAGGGGAGTGAGCCTGGGCACCCTTACTCACCCCAGCAGCTCCTGCTCCCGATTTCTTCATTGCAGGTGCGGATTTTTCGTTTTTCCTTTGCTTCTCCATGTCAAGACTGTCATCAGCTATTAGTATTTATAAGTAAAATTTATCCATCACAGTTAAATTAGCACTTTGTGAATGAAATTGCCCCCCTTGTCCAGGAGCCTCTCTAAAACGTGGCCATCTAAGATGGTGGCCAAGACACGCCCCCCTCTGTGTTATTTCCTATACCACTCCATGCTATGTAGCTGCTGTACCACTTGTTAACATTGATTTATTGTTATTCTGGGTTACTTTATGCAGTTTTTCTCACTCTGCTGTATGGGGAATGGGTGTGCCAGCTTTGAAGCTTTGACTCTGCCTGTACTCTGTTTCCCCTCCCTGGGTTCCCCTGCTGGGCTCTGTCGCCCATACCCTTTCTCCCTTATTCCCCACCTGCTCCCCGCGGCCCATGGCAGTGCCGCGCGAGCACCACGCGGTAGGCCGCGGCGGCCATTTTGTTGGAGCCGCGGTGGCCATTTTGTTGGAGCCGCGGCGGCCATTTTTTCGGAGCCGCATGGGCTCCGTGCGTCGCAAACAGCCCGGTCTCACCCACCGAGCTGCCCTGCTGCCTGCTGGCCATGTGGCCAGCCTTCCCTCTCCCTATATAAGGGGAGATAGCCCAATATTTCAGCTATCCCCCCCCTACTTACTGTGCCTGTCTCACATGCTGCATATGTAACAGATCCTGGATAGCAGGATCTGTCCCAGGCACTCTCACAGCTCACACTGCAGCTTACTATGATGTCTGATGCAATGTGACTAGGTTCTCTATCCTAGCAGTAAACTTGCCACACTTTTTGCTACTAAGGAGAATCTTAGATTTACAGGGGTATGTTACTGCTCAAATAAATATCTTTGTTTAAAAATCATTGTCTAACAAGACTATGCCACATGTGATATATGCTAATCAAGCCTTTCTCTCAACAAATATATGGTCTGTTTTCAGCACCTAGCTCCCCTGCCAAGGTTTTGCTGCCCTTCCTGCAAAAGGGCTTAACATTTTTCCACTATACATACACTTCAAAGTGTATCCTAATATTATGCCTGAGTGGTCTGTAGATGTGCATCAGCTTCTAGCTGTATGGACCCTTCTACCCCTCAGGGGGACTAACCGGCCCCACATACAGCCCTGTTATTACTAGGGGTGCCCCCCCTCGTCCATATTTCTGGGGGTCTACCCGCTACTGGACCATAATAATGGACGTGTGACAACATTGTGGGCTGGGTGACCCCCTCCCTCTGGCAACATGGCTACTGATGAGTACCCTGCTGGCTCTACGGTGTCCTGTAGGATTAATGCTGAGGGTGACCCCCTCCTGCTTCCTTCACTTATGCTCTGGCAATGTCCTGTTATTATCATACCGAGGGGGAACCCCTCCCACAGTCTGCACTGCTGGATCTGCAGCGTCCGGGTATACCCGTAAAAGAGGGTACCCCTCCCACTGATTGAGCTACTGTTCTTACGGTGCCCTGCTATACGCAGATACTGAGGGTGACCCCCTCCTGTGGACTATTCTGCTGGACCTACGGGGTCATAACCATAATGAGAGTGACGCCCTCTCGCTGACTGCACTACTGGGTGAACAGACCTCTATGTTACCACACTGAGGGTGACCCCCTCTTACCTACAGCTCTGCTGGATCTGCAATGCCCGGTTATGGTTAAATGAGGGTTTAGCTAGGCAGTCTATTGCTGGGTTTAGCTAGGCAGTCTATTGCTGTGTTTATCTAGGCAGTCTATTGCTGTGTTTATCTAGGCAGTCTATTGCTGGGTTTAGCTAGGCAGTCTATTGCTTGGTTTAGCTAGGCAGTCTATTGCTGTGTTTATCTAGGCAGTCTATTGCTGGGTTTATCTAGGCAGTCTATTGCTGTGTTTATCTAGGCAGTCTATTGCTGGGTTTAGCTAGGCAGTCTATTGCTGGGTTTAGCTAGGCAGTCTATTGCTGGGTTTAGCTAGGCAGTCTATTGCTGGGTTTAGCTAGGCAGTCTATTGCTGTGTTTATCTAGGCAGTCTATTGCTGGGTTTATCTAGGCAGTCTATTGCTGGGTTTATCTAGGCAGTCTATTGCTGGGTTTAGCTAGGCAGTCTATTGCTGGGTTTAGCTAGGCAGTCTATTGCTGGGTTTAGCTAGGCAGTCTATTGCTGGGTTTAGCTGGGCAGTTTATTCTGTGTTATTTCCTATACCACTCCATGCTATGTAGCTGCTGTACCACTTGTTAACATTGATTTATTGTTATTCTGGGTTACTTTATGCAGTTTTTCTCACTCTGCTGTATGGGGAATGGGTGTGCCAGCTTTGAAGCTTTGACTCTGCCTGTACTCTGTTTCCCCTCCCTGGGTTCCCCTGCTGGGCTCTGTCGCCCATACCCTTTCTCCCTTATTCCCCACCTGCTCCCCGCGGCCCATGGCAGTGCCGCGCGAGCACCACGCGGTAGGCCGCGGCGGCCATTTTGTTGGAGCCGCGGTGGCCATTTTGTTGGAGCCGCGGCGGCCATTTTTTCGGAGCCGCATGGGCTCCGTGCGTCGCAAACAGCCCGGTCTCACCCACCGAGCTGCCCTGCTGCCTGCTGGCCATGTGGCCAGCCTTCCCTCTCCCTATATAAGGGGAGATAGCCCAATATTTCAGCTATCCCCCCCTACTTACTGTGCCTGTCTCACATGCTGCATATGTAACAGATCCTGGATAGCAGG
The DNA here is from genome assembly GCF_036172605.1 of Pelobates fuscus. Taxonomy (NCBI): domain Eukaryota; kingdom Metazoa; phylum Chordata; class Amphibia; order Anura; family Pelobatidae; genus Pelobates; species Pelobates fuscus. The sequence goes on from NC_086317.1 coordinate 484,547,068, forward strand.
ATCTGTCCCAGGCACTCTCACAGCTCACACTGCAGCTTACTATGATGTCTGATGCAATGTGACTAGGTTCTCTATCCTAGCAGTAAACTTGCCACACTTTTTGCTACTAAGGAGAATCTTAGATTTACAGGGGTATGTTACTGCTCAAATAAATATCTTTGTTTATAAATCATTGTCTAACAAGACTATGCCACATGTGATATATGCTAATCAAGCCTTTCTCTCAACAAATATATGGTCTGTTTTCAGCACCTAGCTCCCCTGCCAAGGTTTTGCTGCCCTTCCTGCAAAAGGGCTTAACATTTTTCCACTATACATACACTTCAAAGTGTATCCTAATATTATGCCTGAGTGGTCTGTAGATGTGCATCAGCTTCTAGCTGTATGGACCCTTCTACCCCTCAGGGGGACTAACCGGCCCCACATACAGCCCTGTTATTACTAGGGGTGCCCCCCCCTCGTCCATATTTCTGGGGGTCTACCCGCTACTGGACCATAATAATGGACGTGTGACAACATTGTGGGCTGGGTGACCCCCTCCCTCTGGCAACATGGCTACTGATGAGTACCCTGCTGGCTCTACGGTGTCCTGTAGGATTAATGCTGAGGGTGACCCCCTCCTGCTTCCTTCACTTATGCTCTGGCAATGTCCTGTTATTATCATACCGAGGGGGAACCCCTCCCACAGTCTGCACTGCTGGATCTGCAGCGTCCGGGTATACCCGTAAAAGAGGGTACCCCTCCCACTGATTGAGCTACTGTTCTTACGGTGCCCTGCTATACGCAGATACTGAGGGTGACCCCCTCCTGTGGACTATTCTGCTGGACCTACGGGGTCATAACCATAATGAGAGTGACGCCCTCTCGCTGACTGCACTACTGGGTGTACAGACCTCTATGTTACCACACTGAGGGTGACCCCCTCTTACCTACAGCTCTGCTGGATCTGCAATGCCCGGTTATGGTTAAATGAGGGTGACCCCCTCCTGCCGTCTGCACTGCTGGACCGGCAATGTCCGGCTACTTTTATTATACGGCTAACCACTACGGCACTACTATACCTACAGTGTCCGATTATGTTCAGACTGAGGGTGACCCCCTCTCCTGCTGGCCTATACTGCATAGTATGCTTGTGCTTGTTGGGTGACCCCCTCTTGCACGCTGGGTGATCCCCATCTGGCCGCACCAGGTATCACTCAGACAGTGTTACCTCTGTGGCAGTTATGCAATCACGTCTGAAGGTTAACCACTATGGCACTACTGTACCTATAGTGTCTGATTATGTTCAGACTGAGTGTGACCCCCCTCCCCTGCTGGCCTACACTGTATAGTATGCTTGTGCTCATTGGGTGACCCCCTCTTGCACGCTGGGTGACCCCCAGCTGGCTGCACCAGGTATCACTCAGACAGTGTTACCTCTGTGGCAGTTATGCAATCACGTCTGAAGGTTAACCACTATGGCACTACTGTACCTACAGTGTCCGATTATGTTCAGACTGAGTGTGACCCCCTCCCCTGCTGGCCTATACTGCATACTATGCTTGTGCTTGTTGGGTGACCCCCTCTTGCACGCTGGGTGACCCCCAGCTGGCCGCACCAGGTATCACTCCGACAGTGTTACCTCTATGGCAGTTATGCAATCACGTCTAAAGGACGAATCTCCCGTGCCCAGAAGGTCACTTGGCCTGTCCTCATGCCACCCCGCTGACCTCACTGCCAGAAACCATCGATACCCTACAGGGGACGCTCCACCGGCCATCCTAGATGCTACACCAAGCACCCCTGGTACGCGTTGGCTAACGGATGGATTCATCTAGAGGATCAGTCTTCATGACAGAGTCCGGAGAGGACCCCGCAGACACCTGATACAGGGTTTGCACTCTATCCGGGACTAACCACTGGATGTCGACGACACGTGGACACAGATGTTTCCTCGGGACAAATGGCGCGTTACAGCTTGGAAAGCGAAAAATACTAATACCTATATGACTTATAGGTATCGCCTAGTTGGTTTGTACCCCTGAGAACCGCAAAACGGGGATCAAGGTTACGGAACCTTGGACCATTCCATGAGCGATACGCATGACCAAAAGAGGCGTCCATTCCGAAGTTGCCATGCTGGGCGAAGGGTGCGGCGGAGTGGACTCCCGCCCCATCCCCATGCTACATGGCGTGGATGATTGGTTCTCTCCCTCAACTGGACATGAGAGAAACCCACATGGATTTTGCCATCAACATGGACATATTGAATCTGACTCACTCCCAGTCAACCCAGTTTCTGGTCTTTCATAGAATATTCGGTCCAGGCAGTGCTCCGCCTCCCGAGGACCAAGATGTCCGTCTTCAAGGAGAATGCCAGGCATATGCTCCGCAACCTGCGGGTCACACTTAGGGGCCCAACCCGGTCGGTTGACCAGTTGTTATTCGCCATCGAGGCCATACCTCCAGGATCCGGTACTATCAGCCGCTCCATCATGGGTCTTCGGCCTGGTATGACCGAATCATGTGACCTTCGGAGAAGATCATCTAAAACTTAATTGATGACTCCGACATAGGGGGACCTGGCCTACCTAGGAGTTTCGGACCCCAACCAACTTCGGCCTGGACTCTGGAGTCCAAAGGAGGGACCTCTTCACGCCGACTGCATGGAACTACCTGCAGGTTTGTTCAACGTTTACAGCTTTCCCAGGGGAAGTAGTACTGCTCGCTACTTTCCGGCCTGGACTTATCACTGGTTGCCCACTTTGGACTGCAGTCGGATCTCACGTAGGATCGCTATCTATAGCGTCTGGACAAGTATTCGTCATTTGTGACAATGTCTGCGGGATGAGACACTCATGTGGTGGACGGCTTCACCCGACCATGGAGAGACCCCAATGATTGGTTGCCTCACCCTCCGGGACCTCGAGTACTGGCATGATTAAATTCGGTGCGAACTGCCATACGAAGCGGTTCTCCAGCTGGCTGCCGGACCCTCAGCAAGACGAGGGACGCGTTTTCCAAGCTTGGTCTCCTTCGGGGCATACGCATCCTGTTTACCTCCAGGATACTTCGGGCTTTGCTTCAGACCGAATTCCTGGGAGTGTCGTTTCGCCTGGCCACACCACTTCGGAGGAGTCCTCCATGCTTTCCCCTTCTGCTGGAGTTTGCCATGGGAAGGCAATCTACAACTCCCTGTCTCTTCATGTCCTGTGTGGGATCCACAAGGGGGACCCATGACTGGTGTCTGGAGAGATGTTTGGGTCCCTATGGCTGTCCCCATTGTCTGGCTGAGTTGCCCTCTCAGGGTAGGATCGTATGGGGCCATTCACGTCCTATGTCAGCTAGAGGACGACTCATGTGCGTTTTCTCAAGATTCTGGCATTGGTAAGGATCTCTTGGTCTGCAGTCTACCAAGAGGAGTCTACCACAACAAGAGGACATAGTCTTAAATTAGAGGGACAAAGGTTTAAAAATAATATCAGGAAGTATTACTTTACTGAGAGGGTAGTGGATGCATGGAATAGCCTTCCAGCTGAAGTGGTAGAGGTTAACACAGTAAATGAGTTTAAGCATGCGTGGGATAGGCATAAGGCTATCCTAACTATAAGATAATGCCAGGGACTAATGAGAGTATTTAGAAAACTGGGCAGACTAGATGGGCCGAATGGTTCTTATCTGCCGTCACATTCTATGTTTCTATGTTTCTATGTTTCTACCTTACGGGAGCCCTATCTCTCGCTATTCCTCAAGTCTAGTGGTATCGTGCGTTCTGCATTTCCTTGAGGAATGACCTGATGACAAGGACTTGCCTTGCGCCAGTTTTTCCGCTTACGGTTTTCCCCAGTACATCTTGTATTTCATGGCGTTCTGACGTCATGGTATCAACGTAGTGTCTTCTTCCTTCTTGCCGTTCAGTACATCGGTTTCTGCTCCACACATATTTCATTTCTATTCGTCCTCTGTGTTGTACCCCTATTCTCCGGATAGGCCACGGCTCTGTTGACAGGTTGTTCACGACCATGTAGATCCAGGTGCTGGTTCTTTCCTCCGTCTACTCATGGACGGCTGTTGATTTCTGCGAACGGCCGTTTGAATTGTTTCTGCATTTTCTCTGCACCGCTGCTTAGTTTAGGGAATGGGTTTTTCTATTCTCCTTTTATTTCAGTCCTCTATGTCATATTGCTTCTGGTTCTACTATTTGGGCGTTAAAATTGCAAATATGAAGCCTCCTGTCCTGCCATAAAATTAGGGATTATTCTAGCCTCGGTGAGGGAATAATCTAAATTTTATTAAAGACAGGAGGCGAATATTTCCCCCTTGTTTTCTTACGTTCCCTCCCTGGATTTGGGTCTTATAATTATTTGGGGATATTGTTATGTTTTGTGAATGCATTGTTTTACATAATATACCGTATATACTCGAGTATAAGCCGACCCGAATATAAGCCGAGGCCCCTAATTTTATCCCAAAAAACTGGGAAAACTTATTGACTCGAGTATAAGACTAGGGTGGGAAATGCAGCAGCTACTGGTAAATTTCTAAATAAAATTAGATCCTAAAAAAAATATATTAATTGAATATTTATTTACAGTGTGTGTATAATGAATGCAGTGTGTGCGTATGTGTGTGTGTATGAGTGCAGCGTGTGTGTATGAGTGCAGCGTGTGTGTATGAGTGCAGTGTGTGTATGAGTGCAGTGTGTGTGTGCATGAATGCAGTGTGTGTGTGTATGAATGCAGTGTGTGAATGCAGTGTGTGCAGGGCCGGTGCAAGGATATTTGCCGCCGTAGGCAAAAAACATTTTGCCGCCCCCTCCCCCCCCATATGTCCTGACTTCCCCTCCTCCTCCCTCAGTGGTCCTTACCTCCCCACCCCCGTGTTCCTTCACCCCCCCCCAGTGGTCCTGACTCACCCCTCCCCTAGTGGTCCTTACCCTCCCCTCCCCTAGTGGTCCTTATCCCACCCCCTCCCTCTCATAGTGGTCCTTATCCCCCTTCTCCCTCCCATAGTGTTCCTTATCCCCCCCCATCCCTCCCATAGTGGTCCATATACCCCCCCCCTCCCTCCCATAGTGGTCCTTATACCCCCCCTCCCTCCCATAGTGGTCCTTATCCCCCCCTCCCTCCCATAGCGGTCCTTATACCCCCCCTCCCTCCCATAGTGGTCCTTATCCCCCCTCCCTCCCATAGTGGTCCTTATACCCCCCTCCCTCCCATAGTGGTCCTTATCCCCCCTCCCTCCCATAGTGGTCCTTATACCCCCCCTCCCTCCCATAGTGGTCCTTATACCCCCCCCCTCCCTCCCATAGCGGTCCTTATACCCCCCCTCCCTCCCATAGTGGTCCTTATCCCCCCTCCCTCCCATAGTGGTCCTTATACCCCCCTCCCTCCCATAGCGGTCCTTATACCCCCCCATCCCTCCCATAGTGGTCCTTATACCCCCCCCCCTCCCATAGTGGTCCTTATACCCCTTTTTTTGTTATTATTAATTTTTTTTTTATTATTATTATTTTGTTATTATTATTTCTTATTTTATTTATATATTTTTTTTTCGTCCCCCCTCCCTGCTTGATACATAGCAGGGAGGGGGGCTCCTTCCCTGGTGGTCCAGCATTGGCAGTTCAGTGGGGGGGAGAGGGGGGCTGGCAGAGCTGTACTTACCTTTCCTGCAGCTCCTGTCAGCTCTCTCCTCCTCCGCGCGGTCTGTGCAGCTCCCTCTGTCAGCTCCCAGTGTAAGTCTCGCGAGAGCCGCGCTCTCGCGAGATTTACACTGGGAGCTGACCGAGGTGCTGACCGGACGGCGCAGAGGAGGAGAGAGCTGACAGGAGCTGCAGGAAAGGTAAGTACAGCTCTGCCAGCCCCCCTCTCCCCCCAGTCTGTATTATGGCAATGCAAATTGCCATAATACAGACCTTGACTCGAGTATAAGCCGAGTTGGGGTTTTTCAGCCCAAAAAATGGGCTGAAAAACTCGGCTTATACTCGAGTATATACGGTAGGTTATTTCTATTATTCGGTGATGATTGTCTGTGTGCATTTTTATTCATCATGTTTGTGTTGTAATTATGTTTCGTCAATGCCTTTTAGTTTAGGTACATACTAGATACTAGGTCTTCATAAGATCTGTAGACTTTGTTTATTCATCAGGTATTATGATGTGCAAGTGATATTGTATGGATATGACATCTTGCCTTGACAGTTTACTTTCACGATGTTTTCCTTTTTCTTGCAGTGTAATCTATTTTCTCTCTGGGCTTGACAATTATTTCTCTGGATGTGTCTGCTACAAGGTGGATTCGTTGGTTTCCTTGCTCTCCTGCTCGACCTCATCAAAGAAAGAGGAAGTGGAAGAGCCTGCTTAAGGGTTTTATACTACTGTTGTTTTGTTCTGATTGGTTGTTTTGAAAAGTTCTGTTAACTGTTTCTTTGCTGCTGGAGGTTTCAGTAAAGAAGGTAAAGCAAATATTCGCCTCCTGTCTTTAATAAAATTTAGATTATTCCCTCACCGAGGCTAGAATAATCCCTAATATGTCAATAACAAATATAAAGAGCTAAAGAAAGAAAAACAAAAACACTACCAATAGGTGTATCATGGTTAAATATGATATAGCAATCATAATTATAGTTGTCACAGAAAGTAAAATAAAAACTTAACTTTTAATAGATAATTCAAAAAGCCAAAAAGGGTAAAAGTAAAATAACAGAAAGCACAGACCAGGGTAGTATGGTCCTACGAAAAGAGTATTAACTGGCTATAGCAGCACTAAGCGTTATAAATCAGTCTAACTACCTGAAAGGAACAAAGTATCAAAAAAAAAAAATACTAAATAATGGCAAGTATACAGTGTGTGACAAAATGCCTTTTGTCACTGGATTTTTATATGACCAACTGCCCTTTGCCCCTGGCTGTTGGAGAAGCGCTGGCATCGGGGCAGAGCGCAGCTGGCCTCAGCCCCCCATATCCCCACAGCGTGTTGCCCACTACCACCAGAGGAACCACCAGGTGCAGTAAAAGTGTGTTGTGGGTGGGCTACTCATGTGCTTGTTCACTGTGGGTGGGTTTATCTACTAACTCAGGCACTGACCGACAGGTCAGGTACCTGGTTAGTCTCCCCCCCAAAGGGAAGATATGTGACAAAATGCCTTTTGTCACTGGATTTTTATTAATGAGAAAATAATGCAGCGCACTCAGACTACAAAAATACAAAAAACAAAGAAGGCTACTAAAATGCCTAACTAAGTATAAATATGGGGATTTGGTTCTGTTATGGTACTTTTTGAAAGTAAACCAAAATGTTCAAATGTCTATCTGTTCCTGTCCAAATCAATAAAATTAAATTGCGTATATACGCTGAAGTAATTAAGTCTGACACACAAGGTTCAGGTTAAAATAACTTCGAGAAAGTTTATTGGCAAGTGAAGTAAAAGCGGGTGCGCAGGCCCTTTTAAGAGGCCTTTTGCGTCATCATTGATTATTAGAATATCAGCAAATAAACATCATCAATTGGATTAATTGTTAAGTGTCGGTGTTAGTGTCTTACCTATTGGTTCAAAAAATTAAGAGGTTAGTCCCGTGTCCACCCACCAGAGGTGGGATTATTCTGGACACGGGTGGGGACAAGGGGGTCCTAAGCGTCATTTTACACGGTCAATGATATCAGGCTTCATGTCCAGGTGCAAGGTCTCTTATGAATAGAACATTTCATTACTACTGTGTTCTGTGGCCTTCAAACTATACTATCTTACAAGTTCTAAGGAGTAGCCAGCAAGTCTTAAGGAGTAGCCAGCACCTCCTGGTACTTGTCCTTGCAGGAAAACACAGTCTTTGTCTACCGTACTAATTGGGTTGAGAAGTTCAGTCACGTAATGTAGCTTTAAAATGAACAAGTTAAGTCATGAGGACAAAATGGAGGATTGAAGAAGTCAGGTTAGGAGGACAAAATGGAGGATCATCACAGTATAAAGTTAAAATGGAGTTAGTACAATAATTCAATACAAGTACAATAAAGATTTTTAATAATCCCACATCAGTCCCCCCTATGAAATGTTAGATTCTAAGAGATAAAAACTTTATTATGTTAGTATCAGAAGACGTGTTAACCCAAAGGCACAGAAACCCCGTGGCCGCTAGCTAGGTGTTAATGCAAAGTGCAAGTCTGTCCCTAGAGCTGACCCTAATAGGCTAACTCATCCATCAGTATGGCTCTCGAACACTTCACACCCATGGGTGTCCCATGGCAGCTAACCCACCACTTCTCCACACGGGGCCTTTACCATTCACTGACAGATGCTGTCCCTAAGCTAGTCCCTTCCTAGAATTCCTGCACTTTATCAACAAAAGGGATTGTTTGCAGCGGCAGACAGGGTGAGTTGACGTCTTGGAAATCTTGGTCATCAACTTCGAGATGGGTGAAAGTGGGTGCCGCTTGGTCAACAGTCTTCATGAGGGATTTTCTCAGACATGGGAGGATACAACAAAAGAGAAGAGCAAAAATAAAAAGAAAAATTAGTATAGCCATACCAATCTGCATTAAAGCCTTTTGCCATCCTGTCATCCAACCAAACCATCTTTCCCAGGGATCTTTTACCCCAGAATTCCTTTTTTTTTTTCCAATTTGACAATTTTTATTGTTTTTCAATTTTTTCTCGACAAAAAAAATAATAACAACGGGGTACAGAAAAGAAATGGGGTAGGGGTCAAGTTTTCGACATACCGTGTCTTGTCAAACAAAAGTATTTTACATTAACATTGTACACTAACACATTAATATTACAATCCTTACATGGTTACAGAAAGGAAAATTGTTTGGGGTTAGAGTGTTGATATACCATGCTTTGACAGGCAGAAGTGTTATACCTTAACTTTATACATTAATACATTAATACAATGACATTACCATTCCGTGCCCCTTACAGTCTCTCGCTATGTTTTCTGCTTAGTGTGATGACCAGCTGTTATCTAGCTCTATTCCTGTTGTTGTGGTCCGTGCCCTTTTCCTTAAGGGTTCTCATGGACTTAGGGGTTATCATCTACGTTAGTATAGCGTTATGTATTATGCGTTTCATGTTTCCCTCCACCTTCTTCCCTTTTTAACTATCTGCCCCTCCTGTCTTTTACGACCCACCTCGATCCTTTACCTTGCTATTTCCCCTATACTCTTCCCATCTCTCTATGGCTGGACCTACGTGTTTTTTGAATCCGATATGTGTGTTAGCCATTCTTTCGTATTGCCAGTTTATTGATATTTGCTGCATGAGAGCTTCCCTAGTGGGAGGTGTTGGTGACCTCCATGATCTGGCTATTAACGTCACCGCTGCTATCAGCAGGTGAAACAGTAGGGCCTCCTCAACTCTGGTCATTGCCTGTGGTAACATGAACAATATACATTGTTGGATGGAAAGTTTCCAGTGCTTACCCAGTAAGTCCTTAGCTATTCCTTCTACCATTCCCCAGTAGTCCCTAATCTCCTTGCATGACCACCAGATGTGGTTCATTGTACCCTTTTCTGTCTCGCATCTCCAGCATACATTGGGGGTGTTCGGATATATCTTAGCTAATTGTTCGGGTACCCTATACCATCTGTATTGCAGTTTTCTGATTGTTTCTAAATGCGATGTGCATCGTGTGTTGCCCTTGTGTATTGCAAACGCCCTTTGCCACTGTTCTTCATCTATGTCGTGCCCCAATTCTGTATGCCATGTCTTTTGGAATGTCATGTCCGGGTCTATCCTGTCGTCTATAAGCGTGTTATAGATCTTTGAAATCGTTTTCTTGGGAGGTTTATTAGAGAGGCACAGGTGTTCTATAGAATGGTTGGTGGCTGACCCTTGGTGATTTATTGGTGTCCCTGTAAGTAATGATTTAAGCTGCAAGTATGAGAATAGTGCATTGCCGGGTATGCCGTATCTCGCTTGGAGGTCTGGGAAGTGCATTAACTGGTCCCCCTGGTACATGTGGGCAATTGTAGTGCACCCCCTTTCTGACCATTTTTTTGCGTCAAATGTCGGGATCCCTAGTGTTAAGCATGAGATTGGGGCGTCCTTAGAGAGTGTCCCCTCATTTCCTTCCCTCTTCCTATTTTCGTCCCAGAATTGCAGTGTTAGTTGGGTGGTGGCTAATGGGAGTATGTGTCGGGGTCGAAGTTTTTGTGGTAGCCATAATAGGTCTTTGAGGGATGCACATTGTGTCCAGTATGCTTCTATCTTTGTCCATTGTGGAGCCTCCCCTCCCGCCGTTGCTACTTTGATCGCTGACAGCTGGGCCGCCCTATAATAGTCACGTACGCTTGGCATGCCTAATCCCCCTTTTCTGAGTGGTATTTGTAGCGTTTTATTTGCTACTCTGGGTTTCTTGTTCGCCCACACAAATCTGGTTATCAGTCTCTGGAAGGAGGCTAGGTACGCTAGTGGCAGTTTTATGGGAAGGGTTCTCAGGAGATATTGGAGCTTTGGGAGCAGCATCATTTTTAGCGCTGTAATTCTTCCTACCCATGATAGGTATTTCCCTTCCCATGAACTCAGTGTGGCTGCTGTTTCTTTCAGGAGCTTGGTGTAATTGAGTTCTAGCAGTTTGTCAGTACTCGGTGGAATGCGTATGCCTAAGTATGTTAAGTGGTCCCCTCGCCAGTCGAATGGAAAGGCGCTTTTGAGTCTAGCTAGTGTTTCTTTCGGCATCCCCAATCCCATCGCCTGCGTTTTCGTGACATTCAGCTTGTAGTAGGAGTGTTTCCCATACTCTGTGATGGTAGCCATGAGGTTGGGAAGTGATATGTGGGGCTGTGTCAGTGTTAGAAGGACATCATCCGCGAATAGACTCGCCTTGTATTCTTTATCCCCTATTGTTACCCCATGTATGGAGGAGTGTTGTCTAATTGCTGCTGCTAGGGGTTCTAATGCCATGACGTATAGGAGGGGCGACAGCGGGCAGCCTTGTCGGGAGCCGTTTGTGATCTTGAGAGGTTCCGAGACAAACCCTGCATTGATGACCCTCGCTGTTGGTGAGTGGTATAGAGCCTTGACCGCTGAGATGAATCCCTCTGGTACCCCGAACTTCCTAAGGACCTGCTCCAAGAACTCCCATCCCAGTCGGTCGAAGGCTTTTTCTGCGTCTAAGGACACTAGCACACCTCCCACTTTTAGCTTTTTGACACTGTGAACAATGTTTAGTACTTTTCTTGTATTGTCGCCCCCTTGTCTATTTTTTATAAACCCTACTTGGTCTGTATGGATGATCTGTGTGAGCAGCTCACTCAGTCGCCTTGCATAAATCTTTGCATATAGCTTGGCGTCAGTATTGAGCAGGGATATTGGGCGGAAGTTTTGAGGGCATGTGGGTGGTTTGCCTGGTTTTGGAAGTGTAATGATGTGTGCCAGCAGAGATTCGGCCGGTAGCTGTTGTGTTGCTGTGGCCTCGTTAAACGCTTTCGTTAGGTGGGGCGTTAGGATTTGGGCGAACTGCTTATAGTAGCAGTTTGCGAACCCATCCGGGCCTGGTGCCTTGCCCGATGGTAGTAGGTTAATAGCTTCCTCCACTTCCTTTGGTGTTATATTAGCCGCTAGTATGCGTTGTTGTTGCGGTGTGAATGTTGGCAAGGGTATGGCTTGTAGGTAGGAGCTAATCTCTTGTGGGGTGGGCTGGTGTGTGTTCGCATCCTCTTTTAAGTTGTACAGAGAGGCGTAGTAATGTGCAAATGTGTTACTGATATCTTTAGGTGCTGTTATTTTGTGTCCCTCTGGCGATGTTAAGTAAGCTATTTTCTGTTGTGCTTGCTTCGATTTGAGGAGGTTAGCTGTTAGTTTGCCTGCTTTATTTCCCTGGGAGTATTGGTTGGCTTTTAGTTTTTGCAGGTGTAGCCCTGTTTTTTCTATGGCTTTTGCGTGTATGGCCTGAGTTGTCTCTATAATGCGCTTTTTTAGTTCTTGTGTGGGGGCTTGTTGGTTTTGGGTGTTAAGGTCCTGCAGCTCCTTTTGCCACTGTCTCATCTGTGCTTGTGCCAACCTTTTTAAATACGAAGCTCTTTTTATCAAAAGGCCTCTGGCTACTGATTTATGCGCTTGCCACAGTGTGTTTTGGGATATGTCTCCCGTATCGTTTTCTGTAAAGTAGTGACCTAGCTCCGTTTCTAACGTCTTCCTGAATTTGCTATCCGTGAGAAGCGAGGCGTTTAGTCTCCATGGGCTTCTATGTGTGGAGTCATATAAGTCTGTCAATGTCGCCACTACTGGCGCATGGTCTGACCACGTTAGTGGAGCTATATTGCAGTCCCTAACTTGTTCCAGATGTTGGCCTGCAATCCATATACCATCTATGCGAGAGTATGTATTGTGTACAGTGGACAAAAATGTGTACCCCCTTTCTCCCACATGTAAAGCTCGCCACACGTCATAGTAATGGTTGTCTTGGAGCAGTTTTTGTATTGCTCTGCCTTGTCTCTTAAGCGGTTTCAGTCTGGCTGGTGTATGCGGTCCAGTGGTGTCTATCGAGGGGTCTAGTACATGGTTAAAATCTCCACAAATTACCCCTATGCCTTGGCTTATAGACAACAATTTTTTGAATACCTTGTGGAGGAAGTTTCTTTGTTCCTGGTTCGGAGCATATACACTAGCAATGGAGTATACGACCCCATTAAATTTCCCCACTACCATAGCATATCTGCCCTCTGTGTCTACCTCCGAACATATTAGTGTGAACGCCACATCCTTACTGATAAGTATTGATGCCCCTTTCGATTTATTCGAGTACGTGGCGTGGAATTGGTGGGGGTAATCTTGACGAAATAAGGGTGAATGTGCGTTGGCTTGGAAGTGGGTTTCTTGTAGGCATACTACGTCGGGTTTTAGTTTCTGCAAGTCTTTTCGAAGCAACCCACGCTTCGCTGGGTGGTTAAGCCCTTTAGTATTATGAGAGTATATTTTCATGGGGGGTTATACAGTCGAATTACGATTTGTGGTGTGTTAGTGCTATCTGATTTGGGGAAGGACACCGTTCCCAGCTCAATCGAACATGGTGTCCGCTCCCTAAGATGCTTACAGAGTCTGGGGTTATTCCCATCTGGAGGTGGAGCTATAGTGGGTGTTAAGGTGTGAGGTGGTATCTGCCATGCACGTGTACATAAAAAAACATGGATGTCTAACAGTTGAACATAAACAAATAAAACTAAACATATTGCCATGGTAATGGCTTGGTGCCTAACTTTGGCACTGTGGGGTAGGAAGTAACCTACTTCCATGCCTGTCCACAATGGTCTTACGGCCTGTGTTGGGTGGATCTTTGGTGTACGCACCAGTTATCTTAAGACTTTAAAATTACCTTTGACATTAACATTAACCTTCCCATTAGGAGTCACCTGGGTGGTGAGATCAAGTGAGTCGCCCTCAGGCCCCGGTTTTACCTTGTTGGTTAGGAGTGTAACCGCAATAACATGGTGGTTTTACCGACCTTGGACCCCTTGGCGGGCGTTGTCCCCTTTTAGAGTCCCAGTCCCAGTGTCTCTATGAGGTACCTGCCACAGTCTTAGGTTGCGGGCTACAGCCCTATCTGTTTCTGGTGATCTTCTTCCACGTGGGAGGTAGCGTGGTTCGTCCTGCGGCTTGGGTTGGTGTCTTCGGTGGTGGTAGGCCCCAGTCTTTCAAAGCTTGAATACCCGCTTCAGGAGACATGATGGCTGTCATCTTGCCTTCGTGCATAACCAATAGTTTGACTGGGAATCCCCATCTATATGGCTTCTTATGTTGTCTCAGGCTCTCCGTGATGCATGCAAAAGCTTTCCGTTTTTTCAGCGTCACTGCCGATATGTCAGCATAGATTGTAATCCCTTGGTAAGGTGATGGTAGATTCGGGCGTTGTCTGTTTGCCCTCATGATATCTTCCTTTACATGGAAGTAGTGGAGTCTCACTAGGGTGTCTCTGGGCTCATCAGATGTAAGGAATCTCGGTTTGGGAACTCTGTGGTACCTGTCTAGTAGGAGCATGTCTTGGTGCATGTCCGGGATAAGAAGTTTAAACAGCCCCTGTAGGTATGCGTGCAGATCTGCTGTGCTGACCGCTTCCGCAATCCCTCTCAGGCGCAGGTTATTTCGTCTGGATCTATCTTCCATGTCTGCCAACTTGTTTTCATAGGCCACCATTGTGTCTTGCATTTCGTTCATTTCAGCCCGCATGGCATTGTAGGCTTCGGCGTGGTCCGCCATCTTGTCTTCCAGTGATGACGTGCGTGTGCCCAGATCATGGATTTCAGACTTAATTTCGTTAAGTGATGTGTGGAGGGTGAGTTGTATCTTTTGGTGCATATCGTCCAGCATTTTTTGGATCATGCTCTGAGTTGCGGGCCCGTCCTCTTTTGAGTGTCCCTGCGGTGCAGAGGATTCCTCTTGGGCGCCATCTTGGAGCTCCTCCGGTCTCGCCGGCAATTTCCCCTGGGCATTCCGAGCGGCAAAAAAATCATTTTTTTCGCTCCTTTCAGTCTGTCTGCGACCCTTGGACTGTGACATCGTCGCTGGTGCAGTATTTTCCGCCTTTTAGGTGCTCGTTCCGCTGATTTTAGGCCGTGGTAGCACGGAGCTACATCAACATGCGACCGCTGCGCTTGAGCTCCAGGCCACGCCCCCCCAGAATTCCTTTTTAATTCTTCAGACAGGTCATTTAATTTTTCTATGGCTAAGGTAACTTTACCATTAGGGCCTGTATTTTCTGGGATATAGGTACAACATGTCATGGTGTCGGGCAAAATTTTACAAACCCCTCCTTTTTCGGCTAAGATCATATCTAGGGCCATTCTATTCTGGAAAGCCATTTGGGATGTGGCCTGCAGCTGTTCGGCCAACCCCTGGAGGGCGTCTCTGGTATAATTAACAAAACGCTGTTGATTATAATAAATGTAATTTATCCAATTTAAATTCTTGTTTGCGGTAACTATGGTAAAAATTGATTCAAATCCTGCGGCAACTTCATCCCTGGCTTTAAACTCATTGGGTACCCCCCTAGGCACTCCAATGGCATCAATATACACATGAGGATCAAAACTTCCTTTCACTGGGGCGTCACGCTTAACCTTAGTGTGTTTGGACCCATGGGTGACGAGGTGTGTGTCAGAAATGATATGTATAGGCATAATAGCTTTAGCTAGAGTACACTCCCCCCACCACTGCTTGTCCATTCTGGATCTTAGCTGTAAATCCCCACACAACCAGTAAATATCCCCTAATGACCTGGTGTGAAACTGCAACAAGTCCATAGAGACATTTCTGTAGGTAGCACAATACCCCTTGGAGAAGTTACCCAAGAATTTACCTATTCCATCGTAATTAGCATAACAAGTGTAATTACCTTTATACACGGTAATACCATCTGGGGGTTTGACATCCTGGGTTAGGAGAGGATACTCCTTTGTCCATGCAATACATATGGACCTGTTAAAATTATAGTGATAGGCAAAAAGGCTTAAAACACATTCTTCTATATCTACTGGTAGGATTAAAGGCACGGTACCCAGGTGAGGCCGGGCACCGCCACACACATAACATGCAGTTCTATTATGCTTATTAGCATTATATTTCATCCATTCTAACCATAGATTTACATCATTAAAACCTGTTTCAGCGGCCATGGTATCTTCAAAAGTGGGGTTAGCAATGGCCATCATGTCTTGAAAGGTCTGGATATGAGGTTTTAATGGGTTAGGGACCATATGGGTGGCCCCGTGCCACTCAGAAGAGTTGCACATATCTTTAAGGTAGAAATGCCCTAACTTTTTATAGGAACCCTTTTTCCAATACATTCCCATCACATACTGGTCCGCATCTGTTGGGCTTGGATGCTCAATGTTAAGAATTAATTTCATTGGTGTACTCCCCCCAGGCTTTCTCAAAGTCATCCTCTGGAGGAGGGATCTACCATGATCATCTACTTTAGATACGGCACTTTTTGGTTTGTAACCCCAGGCAGGCCCGGCATTCCATCCCGCCGCCCCCCAATGGTCACAATTGTGCCCCCATTGCTTGTCAGCTACACAAACATATGGGTCTTTCGAATGAGGAATATCTCTATAGATGCTCTGGATTTGTGGTGTGGGAAATGGGCATTCTACAATATCACAGTAGTCAAAGGTATAAGTAGCCACTTGGGTGCACGATGAATTATACCAGAAGGTGTACCCACTAATATCTTTGGTAATGGCTACTTGCTGGGCCTTCATAAGGCTAATTAAGGAGAAGATGTACCAGAGATACATGTTTGTGCGCTATTCGCTTCCTCTGGGGCAGGAGATTTCTTGCAGTGGGAAGCGTGGATCCAATTTGGCCTAACGGCCAATTTGACGGAGGTTGCGGTAATCAGGAGAACTTGGAATGGACCGTCAAATCTCGGTTCTAGGGTATTTTTCCGCACAAACTTCTTGACCAGGACCCAATCTCCGGGAAGTAGGTTATGGGAACCTGTATCCAATTCGGGATCTGGAATTGAAGAGAAAACTTGGGCATGTATTTTGTTTAGGACACTTGCAAGTTCAGTTACATAGTCTACTAAAACATCTGATTGGAGTTGCAACTGCTGCGGATAATAACAACCTAGTCTGGGTGCTGTCCCAAATAGAACCTCATATGGGGACAGTGAATGCTTCCCTCTAGGTGTGTGCCTAACACTAAATAAAGCTATTGGTAGGCTTTCTGGCCAGGGCATCTTTGTTTCTTGTGACATTTTTAACATTCTGGTTTTTAGAGTGCCATTCATGCGCTCCACTTTACCACTACTTTGTGGGTGGTAAGGGGTATGGAAGGCTAGAGTCACCCCTAGAGCAGTCCAAATTTCTTTAGTCACAGTTGCTGTAAAGGCTGGGCCTTGATCACTCTCAATGACTTCTGGGAGTCCGAATCTACATACAATATCTGTAAGTAGGCGCCTTGCGGTTGTTTTTGCAGTGATATTGGCCACTGGGTAGGCTTCTGGCCAGCCTGAGAAAATGTCCACTATTACTAGTGCATATTCATGGGACCCACTCTTGGGCATTTGGATGTGGTCAATTTGAATTCGCTGGAAGGGGTACATGGGCTTTGCCAGGTGTTTCGCAGGCACCTTAATTGGTCTTCCTGGATTGCATTTTGCACAAATGACACAGGCCTTGCAGAAGTTATTGATCAATGTTGTGATTCCAGGTGCTTCATAATACTTCTGTATGAGGGCGGCCATCAGTTCTTTTGACAGGTGTGCAGGCCCATGTGCCCATTGGACAACTGCTGGATACAGATTTCTGGGAAGACAAAATTTGAAGTTGTTGTAATATATTCCGTCCTTTTGGACAGCTCCTTTCTTTTTCCATTTCTGGATCTCTTCAGGAGTGACTGCAGCTTGCTGTTCTTGTAAAATTCGCAAATCAGTAGGAAGAGTTTGCAGAGCAAAAATAGGGACTTCTTCTTCTTCTTGTCCGGACACTTCTTCATCCACTTCCTGCAGATCCCTGGCCGCTAGCTTAGCAGCCTGATCAGCTAAATGGTTGCTCTTTGCTTCATCTGTATCCAATTTCCCATGGGCCTTGACTTTCAAGACGGCCACTTCTTCGGGAAGTAGGAGGGCATCCATTAGCTCCTTGATTGCAGTGCTGTGTTTGACTGGTGTACCGGCGGTGGTAAGAAATCCTCTTGTCTTCCAAATTAGGCCGAAGTCATGTGCCACACCCAGAGCATATCTTGAATCTGTATAGATGTTGGCTCGTTTTCCTTTGGAAATTTTGCATGCTGAAGTCAGAGCCTGTAATTCAGCTTCTTGCGCAGACATTGCTGGCGGTAAGGATGATGATTTGATGACTTCGTCTGTTGTGGTTACGGCATATCCTGTGTGATATGTTCCTCCTTCATCGGCATATCTTGATCCGTCCACAAACAGGGTAAAATCCGGATCTGGTAATGGATTCTCATGCACAGTTGGTAAGTGCACTGTTTCCATTTTCATCTGTTCAAAACAGTCATGAGGTGTTTCTGGGTCATAATCATTCTTTATGACCAAGTCTTGAAATTCCTTTTCCAGGAAATGGCGTGGCCATGCTTCTAGAAGGTCAGTTGTTGGGTATTTGGCAATACCATTTTCCTGTAGCTGTTCTTCATTCATGGTGGCCCATAGTTTTGCCATGGGCCCAAGATCATTCCATGACCTTGTCTTCAACTTGGTAACAGGAATATGTGGGATAGCGGTATCCCAATGGCGGTAGAGGTAGTTGAGTTGTTGAGGTAGCTGGACCAAGACCATGCTATTACCTTCAGAGTCACAATAGAAGTTTTGTGCAGTGAGCTTTACATCGGTCCAGTGGTAAAGCTCATCTTCATAGCAAGGTTCGGGGGAAATGTTTGGCTTGTACCACGTGGTGCAGAAGGCGTAATCCGGGCCTTCACAAAGAGGTGTCTCATCTTCATAAAATGACAAATGTGGATGCATGACTTTCTTGATACATCCACAGAGCAGGTAGATGTAGGTTTCATCTGTGATAAATCCATAATAGATACCCCCCTCAGGGAGTGGAAGAAGAGTGGACGGATTAAGCACTTGACATCTTTGGATGGAAATGTTGTCAGGCAAAAGAAGATGACACTGTAGGCGCAGGTGTCTGGCTGGAGACACGTGCTTGAGCTGGACTTGGTTGATAATAGCAGAAATGTCATGAGGGGCCAAAACAACCAGAGGGTGGCCAAGGACCAGGTCCGAGGTTCTTTCTATGAGCTCTCTTGTGGCAAAAACAGCCCTGAGACAGGAAGGAGTCCCTCTGGCCACAATGTCTAGTTGACATGAGAAATATCCAATAGGCCTCTGGCGGCCTCTTAAGTCATTCGTTTGGGTGAGAACTCCTGTTGCGTGGCCTTGTCTTTCAGAGACAAATAATTTGAAGGGTTTGGAGTAGTCAGGTAGGCCCAAGGCAGGAGCAGAAGCAATGGCACGTTTTAAAGCATCGAAATTGTCCAGAGCTTCATTGGTCAGACAGAACGGGTCAGACTTAAGAGCATCATAGAGAGGTTGCATAAGCAGAGAGGCTTCTGGGATCCATGCTCTGCAGTAGGAAATGAGGCCTAGGAAGGCATGAAGAGACTTTGAAGTCCTTGGAGGTGGAATGTCCAGAACAGCTCTTACCCGGTCCCGAGTAAGATGTCTGGTACCTTGAGATAGGCAATGTCCAAGGAAGATCACTGAAGATTGACAGAATTGCAGCTTGATGAGTGAAGCTTTGCATCCCTGTTCTGCCAAATAGGAAAGAAGACTAATTGAACACCTTTCAGTAGTGGGTATATCATCTCCGCACAGCAGTAGATCATCCACATACTGAAGCAAGACAACTTCTGGGTGCTCAGCTTGCCATGGGTCAAGAATGGTACCCATGGCCTTTGCAAATTGACTTGGAGAATTTTGTGCCCCTTGGGGCATGACAGTCCAGGTATACTGTTGCATCTCATGAGTGAAAGCAAACAGGTATTGACAGGATGGGTCCAGTGGGACACTGAAAAAGGCATTGGCCAGGTCAATAACTGTGAAGAATTTTGCAGATGGTGGGACTCCAGAGAGCAGAGTATGGGGATTTGGTACAAGAGGGGTGTCCAGGACGGTAGCTTCATTGACAGCACGGAGATCCTGAACCATCCTGTACTTCTCTGGCTCACCCTTTGGAGTTTTCTTTTTCACAGGAAATAACGGGGTGTTGCATTCAGATTTACATTTCACCAGGGCACCCTTCTCCAAGAGTGCCTTGATGTGGACAGAAATTGCAGCAGACTGTGCCGGTTTTAATGGATATTGTGGTTTTCTTGGTAATTTAGCTCCTGGAATAAGTTTTACCACCACAGGGGGAACATTTAGGTGACCTATGTCCTCTGGGCCTGAGGACCATAACTTAGCGGGCACCTGTGTTTTTAATTCCTCTGGGAAATTGGACCTTAATTCTGCTGCTTCCTCACGGGGCTTTTCTAAATGCAGCATCAGAGGCAAGGAGCACAGGGCTGAGGTGTCTGATACAGATAGAGGTGTGAACATTTCTACTTGCCCGTCTGGGGTGAAGGTGATGGATGCTTGCAGACGTGAGAGGACATCAGCACCTAACAGGTTAATTGGGCATGTGGAGGATACCACAAAGCGAGCGAGCAGGCTAGAACCAACTCGTAGTGGAGTTGTTAGAGGGCTATGTCTCGGCTGGCCATCCACTCCAACACAAGAGACATCAATATTTGACAGAAAAGATGGGTCTGGCAGGTCTTGTTCTCGCAGAACACTACGGGCTGCACCTGTGTCAACAAGGAATGTGGTAGGGTGGCCTTCAATGGGCAAAGTCACTGTGGCAAGTGGCCCCCCTTTATCCCCTGTAGACACTGCCATTACAGGGGTTACAGACACAGGCTTGCCAGTTTCCTAATCATCTGGTTCTTCAACAATTGGAACCTTTTTCACGGTCTTGGGGCCTGGGGCAGGCTTGGAGAACTTTTTGGGTGCCCCTGGTTCCCTTTTAGGTTCCGGACAATCACTTCTGTAGTGTCCCTGAGCCCCACAATTAAAACAAATTACATCCTCTAACTTGACTCCCTTGGTGCCAGAGGTGATGGGGGTAGCGCGGGCCACCATGAGGGGAGCTGGATTGGGTCTCCTTGGGGTCTGAACAGATTCCAAACCTCTAGCAACTAAAAGCAGGGTATCCAAGGGAACAACCTTATATTCAGGGCGTGCAGCAATGATTCCCTTACGAATAGAGTCTTTAACACCTTGGACAAACGCACCTGACAGCATTTGTGAATGAATTTTGTCAGTAAGATCAAATCCTAAATCTGTGAACATTTGATACAGTCTTGCATGGAACCTTTCTACTGATTCTCCTTTATCTTGAATAACATCAGTGAGGCCAGCAGCCTGATCTGCAAGTTTGTCTTTAGCCCATTCTCTTAATTGGGTGCAAAAGGTTACCCCGGAGGGGTAATCAACATCACTGGAAAGCAGATCTGTACTGAGGTGACGGGCCATACTCGGCCAGTATGCATCCCCTGCTTTAATAGCACAAATGCTCAGCAAATCACGCCATGCGGCGGAATAGGTCTTTTGAATTTGAACTATCCCTCGGTAAAAAGGCATAGGCTGTTTTTCTGGGTCGGGGAGCGATTTCATTAATGCACTAGCTTGAGTGGGGTTAAAAGCAACATATTTAGGAGGGGCCCGTTCTCCCCGACCCTTGTGTCCAAAGGGGTCATCGATAGAACGATGAGTTGAGGCTCCTGCAGCGGCTCCTGCAGCCTCCAACGAGTCCTGGGATAACCTATCCTCTTCTCCCTCATCTAATTCTATGATCTGAGCTCTTTTACGGGCAGGGCCCGAGTAAGGTGACAGGACCGGGGGATGAGAGGGGGTCCCAGATGCAGGGGTGGCTAGCGGATCATAACCAGATAGGTAGTCACCGGGAATTACCGGCATCAAGGCTGTACTGGGGGCCGCCATATTGGTGGCCGGAAAAGGTACTGCATTAGGGTTAAGGGAAGAAGTGGCGGCCATATTGGATGAGGGCACATCCGGGGCAGACTGTGCCGGACTGGGCATGACCGGAACCTGGGGAGTGGCTTGGGGAAGGGGTAGTGGATATCCGGGATAGGGCAGGGTCATGGGATATGGGAAGGGGTAGGGCCAGGCTGGGGAGGGGAAGGACGTGGGGTATTGGACTGGGGTGGAGATGGGAGGGGACGGAGAGGGATTGGTAGGGGTGGGTGTAGAGGGAGGAGCCGGGGCAAGGGTGGAAGAGGTGGTTAGCTGGGCGGATGAAAAGGGGAGGGGATCATCAACGGAGAGAGAGCGTAGGGAGGGAATGGCAGATGAAATGTTAGGGAGAGGTACAGCAGGTAGCGTAGGGATGGATGAGGATGATGGGAATGTTAGGGACGGGGAGGGGGAAAAGAAAGATCCATCAGAATTCAGGACCGGGCAGACAGGGTGTCAGGATCGGGACAGGGATCCAACACGCAGAGTACAAAGAGTGGAAAGGTACGTATACCGGGCCTTAGAATGGCCGGACTAACGTACCGAGAGTAATAAAGAATAGTCAGAGACAAGCCGAGGTCGAGGAAACGAGAAGACAGATAAGCGAGAGACAAGCCGGGTCAAGGGATAACAGAGAAGCAGGGTAGTACAACGAGCCGAGTCAAAACCAAAAGAGCAAACTAGAATACCAGAGCACTGAGTGACTAGACAAGCTAGAACCACGACAGGGCAATGAGCTGAAGTAAGGAGTAAGCTTAAATACCCTGGCTCTGGATGGAAATCACGCCTCTGACAAGTACCGATTGGATATCGGACACTTGAGTGACAGATTGCTCGTGATAGCGTCATGACGTCACGTATTGAGCGTCCTGCTAGAAAAGGACGTGGATTCCTCGCGGCCGGTGTTTAAGTGACTGGATGAACCGCGAGGAACGGAGGAAACAGCTCGCCTGGACGGATAA
Source organism: Pelobates fuscus (assembly GCF_036172605.1). Lineage (NCBI taxonomy): Eukaryota > Metazoa > Chordata > Amphibia > Anura > Pelobatidae > Pelobates > Pelobates fuscus. Next base: position 484,569,488 of record NC_086317.1, read on the forward strand.
ACCACCAAGTCTCTACCTCCCTTAGAGGTAGAGGCCTCAGGTACCCTGACAGTACCCCCCCTCTCAGATACGCCCACCGGGCGGAATGGACCGGGGCGAGATGGGAAGCGGAGGTGAAATGCTCTGCGAAGGCGAGAAGCATGAACGTCCTCCTGAGGTACCCAACTCCTCTCCTCAGGACCATATCCCCTCCAGTTGACCAGATATTGCAATTTTCCCCTTGAAATTCTGGAGTCAATGATGGAGCTGACCTCGTACTCCTCCCGACCCTCCACCTGAACAGGACGAGGCGAGGAGACCTTAGAGGAGAATTTGTTGCAAATGAGAGGTTTCAACAAGGAGACATGAAAAGAGTTAGGAATGCGTAAGGCAGGTGGCAGAGCAAGGCGATACGCAACCGGATTGATACGAGTGAGAACCCTGTAAGGACCTATGTAGCGAGGAGCAAATTTCATAGATGGAACTTTTAGGCGAATATTCTTAGTACTCAACCATACCCTATCCCCAGGAACAAAAACAGGAGCCGCTCTTCTATGTTTGTCAGCGTGTTTCTTGAACAGCGAGGAACTATGTAATAGAATTTGCCGAGTCTGATCCCATAATTTCTTCAGGTTGGCGACATGATCATCAACCGACGGTATCCCCTGAGAAGAGGAAACCGAAGGAAAAATCGAAGGATGAAAGCCATAGTTCATGAAGAAAGGGCTAGAGCGAGTTGAATCGCAAACAAGGTTATTGTGTGCGAACTCCGCCCAAGGAATCAGACCGACCCAATCGTCCTGGTGTTCGGAAACAAAGCAACGCAGATACTGTTCGATCTTTTGATTAGTACGTTCAGCAGCTCCGTTAGACTGAGGGTGATAGGCAGAGGAGAAGTTCAATTTGATGCCCATTTGAGAACAAAAGGATCTCCAGAAACGTGAGACAAATTGAGAACCTCTATCAGAAACAATCTCTGAAGGAATCCCATGTAGGCGAAAAACCTCTCTCGCAAAAATCTCCGCCAATTCAGGAGAAGTCGGAAGTTTAGGTAATGGCACGAAATGGGCCATCTTAGTAAATCTATCCACCACCGTGAGAATAACAGTCTGTCTCTTGGAAGCAGGCAAATCAACGATAAAGTCTATGGACAAACAGGACCAAGGTTTCTCAGGAATGTCCAAGGGGTGTAACAGGCCACATGGAGATGCATGAGGTAGTTTAGTCTTGGCACAAGTCTCACAAGCTGCGACGAACTCCTCAATATCTTTTCGAAGTGAAGACCACCAGAAATCCTTGGATATCAGAGAGTATGTCTTGCGAATACCAGGATGACCAGCTATTTTACTTTCATGAAAACATTGTAAGAGCTCCAGTTGAAGTTCAGGAGGAACAAAGTTTCTTCCCTCAGGAGTGTTTCCGGGAGCTAGATGTTGTGACTTCAAGATCTGGTCAAGTAGCGGAGAATGAATTTTGAGACTGGTATTAGCAATAATATTGCATTTGGGTACAATGGAGGACAAAAGTGGTTCAACTGAAGCAGAGGGTTCATATTGGCGAGATAGCGCATCGGCTTTAGAATTCTTTGACCCAGGTCTGTAAGTCAGAACGTAATTGAAATGGGTAAGAAACAACGACCAACGAGCCTGCCTGGAGGACAGACGCTTGGCCTCTCCGATATAAGACAAGTTTTTGTGGTCTGTCAGAATGGTAACAGGATGTAATGTACCTTCCAATAAATGTCTCCATTCTTTCAAAGCCTTGATAACCGCTAGTAATTCTCTGTCACCAATGTCATACCTGCTTTCAGTACCGGTCAATTTTTTAGAGAAAAATCCACATGGATGTAATGGTTTATCAACACCCAACCTTTGAGATAGGACAGCACCTAAACCAGTCTCTGATGCGTCTACCTCAAGTAAAAAAGGCAGAGAAGTGTCGGGGTGAACTAAAATTGGAGCGGAAGCGAAAAGCTCCTTGAGAGTCTTGAACGCAAGGAGAGCTTCAGTAGTCCAATTCTTAGTATCAGCCCCCTGTTTGGTCATGTTAGTGATAGGTGCAATAATGGAAGAATAGCCCTTAATAAAGCGCCTATAATAATTAGAAAAACCAATAAATCTCTGTACGGCTTTAAGACCTTTGGGTAAAGGCCACTCTAGAATGGATTGGAGCTTATCCGGATCCATCTTGAATCCCTCCCCAGAGATCACATAGCCGAGAAAGGTTACCTGGGTTTGATCAAAGCTACATTTCTCCAACTTGCAGTACAAGCCATGCTGGAGAAGCTTGTGCAAAACCCTCCTGACTTGTTTGTGATGAATCTCAATCTCACTAGAATGAATGAGTATATCATCTAGGTATACAATGACGCAATCTTGCTGAAATTCCCTAAGAACCTCATTTATCAGATCTTGGAATACAGCTGGTGCATTGCATAACCCAAAAGGCATAACAGTATATTCATAGTGACCATATCGAGTATTGAATGCCGTCATCCACTCATGTCCCTGCTGAATTCTCACCAAGTTATATGCCCCTCTGAGGTCTAACTTGGTGAAAATCGTAGAGCCCTTCAAACGATCGAAGAGTTCGGTAATCAAGGGAATCGGGTAGGCATTTTTAATGGTTATCTTATTTAGGCCTCGATAATCAATACAAGGTCTCAAAGAACCATCCTTCTTTTTAACAAAAAAAAATCCAGCCCCGGCAGGGGAGGAGGACCTTCTAATGAATCCCTTGTCTAAATTTTCGTGAATATACTCCTCTAGAACTGAGTTCTCTTTCGTAGATAACGGGTATACATGACCTCTGGGCGGCATGGTACCAGGGAGTAGGTTAATTTTGCAATCAAAGGACCTGTGTGGAGGTAAGGTATCGGCTTTCTTTTTGTCAAATACAGCCTTTAAATCTAGATACTGAGACGGAATTTGTGTCTCTGTAGGGTTGTCAGAGTTAGCCGATGTGTTGGTTAAGCCGAGAGGTGAGACCTTCCGCAAGCATTTCTCTTGACAATTCTGTCCCCACGAAACTATCTCCCCTGACTCCCAATTAATAATAGGGTTATGTCTCCTCAACCAGGAGTACCCCAGAACTATGGGAATAGACGGAGAAGAAATGAGCAGTAAGGATATGTCTTCTCTATGTAGGATGCCAACAGTTAAGTTAATCGGTATGGTCTCATGGAAAATAACAGGCTCAAGTAACGGTCTACCATCGATGGCCTCAACAGCCAGTGGTGTCTCTTTTAACTGGGATGGAATAGCATGCTTGGCAGCAAAACCCTGATCTATAAAGCTCTCAGCAGCTCCAGAATCGATTAGTGCCATAGTCTTAACTACTCCCTTCTCCCACTTTAAAGAAACGGGTAACAAAAGCCTGAGCTCCTTGTAGTTGTGAATAGAGGACAAAGTAGAAACACCCAAGGCCTGTCCTCTAGAGGAACTTAGGTGCGAGCGTTTCCCGAACGATTGGGACAATTTAGGCGTAAATGACCCCTGACTCCACAATACATACATAAACCCTCCCTTCTCCTGTACTGTCTCTCCCTTTCAGTGAGATGAGTACTGCCTATCTGCATAGGTTCAGGAATACGTAAGTCTTCGAACTCAGAGATTTGAAAGGTAGGCGCTAGTTTAAAGGAGGGTCTATGGGTCCTATCTCGAGTGTTCTGCCTCTCTCTTAAGCGTTCATCAATACGAGATATAAAAGAAATTAAATCCTCCAAATTTTCAGGGAGTTCTCTAGTAGCGACCTCGTCAAGAATTACATCTGATAACCCATTCAGAAACACATCTATATAAGCCTGTTCGTTCCACTTAACTTCTGCCGCCAAGGACCTGAACTCTAGTGCATAATCCACAAGTGTTCGATTGTCCTGTCTAAGGCGCAACATTAATCTAGCTGCATTGACCTTTCTGCTAGGGGGGTCAAAAGTTCTTCTAAACGCAGCTACAAAGGCATTATAATTATAGACTAGTGGATTATCATTCTCCCATAAAGGATTGGCCCATCTCAAAGCTTTTTCAATGAGTAGAGTAATAATAAATCCAACCTTTGCTCTATCTGTAGGATAAGAGCGGGGTTGTAATTCGAAATGGATGCTAATCTGGTTTAGAAAGCCACGACACTTCTCCGGTGACCCGCCATAACGTACTGGTGGGGTAATACGGGAAGAAGCACCTACAGTGGCTACCTCTAGACCTGAGACTGCAGGAGAGATAGAAGGAGTACGTGTCTCCTCAGGTGGATTACTAGCACGAGACAAAAGTGCCTGTAGTGCCAAAGCCATCTGATCCATCCTATGTTCCATGGCGTCAAACCTGGGATCCGAAGAACCAAGCTGACTGTTTGTACCTGCAGGATCCATTGGCCCTGTCGTAATGTCAGGATCGGGACAGGGATCCAACACGCAGAGTACAAAGAGTGGAAAGGTACGTATACCGGGCCTTAGAATGGCCGGACTAACGTACCGAGAGTAATAAAGAATAGTCAGAGACAAGCCGAGGTCGAGGAAACGAGAAGACAGATAAGCGAGAGACAAGCCGGGTCAAGGGATAACAGAGAAGCAGGGTAGTACAACGAGCCGAGTCAAAACCAAAAGAGCAAACTAGAATACCAGAGCACTGAGTGACTAGACAAGCTAGAACCACGACAGGGCAATGAGCTGAAGTAAGGAGTAAGCTTAAATACCCTGGCTCTGGATGGAAATCACGCCTCTGACAAGTACCGATTGGATATCGGACACTTGAGTGACAGATTGCTCGTGATAGCGTCATGACGTCACGTATTGAGCGTCCTGCTAGAAAAGGACGTGGATTCCTCGCGGCCGGTGTTTAAGTGACTGGATGAACCGCGAGGAACGGAGGAAACAGCTCGCCTGGACGGATAAACCACCAAGTCTCTACCTCCCTTAGAGGTAGAGGCCTCAGGTACCCTGACACAGGGGAGGTGGCGGGATGGGTGTTAGGAGGATTGGGAGTGGGGAACATAGTTAGCTGGCTATCACCTACTGCTGACTGAACCTTGGGGATAGACGTCCCCTGGGCGCCACTTTGGGGCGCTGGCTGAGGGTAGACCCCAGCAACACAATTCTGATGATACACAAACAATTTCACACCTTTGTGATTTATCTCTTCCTCAACCCAACCTTCTAACTGAATAGCCTTCGCTACTCTGTACCATGCTTCAGCAGTCTTTAATAAACCATTATCTGTAAGCTTGCCTTTCATTTCTGCCAGTAACTTACGCCAACTTTCTGGTTGCAATCTTCCACCCGTTGGTACAGTAATTTTACATACTTTTGCAATCTTTACAACACCTTTAACCATCTCCTCACCCTCTCTGTTTTCTACCAAATCACATGCTAACCAGCCCTTACTGGGCTTGCTTAAATCCTGCCCCATAATCCCTCTACCCCTATACCAGCGTCCTAGATAGAGAGAGAGGGAGGGAAAACTGAACAAGAACGTCTACAATGCTCGACTGCCACCCGAGAACCGTGGGACTTTCTCTGGTGCGTCTTCCCAAAACGTAGACTAGTCACTGAATCCGCCTACCCGGGGTGGTAGACACGGATTGGAGCGAGGTGAGAAGTGTGTGACCAATCACTTCTCTTAAAAGAGGAATGGGAGTGGATAGTATAATAATATAGGAAGTATAGAAAAGATGAAAGGCAAGGAAAATCCTTAGAGACAGACACAGGAGTTCATAAGACTCCTAATTAGACAAACAAGACAACAATACAATTGAAATACAGTGCATGCATCACAGTTCAAATGAAATCAACAATAATCCCTTTCCCTTTACATGTGCCTACTCCAAAGTCACCTCCCTCAACCTCGTAGTGTCCCCGTTCGGAGAATGACTTCCTCAAGTCTCACTACCACATGATGCGGAAAACAAGCAATGCCTACCTGAATCCCCCCAGGAAACTGAGTCCCCTGCCACAAGGCTAAGTCTCCTACCACAATTAAATAATCAGTGGACCTTCAACTCAACTAGAGCCGAAGGGTCCGGGTCAGGACGTCCCCAACTCAACTAGAGCTGGATGGTCCGGGTCTGGACGTCCCCAACTCAACTAGAGCTGGATGGTCCGGGTCAGGACGTCCCCAACTCAACTAGAGCTGGATGGTCCGGGTCAGGACGTCCCCAACTCAACTAGAGCTGGATGGTCCGGGTCAGGACGTCCCCAACTCAACTAGAGCTGGATGGTCCGAAAGCGCACAGTGAAGCTAGCTAGGCTATCAAAGTGACACAAAATTGGATCACAGGAAACTATGATTCTACACAGATCCCACAGTTCCACAAACTTCTTTTTCCATACAGCCACAGCCACGAGGCTCCTAAAAGAAGTAAACAGGCAACAGAAGACCCCCAGGAACACATCCACAGGTCAACCCCCCCCTTTATCCCAAAAGAGGTAAAATACAAACAGATAGACAGACACACTGAAGACCCAGGCAAGTCCCCTCAGGTCCACCCCCCTTTATCCCAAAAAGGGGAAAACAAGCAAGACAGAACCCCAGGCAAATCCCCTGCAGGTCCACCCCCCCTTTATCTCAAAATGGGGAAACAGGCAAACAATTCAAACACACCCAGGCAACAGATAGACTAAAATGCAGGTAAACAAGTGAGTAACGAGGCACCGGGCAAGATATTACCTGTCTTTGATGTCCTCCCGGGAAGCAGTCACAGACACGTGGACGGGTCAATCAAAGGGGCCGGAACATACCGGTGGCTCTGCAGAAGTCTCTACCGTGTACCTGGAGGTGATCAATCTCCTTTCCTTCCCCCCGGATTCCTCCGTCCACCCTTGTCTTCCTTAGGACGGCTCACCGGCCGGACATAGCCCGATGCCCCACGTTGGGCGCCAAGTTGTTATGGTACTTTTTGAAAGTAAACCAAAATGTTCAAATGTCTATCTGTTCCTGTCCAAATCAATAAAATTAAATTGCGTATATACGCTGAAGTAATTAAGTCTGACACACAAGGTTCAGGTTAAAATAACTTCGAGAAAGTTTATTGGCAAGTGAAGTAAAAGCGGGCGCGCAGGCCCTTTTAAGAGGCATTTTGCGTCATCATTGATTATTAGAATATCAGCAAATAAACATCATCAATTGGATTAATTGTTAAGTGTTGGTGTTAGTGTCTTACCTATTGGTTCAAAAAATTAAGAGGTTAGTCCCGTGTCCACCCACCAGAGGTGGGATTATTCTGGACACGGGTGGGGACAAGGGGGTCCTAAGCGTCATTTTACACGTCAATGATATCAGGCTTCATGTCCAGGTGCAAGGTCTCTTATGAATAGAACATTTCATTACTACTGTGTTCTGTGGCCTTCAAACTATACTATCTTACAAGTTCTAAGGAGTAGCCAGCAAGTCTTAAGGAGTAGCCAGCACCTCCTGGTACTTGTCCTTGCAGGAAAACACAGTCTTTGTCTACCGTACTAATTGGGTTGAGAAGTTCAGTCACGTAATGTAGCTTTAAAATGAACAAGTTAAGTCATGAGGACAAAATGGAGGATTGAAGAAGTCAGGTTAGGAGGACAAAATGGAGGATCATCACAGTATAAAGTTAAAATGGAGTTAGTACAATAATTCAATACAAGTACAATAAAGATTTTTAATAATCCCACATCAGTTCCACCATATGGCCATATGTTGTTAAGCCCACCACTACTTTCAAAGTACCCCATTATCGGTGGGTCCTACACTACAATGTGGGAGACAAATAAATAGTAATAGTGTCATAAATAAAATAGTGTTAAATACTAGTAAGAGCATAGTGAGTATACAAACAAAAGTGATGAAAGCAATTAAAAGCAGTGTTAAAACTAAATAATTAATGTGTTAGTGCTGAAAATGAGTATACTCACTAATGCAGATGACTGTGTTCACTGGAAAAAATAATAAAAGTGACTTGACTAATGACAAACTCCTCCTTAATATACACACCTGTGGCCACCTCTAAAGGAGACTCTGAAGCTGGGGGGGCCTGGGCGGGGTGCTTAACCCCTAAGGAATCTGGTCTGGACTCCAAATATAGTATAAACAGAGAAAGGATAGGGGGCACTCCCGAGACCTGAATTTTGCATGAAAGGTGCTGCCGCTGTGACCAAAATTTCATGAATGAGAAAATAATGCAGCGCACTCAGACTACAAAAATACAAAAAACAAAGAAGGCTACTAAAATGCCTAACTAAGTATAAATATGGGGATTTGGTTCCACCATATGGCCATATGTTGTTAAGCCCACCACTACTTTCAAAGTACCCCATTATCGGTGGGTCCTACACTACAATGTGGGAGACAAATAAATAGTAATAGTGTCATAAATAAAATAGTGTTAAATACTAGTAAGAGCATAGTGAGTATACAAACAAAAGTGATGAAAGCAATTAAAAGCAGTGTTAAAACTAAATAATTAATGTGTTAGTGCTGAAAATGAGTATACTCACTAATGCAGATGACTGTGTTCACTGGAAAAAATAATAAAAGTGACTTGACTAATGACAAACTCCTCCTTAATATACACACCTGTGGCCACCTCTAAAGGAGACTCTGAAGCTGGGGGGGCCTGGGCGGGGTGCTTAACCCCTAAGGAATCTGGTCTGGACTCCAAATATAGTATAAACAGAGAAAGGATAGGCATATGGCCATATGGTGGAACCAAATCCCCATATTTATACTTAGTTAGGCATTTTAGTAGCCTTCTTTGTTTTTTGTATTTTTGTTGTCTGAGTGCGCTGCATTATTTTCTCATTCATGAAATTTTGGTCACAGCGGCAGCACCTTTCATGCAAAATTCAGGTCTCGGGAGTGCCCCCTATCCTTTCTCTGTTTATACTATATTTGGAGTCCAGACCAGATTCCTTAGGGGTTAAGCACCCCGCCCAGGCCCCCCCAGCTTCAGAGTCTCCTTTAGAGGTGGCCACAGGTGTGTATATTAAGGAGGAGTTTGTCATTAGTCAAGTCACTTTTATTATTTTTTCCAGTGAACACAGTCATCTGCATTAGTGAGTATACTCATTTTCAGCACTAACACATTAATTATTTAGTTTTAACACTGCTTTTAATTGCTTTCATCACTTTTGTTTGTATACTCACTATGCTCTTACTAGTATTTAACACTATTTTATTTATGACACTATTACTATTTATTTGTCTCCCACATTGTAGTGTAGGACCCACCGATAATGGGGTACTTTGAAAGTAGTGGTGGGCTTAACAACATATGGCCATATGGTGGAACCAAATCCCCATATTTATACTTAGTTAGGCATTTTAGTAGCCTTCTTTGTTTTTTGTATTTTTGTAGTCTGAGTGCGCTGCATTATTTTCTCATTCATGAAATTTTGGTCACAGCGGCAGCACCTTTCATGCAAAATTCAGGTCTCGGGAGTGCCCCCTATCCTTTCTCTGTTAATACTGGATTTTTATTTGACCAACTGCCCTTTGCCCCTGGCTGTTGGAGGAGCCTGATTGCTAGCCTCCTCCCTCATGACTATGGCCCTGGGGTGTATTGCCATTTAAAAAGACTATTTGGGGCTTATTGGCTTCTAAAAGACTGTTTCTACCCATTTGAATCCATGGGAAGATGTGTCTCTTCCCCTCCCCTGTTTCCTGTCTATTGTTCCAGCAGGGCGTTGTCCCAGGCACACTGCCAGACCAGTTGTGTAACGGAGCTCCGTGTACTCCGACCGAGTACCCTCCGTTGATGGATGCTCCTAGCGCTCTCAGAGGACTCCAAGCACTGCAGACGACACCACAACCACCGCAGGCTCCACAACCGCCGTAGCTTAACTGGAGCCGCGCCGTCTTCCTTCCACCCTGGAAGGAACCTCCAGCATTCAGGACCGTGTGGGGAAGACCTCTCCTCCAGGAGAGCGTATCCGGAACAAGCTCTTAAAAGAGCTAAGTAATTAAGCTCAGGGGAATATGCAGAGCATAGCAATCCCCAGTGTGATACAGCAATTCCCTCCAATAACGAGACAAGGCTACGTTTTGAAGGGTCAAGAAGAACTGAGGACTGGGACACCCAGCCTGCTTTTTATTACAAAAAGGTACATACAGGACACTCCCAGGGGGAGGTTGAAATTAACCAATCACCTACATGGTACCACCCCCACGTCTCCTCCCCTCAGATAAACATATAACATAATTATAGCATACAGTAAAAATACAGTTTTCACACATACACTGTAGCTTTAAAACTATACCTTCAATCTCCATAAATTACATATTTGAACTCAGCATACATCAAACATAAACACTTCCAAAAATCAGCCAAATCCCTCCAGTGGATAAAAAGTTAGCCGGAGGTCCCTTTATGACCGACCGCAAGCACAATTTCCTGCCCAAAACAGTTCCATAGATTTGGGCTGTGCGGTCGGTCAATTTCATGCCGAAAAACGACTAAGTCCCATTTCGAACGGGACTTAGTCTCTGGAGCTGAAAAACGAAGTGTAGGAGAAGGTAAGGGTCAGCGGTGTTCGGTAAAATGTGTAGCCGATTTCAGTTCCACAGAATCTGTAGCATACACCGCTGACCGCATTCGAATGAACAAAGATGGCCGCCGCCACGTGCAATTAACCTGCAGTAACCTCACAGCCTGGGAGGTAAATTGCCTGCACACTTTAACTTCTGGGTGGTCCGCCTGTGTAATACTTGGTTCAGTAAGCCCTATTTACTGAACCAAGTGGGAGAGAGCCAGGGGCAAGTTATTTTACAGGTCTGGGGACATAGTCTTAAAGGGGTATTGTTCAGCAAAGTCACAATATGTCCCCAGACGGTTCTTAAAGGGCCATACACACCCAATAAAAGTTAATAAGTTTTCAGGGGCACAATCTTCCAGGGGCCATAGTCATGAGGAAGGAGGCTGGCAAATAGGCTTCTCCACAATCCAGGGAAGCAGGGCAATTTTCCATTTAAAGGGCCAGTTACAAATAGCGATTTGTAACATATCTCCCCTTTGGGGGGAAGACTAACCAGGCACCTGACCTTCTGTCGGTCAGTGCCTCCATTAGTCGATCCACCAACCCACAATAACCAAATGCCAGAGTAGCCCACCCACAACAAACAGGTACAAGGGTGACCCACCCACAAGACACAATTACTGCACCTGGGTATTTTGCTGTGGTGATGTGGTAACATGCTGTGGGGACTTGAGGGAGGGCAGAGGCCGACTGCACTCTGCCCAGCTGCCAGCTCTTCTGCTGGGGTGCTGAGACCATAGTCCGGCTCAGTAGCCAAGGGAACATGGGAGTCAGTAGGGGTTAACATCGCCTCTGTTACCCCTGGTGCCATGCTAAGAGTTAGCTGGGGAGGGGAATTGGTACTTACCCCCTCCTCCTGTTGTCCCGGTGAGGGTAGTTGGGGATCTGGATAGGCTGTCCAGCATCCCGGTAGGTCAGGCACAGAGACCACGGTCCCATCTGTGCCATCTGGGGGATTGGTGTCTCCCCTTGTAATGGTATGCTGCCGCTGGGGAGAGAGGGTGCTGCACTCCTCTCCCTGAAACACAGGCTGCCGCTGGGGAGGAAGGACGACACCTTCAGCTCCCTGGGGTACACACTGCCGCTGGGGAGGAAGGACGACACCTTCAGCTCCCTGGGGTTCATACAGGGCCGGCGCTACCTGTAAGGCGGACTAGGCAGCCGCCTAGGGCGACCCTTGGGAAGGGGCGCTGCCAGGAGCGCCGGCCCCCCTAATGCTGCAGCCGCCCGAGCGCTCTGCAGAGAGCCTCAGACGGCTGCAGCTTTGCCCGGGCTGGTGCGTCCATGAGGGCGCACCGCCCGGGCGCAGCA